>NC_136420.1:211983240-212604906 GCF_052625555.1 Lactuca saligna
ATAAAGGCATTACAGACAAAACAAAACAGTGCAACTTTTAAAAGAGTTACAGTACTTTAGACTTACTACAAGACTACTGTTGCGAACAAGGTATACTACAAAAGAAAAGTATACGTAGCACGAGGGTCCCTTAACTGATGGGATCTCACAAAAGATAAGACTCAAGTTGCACTAGTTTTAAAAAGTTTTAAAGTATGTTACAACGAACGCCTTAGATACTTTAACGTGGGCCCGGAGTAGTTTCTCCTGCGGAAGTGATCCTTAGTATCTTCCCGTCTGTGCCAGAGTTCTTTGTTATTGGACAAACCTTTTTGAGGTGTCCAATCTCGCCACATTGGTGGCATATCTGGCTTGTACTAGCATTGGTGGTGGAAGTGAGGTGTCGAGTCAGAGTTATGTGGACACGGGTGTTTTCCTTGTTCATCCACTTAGAAAATTTCCTTTTATAGGGTCAAGTTTTACCAGCACCATCGTGTGCACGGCTGGTCCTGATGTCAGGGACTTGAGAAATGGGTCGTGTCAGTGCTGAAATGGCATGAGTTGCCACTTGTTGTTGTTGCATGGCATGTTTTTAGGATTGCTTGCACTCCTTTTGGGCTTGGCGACTTTGTTTCCTCTTCTCTGTTTTACGGATTTGCAGGTCTGTGACTATTATCATTTGTTGGTTTCCCGGATCGGTACAACGATCGGAATTGTAAACTCCTTTTCCAGTCTTGTTTGTGTTATCAGAGTTGAGGTGTGCAAGGAAAACTGTCACGGCAGCTATTATTGTGGCTTGGAATGTATCGACGTCGATAGGAAGGATAGGGGTTTCGTTGTTCGGCTGACTATTTCTGGATGATGACATGGTTCTGTAACATGAAAGAAAGTAGTTCAAGAGCTAATATGATTGAACCTATATTATTATGATTCTGACTAAGAGATGAATTATTATACATGAAAACTTAGCTTATATACGTTATAATATAATCAAGATTGGGTGGATAGTAAAATGTGTGATTCTACTCTAGTTTCACATCCTAACGAGGAAAATAATCTAAGTTAGAAATCTCACATTCTATTGTCAACCAGGTCTTCGTTATATCTATCTTGGGAATGTATAAGCGAGGAAATCATAATAATAACCTTCTTACGAATCCTTTTTAATGAACTAGAATTCCTAGTAAATGCTACCATTGAACCTAGATGTATTTCGATCATTCACCTAAATAGTAGAAGTATGTACTCGAAGGTTTGAACTACATCCCTATGATCCAGTCCTAGTACAGAGTAGAAATAAGTTTGTAGAATGGTCTCAATACATTTGTCATTCAAAACCAGGTACCATTGGTTGGTGAATAACATGATCCAACCTTTGAAAGTGAATTGGGAATGATCCCGGAGCTAAATTACTCTAGTCCAATAACTTGACTAGAGTGGGTTTCAGATAGACTCCAACGATAATATGATGAAAGTACTTGAACAACGAACGACACAGAAGTTAGTCGACTGACAATATCATTGGTGTTTAAGACGTAATAAGTTTGGAAAAATTGACCTTGTAGTAGGTTTTACATCACATTCGGAGTAGAAAAGTTTTTGGCCACATAAAGGCCTAACTAAAAGTACCTACAGTACAAGAAAGTTACATAGAAAAGTGCCACTTAGGGCATAGATAGGAAAACGATTCCCTAAAACAAAGAAAGAAAGTAAAGCATCTCCTACTGGTGACGGTCATCCCTCTGGTGAACTCTCAATTTAGCTAGTTGATGTTCCATGTCAAGCAGGTGTCTTTCGTACACCTTCTGGCGTACGCGGAGCTCTATGACTTCGGCTCTTCTTTCAGAAAGTGCTTGTAGTAGGGTCTCATGGTCTCTCTCAGATCTATCGTGAGTGTGTTCAAGGCGATTGGTGCAGGTGGTATGCATTTCTACACTGGCATTAACCTCTGCGATACGATGGAGAGCTGTCCTACCCTGAATCTCGTTTCGAGCAACTTTACGGACGAGGATTGGTAGACATAGGCTGATTCTGCTCTTCGCTCCATGTCTCCAAGCATTCTACCCAAGGAGGCGTTGGGCCATGAAAAGTTGGACGAGGGTTAGGATTTGGAATGGGAGCTACCGGGGGTAGGTTCTCAACTTCGGGTTCGGAGTTAGCATCATCCGAAATGTCTTCAGCATGGTCATCATTCAAAGGGATTGGATGAGCATCCTTCTCCAAACCATCCAGCATTGCCTTCGTACGGAAGGTGCGGGTCATCGTGGGATGGAGTCTAGCCATGTTATCTACATGAGAATTGGGGTAAGGAGATAATTAATAGATGAACTATCAAGATAATTATTAGATAATCTTCATTAGTTACATCACTATTTGTAAAGTGCATACCAGTCATATGTGATCAAAACAGGATAGGCCTTCGAATAAGTGACCTTAACTCCAAATTCACAAGGAACAGGAGGAAAGCAAAAATTCCCAGATTCTAAGTCTATGACATCCTAGTTACATATAACCTTGTTGTATCCACTTATCAACTATCGACCTAGTAATGAAGATCTTTATAGTTCTCAAGTAAGTAATTATAGTAACACAAAATACTCCCATAGTATTTTAGACCTATGTTCTGCTCTAATATTCTCATTGTGGTAGTGTTGGTAAGTTTTTAGACTTGTTGCCACATCACAACCATTCTTGTCATTGTGACACTGATTTTAGTATGAATGCAGGTATGTATAGTCAGTTAAATATTTTATTATTTAAAAGTTAGTATATCTTTTATGGGTTTATATACTCAATTCACTATAAACAATGCTCTGATACCAATCTGTCACACCCCAAAACTATTGCTCAGAGAATTTCTAATCCCATTGTATTTATAGTTAGTATATCTTTTATGGGTTTATATACTTAATTCACTATAAACAATGCTATGATACCAATCTGTCACACCCCAAAACGGAGAACGGCAGAAACGTTCTGCGGCGGAGGACGTCATGTGTGACAACCCGAAATTTCCATTACGTACGAACTTTATTAAGTCAATAGAAGTTAGAACGGTCACAGTAAATTTTCAGACTTTTCTGTATAAGTTTGAGTATTTCAGGATTTACACTTAAGGAGATATCAGGAGAGTGGATGCACTAGGGTTTTGTGCAACTCTGTTATTCCAAAACTCTATTATATTAGAGTTCATTGCGTGAATAAAAATATATTCTGCCAAAAATCCCAGGACTATATATATGATTCTTAACCAAATTATTTCATTAGTTACATTTCCAACTAGAGAAAATCCATATCTCTCTCACGGATCTTTAGGTTTTCATCCCAAATTGTGAGTACCTTTCTCTAGTTGTATTATACAGCTTATTAAGTGCTTAATAACATAGAAATCATAACAAAACCATAAGATTTGAGAGTTTACCGCCCAAGAACACCTTGGGGATAAACTCTTTTATGAGGGTTAAATGATGCCTAGTCCTTTCCCCGTGATATGTAACCACCTTAGGCTTGTATGCTAGTGTTGTTAAGACTAGAAATCATCCAAGAACACCAAGATTTAGGTGTTCACGGTCCAACAAGTTCTTGTACCGTGAACTCCAAAATCAAAGGCCAAAGAGTGCCTTAATCACTCCTAAAGCCTTGGACAATAGCCTTTATTTACTTCTAGTGAATTAAGGGACTTTAAATCATCAAATTCCCATCCCCGTGAGAGATTACGGCCGTAATCTCTAAGGGAAATGGTCTTTGGGCCGTGAACATAAAGGAAGGGTACCAAAGTGTGCCTAAGGCCTTCATTAGCCTTAGATAAATGTCTAGAACCTATCCTACATGAGCATGGGACTTGAAAGCATAAAAACACCCCTCTTCATATGATTTTACGGAAGTAAACTCAAAAGGAATTGGCCTTGGGGTCGTAAACTCTTCAAAATAGTGTATAAGTGCCCTAAACCCTTCCAAGAATTAATCCACCAAGTAGGAATGCTTCTAGGGATCATGTAGAACCTCCAAACACCAAAGGACATTAAACTTAGGAGTTTACAGCCGAAAACTCAAGGGTTTACGACCATAAACTCCTTGTGTGGGGTTTATTGGAGAGTAAACTAATGTATGTGGTCCCTTGGAACCCTAAGCTCACTAGCCTTGTCCCACAACAACTTAGATGAAATCCTTAGGGCTTATAACACTTATATAAAGTGTTTATTATGTCCTAGGATGTCTTAACATTATCAGTTACTTTTTTAAGACTATTTGGATACATATATGTGGTATTATATGTTAACTAGGATTATAAAGTGTGTTCAAGACTTCACTTGTCACTTAGCGATCCTACATCTTCAGTTCATCCGTACCACTCACTACAGGTGAGTTCATACCTCTTAATTAATGATTTAAATGTTTTTAAATCCTTTATGGGGGGATACAAGTTAAATACTTATAGTTATTACATCAATCACATGTGATTAATAACTACAAAACCAGTGATTTCCTTATTGTTCAAATTGCTTATCAAACTGTTTTGCTTCAAACTGTTTTACAAGTTCTTATACTTAATAAATACATTTGCTTAAACTGTTGTTTTACTTATTATCAATTGCATGTCTATGTATGTATAGTTATATAAGAAATGTTTAAAGTACTTAGGAAGGCTATCCACCCTATTTCCTTTTCGCGCTTGAGATGTGGTCTGGTGGGAGATCGGGTACCCGTCCGAAGGTCGTTTAAATGTTAGCTATATATCATGTGTTCATATATAGTCATAAATAGGTCCTTCCTGTTCATTCGGTACCCTTGGGTAGCAAGGGTATACTTCCATGTTCATACGTACCAGTACATCGCTAGTAAGTTACCATAGGGGTAGCACAGGAGGATACTATTATTACAAGAACAATGAAATATACAATGAGTCAGTTCATTCATGAGTCAATACTTGCTAAATAGAGAGAGAACACACATTACAGCTAGCACACATAGAACATTACAGTACATTACCATACTATTACATAGATATGTTTACATGATTACGCTTACATGAGTACGTTTACATAGATACGTTTACATGAGTGCGTTTACATATATGATAATAGGACAGCCATCATTAGGTTCTATAGCATAGAACGAGTTCACGATCTAACTATATCGATGAATCATAACGCATTGTGATAGTTATATCGGGTATACATGATCATAGTAATGTGGATGTTCACGGCGTGCAAATATGCAGGAGTAGTGTAAAGGTCCCAAAATCCCTTTGACGGGGGGGGGGGGGGGTATCTAGCCTGGGATCTAGCCATCACATTAGGCCTTATCCCTCAAATTAGGCAATAGGAGTATAGAGGTAGTCACTTATTACAAATACTATAGTACTTATAAGAATTACCCTAGACTTAAGGTAATTAGTACACGATAGTACTATCTCATTTTTCCCATTAACATTCACTTCGTGAATATTCACATGATGCACGGTAATGTAGAATCTATATTTTTGGTTAATGATAGTCCGAATTGGGGAAAACACTCACTCTACCAAGAGACATACACAGAGACACTAGATGCCTTGGTAGAAGGCTACAGTTAATAGGAAACATAGGGTTTTCTAGGAGAGTTCAAACATTATACAAAACATTGTACAAAACATCTTACAGAAACAATTTACAAATGTTTTCATACAAACTCAGACATTAATATACTTATGATCTCACCAGCATTAAGCTGATACTCGCTTTCAAAATAACTTGTATTCTCAGGTCACCACTAGACATGTACAGGTGCCAGGCTTTTGAGAAGATGGAGTTCGTTCAAGACTCATCTTTTATTTTGATATGTATATTTTTGGTGTCTATAACTTTGACAGAACACACATATATGAAGTTATATCATTAATGCAATGGATGATATTGTTGCTCGTTTACTATTATTCATTGTTTGTGATACTGTACATGACGTCCTCCGCCCCAGAATGTTTCCACCATTCATGGTTATGGGGTGTGACACATTGGTATCAGAGCATTGTTTATAGTGAATTTAGTATATCAAGCCATAAAAGATATACGAACTATAAACACAAGCGGGATTAAAATACTCTGATTTAGAGTTTATACTTTAAATAATAAAATATTTAATTAAGTATACGTGCCTGCATTCATACTAAAATCAGTGTCACTAGGATAGTACAAAAGAATTACGATTGTTGGACAATACAGGTGGACTTAGAGACATATAATCAAAACTGGGGAGATATAGTCTGATCAACTATATTATTTGAGGGTTGAGTAGCATGTGCCTAAGTGTAGTTGTGTGGTTTCAACAATGGAGTTGTCTAGTTAGTCCGTCTATTAATTAGTTCCTTATCTCTCTTCTTGCGTAGATTTAAATGGTTGGATTCCACATTCCCAGAGACCCATAATTTCCACCCAACGGAAATGTTGGATGGCTTGAAGCAGAGTCCGATGATGAGCATCAAATCCCTTTGGATGATCATCAAGAAGAAGGCTTCTCGGATGGATCTTACTCCGAGCCCTAAGTCAATAACCTACCTCAAGTAGGTCAAGCCCCCGAATAACAACCCCCGACCTACATGTTAAGGACCCACACCTTTGTGGTCAACAAACTTGAATACATGGAGCCATGAACAGGGTCAACCCCTCCCCTACAATGGAGACGGAAGATTTTCCAACCTCACAAATGGAGGTTCTGCTGATAGAGTCCTAACCATCATAGTTCGTAGGATTTCTCGGAACACGATATTGGGTCAATCATCTATCAATCGAGTCGTGGAGATTGATGCCAACACTGGTGTTAACAATGTCAGCATTCACCAGCTAGAGTCTGCTCATGAAAGGACTCTGGTCTACAATGCAGCTCTTCAGAGGGAACTCACTGAAACGCAAGATGAAGTCAGAGAACTTCGAGCTCAGCAAGCAAGGGCTGATAGGTGTATGAGTGACCTAGAACACCTTCTTTCTGGATCAAGGAGTCACTCTGGCAGTTCTCGTCGCCGATAGATCCTTCTCAACTTCTCCTTTTGGATATAACCTAGTTATGTAAAACTATGGTCTATTTCCCTATCTTGTAAATCATAGGCCTGTTAGGTCTTGGTTAGGTTGTAGTTCTCTCAAAATTTTCCCATTTTCGTTGATGTAAGGCCTCTCACTGTATGCCGTGTTTCCCGAACATTTTATGTGACAACCCGGAATTTCCATTCTGTATAAACAATATCACTTCAATAGAAGTTATGTCAGTCACAGTAAACTTTCAGACTTTTCCGTATAAGTTTGAGTAATTTAGGGTTTACACTTCAGGAAATATCAGGAGAGTGGTTGCACTAGTGTTTTGTGCAACACTGTTATTCCAACACTCTATTATATTAGAGATCATTTTGGGAATAAAATATTTTCTGCCAAAAATCTCAGGACTATAAATAGAATTCTGAACCAAATTCATTCATTATTCGCATTTCCAACTAGATAAAAGCCATTTTCTCTCTCACGAATCTTCTGGTTTTTATCCCAAAACGTGAGTAACTCTCTCTAGTAGTGTTAGAAAGCTTATTATGTGTTTATAACATGATTTAGATAGCTAAATAACTAGATTTAGGAGTTTACTCCCCAAGGTGCTCTTGGGCGGTAAACTCCCGAAACAAAGCCTAGCCCTTTCCCCGTGTTATGCTACTACCTTGGACTCGTATATGGGTGTATTTGGGACATGAAAACAACAAAGAATCACCAAGTTTTGGGTGTTCACGGCCCAAGAAGATCTTGGACCGTGAACTCCAAAATCATGGACAAAATGGTGCTTTTAAGGCACCTAAAGCCTTAGACATTTACATGGAATTGTTCCCACTTAATCAAGGACCTTAAACACATCAAAACACCCCTCAAAGTGATTTCACGACCCTAATAAGGTTCTTAGGCCGTGAACATCAAACAAAGGCACCAAAGTGTGCCTAAGGCATTCATATGCTTGGGATAAAAGTCTGAGACCTATACCACATGTGCAAGAGACTTGAAAACATCAAAAACACAATTCCAAGGGAGTTTACGGCAGTAAACTCCAAAGGAAATGGCTTTAGGGCCGTAAACTCCTCAAAGGAGTGTTTCTATGCCTTAAACCCTTCCAAGAATTAAACCACCAAGTTGGAATACTTCTAGGGATCAATTAACACCTCAAAACAACCAAGAACATTAAGTCTTGGAGTTTACAACCGTAAAATCCATGTGTGAGGTAATATGGAAAGTAAACTCCATGTGTGAGGTTATTTGTAGAGTAAACTCAAGTATAGGGTCCTTTGGAACCCTAAACCCAAGTGCCTTGTCCCACAATAGCTTAGATGCAATCCTTAGGGCTTATAACACTTATATAATGTGTTTATTATGCTCTAGGATGTCTTAACATTATCAATTAGTAATTTAAGACTAATTAAGTGCATATATGTGTGATTATATGTTCATTAGGATCGTAGTGTGTGTACAAGTCCTCACTTGACACCTAACAATCCTACACCGTCCAGTTCATCCAAACCACCATCTACAGGTGAGTTCATACCCCTAAATGAATAGTTTAAATGTTTTTAAATGCTTTAATGGGGGGGGAATACAATTTGAAAACAACATGTTTTTAAATCACTCATATGTATTTTATAACTGTGTTTTCATCCAGCAGATTTCACATACTACAAAATGTGATGCATGAAAGGGTTTTCCATCTTAAAATACCTTGCAAAACCATTACATTTACCTTCTTGAACAAACAATTTCCTTTCAGTTAATTATCATAGGGATAGTTAGAAGAAACAAAACATTATTCCTATTACAAGGAATCACACCAGAATCAGTTCATTCATGAGTCAATACCAGTACATTACCTGATACATGAGTACATTTACATATGATTACATGATACATGAGTACGTTTACATATGCTTACATGATACATGAATACCATACATGAGTACTGTTACATAGATACATTATCCTGTATTCACTTACATGGATACTTGTACCTAGAGTTATGAAGAAGATTTATTCATACCTTCTGTGTAAGTTTTCCTGCCTATCCCTGTTCGACGGGATGTCTAGACGAGACTAACCATTCCGGAACCCAGCTGTTAGCACCACTGGGTGATGAACATCCACGGATGTCTAAGGTTATCTCTTATAATATATAGATTGATATCGGAACTAACCATTCCTCCATGCTACTGTTGCAACAGAGGATGAGATGAAAATCTTTGAATGATCATTAGGTTACCACTTATATTAGGAGTCGGCTACGGGACTAACCCTTCCTCCCACCTGCTGCTGCTACAGTGAACAATTGGACAATCTTCGGATGTTCATTAGGTTATACATATCACTTACTACGATGGCGTGTTAGTCCTGGTATCCAGGGATAACACTTACATGGTTATATTTTTCCTATTTACTTTATTTTATGATATATTCACATAAACGATGAGTTAGACCAATTACTGTTTGTAGTAGTCAAAAAGAAGGAGAAACTATCATTTTACTTACAAAACATTCGGGTCTTGGTAGAAGACTACATTGTCATAACAAAACATTCGGGTCTTGGTAGAAGACTACATTTCATTCTAGCAGGAAATAAGGGATTTCTTAGGGTTTTTCATACTTATATCAACTGTCTTACTTAAAGGTTTTACATGACATTCATAACAGTTTATCAAAGCAAGACAATGACACTTAAATACTTATGAATTCACCAGCTTTAAAGCTGATACTCTCTTTCAAAATAACTTGTATTCTCAGGTCATCAGTAGACAGGTACGGTGGCCAGGTTTTGAGAAGACGGAGCAGACAGGTCTCGTCTTTTATTTTGATTATATTTTTGGTGTCTTATTACAATGAAAGAACACACATGTATTAAAAATTTACTTATAATGCAATGGATGATGTTGTTGCTTGTTTACTATTTTACACTGTCGTGATACTATACATGACGTCCTCCACCACTGAACGTTTTCGCCGTTCATAGTTTTAGGGTGTGACAGATTGGTATCAGAGCATTGTTTATAGTGAATATAGTATATCAACCAATAAAAGATATACTAACTATAAATACATTGGGATTAAAACACTCTGTCTAAGTGTTATATTTTTAAATAATAAAATATTTAACAAAGTATACGTGCCTGAATTCATACTAAAACCAGTGTCACAATGACAAGAACAAAAGTATTACAATTGTTTAACAAAGTATACGTGCCTAAAGTCAATAACCTACGCCGATCTGCTCAAAACGCAAACCTGAACCCCCGTCCTGCATTTCAAGGACCCACACCTCTATGGGCCACTAACTTGAATACATGGAGTCATGAACAGGGTCAACCCATTCCCTACAATGGAGACCGAAGTTTCTATAACCTCACAGAAGGAGGGTCTGCTGATAGAGTCTTACCAATCATGGTGCGTAGGATTTCTCAGAACACGATAATGGCTCAAGCAACTATCAATCAACTTTTGGAAGTTGACGCCAACTCTGGTGTTAACACTATCCACATTCACCAACTAGAGTCTGCTCATGAAAGAACTCTAGTCCGCAATATAGCTTTACAGAGGGAACTTACTGAAACACGAGTTGAAGTTAGGGACCTTTGAGCTCAGCAAGCAAGAGCTGACAGGCGTATGAGGGATATAGAACGTCTACTGTCGGGATCAAGAACTCATGCTAGCAGTTCTCGTCGCCGATATAATCTCGACGACTCATCTTTTGGATATAACCTAGTTTATGTAAAACTTTGGTCTAATTTCCTGTCTTTATAAATCTTTGACCTATTAGGCCTTGATCTAATCTTAATTCTGTCAAAATTTTCCATCTTGGTTGATGTAAGGCCTACTTCTAGGCCATTTTTCCCGAACTTGTTACATCTATAATTCCAGTATTATTGACAGATATCTAATCATATGGAAATTATTATCCAAATGTTGTCATCTTCATTTAGTCATTGTATTCATTTGTTGTTGGGCTATGGGGAGTTAGTCCATGAGACACAGTCATTATGCATTTATTCTTATCCATGTCGTCATCTTTTAAACATATAGTTAAAGATGCCGCCATGCAGAAATCCCAGGCGTAACCCAAACAACGAAGCACCGATACCACCACCTCCACCACCACCACAACCTCAACCTCCTCAACCACCTAACCCCTTCGATGCCAACATGTTCCAGGCAGCTTTCAGAGCAGCAGTTGCAGCTGCTATGTCAGCAATCAACACTCCTGTCCCTAGTGGATCGGGAATAGGTGCGCCTCCCTCGAACCACAACGAAAGCCATGGACACCCTCGGGAATGCACCTACAAGGACTTCAAGAACGCCAAACCCCAAAGCTTCAATGGAACTGGGGGTGTTATGGTGTTGAGACAATGGATTGAAAAGATAGAATCCGTCTTTGAAATCTGCGCTTGCCAGGAGGGCAACAAGGTCAAGTTTGCAGCTTGTACCTTCTCTGACAGAGCACTAACATGGTGGAACGGCCATGTTAAATATCTGACTCTGGTGGTGGCATATTCCATCAGTTGGGAACACTTGAAGGACATGCTGATGAGAGAGTACTATCATCGGGGAGAAATACAAAAACTCGAGCAGGAACTCTGGAGCCTGGAAATGGTTGGATCAGACATAGGAACCTAAACGAATAGGTTCTGTGATCTGGCAATCCTATGCCCTGATATGGGTACTCTCGAAAGCAAGAAGATAGAGAGATATATCTAGGGGCTATCTCCCCAGATCCAATCAAGTGTATTAGCTTCCAAGCCTATCACTTTTGATAGTGCCAAGGAGCTGGCACAGTCTCTCATAGACCATGGGAAACACAGGAACCCAACAATCCCTGAACCCGTACCACAAAAGTCCAACCCCGACAACAACAGTAAGGGGTGGAATAAGAGGAAAAGAGGGGCTTCGCAAGAATCCTCCAAGAGACAACAACTTGTGGCAATCAATGCTGCCACAGTAACTCCTGTTGTCCCTGCGAACCCCTTACCGGCAAAACCATATGTTGGAACCCTTCCGAAGTGCACCAAGTGCAACTTCCACCACCACGGACCTTGCAAGGAGATCCAGTGCTCTAACTGCAATAGGAAGGGACACATAGTCCGTTTCTGCAAGAGTCCCACAGCTCAGGCTGCCCAGGTTCCTAACGTCGGTATGGGCCAAACTTGCTACGGTTGTGGCGAAGTGGGCCACTACAATAGGAACTGCCCTAAAGCGGGGATGGCTGGAGGAGTAGGAAGAGTTATGGCCCTAGGCCACGAGGAAGCGGTAGCTGATCCTACGATAGTTACTGGTACGTTTCTCCTCGATAACTCATATGCTTGCATACTTTTCGACAGTAGAGCAGAGAGAAGTTTCATTAGTCACAAATTTGCACACCTGCTTAAGCAAAAACCATGTGCATTAGATAGTTCATTCACGGTAGAAATGGCTAACGGGAAGACAGAGAGTACTAACCGCATATACGTAGGTTGTACCTTAACTTTAGATGGCCATACCTTCAAGATAGATCTCATGCCAGTTCAAATTAAATGTTTCGACATTATCATCGGCATGGATTGGTTGAGTCTTCTTCGCGCCGACATCATGTGCTTTGAAAAAGCAGTTCCTTTTAACCTTCCTAACAATGAAACCTTAACTATCTACGACGACAAACCTAGTACGAGCCTTTGCATCATTTCGTGCATTCAAGCCCAGAAGTGCTTGCGAAAGGAATATCATGCATTCCTCGTACACGCCGTCAATACGAGTCAAGAAATGAAAGACATTCAGAACATACCAGAGGTACGCAACTTTCCCGACATCTTCCCAGAAGAACTTCTCGGTTTACCACTGCAACGCCAAGTCGAGTTCAGAATCGACTTAGTGCCAGGAGCTACCCCAGTAGCCAAATCTCCTTATCGTCTGGCACCGGCCGAGATGCAGCAACTTTCGAGTCAACTTACCGAACTTCTCAAAAATGGATTCATTAGGCCAAGCTTCTCACTATGGGGAGCACCGATCTTGTTCGTCAAGAAGAAAGATGGATAGTTTCGCATGTGAATCGACTATAGAGAACTCAACAAACTTACCATTAAAAGTCGTTATCCTTTGCCCCGCATTGACGATTTATTTGATCAACTTCAAGGAGCCAACTACTTCTCGAAGATAGATCTGTGATCCGGATATCACCAACTACGAGTGTTAGAGGAGGATGTTCCCAAGACAGCCTTGCGAACTCATTATGGACACTACGAGTTTGTAGTGATGCCGTTCGGATTAACAAACGCGCCCTCCATATTCATGGAGCTGATGAATAGGGTGTGTCGTCCTTACTTGGATCAGTTCGTCATTGTCTTCATAGATGACATACTCATCTACTCTCGAAGCAAGGAGGAGCATAGTCAACATCTCCGTAGAGTCTTAGAAACATTGCGAGCGGAGAAGCTCTATGCAAAGTTCTCCAAGTGTGAATTTTGGATCCGACGAGTCGAATTTTTAGGCCATGTTGTTAGCAAAGAAGGAATACACGTGGACCCTTCCAAAATCAAGGCCATTGAGAACTGGTCAGCACCGAAGACACCTACATAAATTCATCAATTTCTAGGTCTCGCTGGCTACTATCGCAGGTTCATTCAGAACTTCTCTAGCATAGCGAAATCTCTGACAACCCTGACCCAGAAAGGCGTGGCCTTTGACTTGGAAGAGAAACAGGAAAGAGCGTTCCAAACGCTCAAACGGGCCTTGTGAAACCGCACTGAAACTATCCCTCCCCAAAGGGATAGAAGACTTCATTGTCTATTGCGATGCATCCAAACAAGGACTCGGATGTGTTCTTATGCAGCAAGGTAAAGTCATAGCCTATGCCTCGAGACAGCTGAAGACACATGAGGTTAACTACACCACCCATGATCTTGAACTAGGAGCAGTCGTATTTGCTCTAAAGATCTGGAGACACTACCTGTATGGTACAAAAAGCACGATCTTTACAGACCACAAGAGTCTACAACACATATTCGACCAGAAAGAGCTCAACATGAGACAACGACAGTGGGTAGAGCTACTCAGTGATTACGAGTCCGAAATTTGTTATCATCCGAGTAAAGGCAATGTAGTAGCCGACGCCCTAAGTCGGAAAGAATATATTGGTCGTAGAGTCAAATCTTTGACTCTAACTATCCATTCACACTTATCCACGCAAATTAAGGAGGCTCAGCTCGACGTTGTGAAACCTGAAAACGTGGCAGGTGAATCCCTTAGAGAGATGGATAAGAACTTGGAAGTCAAGGGTGGTGGAGCCTTATACCTCATGGATCGGATCTGGACACCGAAACACGGTGGCTTCAGAGACTTGGTCATGATGGAAGCTCACAACACTCGTTATTCCATCCATCCGGGTTCAGATAAGATGTATTTGGATCTTAAAAAGTTATACTATTGGCCTAACATGAAAGCAGATATTGCTACCTTAATGCCTTACTTGCGCAAAGGTCAGGGTCGAATACCAGAAACCGTCCGGCCTCCTACAGCAACCGGAGATACCAGAATGGAATTGGGAGCGGATCACTATGGACTTCATAACCAAGTTGCCCAAGACGGCGGGTGGACTTGATTCCATATGGGTCATCGTCGATAGACTGACCAAGTCTGCACACTTCCTACTGATCAAAGAAACAGACAAGATGGAGAAACTTACAAGAACTTACATTAGGGAAATTGTAAGGCTGTACAGTGTTCCTTTATCTATTATATTGGACAGAGATAGTAGATTCACTTCAAGGTTCTAGCAGTCATTACAAAGTTCCCTAGGAACTAGGTTGGACATGAGTACAGCCTACCATCCACAGACCGACGGGCAAAGTGAGAGAACTATCCAAACCTTAGAAGATTTGTTGCGTGCCTATGTGATTGTCTTTTGAAAAGCTTGGGATACCCATTTACCCCTCGTTGAATTTTCCTACAACAACAGTTATCAAACGAGCATAAAGGCAGCTCCATTCCAGGCCCTCTATGGCCAAAAGTGCAGATCCCCTCTATGCTGGGCTGAGGTGGGTGATACCCAGTTAACTAAGGGACGAGTCCCTAAAAGAACTCTCACAGGTCCGGAGATCATTCGGGAAACGACAGAGAAGATCGTTCAAATTCGTGAACGATCGAAAGCCTCTAGAGACCGACAGAAAAGCTACACTGACAAGCGAAGGAAACTGTTGGAATTCCAGGTGGGCGACCGAGTCCTACTAAAGGTCTCACCCTGGAAGGGCTTAATACGCTTTGGAAAGCATGGGAAGCTCAATCCAAGATACATAGGGCCTTTCGAGATTCTCATGAGAATCGGCCCTGTAGCTTACAAAGTCAATCTACCGCACGAACTCAGTAATGTACAGCCTACCTTCCACGTCTCGAACTTGAAAAAGTGTCTATCCGACGAGACTCTTGTTATTCTACTCGGTGAGATCGAGATCAACGAGAGCCTCAACATCGTGGAGGAACCAGTAGAGATCATGGACTGAGAGGTCAAGCAAACAAAGCAGAGCCATATCCTGATAGTGAGGGTGCGCTGGAACGCAAAGCATGGACCTGAATTCACTTGGGAATGAGAGGATCAGATGAAATTGAAATACCTTCATCTTTTCGCTTAGTTATTTGTAACTTCTTATTTGCTTAAATTCTAATTTCGAGACAAAATTCCTTCTAACGGGGGGATGATGTGACAACCGGAATTTCCATTCTGTATCAACAATATCACTTTAATAAAAGTTATATCAGTCACAGTAAACTTTCATACTATTCCGTATAAGTTTGAGTAATTTAGGGTTTACACTTCAGGAAATATCAGGAGAGTGGTTTCACTAGGTTTTTGTGCCACACTGTTATTCCAACACTCTATTATATTAGAGATCATTTTGGGAATAAATTATTTTCTGCCAAAAATCTCAGGACTATAAATAGAAAGCTTATTATGTGTTTATAACATGATTTAGATAGCTAAATAACTAGATTTAGGAGTTTACTCCCCAAGGTGTTCTTGGGCGGTAAACTCCCGAAACAAAGCCTAGCCCTTTCCCCGTGTAATGCTACTACCTTGGACTTGTATATGGGTGTATTTGGGACATGAAAACAACAAAGAATCACCAAGTTTTGGGTGTTCACAGCCCAAGAAGATCTTGGACCGTGAACTCCAAAATCATGGACAAAATGGTGCTTTTAAGGCACCTAAAGCCTTAGACATTTACATGGAATTGTTCCCACTTAATCAAGGACCTTAAACACATCAAAACACCCCTCAAAGTGATTTCACAGCCCTAATAAGGTTCTTAGGCGGTGAACATCAAACAAAGGCACCAAAGTGTGCCTAAGGCCTTCATATGCTTGGGATAAAAGTCTGAGACCTATACCACATGTGCAAGAGACTTGAAAACATCAAAAACACCATTCCAAGGGAGTTTACGGCAGTAAACTCCAAAGGAAATGGCCTTAGGGCCGTAAACTCCTCGAAGGAGTGTTTCTATGCGTTAAACCCTTCCAAGAATTAAACCACCAAGTTGGAATACTTCTAGGGATCAATTAACACCTCAAAACAACCAAGAACATTAAGTCTTGGAGTTTACAACCATAAAATCCATGTGTGAGGTAATATGGAAAGAAAACTCCATGTGTGAGGTTATTTGGAGAGTAAACTCAAGTATAGGGTCCTTTGGAACCCTAAACCCAAGTGCCTTGTCCCACAATAGCTTAGATGCAATCCTTAGGGCTTATAACACTTATATAAAGTGTTTATTATGTTCTAGGATGTCTTAACATTATCAATTAGTAATTTAAGACTAATTTAGTGCATATATGTGTGATTATATGATCATTAGGATCGTAGTGTGTGTACAAGTCCTCACTTGACACCTAACAATCCTACACCGTCCAGTTCATCCAAACCACCATCTACAGGTGAGTTCATACCCCTAAATGAATATTTTAAATGTTTTTAAATGCTTTAATGGGGGGAATACAATTCGGAAACAACATGTTATTGAATCACTCATATGTATTTTATAACTGTGTTTTCATCCAGCAGATTTCACATACTACAAAATGTGATGCATGAAAGGGTTTTCTATCTTAAAATACCTTGATAACAAAAGTATTAGTTTTGAAATGTTTATTAACATGACATCAAGTCACTCTTAGTTATTATTCAAAACTCTTAGATACCTTGCAAAACCATTACATTTACCTTCTTGAACAAACAATTTCCTTTCAGTTAATTATCATAGGGATAGTTAGAAGAAACAAAACATTATTCCTATTACAAGGAATCACACCAGAATCAGTTCATTCATGAGTCAATACCAGTACATTACCTGATACATGAGTACATTTACATATGATTACATGATACATGAGTACGTTTACATATGCTTACATGATACATGAATACCATACATGAGTACTGTTACATAGATACATTATCTTGTATTCACTTACATGGATACTTGTACCTAGAGTTATGAAGAAGATTTATTCATACCTTCTGTGTAAGTTTTCCTGCCTATCCCTGTTCGACAGGATGTCTAGACGAGACTAACCATTCCGGAACCCAGCTGTTAGCACCACTGGGTGATGAACATCCAAGGATGTCTAAGGTTATCACTTATAATAGATAGATTGATATCGGAACTAACCATTCCTCCATTCTACTGTTGCAACAGAGGATGAGATGAAAATCTTCGAATGATCATTAGGTTACCACTTATATTAGGAGTCGGCTACGGGACTAACCCTTCCTCCCACCTGCTGCTGCTACAGTGGACAATTGGACAATCTTCGGATGTTCATTAGGTTATACACATCACTTACTGCGATGGTGTGTTAGTCCTGGTATCCAGGGATAACACTTACATGGTTATATTTTTCCTATTTACTTTATTTTGTGATATATTCACATAAACGATGAGTTAGACCAATTACTGTTTGTAGTAGTCAAAAAGAAGGAGAAACTATCATTTTACTTACAAAACATTCGGGTCTTGGTAGAAGACTACATTGTCATAACAAAACATTCGGGTCTTGGTAGAAGACTACATTTCATTCTAGCAGGAAATAAGGGATTTCTTAGGGTTTTTCATACTTATATCAACTGTCTTACTTAAAGGTTTTACATGGCATTCATAACAGTTTATCAAAGCAAGACAATGACACTTAAATACTTATGAATTCACCAGCTTTAAAGTTGATACTCTCTTTCAAAATAACTTGTATTCTTAGGCCATCGGTAGACAGGTACGGTGGTCATGTTTTGAGAAGACAGAGCAGACAAGTCTCGTCTTTTATTTTGATTATATTTTTGGTGTCTTATTACAATGAAAGAACAAACATGTATTAAAACTTTACTTATAATGTAATGGATGATGTTGTTGCTTGTTTACTATTCTACACTGTCGTGATACTGTACATGACGTCCTCCACCCCTGAACGTTTCCGCCGTTCATGGTTTTGGGGTGTGACATTTACATCTGTAATACCAGTAATATTGATAGGTACCTAATCTTATGGGAATTATTATCCAAATATGATCATCTATTAGTCTTAGATCTTCATTCAATCATATTGTTGGGCTATGGGGAGTTAGTCCATGAGTCATTCTCATCAATTCTTCCATTAGATTCTTATCTATGCTTTCATCTTTATAAACTTATAGATCAAAGATGCCACCTCGCAGAAATCCAAGGAGAAACCCAAATAACAAAACACCACCTCCTCCACCTCCTCAACTACCTACTCCTCAGTTCGATATGATAGCTCTAAATGTTGTTGTAGTTGCGGCTGTAGCTATAGCCATGGCTCAATATCATTCATCGCGTTCCACTAGAGGAGGAACCCCTGTCCAGTCTGTTCAGATGGAAGCTCATGTACGCTCGAGAGAATGCTTCTATAAGGACTTCACAAATTGCAAGCCATTGTCCTTCAAGGGGACTGGCAGGGTCATTGCCCTCTCGTAATGGTTCGAGAAAACCGAATCGGTTTTTGAAATCTACTCTTGTCCTGAGGAGAGCAAGGTGAACTATGCTGCTTGCACCTTTGAAACTAAATCCCTAATGTAACGACCATAAATTTCAACAAATTTTAAACTTTTCAAAACATCTCAATTTCTTTAAGTTTTTACAAAAAGGTTTTCAATACATTTATTATCATAGATTCCCAGAACCATAACATAAAACATAAACACGTGGAGCGGTACGATCACGCCTTTGCCTTGCCACGGTCTCCTGAAGAACCTGAAAAACATTAAACCACAACTATAAACCCGAAAGCTTAGTGAGATACCCCCAAAATACCAACCACATATACCATACACGCATAACATGCTATATCATAACAAATCACAGAACAGCCATGCATATCGGGTCTACTGTGTGACTAGTCCGCCGTATCGGGCCTTCAGTCCACCTGGTCCACCCTCCGTGTCTAGTCATGTCCCTTGAGTCTGTAGTGTGGTTGGTCCACCCATACCTGGACTTCAACCCAGTTTGTGCACTCTCTGAGTCTACAGTATGACTGGTCCACCCACATCGGGCCTTTAGTCGTCCTGGTCCACTCTTGGAGCCTCGACACGTCTGGTCCGCCCTCGAGGGGCCTACGCCCTATCCAGACCACTCGTTGGGCCTTCAAAATAACTAGTTCGCTCTGGGTATGTTGGCCTACAGCACAAAGCAGGTCCCGCCTCAACCCAACCCCAGTCAAACAACCATGTGCACATAAACATACAATCATATCAGAATTCACATATAATCAAACCGATCTAGCAGATCATGTATCACAACATACTCTAAACAGGATACCGACCTAACAAGTCACTAGCATATACCATCCTAATACTTGGATGCATCATAACAAGGCAACAACATAACAACGGTACCCGAATTTCAATCCGATAAAGGGCTGGCCTTGGTGCCTTAGACCCTGTTGATATAGTGAGGATAACTCACCTCGCGATTACCGAAACTATGAACTAAAGAAATAGATTCCCGAATCACCGACTCACCGAAAAATCCCGAACTAGCCATCATAACAAATAATCATTAGTCCATACATACATCCACTTATTGGGCCAAGGCCAAAGTCCAAATCTCTTACAAGCCCAATATTGGGCCTAGAACCAAGGTCCATAATAATAATTGGGCCCAAAATACTCTATCCATAATTTCCAGTCATGGCCCATAAATCCAACAGTCCAAAACAGCCCAAACTTAGAACGCCACAGAGGGGGGGTACGCTGGGCATACCCTTCTTGGTACGCTGGGCTTACAACAATGCTCAAAAAATGGGATCGGGGCACTGGCCCGCTACACTGGGCGTACTCTCATGTTACGCGGGGTGTAACCTCGTGGTTCAACAAAATCCATGCAACTGCTTAATGGCTTAAGCTATTAAGCCCACACTTCAGATCCTTAGGCCAAATATGATTAGGATTCATAAAGCCTCAAACTTTGTCACTTGGGACGTCCATAAAGCTCTTAATCCAAGGTCTTAATCCATTAAGACCTACTTATCTCACATATGGAACAACCACAACCCTTGGGACCTCATTTTTCTCACTCAAGACCTCTCCAAAGGTCTGAAAGGATAGATAATCTCGGCCAACTCAAAGCATGCATCAAGATGAGGACTTTTGGGACAAGAATGATGTCAAAACTTCACAACACTTAGATCTATGCAATATAAATGACAAGCAAGAAACTTGATAACTCCTATAGGCTCCAAAGGATGATATCTTTCCCGATCTACAAGCTCCAGCCACTCCACTCTTCTTTGATAAGTTCCACTTTCTTCTTCTAGCCTCTCATTTGCGAAAATAAGCTTTTCAAGGCCAAACACACCCAACAATGGAGGTGGGACGGCTATCTAGGGTTTCTGAGGTTAAGAGAGAGCTTATGGAGGCTAGGGTATGAACCAACATGTTCCTTATATAGTGGCCGACCCTGATTTTAGGGTTTTAGAACTCTGAGAGTACGTTGGGCGTACCTCTAGTACGTTGGGCGTACTCAACCTTGCACCCGCATCCATTTACACCCTTACGTTGGGCGTAATCCCAGCTTACGCTGGGCGTACTCAGCATGTCCCCAAATTTCATATTTGGCCCTATTTTCCACTTTTCCCACAAGATGACCAAAATACCCTTCCTCTTAAATCCCGAGGACTCACAATTAAGTACTCTTAGGAACTGGGCGTTACACCTAACATGATGGAATGGCCATGTTAAGTCACTAACTCTTATAGTGGCAAATTTGATGGGCTAGGAAACCTTGAAAGACCTCATGATTGAAGAATACTGTCCGAGGGGCGAGATCCAAAAGCTGGAAGAAGAGCTTTGGGGACTAACCATGAAGGGCTCCAACGTAGTCGCATACACCGCCAGGTTCTGTGAACTGGTGGCCCTCTGTCCCAACATGATTCCTTCAGAGGGAAAGAAGATTGAGAGATACATATGTGGACTGGTGCCCCCATACCAGGGAAATGTTTTGGCATCACACCACAGTACATTTGATAGTGCCAAGCGATTGGCACAGCGCCTCATGGACCATGGGGTTCGTACCCTAGCCGCAACAACTACCATGTCCATCTCAGAACCTACAAAGACCGCTAACCTCAAGCGGAAGTTCTGGGATGACAAGAAGAAGGCTAAGGCTGCCAAGAAGAGGCATGTCGTGGCAGTACATGCTGCGATAGCCCCTGCCGCTACTTCTCCGGTAAAGTAGTACTCTGGAAGTTTGCCTAAGTGCAACAAGTGTAACTTCCATCACGTCGGCGCCTGCCGGGAGATGCAGTGTCTGAACTGCAACGGGAAGGGGCACACAACCCGTTTCTGTAAAGTCCCTGCAAAGCCAATCAACAAAGCCCCCGGTGCTGGAGTGGGCCAAACTTGTTACGGATATGGTGAGGTAGGCCAATTCAAGAGAAAGTGCCCAATGGTAGGGTTTGCCGGTGGAGCGGGAAGAGTTCTGGCCATAGGCCATGAGGAAGCAGTTGTCGACCCCATAGTGGTCACTGGTACGTTCCTCCTCGATAACTCTAATACATGCATTCAATTTGATAGTGGAGCGGAGAGGAGTTTCGTGAACCAGAAATTTGCTCACTTACTTAGGCAAAAATCACGAGCACTTAATGAACCGTTCACTGTGGAAATGGCTAATGGAAAGACAGAGAGCACTAGCAGTATATTCATAGGGTGTACCCTAACTTTATATAACCATTCATTTTCTATCGATCTTATGTCGGTCTCAATTAAAAGTTTCGTCGTCATTATCGGCATGAATTGGCTGAGTCTTCATCGTGCTGATATCATGTGTTACGAAAAGGTTGTTCGCCTTAATCTGCTGTCTGGCGAAACCTTAGTAGTTTATGGCGACAAACCCGGCACGAACCTTCGCATCATCTCGAGCATCCAAGCTCAGAAATTCTTACGAAAGGAATGTACAGTATTCCTTGCTCATGTGGTCGATGAGAGCCAAGAAATGAAAGACATCCATAACATTCCAGTAGTATGCAAATTTCCCGACATCTTTCCAGAAGAAATCCCAGGATTACCTCCGCAACGTCAATTCGAGTTCTGAATCGACTTAGTTCCAGGGGCTACCCCGGTAGCCAAATCGCCGTATCGTCTAGCACCTGCAGAGTTGCAAGAACTGTCCGGTCAACCTAACGAACTGCTCAGAAAGGGCTTTATAAGACCAAGCTTCTCACCCTGGGGAGCTCCAGTCTTGTTCGTCAAGAAGAAAGACGGATTGTTTCGCATGCGCATCGACTACATGGAGCTCAACAAGCTGACAGTCAAAAATCGTTATCCGTTGCCTCGGATCGACGACTTATTTGATCAACGTCAAGGGGCGAGCTTCTTTTCAAAAATTGACTTAAGATACAGATATCACCAATTACGAGTGCTAGGGGAGGATGTTCCGAAGACAGCCTTCCGAACTCGTTATGGGCACTACAAATTCATAGTGATGTCGTTCGGATTAACAAACGTACCCGCAGTATTCATGGACTTAATGAATCGGGTGTGTCTTCCTTACTTGCATCAGTTCGTCATCGTTTTCATTGATGACATACTTATCTACTCTCGTAGTAAGGAGGAGCATAGTCAACATCTGCAACAAGTCCTCGAAATTTTGCGGTTGGAGAAGCTCTACGCGAAGTTCTCGAAATGAGAATTTTGGATTCGACAAGTCGAATTATTAGGGCACGTGGTTAGCGAAGAGGGAATACACGTGGACCCTTCCAAAATCAAGGCCATTGAGAACTGTTCAGCACCGAAGACGCCTACAGAAATTCGTCAATTTCTAGGCCTCGCTGACTACTATCGCAGGTTCATTCAAAACTTCTCCCGCGTAGCAAAACCTCTTACAACACTGACCCAGAAGGGCATGGCCTTTGACTAGGAAGAGAAGTAGGAAAGAGCATTCCAAACGCTCAAAGGAGACTTATGCACCGCACCAATACTATCCCTTCCCGAAGGAATAGAAGACTTCATAGTCTATTGCGATGCATCAAATCAAGGGATCGGATGTGTTCTGATGCAACGGGGTAAGGTAATCGCATATGCCTCGAGATAGCTAAAGACGCATGAGGTCAACTACACAACCCACGATCTTGAACTAGGAGCAGTTGTGCTTGCTCTGAAGATCTGGAGACATTACTTGTACGGAACGAAGAGCACTATCTTTACAGACCAGAAGAGCTTACAACACACCTTCGACTAGAAGAAGCTCAACATGAAACAACGACGGTGGGTCGAGCTACTCAGTGATTACGAATCCGAAATTCGTTATCATCCGGGTAAAGCCAACGTAGTAGCTGACGCCCTGAGTCGGAAGGAATATTCTGGTCGTAGAGTCAAATCATTGACTATGACTATCCATTCACACTTGTCCACCCAAATTAAGGCAGCTCAGCTTTACGCTTTCAAACCTGAAAATGTGACGGGTGAATCCCTAAGAGGGATGGATAAGAACTTGGAGGTTAAGGGTGGCAGAGCTTATTATTTCATGGACCGGATCAGGACCCCGAACCTAGGTGGTTTCAGAGACTTGGTCATGAATGAGGCGCACAACACTCGTTATTCCGTGCACCCGGGATCAGATAAGATGTATATGGACCTCAAAAAGTTATACTGGTGGCCTAACATGAAAGCAGTGATTGCTACCTTCGTAAGTAAATGCCTTACTTGCGCAAAGGTCAAGGTCAAATACCAAAAACCCTCCAGTCTTTTACAATAGCCGGAGATACCAGAATGGAAGTGGGAGCGGATAACTATGGATTTCATAACCAAGTTGCCCAAGACGACGGGTGGACTTGATTCCATATGGGTCATCGTCGATAGACTGACCAAGTCTGCATACTTCCTGCCGATCAAAGAAACAAACAAGATGGAGAAGCTTACAAGGACTTACATTAAGGAGATTGTAAGACTGCACGGTGTTCCCGTATCCATTATCTCGGACAGAGATAGTAGATTCACTTTGAGGTTTTTGCAGTCATTACAAAGTTCCTTAGGAACTAGGTTGGACATGAGTACAGCCTACCATCCACAAACCGACAGGCAAAGTGAGATAACTATCTAGACCTTGGAAGATATGTTGCGAGCTTGTGTGATCGACTTCGGAAAAGCATGGGATACTCATTTACCCCTTGTCGAATTTTCCTATAACAACATTTATCACACGAGCATAAAGGCTGCTCCATTCGAGGCTCTCTATGGCCGAAAGTGCAGATCCCCTCTATGCTGGGCTGAGGTGGGTGATACCCAGTTAGCTAAAGGACGAGTTCCTGAAAGCACTCTCATAGGTCCAAAAATCATACGGGAAATGATGGAGAATATCGTTCAGATCCGTGAACGATATAAAGCCTCTAGAGACCGATAGAAAAGCTACGATGATAAACGTAGGAAACTGTTGGAATTCTAGGTGGGCGACCACGTTCTATTGAATGTCTCACCCTGGAAGGGCTTGATACGCTTCGGAAAGCGTGGAAAACTAAATCCAAGGTACATTGGGCCTTTCGAGATTCTAGCAAGAATCGGCCCAGTAGCTTACAAACTTAACTTACCGCGCGAACTCAGTAACGTACATTCTACCTTCCACGTATCGAACTTGAAAAAGTGTCTGTCCGACGAGACTCTTGTTATTCCACTCGACGAGATCAGGATCAACGAGAGCCTCAACTTCATGGAAGATCAAGTAGAAATCATGGACCGAGAGGTCAAGCAAACGAAACAAACTCGTATCCTGATAGTGAAGGTTCGCTGGAACGCCAAACGAGGACCTGAATTCACTTGGGAATGAGAGGATCAGATGATACTAAAATATCCTCATCTTTTCGCTTAGTTAGTTTTAACTTCTTATTTAAATAAATTCTAATTTTGGGACGAAATTCCTTCTAACAGGGGGATGATGTGACAACTCGAAATTTCCATTCTGTACGAACTTTATCAAGTCAAAAGAAGTTAGAACAGTCACAGTGAATTTTCAAACTTTTCCGTATAAGTTTGAGTATTTCAGGATTTACACTTAAGGAGATATCAGGAGAGTGGATGCACTAGGGTTTTGTGCAACTCTGTTATTCCAAAACTCTATTATATTAGAGTTCATTGCGTGAATAAAAATATATTCTGCCAAAAATCCCAGGACTATATATATGATTCTTAACCAAATTATTTCACTAGTTACATTTGCAACAAGAGAAAATCCATTTCTCTCTCACGGATCTTCGGGTTTTCATCCCAAATCATGAGTACCTTTCTCTAGTTGTATTATACAGCTTATTAAGTGCTTAATAACATAGAAATCATAACAAAACCACAAGATTTGAGAGTTTACCACCCAAGAACACCTTGGGGATAAACTCTTTTACGAGGGTTAAATGATGTTTAGTCCTTTCCCCGTGATATGTAACCACCTTAGGCTTGTATGCTAGTGTTTTTAAGACTAGAAATCATCCAAGAACACCAAGATTTAGGTGTTCACGGCCCAAGAAGTTCTTGGACCGTGAACTCCAAACTGAAAGGCCAAAGAGTGCCTTAATCACTCCTAAAGCCTTGGACAATAGCCTTTATTTACTTCTAGTGAATTAAGGGACTTTAAATCATCAAATTCCCATCCCCGTGAGAGATTACGGCCGTAATCTCTAAGGGAAATGGTCTTTGGGCCGTGAACATAAAGGAAGGGTACCAAAGTGTGCCTAAGGCCTTCATTAGCCTTAGATAAATGTCTAGAACCTATCCTACATGAGCATGGGACTTGAAAGCATAAAAACACCCCTCTTCATATGAGTTTACGGCAGTAAACTCAAATGGAATTGTCCTTGGGGCCGTAAACTCCTCAAAGGAGTGTATAAGTGCCCTAAACCCTTCCAAGAATTAATCCACCAAGTAGGAATGTTTCTAGGGATCATGTAGAACCTCAAAACACCAAAGGACATTAAATTTAGGATTTTATGGCCGTAAACTCAAGTTTTACGAGTGTAAACTCCTTGTGTGGGGTTTATTGGAGAGTAAACTCATGTATGTTGTCCCTTGGAACCCTAAACTCACTAGCCTAGTCCCACAACAACTTAGATGAAATCCTTAGGGCTTATAACACTTATATAAAGTGTTTATTATGTTCTAGGATGTCTTAACATTATCAATTAGTCATTTATGACTAATTGGATACATATATGTGGTATTATATGTTAACTAGGATTATAAAGTGTGTTCAAGACTTCACTTGTCACTTAGTGATCCTACATCTTCAGTTCATCCGTACCACTCACTACAGGTGAGTTCATACCTCTTAATCAATGATATAAATGTTTTTAAATGCTTTATGGTGGGATACAAGTTAAATACTTATAGTTATTACATCAATCACATGTGATTAATAACTACAAAACCAGTGATTTCCTTATTGTTCAAATTGTTTATCAAACTGTTTTGCTTCAAACTGTTTTACAAGTTCTTATACTTATTAAATACATTTGCTTAAACTACTATTTTACTTATTATCAATTCCATGTCTATGTATGTATAGTTATATAAGAAATGTTTAAAGTACTTAGGAAGGCTATCCACCCTATTTCCTTTTTGCGCTTGAGATGTGGTCTGGTGGGATATCGGGTACCCGTCCGAAGGTCGTTTAAATGTTAGTTATATATCATGTGTCCATACATAGTCATAAAAAGGTCCTTCCAGTTCATTCGGTACCCTTAGGTAGCAAGGGTATACTTCCATGTTCATACGTACCAGTACATCGCTAGTAAGTTACCATAGGGGAGGCACAGGAGGATACTATTATTACTAGAATAATGAAACATACAATGAGTTAGTTCATTCATGAGTCAATACTTGCTAAATAGAGAGAGAACACACATTACAGCTAGCACACACGGAACATTACATTACATTACCATACTATTACATAGATATGTTTACATGATTACGCTTACATGAGTACGTTTACATAGATACGTTTACATGAGTGCGTTTACATATACGATAATAGGACAGACATCATTAGGTGCTATAGCATAGAACGAGCTCAGGATCTAGCTATACCGATGAATCATAACGCATTGTGATAGTTATACCGGGTATACATGATCATAGTAATGTGGATGTTCACGACGTGCAAATATGCAAGAGTCGTGTAAAGGTCCCAAAATCCCTTTGACAGGGGGGGCATCTAGCCTGGGATCTTGCGATCACATTAGGCCTTATCCCTCAAATAAGGCAATAGCTTATAAGAATTACCCAGACTTAAGGTAATTAGTACGGTTGTAGTACGACACTACACCATAGTACTATCTCATTTTTCCCATTAACATTCACTTCGTGAATATTCACACGATGCATGGTAATGTAGAATCTATATTTTTGGTAAATGATAGTCCGAATTGGGGAAAACACACACTCTACCAAGAGACATACATACAGACACTAGATGCCTTGGTAGAAGGCTACAGTTAATAGGAAAATAGGGTTTTCTAGGAGAGTTCAAACATTATACAAAACATTGTACAAAACATCTTACAGAAACAATTTACAAATGTTTTCATACAAACTCAGACATTAATATACTTATGATCTCACCAGTATTAAGCTGATACTCGCTTTCAAAATAACTTATATTCTCAGGTCACCACTGGACATGTATAGGTGCCAGGCTTTTGAGAAGATGGAGTTCGTTCAGGACTCATCTTTTATTTTGATATGTATATTTTGGTGTCTATTACTTTGATAGAACACACATGTATGAAATTATATAATTAATGCAATAGATGATGTTGTTGCTTGTTTACTATTATTCATTGTTTGTGATACTGTACATGACATCCTCCGCCCCATAATGTTTCCGCCATTCATGGTTTTGGGGTGTGACATCATGTAAAGTATCACAACAATGCAAAGTAGTAAACAAGCAACAACATCATCCATTCCATTAATAGTTTAATTTAAATATGAGTGTGTTCTATCAATGTATAAGACAACATAATGAATATTCAAAATAAAAGACGAGTCTTAACCGCTCCGTCTTCACAAAACATGGTCGTTGTACCTGTCTATTTGTGACCTGAGAATACAAGTTATTTTGAAAGCGAGTATCATCAATAAAGCTGGTGAATTCATAAGTATTTATGTGTCTTTTATTTGTAGAACTGTAAAGAAAAGACTTGTAATTGTTTGAAGGTAAGTTTGTATAAGTATGAAAATGTTTGTAAGCAATTGTAAATATTTGAAAACCTTAGAAAATCCCATATTTCCTACTAGTATAAAAAGTAATCTTCTATCAAAACTCGATTGTTTTGAAAGAAGCGTTCTACCAAGACCTGACTGTTTGAAACTAGCCTTCTACCAAGACCCAACTATTTTGAAAGTAGCTTTCTACCAAGACCCAACTATTTTGAAAGTAGCTTTCTACCAAGACCCAACTGTTTTGTAAGTAAGCATCACTGTAAATTTGACGGTTTTTCTCCTATATACCTATTATTATAAAACTATAGTCTACCTCATCGTTTATGCGTATGTATCACAATATAAATGTAATAAGGAAAATAGTATATCTATATCAAATATATCCTACCTCTTCGTTCATGTGAATTTGTCACAAAGTAAAGGAAGGAAAATAATATAATAACTAAAATTGTATCCTTTTGCACTAGGATATTCACGGCATGGAACTCACCGAAAAGTACAATCGTAGACACCCGTCGATGATCATTTTCCCTACTGTAGCTAACAGCCTTGGGGGTGGAATGGTAAGTCCCAAAACGTTTGTAACAGATTCTATGTAATAGTATCTATTAAACGCATTAATGTGAACGTGTTCATGTAAGCATATCGATGTAAACGTATTCATGTAAGCGTTTTCATGTAAGCGTATTTATGTAAACGTATTAATGTAAGTGTATTCATGTAAATGTATTCATGTAAGCGTATCTATGTAAACGTATTCATGTAAGCGTATTCATGTAAATGTATTCATGTAAGCGTATCTATGTAAATGTATTCATGTAAGAGTATCTATGTTAACGTATTCATGTAAGCGTATCTATGTAAACGTATTCATGTAAACGTATCTATTCATATATTATGTAATGTATTAGTATAAACTCATGAATGAACTGACACTTGTGTGATTCCTTATACTTGGAATAGTAAGTAATATCTCCTAACTATACTTATTATAGTTACTAGTAATGTACGTGTATAACCGAAAGTATGCCTTTACTACCCAAAGGTACTGAACTGACTGATGAAACTTTTATGTCTATATATGTATACATGATATATATATATATATATATATATATATATATATATATATATATATATAACTAATATTTAGACAACATTCAAACGAGTAACCGATGCCCTAAGGCCACATCCCAACGAGGAAAAGGAAATAAAGCGAGCTAGCCATCCTAAGTCCTTTAAACATTACATATATAACTATACATATCTAGGTATGCATTTGACAATATAAAAGTATAAAAGAAGTTTCCAAAACCTTTGCAAAGTTTAATAACTAAGAAATTATGACTTGATGTTAGTTTATAAAACGATTTGAAAGTAGTTTGTTTGATAAAACAGTTTTAAGTATAAGGAAAACCTTTGTTTGAAACACAAGTGTAACAGAGTTTGAAAGGAAACATACAGTATGTAAAGCAGTTTGATAAAGAGTTTTAAACATGTAAAAACGTTTGAGAAATCCATTTGAAGTAATCTGTTTGGTAAAACAGCTAAAAGTAGAGTAAATCCATTTGTATGATAGTTATTAATCACATGTGATTGATATAATAACTAGCATGATTCAACTTGTATCCCCCCCCCCCCCCCCCATAAAGCATTTATAAACATTTAAAAGGTTAATTAATGGGTATGAACTCATCTGCAGTGAGTGGATCGGATGGAAGTGTCGGACAAGTGTTTGGTGTCAAGTGAAGACTTAAACACACACAATGATCCTAATAACATATAAAGACATATGTATATGTATATATATATATATATATATATATGTGTGTGTGTGTGTGTGTGTGTATATATATATATATATATATAATTAGTTATTGTAACACCAATTAGACAAGTATAAACATTTTAAGGCATGGAAAACACTTTGGTTAAAGTGTTAGGAGGCCATTTGGGTTGCAACAAAGGAGTGCAAGGCATTGTAAGTGAGTTTATGGTCCATAGACCATACTTGTTGGAGTTTACGGCCCAGGGGAGTTGACTCCTGGCGGTAAACTCTCAAATGGGTCACCAAATGAGGCTTAAAGGTAAGGTGGCTTATGGGGTTAAGTGTTTCAAGGCTTAAACAAATTGCTAGGTAGGTTTAAGGTCCAAGAATGACCTTATATTTAGTTTACAGCCTGGGGACCACTTCCCCATGAGTTTATGGCCGTAAACTGATGGTATAAAGTACCATTTCGTTTCTTGAAGTCCCTAGTTCAATGGTGTATTGTTCTAGACTAAGATCCAAGACTTGGCAAGGTGTTAGGGTGCATTTTGCCCCACTTAAAGGGGTTTACTGCCCAAGAACATGTCTTGGCCATAAAATCCTTGGATCATGTGATTCTTTATGTTTTCTAAGCCCTAAACATGTTAAACCTAGTGTACAACGAGGTAGAACAAGAGTCCTTACGATCTAGGAGCTTGAATGGTCGTTTTTTGCCAAGAACACTAGTATGTGTTCTTAGTGTTCTTGGTGAAACTAAGAACACTTGAAGATCAACACAACTAGAATGATTTCATGGATGGAATTGTATAAGATCACTAGATTAAGTAAGATATCAACTAGTTAGGACAAGAAACTTACGAGTTTTGAAGATCGGGGACGAAGATCGGGATGATACTTGAGAGGATTTCAGCCAAGGGAAGGAAAAGGAATGAACTAATGACCACCTTTTCATCATATAAGATGGAGTTTATGGAGCACATGGAGTTTATGGTCGTAAACTCCCATGTGGTGGCCATGAACTCCTTGTAAAGGTGTTTAAGGTCATGTGGCGGCAGTTAGGATAGGAGTTGTTGTATGGGAGGAGGTATAGGAGCCTTATCAATTGGGGAGAGGTAGGACAGCGAGTGATGGGTAGCAAGATAGTGCTTGAGATGACTGAGCAGATTCATCAGGTTAGACAGAGGTTACTGACAGCTCAGAGTTGCCAGATGTGACAACCGTCAATCTTGAGTCAAGTCAAGTCATCAAGTCAAACCGGTCAACTCGATTAAACCTTATGTATTAGGGTTTGTGTTATGTTCATACTGTATAACTTGCTATATTAATGGGAAAACATCACTTGGGAAAAGTCTTGTGTTAAAATTTCCTAGGCCTTAGTGCTAATCAATGAACTAAACTGATAAAAACCATGTTGCATACTCATCGGGAGTGTGTAGGATCCTTAATCATGACTTAACGGGGCTCAAGAACCTTGCGTTGCAGGGCCAAACACTCACAATTGTCACACATGGAACCTCTCTCAATCGTTTTCACTCTATCTCTCTCTATGACAAATCTCTCCTAAATCTCTCCAAGTATGTGAAATCTCTCTCAAATATCTCTCTGTATGAGAAATCTCTCCAACAATATCAAATCTCTCCCAAATCTCTCCAAGTATGTGAAAATCTCTCTCTAATATCTCTCTGTATGAGAAATCTCTCCAATAATGTCAAATCTCTCCCAAATCTCTCTAAGTATGTGAAAATCTCTCTTTAATATCTCTCTGTATGAGAAATCTCTCCAAGAATGTCAAATCTCTCCCAAATCTCTCCAAGTATGTGAAACCTCTCTCAAATATCTCTTCGTATGAGAAATCTCTCCAAGAATGTCAAATCTCTCCAATATCTCTCCCAGTATGTGAAATCTCTCCCAAATCTCTCTCAAAAGTTTCCTGTAACTTTTTAGAATCATGCGGGTCATTCCGACCCTTAACCGGGTTAAAAACGGCTTAAAACGGGGTAAAAACGAGAAAAATGGACCTTAGGAACCGAAACCCTTCTCAAGGAGCCGAAGCTCCTTAAGGCCGAGACCTAGGAACCGAAAGTAGCAAGGACCGAACCGAGCCTCTGTTGGCTGAACCCGGAGAACCGAACCCCTGTAGCTGAGACCGAGTCTCGGTCTCTGTCGCTTCTCGCTCTCTGTCGCTTTCTATCCTCTCTGTCGCCTCTCTGCTTCTGTTCGCCTCCCGCCTGTCTGCTCTCTCTTCTCTTCTCTCGGTCTGTGTCTCCTTCTCTCCTCTCTATCTCTTCGCGCCTCTCTGTTCTCTCTTCTCCCCTCTCGGGTTCTGCTCCCTCTCTCTTCCCCTCTCGGTTTCTGCTCTCTCTCTCTTCTCCCCTCTCGGTTTCTGCCCTCTCTCCTCTCGGTTCTAGCATCAGAAGGCCGAACCTCGGCCAGATTTCAGAAATTTGGCACTTTTAGCCCCTTTTTGATATTTTTAACATTTTAAGCCCGTTTTTCATGATTTTAAAGCGGAATTTTCTCCAGAAATTATATTTTAACATAATAAACCCTAAATATTCATAATTTAAACATATTTTGATGAAAATCATTATCTAAATAATAAAGATCTAATAGGGGATTTATTTAAGGTGGAGTGTTGACCTTGCCTTAACTTATGTCACAAGCAACCACCTCACACCCACTCTATGACCAGCCATACCTCCCCACCTTACCTAGGTCACTTCAATGTCCCTTACACTCAATTTACACTCATTCCCACGTTTTTAGAGCTAGAAAAAACATCCTCTCTCCTCATTTCTCTCATTTGCTCTTATTTCACTAAGTATCAAACACCACTTTTCTCTCAAACTTTTTCTACACCAATTTGGAGATTCAAGGCTGATTTTCAAGTGTTCTTCCACTCTTAGTAAGTATAATTCATCCTCCTTATGATTATTACACTTCATTCTACTCAAATCATTGATTGCTTACACAAACTCCATAACTATGATGTTAGATTCTCAAAAATCTTCAAGGCATCTCCAAGTGTTCTTGAGTTAAACACTTCCATTATTCAACAATCATCTACTGAAATCACTTAAGGTGAGTTCATACCCCTACATTTTCATGTTTTCTCAAGTTTTTAATAGGGGAATACAAGTTAAAACACCAAGAACATAACTAAAATTTTCTAACAGCCTTCATCAGAAAAGTTCAACTCCATTCACGGGCTGTTTTGGGCATCTTAAACATTTTTTTTTTCAAAAATGTACACGATGAAAATAGTTCAAATTCTTAGCTTTAAAATGACTAATTGCACATCTCCATACGATTTTTCTACAATTTATGGTGATTTTTAGAAAACTGTCTATCATTTCAAACAACAATCCGGACCAGTCTGTGATTATGGACATTTTCACCCAAGTTGGAAGTCATTAAAAATCGTGATAAAAATTATGAGTAAACTAGACACATTATGTGAACTCTCAGAATTTACGGATCTAGTTTTCGGCTTTGTATGATTTTTCTATGATTTTTCCAAAACAGTGCAGAATGGCTTAAGTTAGCCAACAGCATGTAAATATCATAACACTTTGTATTATGTTGAGCAAAGTGTATAATCATCAATTCTAATTCTTGAATGAGTTTCTTTGTTAGTTTATCATCATGAACTGAAACTAAGTCATTCATAATAAATATTATTCATTCATTTTAGAACACGTATATTAAACTATAAAAAGTATAGTTTAATAAATTCATAACACTAATACATTTCCATAAAAGAGTTCTTACATATTACAAACGTTTTAGATAAACTATAATAGGTATAGTTTATGATATATTGCATAACACACTTGTACTAAAAGAGTACATTCATACAAAGAAAAAGGGTTTACACTCACATACATTATACGTAAACTTGTTACCCTAAATTGTGAGACATTCTCTCTTTCTGTACGTCCGAGTGCGGAATATAATTCCGGGTAATTATAATCAGAGTTTTCTAGAGGGACAATGTGATCCTTCTAAATAGATCTATATTGGGTTTGACACCCCACACCTTTCTGCTAGCTACAGTGGGACCTGCAGGTCTACGTGTGACAAATGTCATTTCATTTTCGCGACGTCTGTGAAACGTCGTGGCAGGTTCACATAGTCATAGTATGATTATTGCGACTCACATAGGGAGATAACAATTCATAAAGTTTAAGGGATTTTATAAAACCTAAGTAGGTTTTAGGTTGATTTAAATTCACTTTTTATATCAATTCAAACTCATGACATTTCTACTAAGTAAGAATGATTTCTTATACATTTTGGTCTTTGGTCATAAGGCTACATTATACGGATTTTAAGGAAAATATCAGATTTTTCTGAAACAAACGCGACATTTACATGAGAAAGACTTCTATTAAGTTTTATAGCAAAAACTTATGAACTCACCAACCTTTGTGTTGACACTTTTCAAACAACTTGTATTCTCAGGAAATCACTAAACAGGTAATCAAGTGCTCTTGAGGATGGGATGTTAAGGCATCAAACTTTTCATATTTTGTCAACATATTGTAATTGATTTTGAAACATGTAATTCATACAAGTGATGTAACTTTTTCAATTATATATATGTTGGTTGTGTTTGCTTAAATTACTATTGAATTTGTGGTTATGATACTATACATGAAGTCTTCCACCCCCGGACGTTTCCGACATCCTTGGTTTGGGGGTGTGACAGATTGGTATCAGGGTACGGTTTATAGTGAATTAAGTATGTCAAACCACATAAGTTATACAAACTATAAACACATTTGGGACTAAAAGTCTCTGATTCTTAAAACGCTTCAACGAGTTGTACTTTTAGAAAACAAATAGTTCTTGTTTTAAAGTATACTTACATGTATCATATACTCGCGTAGTGTCATAACTAAGGAGAACATAAATTGAAAGAGGAGGATTTGTACTATATTCTTCCGAGAAGTAACTTACGCACACTAAGGAATAGTCGTAATGAGCGACAAATCTGATAACCTAACTGTTGGTTTATGAGCTTTCTAACACTCCTAAGAGTACATGCAACCCTAAATACCTTGGATCTATGTTTTCTCTATTATACATGCAAATATGAACGTCCAAGGTATTATCCTAATCTAGCATACAAAACAATCAATAAAGCAAGATAGAATACATACCTCTTTGATGTAGAATGTCTTCATGAAGCTTGAGTGCCTAGTGCCCCAAGTGTGACACCTCAAATGGTTCACACAACACCATAAACACTTGGAATAACTTAGAGAGAATTCTACACTTCATGAAATCGGCTAGCCCTCTCTAGAATAATCTAGTGGCCGATTTTGGGAAGAATAATATCTTTATATAGTGTTACAATTAGGGTAAACCCTAATTGTCATAACTTTCCATTTCCTTGGATCCATGGGTTCAAATACACCATGGAGCATCATATGGGTTTTGGCCCAACTAGATAATCCATGGAGCATTAGCCCACTATATAAGTATGGATGATTTACACAATCAACCCATATATTTAATTAGTCTTCTTTTGATCACTTAATTAATCCTAGATTAATTCTTGATCAATACTAATTAAATAATCTTACTATTCTTATTATTAATATACTAGAACTTATAATATATTAATAACCATAAGTGTCTTATTTCTCTCATTATAGTCTATCCAAGTGCATGATGCCATGCAACCCAAATGGACCATGCCGGGTCGGGTCAAGTCTTACCAATTATAGTTATGGACTTAGACATTAATCCAACAGTCTCCCACTTGGATAAGTCTAAAACTATTATTGCGTATGACTTCAGGAACCAACTGGCAATCGTAGCTCTCAAAAGCTTTTGTCGAACTCTGACCTTGTAGATGAACTTTGATCTTGTCAATGACTTGTCCATTAGATAAGGGATCATATATTCCTCCATTCTAGATATCATATGGACTGAGACATGGATTATAATCATTCTCTCTGTCCATTAGTTGTTTCCCGATTTCCGATTTATGACGACTTACTAATTGAACAAATCAAATCAGTCCTGGCCCGGCCGAGCACTTCCATTTGTCATCATCAAATCATCGAGGGGCCCACGGATATCGCTTTTATCCTGAAGGTAAAAGGAATGGATAAACTTCGACTCATATGGCTTGTTCTACTACTTGTTGAATCATACACAAAGACACGTTTTATAACATCGAGTTACCAATGCGTTTCATGTAATCAATGTACTATCAACTCATAGTAACAACTCATATCTCTAGGTTTGAAGAATATAAGATATTACCGTCTCATGATCACTCGTGATAAAATCCATGAAGTTATTCCAATGAGCGCGGGTTGAATCCAATACTCAGAACTTATGAGCACTCATGAGTGTTGTAGCCCTTTGTCCAACAACTTAGACCTCTACAAGCCAACCCATGACAGTCTTAATTCATATCTACTTCCAATATATGACCGACTGTGGATGGTTTGAATAACGTAGTCATTCCGAAAGAATAACTTAGTTTATTTGGGAAGTTAAAACATGCAAAGTGAAACACAATAATAATTGAATCCAATATGGTCTCAGAACTTATGAATATAAATAAAACTCCTTTTATTTATCACCATATGATTACACATTATTCATTGTATACTGTTTCAGCTATCAACTTTTATTCTTGAATTTAAAACAATAGTTATCCCATGCTCCAAGCATGTACACTATGTTTTCTAAACACTAGTCATGCCATACACCAAGTATGCATAATATGTTTGTCTATGATCTTTATTTTGTGAACTAGATCAATTGAACATAACTTCAATGATTCTCTTTTCACACTACCAAATCCTTACTGCAAATGCAAGAATTCCAAATTCATGTCATTTACTGAAATCTGTTAGATTCTAAACTTATATGCATCGATCCTCTTGTAATGATTATGCACAAAGTCAGAAAGACTTAACAACAATCATTACAGAGCATTCCAAAGGAGATCAAGTCCTTGGAACCATCCTTCTTGCATTAAGTTTCCTTAATCTTACACTGATTGAAAATTCTAACTTTGAAATATTTCCAGATTCCATTTCGACTATCACTTCTGAACAAGAGTTGCCTCCTTACAGATTATGTCAATATGGTCCTTCCAGAATTATCACTATACTTCTAACTGTCTTTGAGCAACCAATCTTTGGTAAACCTTAGATTGTCCTCGACAATTGTTTAATCCTTTTAGTCAGATCCAGTTCTAAACCTTTTCCCTTCTTAATGCCCCAGGCATTTGGAAATTTTTAGAAAGGATGAATATAGCACATGTAATCGATCCTATATCCGAAGCATATGGGACACGATTCATGATGTCTCACATAAAGACTAAACCAGTCTTTTGCTATAACATTTCCTTTTCTATTTGCCAAGTTCTCATAATTCAGATTATGAAAAGGGATGCCGTAATCATAATCGAATTTTAGAATGCAAATAATGGACCCATATACAGAATTTCCTTATGTTGCGCCATTCCAACATGAAATTCATATATATTCTTGACTAAATGATTAAAACCTCATGATCTAAGCTTATAGATTTGAGATGAAGTATAATTTCCTCTCCCTTAATTATAGCAAAACAACTTTTTCCCAATTGAAACCTTTTGTTTTCTATAATTAACATTGCTAGCTTGCAATACTTATCGTAATTATCATGCTCCCACTAACATGATGATTATTAGCATAACACTTATGCTCCCACTAGCTTTGACATGTACTCAGAAAGCTCGACTTCTAGAAATCAATACTTTATTGACTTTCTGACCAAAGTTCAGATTTCTGATACTAGATTGTTTTGATAAGACTTTATCAAAAAACATACACCTTCCCTTAGATAGCACATTTGTGTGTCTAAACAATTATGAAGAGGGATGCCGTAATCATAATGGTTAGACCTTTTTGCCACTTCTCACAAGTCCAAGTTAGTGTGCCGGTAAACCACACACGCTCCACTAACGACTTTGAGAATGCAAATATCCCAATTGCTATCTAGCTAAAATCTACTTAGTGGAAGTGTTTCCTCACCATCATTTTCATGAATCAGAGAGAAACCTTATGACACTTTAGATTTATTGGTGTATGAGTTCCTACCCATATGAATTTGTCAAAACCATAATCACAAGACAAGGATAATGACAAATCCAAAACCATATGGATTGAACTCACTCTTAATTTCTTGCCACCTGGCAGCTCAAGGGCCTGCCATTGCTTCCAAGTTGTTGTGCAACACATTGAGAACTCTAAGAACTCATATGCAAAGCCAACTTTAACTAGAATGGGCACAGAATATGTCAACACGATAGGTTATAAACCTTAAGTCGTGTGCTAGTGAAGAACTTTAGGTTTCATTCTTGATTAGTTCTTGAGAATTTCAAGACCTTTAAGACTCCCACTGTCCTCTTGACCTATAAGACTCCCTTGTCAAACATCCAAGAGATAGTGCGGATTCTAATCAAAACAAACACTTCACACAATTGGCCTAAGTTGGTCTTTGTTTTATCCAAAACATCACAACTTACCAATTTCAAATGTACAAGAGTAGAAAACTTTTACTCTTACATTTGTCAAGTGTTTTAAACCTTCTTTAAGACATGTCACTCAAATTACAATCTTGGAGTATGACTCTAAGACTTGTATTGGAATGAAGTATGACTCATCTTCTTGATTTAACCATTTCAACAATTCAAGATCCCTTCTTCTTAGTCATAAAAATGAACTAAGACTTCCTTAGAGAACTAATTTTGATATGGTTTCTTAATCATTAAGATGATCACAAAACTGATACTAAAGTACTCTCCCATCTTTTCAGATTTGAGAAACTTTTATCCTTCTGCCTAATTTGATTCTTCTTATTCACTCTGCCTTACATTGGAACCTTTTCCAATGTCTCAGAGTTACACTTAAGCTTGTAAGTATAATCATATTTACTGAGCTTTAGTAAACTATGACGAATAGCCTTACATCTTTTGTGGTGGACTTAATCAGTGCACATGACTATGTGCTCGATTCCTTAGTCCATTACTTGACTCACACAACCATGTGAACAAGTAATTAGTCTTAATTTTTCCAATACTTGAAAGTTCTTATTCATCATGCTATACAACTTGCATGATTCCAAGTCCCGGTCCAATTAAGACTTTGGATGATGAGAGTCTTTCCTTATTTGGTAAATTTAGACATTACCACAAATGAAAGAATCAATTTCATATTTCCACTCTTGCTATTAATGGAATCATATAAGCAACAATTTTTCCTCAAATGCCATTGTAAGGATATTTAAAATAAAATCAAAATTTTATTTTATTTTAAAACTATGCGGAAAAACTTATCCTTACAACCCATATGAAAACTTGTTGTTATCTATTCCTAAGCAATATCTCATAACTCCTAAGAAGTAGCTCAAGAATCCGATTTTCAAACTACGCGATAGAAGTCCATCTATGCGATCAGATTCAGCATATTCTTTCTTTAAGTTCCTTTACTTTTCTTTGATTCTTAAAACATTACCATGTGACCCAGTCACATCATGTATCAGGAATCTCAGAATAGAAACTTAACAGAGTTAGATAGTGGACTTTACCTGAAGTAGAGTCAAACTTATTGACTTTAACATCCTTAGGTAAATTTGGCAGCTTCGCAAATAATGACCCTTTCTTTGGCAATATAAACATATGTACCCTTTGATAATGGTACACGGGACTATCACCAACTTAGCTTTTCTCTTTACCATTTGTTCAACCGAGTTGACTATGGCCGATCCCTTTCCATTGGGAAGAGAATGCTTTTTCTGTATTTCCAGTGTCACCATTGTAAATGTCCATAAAGTTTCAGGAAGTTGATCTTAACAATAGATAAGATCATTAAGGGTCTTGTCATAGTCTATTTCATAGGTGTCCCAAAGGAACTCACTATATGACTTAGAAAGTGATTGAACCACCAACTTTCTCAAGACTTTGACACCCAACTCTCCCGGCTTGTCAATATGTGACTACATCTCCAAGATGTGATCACACCTAGACCTTGCCTTGCCATTAGGGCTTGAGTGATCTTAAACTTTTCAAGAACTTGTGGGTTAGGGAGAATAATTGGAGGAGAAGAAAGAAGTATGATATCCATGGGACATCATCTTCATTAGGAATGCTTGTTTCAAGAGATTTGGGAAGATCATAAATGTCTAAAACAGACATGTTTTGGGAGATATTCAAGATAGTTGATCTTAAAGTCCTTAATATGACACCCAATATGAAATATTAAGCCTAGGACCCAACAAACTATTTTATAACTTAGAAGAGGTATGCCGTAATCCAAGCTATAAAACAATTTGAAGGTAGGTGAATGACGATTCACCAATTTCCACCAAGATAAACGAAATGTATTATTAGGTTTTAATTGGATTTGAAACTCCTAGATCTTTTGAGATTCATTGAACTGTTCAATGGCATGTTTCAATCTCGAGTGTGCCCTTCAGGTTTTGTGACTGGGATGCCGAGGATCACAAAACAAGGTGTGAAGTAACCATGCAAATTACTTGGTACCCTTAAGTGTTTATCCCTCAATCGATGTGCCGGTTAACCACACACGCTCCATCGATACTATGATAAACATTAAGTTACCCTTTGCCTACCTTGTTAAATACGAGTTAGTGTGCCGGTTAACCACACACGCTCCACTAACTGACTTAAACAAAGTGCAAAGTGTAATTTCATGGATTAGCACCTTATTCACATTTTCCTAAGTAACTAAGATTGGGTATTATTTAGAGTTTAGTTACTTAGTATTTATCATTAATACTTTTAATGAAGGGAGAATTATAGTCATGTCAAACCCGTTTGGCTAACGACCCTCCACCAGTCAAGCAAGCGGTGGGTGAGAGTGGACACCCATTAAGTTGCCATTTTATAGGCAACAACCTTATACCCACCTTATAGACCGGCTTCGTGAATGAGGCGTACTAGCGGTAAGACCGACTTTACTCTTATACATATAAATATTATTAACTTATAATATTATAAAGTATAAGGGTTGAATTTTAACTTTTAAAATTCTAAGGGCTAACTTGGAATTTAAGTATTCATAAGAGAAAACTTTACAAATTCCAAAACTTGAGGGCAAGTTTTGAAACTATTCAAAACTAATTAATTCCATAACTTATGTATTTAAAGTAGTTTTAATCCAAAAACTCTTCAAGTTCCATAACTTGTGGACAAATTATGGAAGACTTTAAACTAATAAAGAATTAACCTTTTCTTTATTTTATAACTTATGGAATTAATTAAGGTTACATATTTTATTTATTTATTTATTAATGAAGTGACTCTTGAACCTCCATAACTTAAGGACAAGACTCTTCATCTTTTGTAACCATTGCCAACTTTTATGAGTTTTTATGAAACTTAAATGTGACTTTTCATATAACTTGAGGACAAGTTACAAAAACACATTTTAGAATCAACTCTTAGATTAATTTGGATTGAAAACAACTTTTTCACTCAACTTTTCTATTAATCTAAGCAACTCATAAGAACAAGATAATTCAAATCAAACTTTTTCATGTAATTAGTCTAACCTTTAAACTAATACAAAACATGAATCTATTGACAATTATCTTTGAAAATGGATTAGCATGAACATTACCACATTAAAAAACAAGTTTATAAGTTCAAACCAACTTAGGGTAATGTTCCTAGTCCATTTCTAGCCAAAAACCTCGAAGATATGCTGTCTGGGGTCCAACTCGTCGAGTGCATGAACACAACTCGGCGAGTTGGATGCATTTTGCCTTGGACTCGTCGAGTCCCTTCATGGACTCGGCGAGTCAGCTGGGCTGACAGCATCAAAACTCGATTTTTCAGCTTCTATTGCAGGTATAACAAGAAAACAAGCCTAGGCTCTGATACCACTGTTGGGTTATGAGCATTCTAACACTCCTAAGTGTACATGCAACCCTAAATACCTTGGATCTATGTTTTCTCTATTATACATGCAAATATGAACGTCCAAGGTATTATCCTAATCTAGCAAACAAAACAATCAATAAAGCAAGATAGAATACATACCTCTTTGATGTAGAATGTCTTCATGAAGCTTGAGTGCCTAGTGCCCCAAGTGTGACACCTCAAATGGTTCACACAACACCATAAACACTTGGAATAACTTAGAGAGAATTCTACACTTCATGAAATCGGCTAGCCCTCTCTAGAATAATCTAGTGGCCGATTTTGGGAAGAATAATATCTTTATATAGTGTTACAATTAGGGTAAACCCTAATTGTCATGACTTTCCATTTCCTTGGATCCATGGGTTCAAATACACCATGGAGCATCATATGGGTTTTGGCCCAACTAGATAATCCATGGAGCATTAGCCCACTATATAAGTATGGATGATTTACACAATCAACCCATATATTTAATTAGTCTTCTTTTGATCACTTAATTAATCCTAGATTAATTCTTGATCAATACTAATTAAATAATCTTACTATTCTTATTATTAATATACTAGAACTTATAATATATTAATAACCATAAGTGTCTTATTTCTCTCATTATAGTCTATCCACGTGCATGATGCCATGCAACCCAAATGGACCATGCCGGGTCGGGTCAAGTCTTACCAATTATAGTTATGGACTTAGACATTAATCCAACACTACACTCTACAAAGAACACGCTAATAACCAAATATAAACATTTAAAAATACTATAGGAGTATTTGTATGTTTCTATAGCACCATGGTATTATCTTCCGATATGTGCTTCTTAACACCCCCCCCCCCCCCGTTTCTCGTGCAGACGACATGGCAGGATTTCACATACCCGAGGACCCATATTTTCCTAATCACGGAAACGCGGGGTGGATCGATGATGAGCCCGAGCAACAAATCGAGGTGGATCCTGAAGAGGATCCCAAAGAGGACCCCGAGGAGGAAGACGAACAAGAAGAAGAAGAGGAAGACGACCAAGAAGAAGAAGAGGGAGACGAACAAGAAGAAGAGGAGGAAGACGAAGAAGAAGAAGAAGAGGAAGATGATGAGATAGTCATGTTTGGGAATGAAATGGAGGAACCACCGGAAGTATTAAACCCTCCTTAGATCGCGAGGGTACCCGCGCACCGTTTTGGATACAACGGACCTAAACCCCCTTGGGTAACGACGATCGAAAGGTGGAGCCGACAACAACACCAACGGTCACCATATGGCTACCAACGAGGTTATTATGATCTCACTCATGGTGGACCGGCTGACAGAGCTCTCCCCGTTACGATACAGCAAATAGCAAGTATGGATGATCGTGGTAGGACGACGACCGATCAGGTCCGGGAGCTAAGCGCCATCATGCAGTCTACCACTGATCGTACCAGAGACCTGGAACGGGACTCCCACCACAGAGACCAACTCATTCAAGACCTTCTCGCTGCTCGAGCAGAAACAAGAGAGTATCGGGAAAGATACATGGCACTCGAAGATAGAATGGTTGCAGCCAAACGGAGATTGGCGGAACTACAGGGCTCATCGACATCATCGCAGCCTCCGTCAAAGAAGGGTCGTAGTGATTAGAATTTGTTACTATTCTCACGTCTTAGTACTAAAAATTTATGAGTACGCGTTGGTGATGCTCTTTGTATGTAGGTTGACCCTGCGACTAAGTGATTACACTATTCAAAGGGCTTTTGTAATGTCAAAGTTATCTTTTGTAATGATGTAATGTAGACCCTTATGTGGTCAAACTTTTCCCTCTAAACGTTATGTACTAAAAGTTATCAACGAAATTTGGCATGTGTTTTATTTATTGAATGTTTGGCACTAGACATCATAACCTGATCACACAAACAGTTTACGAATAATAAAGTTTTGATAAAATACAAGAGAGATGAAACCAGTAACACCCGACTCGTTATCACTGTTAAAGTCTTACTGACTGGTCATTTTTTTATTATGACAGAACCATGCCACCAAGGAAAAGACCAAGACCTTCTGACAACACTGTGCCGCCTCCACCACCACCTCCGCAGTTTGATCCTGCGATGTTTCACGCTGCAGTAACGGCAGCCGTGGCGGCAGCAATGTCGCAAATGGGTACCAATGGTTCTAGAAGTTCTGGATCCGGAGCTACCAATTCCATTCATGGGGACAGCACGGGACGTACGAGGGAGTGCTCTTACAAAGACTTCATGAATGGCAAGCCTGACCCGTTCAATGGAAGCGGGGGCATCATCACGCTAGTGCAATGGTTCGAAAGGACCGAGGCAGTTTTCGAAATTTGCACTTGTCCCGAAGCGAGCAAGGTTAAGTATGCGGCATTCACTTTCAATGGAAAAGCACTTACTTGGTGGAATGGCCGAGCTAAATCACTTACTCCTGCAGTAGCTAACGCTATCAGCTGGGAGGATTTGAAAGCCTTAATGTTAAAGGAATATTGCCCGAGGGGCGAAATACAAAAACTTGAAGACGAACTTTGGAACCTCAGAATGTCAGGCACCGATCTTGAAACTTATACTGCCCGTTTCAATGACCTAGCACTCCTCTGTCCAACAATGGTCACTCCAGAGGAGAAAAGGTGGAACGATACCTCTGGGGGCTGTCATCCCATATTCAAGATAGTGTATTGGCCTCGAAACCCACTACCTTTGAGAGTGCCAAGGAATTGGCACAACAACTCATAGATAACAGGGCTAGCCGTGGTACCGTGATAACCACCACCGACCGAACAAAAGGAAGGAACAACAAGAGGAAATTCTGGGGAAATAAAAAGAAACAACCGATGCAGGACCCCGCCAAAAAGCAACAGATTGTTGCTGTCCGTGCCGCCACTACTGCTGTCACTCCAGCGCCGCCGAAACAGTACACGGGAACTCTTCCCCAGTGCAACAAGTGTAACTACCACCATAATGGTGCTTGTCGAGAGTTACACTGCAATAACTGCAACAAGAAGGGACACACTGCACGATTCTGTAGAGCCGACTACCCAACCCGCCGCTCAAGCCACTACGACCGCCAACACCGGAGCAAGCCAAACCTGCTATGGGTGTGGTGAAACGGGACACTTCAGGAGGAACTGCCCCAAGGCACGAGCCCCTAATGCTGGGGGTGTAGGAAGAGTCCTAACTTTAGGGCATGGAGAAGTAGTCAAGGATCCCTCTGTGGTTACTGGTACGTTCCTACTCAATAACTCTTATGCATGCGTACGTTTTGATAGTAGGGCAGAAAGAAATTTCGTTAGTCACCAATTCAAACATATACTTAAGCAAAATTCCCAGCCACTAGAAGATTCTTACGTCGTAGAAATGGTAAATCGAAAGGTTGAGCGCGCTAACGATATTTACATAGGGTGTACTCTCACTCTAGACAACCATTTGTTCAAAATTAACCTTATGCCGGTCACCATAAAAAGTTTCGACATAATCATTGGTATGGATTGGTTAAGCCTTCATCGTGCCGACATTCTATGTTACGAAACGGCCATCCGCCTCAATCTGCCAAATGGAAACATTCTCACCATTTATGGCAATAAACCTAGTGCGAACCTACAAATCATCTCTTGTGTTAAAACCCAAAAGTACCTCCGAAAGCAATACCATGCATTCTTAGCCCACATCATAGACAAGAAACAAGAGATGAAGGACATCAAGGAAATTCCAGAAGTATGCAACTTCCCTGATGTATTCCCAGACGATCTGCCAGGTGTACCACTCGCACGACAGGCCGAATTTCGGATCGACTTAATCCCAAGAGCTACCCCCGTCGCCAGGGCTCCATACCACTTAGCACCGGCAGAAATGCAAGAACTGTCCAGCCAGTTGAATGAACTGTTGAGCAAAGTATTCATCAGGCCAAGCTTCTCACCCTGGGGAGCACCGGTCCTATTTGTAAAGAAGAAGGATGGATCTTTTCGCATGTGCATAGACTACCGAGAACTAAACAAACTCACTATCAAGAACCGTTATCCCCTACCCCGAATCGATGACCTCTTCGACCAGCTCCAACGAGCTAGCTACTTTTCAAAAATCGACCTGAGGTCGGGCTATCATCAACTATGAGTTCAGGAAGAGGATATCCCCAAGACAACATTCAAAACTCACTATGGACACTACGAATTTGTAGTGATGCCATTCGGATTAACAAACGCGCCTGCGATGTTCATGGATTTGATGAACCGAGTGTGTCGACCCTTCTTGGATAAATTCATCATCATATTCATCGACAATATCTTGGTCTATTCGAGAAGCGAAGAAGAGCACAGACAACACCTACGACTAGTTCTGGAGATTTTAAGAACTGAGAAGCTTTACGCCAAGTTCTCAAAGTATGAATTTTGGCTCCGTGAAGTAGGATTCCTTGGCCACGTAGTAAGCAAGGAAGGAATACATGTGGATCCCTCAAAGATCAAAGCAATCGAAGATTGGTCAGCACCTACAACACCAACAGAAATTCGGCAATTTTTGGGACTCGCAGGCTACTATCGAAGATTCATACAAAACTTCTCCAAGATTGCTAAGTCCCTCACCGCCTTGACTCAGAAAGGCATGGTGTTCAAATGGGAAGATAAACAAGAACTCGCCTTCCAGACACTAAAGCAAGCCCTATGCAACGCACCAGTCTTGTCTCTTCCAGAAGGATCTGATGATTTTGTGGTGTATTGCGATGCTTCGAATCAAGGCCTCGGCTGTGTGCTCATGCAAAGGGGAAAAGTCATCGCTTACACATCAAGGCAACTTAAGACACACGAAGTTAATTATACCACCCACGAATCTGGACACCGAAGTTTGGTGGGTACTGAGACGTTGTAATGAACGAGGCCCACAAGACTCGATAGTCCATTCATCCTGGGTCATATAAGATGTATCTAGACCTCAAAAGGTTATACTGGTGGCCAAACATGAAGGCTGAAATTGCTGCTTATGTGAGCAAGTGCCTCACTTGCACCAAGGTCAAGGTAGAATATCAGAAGCCATCAGGACTACTTCAACAACCGGATATACCCAAGTGGAAGTGGGAGCGAATAACCATGGACTTTATAACCAAACTGCCTAAGACATCAGGTGGGTTGGATACCATATGGGTTGTCGTGGACAGATTGAACAAGTCCGCGCACTTTCTGCCAATAAAGGAAACAGACAAGATAGAGAAGTTAACCAGGATGTACATTAAAGAGATCGTGCGACTACATGGTGTACCTATATCCATTATCTCTGACCGAGATAGTAGATTCACCTCGCGGTTCTGGCAGTCCCTACAGAAGTCTCTGGGAACAAGGCTTGACATGAGTATGGCCTACCATCCACAAACCGACGAGCAAAGCGAGAGAACCATCCAGACATTGGAAGATATGCTGAGAGCCTGTGTGATAGATTTTGGTAAGGCATGGGATACCCATCTGCCGCTTATCGAATTCTCTTATAATAACAGCTATCACACTAGCATTGGAGTCGCCCCATTCGAAGCTCTCTACGGTCGCAAGTGTAGATCACCTCTATGTTGGGCCGAAGTCGGGGATACTCAGCTAGCCAGAGGGCAAATCCCTGATAGCACCCTTACTGGGCCTGAAATCATAAGGGAAACCACAGAAAAGATCATTCAAATTCGGGAAAGACTGAAGGCGTCTCGTGATCGACAAAAGAGTTACGCGGATAAGCGACGCAAACCTTTAGAATTCCAGGTCGGAGACCGAGTACTACTAAAAGTTTCCCCTGGAAAGGGATGATACATTTCGGTAAACGTGGGAAACTAAACCCAAGGTACATCGGACCATTCGAAATCCTTGCCAGGATTGGTCCTGTGGCGTACAAACTCCGACTACCACAAGAACTTAGTAACGTACACCCTACCTTCCACGGTTCCAACTTAAAGAAGTGTCTCTCTGACGAGACACTCGTAATACCGCTTGACGAAATCGAAGTCAATGAAAATCTTCACTTTGTGGAGGAACCCGTCGAGATCATGGATCGAGAGATCAAGAAAACAAAACATAGTCTCATTCCCATAGTGAAGGTTCATTGGAACGCGAAACGAGGGCCTGAGTTTACCTAGGAACGCGAAGATCAAATGAATCCGCATCTTTTCCCAAACCCTTGAAGTCCCAGCCGAATTTAAATTTCGGGACGAAATTCCCTCTAACGGGGGGATGATGTGACAATCGTCAATCTTGAGTCAAGTCAAGTCATCAAGTCAAACCGGTCAACTCGATTAAACCTTGTGTATTAGGGTTTGTGTTATGTTCATACTGTATAACTTGCTATATTAATGGGAAAACATCACTTGGGAAAAGTCTTGTGTTAAAATTTCCTAGGCCTTAGTGCTAATCAATGAACTAAACTGATAAAAACCATGTTGCATACTCATCAAGACTGTGTAGGATCCTTAATCATGACTTAACGGGGCTCAAGAACCTTGCATTGCGGGGCCAAACACTCACAATTGTCACACATGGAACCTCTCTCAATCGTTTACACTCTATCTCTCTCTATGACAAATCTCTCCCAAATCTCTCTAAGTATGTGAAATCTCTCTCAAATATCTCTCTGTATGAGAAATCTCTCCAAGAATGTCAAATCTCTCCAAGTATGTGAAAATCTCTCTCTAATATCTCTCTATATGACAAATCTCTCCAAGAATGTCAAATCTCTCCCAAATCTCTCCAAGTATGTGAAAATCTCTCTCTAATATCTCTCTGTATGAGAAATCTCTCCAAGAATGTCAAATCTCTCCCAAATCTCTCCAAGTATGTGAAACCTCTCTCAAATATCTCTTCGTATGAGAAATCTCTCCAAGAATGTCAAATCTCTCCCAAATCTCTCAAAGTATGTGAAATCTCTCTCAAAAGTTTCCCGTATCTTTTTAGAATCATTCGGGTCATTCCGACCCTTAACTGGGTCAAAAACGGCTTAAAACGTGGTAAAAACGAGAAAAATGGACCTTAGGAACCGAAACCCTTCTCAAGGAGACGAAGCTCCTTAAGGCCGAGACCTAGGAACTGAAAGTAGCAAGGACCGAACTGAGCCTCTGTTGGCTGAACCCGGAGAACCGAACCCCTGTAGCTGAGACCGAGTCTCGGTCTCTGTCGCTTCTCGGTCTCTGTCGCTTCTCCTCTCTATCGCTTCTCGCTCTCTGTCGCTTCTCGCTCTCTGTTGCTTCTTGCTCTCTGTCGCTTTCTCTCCTCTCTGTTGCATCTCTGCTTCTGTTCGCCTCCCGCCTCTCTGCTCTCTCTTCTCTTCTCTCGGTCTCTGTCTCCTTCTCTCCTCTCTGTCTCTTCGCGCCTCTCTGTTCTCTCTTCTCCCCTCTCGGTTTCTACTCCCTCTCTCTTCCCCTCACGGTTTCTGCTCTCTCTCTTCTCCCCTCTCGGTTTCTGCCCTCTCTCCTCTCGGTTCTAGCATCAGAAGGCCGAACCTCGGCCAGATTTCGGAAATTTGTCACTTTTAGCCCCTTTTTGATATTTTTAACATTTTAAGCCCGTTTTTCGTGATTTTAAAGCGGGATTTTCTCCAGAAATTATATTTTAACATAATAAACCCTAAATATTCATAATTTAAACATATTTTGAAGAAAATCATTATCTAAATAATAAAGATCTAATGAGGGATTTATTTAAGGTGGAGTGTTGACCTTGCCTTAACTTATGCCACAAGCAACCACCCCACACCCACTCTATGACCAGCCATACCTCCCCACCTTACCTAGGTCACTTCAATGTCCCTTACACTCAATTTACACTCATTCCCACATTTTTAGAGCTGGAACAAATATCCCCTCTCCTCATTTCTCTCATTTGCTCTCATCTCACTAAGTATCAAACACCACTTTTCTCTCAAACTTTTTCTACACCAATTTCAAGATTCAAGGCTAATTTTCAAGTGTTCTTCCACTCTTAGTAAGTATAATTCATCCTCCTTATGATTATTACACTTCATTCTACTCAAATCATTGATTGCTTACAAAAACTCCATAACTATGATGTTAGATTCTCAAAAATCTTCAAGGCATCTCCAAGTGTTCTTGAGTTAAACACTTCCATTCTTCAACAATCATCTACTGAAATCACTTAAGGTGAGTTCATACCCCTACATTTTCATGTTTTCTCAAGTTTTTAAGGGGGAATACAAGTTAAAACACCAAGAACATAACTAAATTTTTCTAACAGCCTTCATAAGAAAAGTTCAACTCCATTCACAGACTGTTTTGGCCATCTTAAACATTTTTGTTTTCAAAACTGTACAAGTTTCAAATAGTTCAAGTTCTTAGCTTTAAAATGACTACTTGCACATCTCCACACAATTTTTCTACAATTTATGGTGATTTTTACAAAACTGCCTATCATTTCAAACAACAATCCGGACCAGTCGGTGATTATGGACTTTTTCACACAAGTTGGAAGTTATTAAAAATCGTGATAAAAATTATGAGTAAATTAGACACATTTTGTGAACTCTCAGAATTTACGGATCTAGTTTTCGACTTCGTATGATTTTTCCATGATTTTTCCAAAACAGTGCAGAATGGCTTAAGTTAGCCAACAGCATGTAAATATCATAACACTTTGTATTATGTTGAGCAAAGTGTATAATCATAAGTTCTAATTATTGAATGTGTTTCTTTGTTATTTTATCATCATGAACTGAAACTAAGTCGTTCATAATAAATATTATTCATTCATTTTAGGACACGTATATTAAACTATATAAAGTATAGTTTAATAAATTCATAACACTAATACATTTCCATAAAAGAGTTCTTACATATTACAAACGTTTTAGATAAACTATAATAGGTATAGTTTATGATATATTGCATAACACACTCGTACTAAAAGAGTACATTCATACAAAAAAAAAGGGTTTACACTCACATACATTATACGTAAACTTGTTACCTTAAATTGTGAGACATTCTCTCTTTCCATACGTCCGAGTGCGGAATATAATTCCTGGTAGTTATAATCAGAGTCTCCTGGAGGGAGAACGTGATACTTGTATATAGATCTATATTGGGTTTGCACCTCACACCTTGCTGCTAGCTAAAGTGGGACCTGCAGGTCTACGGGTGACAAATGTCATTTCATTTTCGCGACGCCTGAGAAACGTCGTGGCAGGTTCACATAGTTATAGTATGATTATTGCGACTCACATAGGGAGATAACAATTCATAAAGTTTAAGGGATTTCATAAAACCTAAGTAGGTTTTAGGTTGAATTAAATTCACTTTTTATATCAATTCAAACTCATGACATTTCTACTAAGTAAGAATGATTTCTTATACATTTTGGTCTTTGGTCATAAGGCTACATTATATGGATTTTAAGGAAAATATCAGATTTTTCTGAAACAAACGCGACATTTACATGAGAAAGACTTCTATTAAGTTTTATAGCAAAAACTTATGAACTCACCAACCTTTGTGTTGACACTTTTCAAACAGCTTGTATTCTCAGGAAATCACTAAACAGGTGATCAAGTGCTTTTGAGGATGGGACGTTAAGGCGTCAAACTTTTCATATTTTGTCAACATATTGTAATGGATTTTGAAACATGTAATTCATACAAGTGATGTAACTTTTTCAATTATATATATGTTGGTTGTGTTTGCTTAAATTACTATTGAAATTGTGGTTATGATACTATACATGAAGTCCTCCACCCCCGGACGTTTCTGCCATCCTTGGTTTGGGGGTGTGACACCAGAAGAGTTACATGGATAGGCGACGATCTGAACTTGAGTTTCAGGTTGGAGACTTTGTGCTCTTGAACGTATCTCCTTGGAAAGGAGTGGTCCGGTTCAGGAAGAGGGGCAAACTGGGGCCCCGATACATTGGCCCTTTTAGGGTGATCGCTAGAGTGGGTAAGGTAGCATACCGTTTGGAGCTACCTGAGAAGTTGAGTCAGTTCCACGATACCTTTCATGTGTCCCAGCTAAGGAAGTGTATAGCCAGTGAGATGGTAGCAGTGCCGCTGGAGGATATTTAGACTGATGAGAACCTGAATTACGTTAAGAGGCTAGTCGCAATTGTGGATTTGATGATCAAGGTTCTGAGGAACAAGGAGGTGCCCCTGGTTCAGGTCCAGTGGTAACATCGGAGAGGGTCCGAGCTAACTTGGGATCCCGAGTCGGAGATGCGGGAGCAACATCCGGAGTTGTTTATGGCATGAGACTTCGAGGCGAACTCTGGTTCTAGTGGGGGAGAATTGTAACATCCCGAAATTCAGGTACATCTATTTTACCCTTCTTCTTTACAAAATTGTCAAGTTTAGCCCCTAGTGAAAAATGTTGAAAACGAATACGCTGGGTGTACTAAAGAGTACGATGGGCGTACTCGTGCGCTTATTATGGACGCGGACTCAATCAGGTGCATTGGGTGTCGCTGGGCGTAACTGGCTCAGATGCAAAACCCTAAATGAGACTTGAGGACTATAAAAGGAATGATATGGTCCTTACCCTAGCCACCATACTACAAAGAGTGAAACCCTAAGAGATCAAAACCTCCTTATAAGCTTGTGTGTGTGCTCTTAAGCTTGAAAGTGCCATTTTGTGGTGGTGAAGAAGAAGAGGAGGCCATTGTGGAAGCTAGAAGTTAGAGGAGAAGCTTAGATCCGAGTTCTACAGAGATTGGAGCTTCACTTGGAGGTAAAAAGCTCAAAGCTTTCCTTGTCATCATTAATTTGTGCTTTATGGACCCATTTTTAGGGTTTTTGGTTCTAAGGTGGAGACTTTATGAGAAAAGGGTCTCCATAAGCTTAGATTTTCCATATTCCAATGTAATATGTGTTATAGGTTCATAAAAATCTAATCTTGGACGTGGATACTAAGTATTGCATGAGATGAGGGCTTAATGAGGAAAAAGGAAAGATGTTTGGAGTGATTGGTGGCCATTACAGCCATGCAAAGGCTTAAAGGTTTCGACTTTATGGTTTAAGTGGCCTTAGATTAGTAAGATCTGGAATTGGAGCTTATGTCTTAACTGTTTAAGACCAAAAATCAAAAAGAGCACAAGATTAGGACTTACGTTGGGCGTAATTCTAGTACATGCTGCATAGGGGGTCAGGCTCTCCGATTCTGTGAAGCATCCGGGTACACCCAGCGTATAGAGTTGGTACGCACCGCTTACTCCGGAAGGGTGACTTTCGTTGAATTTTAGGGTTTGGTCAATATTTGGACCTTTGAGCCAATTGAGAGGTAAAATGGTCTTTTACCCTTCTGAGGGAATTTAGAGAGGGACTAGTCTAGCCTTTCAGAGTCGTATTGATTAGGAGAATTTATTTTATGTGATTAGGCGGAGGCTAGATCAGTATTTCAAGTTCGAGATTATCCGAGTTACCTGAGGTGAGTCTTCTCAATATACCTTACCAAGATTGGTAATTTGAGTTATGTGACAGAGTATCTTATATGCTATTTATATGATCTAATACACTACATCATTTCTGTTTGATTTCTGCTTTGTATGATTAAGAGTTTGTAGAGTTAGGACCGGAAAGTCCACAGAGTTAGGGCCAGAGGGTCCATAGAGTTAGGACTAGGGTCCACAGAGTTATGGGATGGAAGGGTCCCACTGAGACACATTGACCAGAGGGTCATATAAAGTTACAAAATCGAGTGGCTAATATGTGTTGTATGTGGTATTTTAGGGGAACTCACTAACCATCGTGCTTACCGTGTTATTGATGGGTTTTGGTCATAAGAACATCCTATGTGCTCATACAAACACTAATGCTGGGATCTAGGTTTCTCTATTATACATGCAATTTATCCAAGACTATAAACCCTAGATCTAACATATGATAATCAATATAACGTATAATTAGGGTTTAGATCATACCTTGATTGTTATGTAGCAATAACAATCACAAATCCTCCTTGTAATGACTTTAGAAAGCTTAGAGTCACAAATGTCACTCCTCTAATGGTTCACAAACACCAAGAGCAAGAGGATGAAGATGAGAAGAGAAGGAGGCTGCCCAAAAATTGTGGAAACCCTAGAAGGAAGCTTGTCCACGTTTTGGAGGCATAATGGTTCTATATATATAGTGAGGCTATTAGGGTTATCTAACAAGGAAACTCTAATTTGGATGCTTAAGCCCTAAGCAACCCATGGAATCCTTTCCTTAAGACCTTGGATGATTTCCAATGGGTTTCCCCATAGAATTCGTCCATCCTCATGATATAAGGCAATCCATAGCCCGATTGCAATTATCTTATAATTACAATTCCAATCCCTTAAGTTTAATTAATCTCTTTTAGCCACAAAATTAATTATCAATTAACTCTTGACTAATATTAATTAAATAATATGATTTCTCCTTTAATATATTATTCCGATAATATATTAATAAATCATATTTAATCCTTTCTCTCCATAATTCATCCTATCAAGTTGCTTTGGTGAAGGCAACCCAAAAGGACCATGCACCATCGGGTTAAGTACATACCAAAATAGTTATGGACTTAAACTCTAATCCAACAGTCTCCCACTTGGATAAGTTTAATAACTATTCTGCGTATGACTTCAGATCCTAATCTGCAATCATAGCTTTCCAAAGCCGCTATCAACTCTGATCCTATCAGATACGCGTGTCCTTTAGATAAGGGATCATATATTCCTCCATTCTAGATATCGTATAAGACATGATTTCAAATCATTCTTTCTGTACTATTTCTCGACTTCCGATTTATGAGGACTGACTAATTGAACAAATCAAATTAGCCCTAGCTCGGCCGAGCATTTACGTTTGTCATCACTAAACCATCGAGGGGCCCAAAGATATCGCTTTTATCCTACTTTGGATAAAAGGAACGGATAAACTTTGACTCAATGCTCGCTTGCACTCACTTACCGAATTACACGCAACAATATGTTTTATGACACCAAGTTACTGGTGCATTTACATATTATCAATGTGCAACCGATTTGCAAGATGCAGCTCACACATCTCGGTTTCAAGAATATAAGATGTTATCGTATTACCAATCACTTGTGATACAATTCAAGGAGTGATCCAAGTGAGCGTGGGTTTAATCCAATGCTCAAATCATATTCATAAGCACTCATGAACGTTGCAGCAACCATTTGCTTATGTCTACTAGTCTTTAGACAATCCACATACCAATTCACGACAGTCTTCATTCATACCTACTTCCAACATATGAACGACTGTGGCCCATTTGAATAATTTGACTGTTCTTAACCAATTAAATTATTTAGGAAGTCAAAACATGCAAGGTGAAACACAAGAATAATACTAATACCATATGGCCTCAAACCCTTGAGCATAAATAAAACACCTTTGATTTATCACCATATCGATTACTCATTATTTGTTGTTTCGGGTAATCAACTTTTTACTTGAATTATTACACTTGTCCCATGCTCTTATCATGCACACAGTGTTTACCTATGGTTCTTACTTTGTGAAATAGACCAAATGAACGCATTTCCAATCATACTCATTTCACAACTCCAAATCCTTTTTCATAAGTGAAAGAATATCAAATTCTTGCCACTTATAGAATATGCTAGATTCTAACATTTTATGCAATGATCCTTTCGTAATGTCATAGCACCAAAGTCACAAAGACTATTGCCAACAATATTACAACGTCCTCTATCAGAGATTGTTACAATACAATTCCTTAGATATGATGTCTCTCACTCAAAGTACATTCCTTTGAACATCCTTTTGCATAAAAGTTTCTAATTTAGACATAGATTTTCAATATTCAATTCCCAATATGGACACATTTCCATATTTTCCATATGAAAACTAATTCTTAATAGAATCTTATTTATTCATAATAATGTCGATATGGTCCATTCAGTACTATATTTCTAACTACTCATAAGCGACCAATCCTCGGTGAACTTTGGATTGTCCTTTGATAGTTGCTTAATTATCTTAGTCAAAACCGATTCTTGTCCTTTCTCTCTCTAAATGCGCTAGACATTTGGAAAATTTTAGAATGGTCAAATATTATAGCATTTGCAATCGATCCTATACCCGAAGCGTATGCATAACGTCTTACATAAAGATATAATACTTTATCAATCTTTTGTCATAATGTTTTATGTGCTACGTTCTCAAAATTCGAACTATGAAGAGGAATGCCATAATCATAATCGAAATTTGTGAACACACTATGTTTCCTTGACTAAATTATTAACATTCCACAACCTAAGCCTTTAGATTTGAAATGAAGCATAATATTCTCTCCCTTAATTATAGCAAAACAACTTTTCAACTATTGCGACTCTGCAAAGTATAACTTTTGTTTTTCTATAATTAATATTGCTAACATGCAATACTTGCCTTAATAATCATACAATCATAACATTTATTCTCCTACTATCATAATGATTATTACAAAACATAACACTTATGCTCCCACTAGCTTTGACATGTATTCAGAAAACAGCTTAACTTCGAGAAAAACAATACTTGTTGAATTTCTTAAGTTTATGTTTCTAATACCTAATGCTATGCTAATTCTTTATCAAAGCTTCTCAAACTTATAGACCTTTACTTTAGATAGCTCATATGTGTGTCTAAACAATTAAGACTAATTGCCAAATCTCACAATTCGAATCATGGAAAGGGATACCGTAACCATAATCGAATTCGAGAATACAATCTCACAATCACTATCTTCTTAAAATCTCTATTAGTGAAAGCATTTCCTCACAGTCATTTTAATGAAGGAGGGAATCTTATGACACTTAGATTTAATGGTGTATGTGTGTGTTCCTATCCATGTGAATTTGTCAAAACCAAAGTTTGCGACAAATTCAAACTCATATGAACCGAACTTTCTTAATCTTTATTTCTTGCCTTATGGTAACACAGCTGCCCACTATGTCTTCCAAGCAGTTAAGCAGCTCACCCTTTCCTGTCAATGTACTTTTCATTGATTAATGTCCTTGCCTTTTATGCATTCAAATGAGAACTCGCAGGGCTCACATGAATAATTAACTCAATTGGAACGGCACATAAACAAGATAGTATCAACACGATAGGTTATGAACCTCAAGTCGTGTGCTAGTGATGATCGATAAGGTTTATTCTTCATTAGTTCTTGAAACTTTTCAAGATCATCAAGACTCCCACTGACTCCTTGACATATAAGATTCTTTTGTCAATAAACATTTCTTGACAAACAAATATTCAAGAGTTAGTGTAGTTTTTATCAAGACAAAAACACTTCACAAAATTTGTCATAGTTGATCTTTGTCTTATCCAAGACATCACAACTTTCCAATTTCAAATGTGCAAGAATAAGAAAAACCTTTTCCATATTCTACATTTGATGAGTGTTATAACCTTCTTAGGACTTGTCACTTAATGTCACAATCTTAACTTAAGACTTGTTTTGGAACGAAGTATGATAAACTTCTTGATTTAACCATTTCTTCAATTCTTGATTCCTCTTCTTAGACATACAATTTTACTAAGACTCACTTAGAGGATCAATTGAGATATGGTTCTTAATCATTAAGACCTATCATAAAGCGTAAAAGGTACTCTCCCTTCTTCTTAGAATGGAGAAACTCTTATCTTTCTGCCTACTTTATTCTTCTTATTCGTTCTGCTATTGATTTAAACCTTTTCAATCAATTTAGAATTACACTTAATCTTATAAGTATAATCATATTTACTAAACCTTTAGTAAATCATGACGAATATCTTTGTTACTCTTATGGTGGACTTTGATCAACACATAACTTTTGTGTACTCAATCTTCTAGTACTTCACTTGATACTTTGTCAGCGAATTAGTCTAATTTCCAAATGTGAAAGTTTATTCATCCATCATACAATTCTTGTTGTACGATTCCAAATCTCTATCCAATAGAAACTTCGGCGATGAGAAACTTTCCCTATTTGGTAAATTCTCGACATTTCCACAAACAACATAATTAAGAATCACATCCATTTGTTGTAAATATACGAACATCAATTTTTCATAACGATTTCATTGCAAGGAAATAAATAAATAAATACGTCAAACAAAATTTATTTTATTTATAAAAGCAGCGGAAAACATTTGTCCTTACAATGCAAAATCAACTGAAAACTATGTAATAAATATTCCTAACAACTCTATCTAAACTCAAAATCTAATCTTTGAATCCATGTCTTCGTGATTAGATTCATCTTGCTATTTCATCAAGCTTCCTCTGTTTTCATCGATCCTGCAAAACATTCAAATGCAATCTTATCACATTATGTACTAAGAATCAACGAATAGGAACTTAATCGAGTTAGATAGTGGGTTTTACCTGAAGTACAGCCATACTCTTTGACTCTCCCATCTTCTGAACTCTTCAGGCACTTAGGGCAGACTTGTATCCAACGCCCTTTCTCTTGGTAGCAAACGCAAGTCGGTTCTCCTATAACATCCTCGGAAGCATGGTTGGTTGACTTTCCCAACAAATACGCTCCATTACTTTGCCAAATCATTTCTGATTCAGCAGCAATGAGCATGTAAGTTAGGTCAATGAGGCTTTCGTCATGATCCATCATATAATACTTTCTTCTGAACTTATTATATGATTCGGGAAGTGACTGCAGAACCCAGTTCACAGCCAACTTATCCGGGAATGACACACCCAACATTCTCAACCTATCAATGTGTGATTTCATTCCTAGAATGTGGGCACACAAGGGTTTACCATCTTCATGTTTCATTTCCAATAGGGCTTTAGTGACATTGAACCTTTCAATTCTTCGATCTTGTGGGTTAGGGAGAACAACGGGAGGAGGAGGAGGAAATGAAGCATGATTTCTTGTTCCTCGATCGAATCATGGAATATCATCTTCATGTGGAAAGCTTGTTCCACGGGATTTGGGAAGACCATAGTTGTCGAACATTGACATCTACAAAACGGGAGAAAACATAAATTCAAGTTAGTTGATAGATTGAGTCCTTAATAAATCACCCAAATGAGATATTAAGGCTAGGACCCAACACAATACTCTACAACCTAGAAAAGGGATGTCATAATCTAGTTGCAGAATATTTGAAGGTAAGTGAATGACGATTCACTAATTTCCACCATGAAAAACGAAAAAGAAATTTAAGTTCTAAATCTATGAAAACTCCAAGATTCTTTGAGATTCATTGAACTTTTCAATGGCATGTTTGAATCTCGATATGCCCCTCTAGTTTGTGACTGGGATGCCGAGGATCACAAAGCGGGTGTGAATAACCATGCAAACTTACATGATGCCCTCACATTTTACGGTCATCTATTCGATGTGCCGATAAACCACACACGCTCCACCGAACTATGACAAACATTGAGTCACCCTTTGCTACCTTTTCTTATAACCATTTAGTGTGCCGGTAAACCACACACGCTCCACTAACGTCTTCGCAAGGGCACAAAGTGTAATTTCATGGAATTGCATTAATTCACTTTTTCCTAAGTAACTAAGATTGGGAATTTGTAAAACATTTAGTTACTTTTGTACTTCATTATACTTATAATGGAAGGTTTGGTCCTATCCTACCCGTTCGGCTAATGTCACACCCTGAAAACCAAAGGTGGAAATGTTTCCGGGGCGGACTCCACGTTAAGTATCAAATCCAATGCACATAGTAAAGCAGTAATCACAAAACATTAGATTACATAATATTGTTTACATCGATTCAAAAGTAAAGTTGTACAAGTGTTTTACATATGTAATATACACAAAAAGTAAAGACGAATCTTCGGGACACTCCGTCTTCTCCAAAAGGTTGCGATGTACCTGTCTAACGCTGACCTGAGAATACAAGCAGTTTGAAAATCAGCATAAAGCTGGTGAGTTCATAAGCGGTTTAGTTTTGAAAAGAACGAGTTTCCTTTGCTTTCTGAAAAAGTTGTTGATTAAGAAAATCCCATATTTTCTTATGAAAACGGTTTGGTTATCTTTGTTACAATTTCGAAAACGGTTGGTTATATCATTCCACGAAAATCCCATATTTTCCTTATAGTTTTAGTTATTCGTTTGTTACTTTATCCGTTCATGTGTTGTTGTACTATCCAGGAAAATCCCATATTTTCCTATGTGTTGAGTTGTCTATTTGTATCTAGGTTCGTTACTGGTTGTTATGCTATCCCAGGAAAATCCCATATTTTCCTATGTGTGATGGTTGCCTCTTAGGTCTGATTTCGAAGTACTAGTAATTAACATGTGAGTAGTATTAGCTACGTGTTCTAAACCCTTAGTTATTCTACATTCGAATGACTATTATCTATTAACTTAGTTGTATTTTCGAATATTTGGAATCACATAGAAGCGTACATTACAGTATTTTTGAAGTTCTGTTGTTTCCAAAAGAGTACATTATTTGTATATTCGAAGCTCTATCGACATTCTGAGGCGGATATATTCAAAACTCAGTAGAGGTCCAGAGGCGTATTTTCGCATTCGTAGTCGTATTCGTATTCGTTGTCGTAGTCGTAGTCGTATTCGTATTCGTAGTCGTATTTGTATTCGTAGTCGTATTCGTATACGTAGTTGTATTCGTATTCATAGTCGTATTCGTATTCGTAGTCATATTCCTATTCGTATTTGTACTAGATTACATTCGTATTTGTATTCGTACTAGATTACATTCGCATTCGTATTTGTACTGGATTACATTCGTATTCGTATTCGTATTGGATTACATTCGTATTCGTATTCGTATTAGATTACATTCGTATTCGTATTCGTATTAGATTACATTCGTATTCGTATTCGTATGCGTACTAGATTAGTATGATTTCTTATTTAAAGAGAATATAGTTATAACACTTTTAAAAGAAATCTATATTTAACCTGCAATTCGAAACGTTAGTTATCACAAATATTAGGAAATCAAGACATTTAGTAAGTAAAACCATTGAGTTGAAAATCAGTTTTAAGTAAAAAATACACTTGTACTTATTGCTTGTATTCCCCCCCTGAAAACATTGAAAAACACGGAAAAAGGGTAGGGGTATGAACTCACCGGACAAGGAAATGCGACGGTTTCGGACACTAAATGTTGGTTCGGGGCTTGATTACTTGCAATGTCCCTATGTAAAATGTGATAATGTCCATATATATCTAATTAGATTTACAATGACTAATTATACGGAACATTACACTCCAACGAGGTTAAACACCTCAAAACGAGCGTTTGGAGTGACCCAGGTGACATCTACGGACGTGTAATGGTACTAGGGACTTGGGATTTGAGTTTACTCCCCAAGAGTAAACATTTAAGGGAGTTTACAACCACAAAACACATACACACATGAGTTTACGGCCGTAAACTCATGTTGGTGTGATTTTGAGTGTTTAATGGCTTGTTTAGACTTGGAAATTGTTGGAATGGACTTCTAAAATTCCTTGAATTAAATTTATGGGACCTATACCATGTTTAAGGGAGTTCACGGCTGTAAACTTGGAGTTTACGGTCGTAAACTCTCCCATGGTCTTGAATAATTAATTTAGAGCACGTAGGACAATCATATGTGATTCTAGTAATTTTTCCAAGCCTTGCTATGAAATTAAGGCATCATTTAACACATAATTGGGAGTTTACGGCCGAAGAGCATGATATATGGCCGTAAACTCTTATTAAGAGGGTGTTTAATGTGTTTAAGGTCCGTAAACTATTTTCTATTGGTCCTATGATTTATTCCAAGGCTTTTGGTGGTGTTGGATGGCTTTCTAACACCTTGAAATTGATTTTACACCATGTTTTAAGGAGTTTACGGCCCAAGCACAAGCCTTGGCCGTAAACTCATATAAATCCCTCAAAAATTATGTTTAAGGTGTCCAAATGCTAAAACCAATATCCTAAAATTCATATCTAAGTCTTATAAGTGATTTGGAAGGGTTTAAGGTCATAAAAACCCCTTATATATGAGTTTACGGCCCAAGCATGTGCCTTGGCCGTAAGCTCCTTCAAATCCTTCAAAATTCATGTTTAAAATGTTATAAGTCCATTTCATGAAGTCATTTAGTCATATCTAGGTCCCAAAATTGTCTAGGAGGGGTTTAAGGGCTCAAAACCCTTCAAACTTAGTGTTTACGGCCTAGGCATCTTCCTGGGCCGTAAACTCTCATACAAGGCCAAATTTTATGATTCAATCCCGGATTTGAAGGTCTAATATGCTATACAATGAAGTTAGAAAGGTACCTTAGGGATTTGAGGCCTTAAAATTGAGTTTTGGACCCTTAAACTTAGATTTAGGAGAGAGGTTAGAGAGCGAGTAGAGAGAGGAAGCAAAAGCTTCAAATGATAGCTTGAACATGTTTAAGTAGGTCCTAAGTTCGGGACATGGTGGAATTCTACCCGATACCGACGTTAAACGGGGCTTTTAGTCGCACCCGATTAAGTTTCCGTAACTCGACGGGGACGTTTCTAAAATTTCTAAATTATATAATTTGGGCCAATTTCGTGAGTTCCTAATAGGTTTGGACACTCATTAGAATCAATTAAACATATAAGTTTAATTAATTTAACCCAAAAACGACATCGGAACGAATCGATATACGACGAGTTATACGGGTAGAATGGGTTTTTCGGCGATGAACAACTTCGGGTTGTTACATTATCCCCCCGTTATAGGGAATTTCGTCCCGAAATTCAAAGATTAAGATATAGATCATGAAATGAAAAGAGATGCGAATGGATCAACTGTTCCGGGTTTCACGCTCCCAAGTGGCATTGGGTCTCCGCTTGACGTTCCAGCGAACCCTCACTATCGGGACGTGTCTTGGTTTCGTTGGGTAGATACTTCTTAAGGACCAAAACATGAAGTACTATAGGAATGATACTAAGTTACAAGTTTGCCTTGCTTATCTACCTAATCAAGGAAAAATTGTTTGACCAAAGGGCGTCACTACGAACTCGTGGTGATCAGGTCCTCGTCGCTGTATTGGATATATCATCCTCCCGAAGGTTCGGTTACGAGGCAGTTCCAAGAATTAGGTTAATACAAGGCTTGACTAGCCGTTCGGAAGGAATTCTCGAGGATTCTTGGAAAAGGCATTGAGGAAAGAGCTGTAGACTTCCCATTTTCCGAATATCACACGAACGGGGAATGTATGGGAAACTTTCTAAGCTTTGATGCACGAAGATGCGAAGGTTGGATTTAGGTTTGGTGCTGAAGATCATGAGATTCGGGTCAGAGAAAAGATTCGGATGGATGACCCTTTCGAAAACAAGACTAACCTCATGAATGAGACTAAGTCATTCCATGCCGAGTTTGCATCAAAGCTTTCCATGAAATGTTTACCTTTAGATCAAATGGAAAATGATAACCCTCCGAAATGAGGATACGATCTAAGGGTATAACATTAATGCTTTCTTACTCACTGGTTGGTCATCTCGATGGTGCACGTTTCGATTGTTAACGTAGGGTTTAATTTAGAAAGATATTTGAATGAATGGTTAGCAAATCCTTTCATCATTAGAATCGAAAAGGATTACGGGCACAAGATTTATCGAAAAGAAGTATACCTGTGGCAACGGTGGGGTCGGCGATTGTTCTTTCCTATCCCAAAGTTAGGACTCTCCCGGTGTTGCCAGATGCTACTATCTTTGGACAGTTTCGCTTATAGTGCCCGACCTCTCCACAGTTGTAGCAGGTTTGACCGATACCAGCTCCAGAAGCTTGACTAGTTGATGGAGTTGGGGTTTTGTAGGTTCGTGCGAGGTGACCTTCCTGGCCACAGTTTCTACAAAACTTTGCACGACAAGGGCCAGGGATGCGATGGTGGTAGTTACATCGATCACACCACAGAAGGGTACCGACATATCCGGTAACAGGTACTTGAGATGTGGAATTGACAACAGAAACAGCAGCAGGAATAGTGGCAGCGTGGACTGCAACTATTTGCTATTTCTTTAAGGGTTTTGGGGAAGACTGACTCTTCTTCTTCTTATTCCAAAACTTTCTTTTCTCGCCACTCTTTTCTGTTGGCTCGGGAGTGGTGTCTGCTTCTTCTTGGTCATCATTGTGATCGATCAAAGTTTGTGCCAGACACTTGGCGCTGTCATAGGTATCTGGCTTTGCTGCAATAATGTTCCCTTTGGTCGGCTGACTTAATCCCCAGATGAACCTTTCTACCTTCTTGCTTTTCGGGGTAACCATTCCCGGACAAAGAAGTGCCAAGTCATCGAACCTTGAAGTGTAAGAGGTGATATCGGAACCTTTCATCTTCAGGTTCCACAGCTCATGTTCTAGCTTCTAGATTTCACCCCGAGGGCAATACTCTGCACGTAGTAGTTCCTTCATAACTTCCCATCCCATAGCATTGGCTACAGGTAAAGTCAGGGATTTGACTCGGCCGTTCCACCAAGTCAAGGCCTTATCGGTGAGCGTACAGGCGGAAAATTTCACCTTATCAGATTCCGAACAAGCGCAAATCTCGAAGATAGATTTAATTTTCTCTAACCACCGAGTTAGAGCAATAACACCCCCTGTACCATCGAAGAAGGTCAGTTTTGCGTTCATGAAGTCTTTATAGGAACACTCCTTCCGGTGTCCCTGAATACCTTCTGGATTTTGGTTTTGGGAGCCACCTCCTGGACCATTAGGGTTTATTTGAGGTAGGAGAGCTGATATAGTGGCAGAAATGGTTGCCTGAAGTGTTTCTAGATCGATTTGAATAGGAGGTGGTGGCGGCGGAGGGTTGTTGGTGTTCTTCGAGCTGGGTCTTTTCCTTGGAGGCATCTTGATCTAAAAAGATCAGGAAAGAGAGGATCATAAGTCCTCTGAATTGACTCAAGATATATGGATCAGGGGATATATCATCAAGATAGATATAACATTATATTAATGATAAGGCAGGAAAGAGTTATCAAGGCAGAAAATTTTATCACTAGAGGAATGACCAAGAAACAACGCGTATACGATGACTTCTACAAAGGATCAGCTTGAGAAATACTCCCATAGTAATTCATGGTTCGCTGCAGCGACGACTCATTGTTTGGGATATTGGGTAAGTTTTATGCATGTTGCGTACCACAGTCACTCCCAAGCACATGTTGGCCGTGTCTCAAATGAATATATTTGGCCAGGCTATATTGATCCTAGACACGACTACATAACTGTCCAGGTTTAACCTCAGTGTACAACACCCATTTACTTATATTTTGTTCTACTTGCAGTTACGGATTTCGATGGTCGATATACTTGTATACTTTATAAAATACTTATATTTGTAGAGTATACTTTTAGTTTAGAGCACTTAGGCCCTTTAATGCTTATAGTCTTATACCATGTAAGATTTGGTATACCAGTTCACTATAAACAAGGGCTCTGATACCAATCTGTCACACCCCGAAAACCAAAGGCGGAAACGTTTCCGGGGTGGACTCCACGTTAAGTATCAAATCCAATGCACATAGTAAAGCAGTAATTACAAAACATTACATTACATAATATTGTTTACATCGGTTCAAAAGTAAAGTTGTACAAGTGTTTTACATATGTAATATACACAAAAAGTAAAGACGAATCTTCGGGACACACCGTCTTCGCCAAAAGGTTGCGATGTACCTGTCTAACGCTGACCTGAGAATACAAGCAGTTTGAAAATCAGCATAAAGCTGGTGAGTTCATAAGCGGTTTAGTTTTGAAAAGAACGAGTTTCCTTTGCTTTCTGAAAAAGTTGTTGATTAAGAAAATCCCATATTTTCTTATGAAAACGGTTTGGTTATCTTTGTTACAATTTCGAAAACGGTTGGTTATATCATTCCACGAAAATCCCATATTTTCCTTATAGTTTTAGTTATTCGTTTGTTACTTTATCCGTTCATGTGTTGTTGTACTATCCAGGAAAATCCCATATTTTCCTATGTGTTGAGTTGTCTATTTGTATCTAGGTTCGTTACTGGTTGTTATGCTATCCCAGGAAAATCCCATATTTTCCTATGTGTGATGGTTGCCTCTTAGGTCTGATTTCGAAGTACTAGTAATTAACATGTGAGTAGTATTAGCTACGTGTTCTAAACCCTTAGTTATTCTACATTCGAATGACTATTATCTATTAACTTAGTTGTATTTTCGAATATTTGGAATCACATAGAAGCGTACATTACAGTATTTTTGAAGTTCTGTTGTTTCCAAAAGAGTACATTATTTGTATATTCGAAGCTCTATCGACATTCTGAGGCGGATATATTCAAAACTCAGTAGAGGTCCAGAGGCGTATTTTTGCATTCGTAGTCGTATTCGTATTCGTTGTCGTAGTCGTAGTCGTATTCGTATTCGTAGTCGTATTCGTATACGTAGTTGTATTCGTATTCATAGTCGTATTCGTATTCGTAGTCATATTCCTATTCGTATTCGTACTAGATTACATTCGTATTCGTATTCGTACTAGATTACATTCGTATTCGTATTCGTACTAGATTACATTCGCATTCGTATTCGTATTGGATTACATTCGTATTCGTATTCGTATTGGATTACATTCGTATTCATATTCGTATAAGATTACATTCGTATTCGTATTCGTATTAGATTACATTCGTATTCATATGCGTACTAGATTAGTATGATTTCTTATTTAAAGAGAATATAGTTATAACACTTTTAAAAGAAATCTATATTTAACCTGCAATTCGAAACGTTAGTTATCACAAATATTAGGAAATCAAGACATTTAGTAAGTAAAACCATTGAGTTGAAAATCAGTTTTAAGTAAAAAATACACTTGTACTTATTGCTTGTATTCCCCCCCTGAAAACATTGAAAAACACGGAAAAAGGGTAGGGGTATGAACTCATCAGGACTAGGAAATGCGACGGTTTCGGACACTAAATGTTGGTTCGGGGCTTGATTACTTGCAATGTCCCTATGTAAAATGTGATAATGTCCATATATATCTAATTAGATTTACAATGACTAATTATACGGAACATTACACTCCAACGAGGTTAAACACCTCAAAACGAGCGTTTGGAGTGACCCAGGTGACATCTACGGACGTGTAATGGTACTAGGGACTTGGGATTTGAGTTTACTCCCCAAGAGTAAACATTTAAGGGAGTTTACAACCACAAAACACATACACACATGAGTTTACGGCCGTAAACTCATGTTGGTGTGATTTTGAGTGTTTAATGGCTTGTTTAGACTTGGAAATTGTTGGAATGGACTTCTAAAATTCCTTGAATTAAATTTATGGGACCTATACCATGTTTAAGGGAGTTCACGGCTGTAAATTTGGAGTTTACGGCCGTAAACTCTCCCATGGTCTTGAATAATTAATTTAGAGCACTTAGGACAATCATATGTGATTCTAGTAATTTTTCCAAGCCTTGCTATGAAATTAGGGCATCATTTAACACATAATTGGGAGTTTACGGCCTAAGAGCATGATATATGGCCGTAAACTCTTATTAAGAGGGTGTTTAATGTGTTTAAGGTCCTTAAACTATTTTTGATTGGTCCTATGATTTATTCCAAGGCTTTTGGTGGTGTTGGATGGCTTTCTAACACCTTGAAATTGATTTTACACCATGTTTTAAGGAGTTTATGGCCCAAGCACAAGCCTTGGCCGTAAACTCATATAAATCCCTCAAAAATTATGTTTAAGGTGTCCAAATGCTAAAACCAATATCCTAAAATTCATATATAAGTCTTATAAGTGATTTGGAAGGGTTTAAGGTCATAAAAACCCCTTATATATGAGTTTACGGCCCAAGCATGTGCCTTGGTCGTAAGCTCCTTCAAATCCTTCAAAATTCATGTTTAAAATGTTATAAGTCCATTTCATGAAGTCATTTAGTCATATCTAGGTCCCAAAATTGTCTAGGAGGGGTTTAAGGGCTCAAAACCCTTCAAACTTAGTGTTGACGGCCTAGGTATCTTCCTGGGCCATAAACTCTCATACAAGGCCCAATTTTATGATTCAATCCCGGATTTGAAGGTCTAATATGCTATACAATGAAGTTAGAAAGGTACCTTAGGGATTTGAGGCCTTAAAATTGAGTTTTGGACCCTTAAACTTAGATTTAGGAGAGAGGTTAGAGAGAGAGTAGAGAGAGGAAGCAAAAGCTTCAAATTATAGCTTGAACATGTTTAAGTAGGTCCTAAGTTCGGGACATGGTGGAATTCTACCCGATACCGACGTTAAACGGGGCTTTTAGTCGCACCGGATTAAGTTTCCGTAACTCGACGGGGATGTTTCTAAAATTTCTAAATTATACAATTTGGGCTAATTTCGTGAGTTCCTAATAGGTTTGGACACTCATTAGAATCAATTAAACATATAAGTTTAATTAATTTAACCCAAAAACGACATCGGAACGAATCGATATATGACGAGTTATACGGGTAGAATGGGTTTTTCGGCGATGAACAACTTCGGGTTGTTACAGCTAACGACCCTCCACTAGTCAAGAGTGCGGTGGGTAAGAGTGGATACCCATTTAATCGCCTTTTTATAGGCAATTTCCTTAAACACCCCTTATAGACCAGCTTCGTGAATGAGACCTACTAACGGTAAGACTGACTTTTACTCATAGATATATATAATGTTAGACTTTTAATGTTATATATAGTATAGGGTGTATTTTACACTTTTAAAATACTATGTTGTCAAATTTAACAATTATACTTTTAATTCAATTAAATTGTAAACCAAAACTTTTATGGATTTATTAAACCTCTTTTAATTATACACCTTAATTAATTAATAAAACCATAAGGGTGTGAGTTGAACTTTTCAAAACAATACTAGGGTTTTAGAATTTAACATTCCTAGATTAAACTTTTAATCAACTTTTAAATTCCAAAACTTGAGGACAAGTTTTGAAACATTTCAAAACATTAGAGTTTAGAATTTAAATATACATCAAAATTAAACTTTTAATCAAAATTTAAATTCCAAAACTTGAGGGAAAGTTTTGAAACCTTTTCAAAACATTAGGGTTTCAACTATTTAAATTTCAAAACTAAACTTTGAGTTCAAATTTAAACTATAAAACCTAAAGGCGAAAATTGAAACCTTTCATAACACAAGGATCAAATAACAAATAATATAAATTAAACAATTAATTTCATCATTATCTATATTTGACCTAATTTCAATTTCTTGCAAAATAAGTTACCCAATTAATAAAAATAATCCAATCTTTATCATATAAGGAAGTTATTATCCAATCAATCGGTAATTATCTTTTGTTTAATCAAGGATATACTCAAAAATATGAATAAAATCGGATTTTAATGATCTAAAACAGATAAGGCAAGTATCCATGAGTAAAACAGCAAGAAATCCCGAAATCCCCTCTTTCTGATTCTCGAACTCACTGAGTACCCATATGGACTCGCCGAGTCCATCAGGCAGGCTCACAAAAATCGAATTTTTCAAGCATGAACAAATTAACAAGGCATCAATATAATAGAAACCAATCTAGGCTCTGATACCACTGATGGGTTTTGGTCATAAGAACATCCTATGTGCTCATACAAACCCTAATGCTTGGATCAAGGTTTCTCTATTGTACATGCAATTTATCCAAGACTATAAACCCTAGATCTAATATATGATAATCAATATAACGTATAATTAGGGTTTAGATCATACCTTGATTGCTATGTAGCAATAACAATCACAAATCCTCCTTGTAATGACTTTAGAAAGCTTAGAGTCACAAATGTCACTCCTCTAATGGTTCACAAACACCAAGAGTAAGACTATGAAGAGGAGAAGAGAAGGAGGCTGCCCAAAACGTGTGGAAACCCTAGAAGGAAGCTTGTCCACGTATTTGAGGCATAAGGGTTATATATATAGTGAGGCTATTAGGGTTATCTAACAAGGAAACTCTAATTTGGATGCTTAAGCCCTAAGCAACCCATGGACTCCTTTCCTTAAGGCCTTGGACGATTTCCAATGGGTTTCCCCCATAGAATTCGTCCATCCTCATAATATAAGGCAATCCATAGCCCGATTGCAATTATCTTACAATTACAATTCCAGTCCCTTAAGTTTAATTAATCTCTTTTAGCCACAAAATTAATTATCAATTAATTCTTGACTAATATCAATTAAACAATACGATTTCTCCTTTAATATATTATTCCCATAATATATTAATAAATCATATTTAATCCTTTCTCTCCATAATTCATCCTATCAAGTTGCTTTGGTGAAGGTAACCCAAAAGGACCATGCACCATCGGGTCAAGTACATACCAAAACAGTTATGCACTTAGACACTAATCCAACAGTTATGTGTTATGTGTTTTAGGTTCTTATCAGGATCGCGGGAAGGTGGCGGCTCAATTGTACACGCAAGGGGAAAAGAGGGTCCTGGATTTTTATAATGCTTTGAAAATTTTGTTGAGTATTAAATGGTGTTTATTTAAAATGACATGTGTTTTATGAAATTAAAAATGAAAATTTTGGCTTGACAATTTACGTTGTTACAGGTTATGAAGTTGGGATTAGCTACTCTCGACCATCCTAAGCCATATGCACTTCATTGGCTAGATGATGAGGAAAGGGTGAAGGTAAACAAATAGGTTTAGATGTATAGCCATGGGATCGTATCAAGACGAAGTCTTGTGTGATATGCTTCCAATGGACGATTTTTATAGAACGTTCATGGAAGTTTGATAGTGATGTCATAACCATAGGACCAATCAATGGATATGAGTTGAAACATAAAGGTAAGAAGATTTTCTATCGCCTATGTTTGATACTGAAGTGGAATCGATGCTTAGAAAAAAATATAAGAAACCAAATATCGCTATATTGGTTAGCAATGTGGAATTGGAAAAGGTTTTTGATCAAGAAGATATGGTGGCTAAGGAGGTAAACGAGATTAAGAACGAAGAAGGTTCTGTGACGGGTGCAATTGAAGTCAAAACGAATGCTGACGACTATTTCAAATGTGATAAGACAAAGAATGAAGTGAAGCCTGTGAATGTTGACTCTCAACCATTACATAAGATGAACATTTAACCATATGTTTGTTCGATTTCAGAAGATCTATCCGAAAGTGTAATTGAGACTGTCAGTGATTACATGGAATTAAGGACAATTCCTTCCAAAGGGTGAAGGAATGATGCGAATGCGAATAGCCATCTCCTAGGTTCTAAATCGGATCATGGTTGTGAAGGAAAAACCTCTCAGATAGGTGTACAGTGCAAGGAGAAAGTTTTGGGTGTGAAGGATCATTTAGGTATGAAGGGTGATTTGGGTGTGAAGGGTGATTTGAAGAACTTTTTTCTTTTAAGTTGCTTACTCGCCCCTTTGTCAAGTCCAGAACACATTTTCTAGTTTGATACGAATTCAAATCAATAAGTCTTGAATTGTTTCCATCGATACACAATCTATACTTCTAGATTGTTTACTAAAATGTAACTTTTTCTTAATGAAAACCCTAATTTCGATGTTCTACCCTATATAATCTCATTAAGTCTTTTTGGTTGGTCCTTATACCAGCCTCCAGGTTCCCAGAACCCTAGAAATCGTCTCTAATCTTCATGATGGTATTTTGAGCTCGTGGTGTCCATTTTTGGTGTGTTAGGTCCATTTCCAAGAAGATGGAGTTTGGTGTCAAGATAGGGATCAAGAAAGATCTTATGGATCTAGATTATGGGCTTCATGTCCAACTTGTTGGAGGTAAAAATCTATGAACCTGATCATTTATGTCTTAGATCTAGCATGTATGAGTTTCTGGTTCATTTTGGTACCAAGAATTAGGTCTTGTGGTTTGGTACCACTCCAGGAGCTATGAGTTGCCACTCTTGGTGTTTCTGAGGTTCTAGATTCATAAACTTGCCTCCTTTAGGGTTTGGAATACCCCATGTTTGATTCGGTGTCCATTTAGATAAAGTTTAATGTTTTAAGTTGATGTTGGGTCTTTTTGAGGCTTGCAAAGTCATCAAGTCAATGACTTTATGGGTCTAGATATTGATTAGGACTCAGATATATGGTTTGAACCTTTGGGCTAAGCATTAAGTGCTTAATGGCAAAAGTTGGCTTAATAGAGTAGCATGATGGACATACAAGTCTGTATGTGGGGCTCAATGACTATATGAAATGTTATAGTCTTTATGATTATTGCATGTGTTCGTAGGTTGCATGTTTATATGATTATATGGTTATGTAAGTATCAGGCGAGGCCCAATTTCAGACGGGGCCAAGAGAATGACAGATTTGTAATCCGAACGGGGATCGATGTCGAGCGGGGTCTAAGGCCGAGTGGGACTGGAGACCGGGCGAGGCTCAATCGAGGGTGAGGGCCCAATATGTAATTTATGTATGTTTGGTATGTGGTATCTTGGGGAACTCACTAAGCTTTGTGCTTACAGTTTTCAGTTTATGTTTCAGGTACTTTGATTTTCAAAAGGAAGGGCTTGGGTTGACTGCATGGCACACAATTTTTATGTTCCGCATTTGACTTGTTTTGGAATTTATACTCTGATTGTAATATATCAATTTTAGAAACACGTAATTGATGATACTTCTTCTATAATTAAAATGAAATTTTATGTCAGTATTTTTAGGATGTTACAACCATATTTTTTTTTATATAAATACAAGGTTTATTACAATAAAATTATAATGTTGTATATAAATATGTATTAATCATATTAGAACCCTATTTTTCATTAAAATACACAACTTTAATATGAGTTTGGAGGTATGGAATGCACATTTAGATAAGATAATGTGATCTCAGGAACACGAGGTTAGGGGGATAACTTTAATTACTAAGAGATCGTTCGTTGTATATATTGATGATTTTTTGTTCTTGCGGATATACTTCTTTTTTACTTGATATTACTATGCAATAATCTTCTCTTCAATTGAAAAAAAATGAAAACTTAGGTTCCGTTTGATAATTGTTGGCTGAGAAAGTATTGATTGAGAAAGTTCTATCTGAGTAAAAAATCCTAACTAAGTAAGAAACCATGTTGTTTGATTATACATCTGACTAAATATGCTAACTTATGAAAAATAACCATTTTACCCTCATCTTCTTCATGCCACTATCACAACATCATCTTCTTCACCCCACATTAACCTCCATTATCACCCATCTTGAACCACCACCATAAACCTATCGATCCATAGAACCCCTTACCTACACCATTCCACCCTTATCTCTATATCAACCACCAAAAATCAATTGAATTCAACAGTAAAAATCAAGATAAAAAATCAATTGGGTTCAAAAAGGCATAGAATATCTTAACATCAATCAGAAAGCAACCATTTGTGTAACAACCCGAAATTTTTCCATCACCGAAAACCCGTTCTACCCGTAAAACTCGTCGTTTATCGATTCATTCCGATTTCATTTTTGGGCTAAATTATTTAAACATATATATTTATTTACTACTAATGAGTGTCCAAACCCTATAGGAACTAACAAAATTAGCCGAAAATGTTTATTTTAGAATTTTAGAAACGTCCTCGCCGAGTAACGGCAACTTAATCGGGTGCGACCAAAAGCCCCGTTTAATACCGGTATCGGGTAGAATTACACCGTGTCCAAGTTTTGGGACCTATTTAAACGTGTTTAAACATTCATTTGAAGCTTTTGCTTCCTCTCTCTACTCTCCCTCTAACCTCTCTCCTAAATCCAAGTTTAAGGGTCCAAATCTCAAATTTAAGGCTTCTAATCACCAAGGTACCTTCCCTAGCTTGTTATGCTACCCCTCTAGCCTTCAAATTTGAGTTCAAATCATGGAATAGGACCACATTCATGAGTTTATGGCCCTGGAACAGTCCTAGGCCGTGAACTCATATAAAATGGGTTTTGGAGCCCAAAAACCCTTCCAATCGACCTTTGGAGCTTAGATATGGCTTAATGGCTTAGAGGACTGGACTTAGAATGCCTTTAACATGGATTTTGAAGAGTAAACATGAGTTTACTACCCAAGAACATACTTGGGCAGTAAACTCATATAAATGGGGTTTTTATGCCCTTAAACCCTTCCAAAACACCAACAAGGCTTAGATACGACTTGTAGAATTATGGAATTGGCCTTGGAACACCTTGAACATCAATTTAGAGGAGTAAACTTGATTTTACTACCCAAGAACATGCGTGGGCCGTAAACTCATTGTTCTTGGAGAGTAAACTCCTCTAAATGTGTTAAAATGCCACTTTAACACACCTAAAGCCTTGGGATAAATTCTAGAAGTGTTTACAAACAAGTATTGGACCTTAAAACATATAAAATCACCCTTTCATAGGAGTTCATGGCCATGAGGGTGTTCATGGGCCGTAAACTCCTAAAAGTATGCCAAAAGTCCCTTAAAAATTCATACAAGGCTTGGGAAAAATCATTAGAATCGCATGTGATTATTTAAGGACCAAAACATTAAGGATTTGAAGTGAGGGGGAGTTTACGGCCATAAACTCCATGTTTACAGCCATAAACTCCAATAAATGGTCCCTATGTGTGTTATAATCCATTCCAAAGCCAAAAACCCAAGTCTAGCAATTATTCCCGAGTGTTACGAAGCCATTTTGCACCCAAAATCAACCTCCATGAGTTCACGGACATGAACTCATATGGATGTGGTGTTTAGGGTAGTAAACTCCCTAAAAATTCTACTCTTGAAGAGTAAACTCAATTCCCAAGTCCCACGCATCAATACACATCCGTAGATGTCACCCGGGTCACTCCAAACACTTGTTTTGAAGTGTTTTCACTCATTGGAGTGTAATATCCTATCTAATTAGAATTTATAAATCTAATTAGATATATTTGTATACCACTTCATATTACATAGGAATATTTTGCATTTACAAACCCAGAACAGATGTTTAGGATCCAAACCGACTCGCTCTTCAACCGGTGAGTTCATACCCCTACCCTTTTTCAATGGTTTTTAAATGTTTTCAGGGGGAATACAAGCGAAAGTACAAGAAATACTTGTACTTAAAAACTTGTTTTACATACATTGTGTTTCATATATATATGCTTTTGAAACTGACAGTCGAAATAAACAACAGTTTGTACCTACAGAACACATTATCATTTTATTTGTGAACACCTTATAAATTGTTATATTTATATTTTCACAAATATTTTCCCAGAGTATAGCAGTTAAAAGCATAACATTTAAACATGGTTTTGTCCTCGGTGAACACTCCACAGATAGCAGAAAACATAAACATTTGTAATGTCCTTAATAAAACACCCTAGGCTCGAGTGTAAAGGACAGACACCATTAGAAAAGATAAAACATTTGTAATGTCCTTAATAAAACACCTAGGCTTGAGTGTAAAGGACAGGATCCATTAGAACTTAGATAATCATATATACTGCTTCCCTAGGCACGAGAAGTAAAGGGAAATCTTAAAGATTGGAGACACGTCCTCTGTAACACTTCCTTGGCACGAGAGAGTGGAGGAATACCCCTGTAACCAGAATCTCAAAACGTAGGAGAGTGTGGCTTGAGTGTATAGATCTATACGGGACTGACATTCCCGCACCTGGCTGCTAGCTACAGTCGAACCGAAAGGTTCAAGGGTAACGAAAGTCATAAAAAGGATATTGGCCCTGGCCCGAGTCATATCTAGTCTGAAGTATGGTTAAGGACTCGCAATCAAGATTATTAACACTTTACACTTATTTATTAGTTTTATGTACGTATTAAAACTAATGTACATTTAAGGATAATCGGAATCGGTAACAGTTCACACACCCACACATTCAGGAAAACATGGGGTTTTGCTGGGGATAACATTGAACATAATCGGAATCGGTAACAGTTCACACACCCACACATTCAGGAAAACATGGGGTTTTCCTGGGGATAACATTGAACATAATCGGAATCGGTAACAGTTCGCACACACAGAATCGGTAATAGCACACACATGTAGGAAAATATAGGATTTTCCTGAGTAACAGTAGTACGTAACCAGAAAAGTATAACAGGTTAGATAACTAAACGTCACAATTCACGAGAACAATTACGATTTCAGTGTACATCTTTTACATTACAATTTGGATTTGGTAAACATTACTTTTAAGAAAATATGGGATTTTCTTGGATAACCGCTTTTTCAGGAAACCAAAGGAACTCGTAAAACTTTCAGAAAACTAACCGCTTATGAACTCACCAGCTTTATGCTGATTTTCAAACCACTTGTATTTTCAGGTCCGCATTAGATAGGTACCTGACGATCACTTTTGGTGAAGATGGAGTGCGTAGAAGACTCGTCTCATTTTGTTCATATATGTTATGTATCACACTTGTACAATTTACTTTTGAAACAAATGTAAACTTTTATATATGTAATGTAATGGTTGTCTACTTTGCTTACTATGTGAATTGGTTTGATACTCAACGTGGAGTCCACCCCGGAAATGTTTCCGCCTTTGGTTTTCGGGGTGTGACAATTTGTTTATGGGCAAAATGTCACAACTAGGAATTCTAGTACATTGTAAACACTTAACAAAGAACGACAATGTAACAAAAACTTGAAAACATGTATGGTGCTTATTCAATGACAACAAAATTTCTATCAAATACTCAATACAAACATTCAAATAGTCAACAAAGGTTGGAAACCCTAAAAGTCCCGGTTTAAGTCCATTTTGGACTACGATTTTCTTGTTGGGCCTAATGGACCAATAAGCTTCCAATTGGACTATTTTGGGCTTAGAACTCTTAAATGGGCTCTAAATGGACCCATTTTCATTTATTTTAACATTTTGGGCCATAATAGGCCTAGAATGAAATAAAATACCCTAATGGGCCATAAAACTCATTCTTTAATGTATATTGGGCTGTGAACTACTCTAAAGGCCCAATGGGCTAAAAATCATCAAGTTAGGCCTCATATTATGGATTCAAGAACAAAAGGCCCAAGCCTTTCTTTCCCTTCTCCCTCTCTCGGCCCAACTACAAAAAAAAAGGGGGGGGGGGGGGGAAGAGTTGACTTTTAATGGTGTCACCTCAAAATCATTCATAGGGTATCCATGCACTCTTCTCATCTTCCGATGCATGTCAACTCATCTCACTCTCTCCTCTCTCCCTTCCTCTTATTTTGGCCGAGAGACACACACACCCACATCACCATTGCAAAATTTCTTCAAACTCTTTCTAAAACACCTTCATCTTTCCTCCAAAATTTCAAAAATCACAAGGGCTCCAAGAAGATCTTTCCCTAATATCACTAATCCTTGGTAAGTTGTTGTTTGATCCATACTTTAACTTCTTGATTACCTCAAATTCTCCCTTAACTCATGCAAAATTCGTGATCTTGCTTCTTAGAACACATCTAAGCCAAAGACCTTCCAAAAAGCTTGCTAGGCCGAAAGATCTCACCATTTTCTTTCATTTCTTCTTCAAAACCGAGATCCACAAGAACAGGTGAGTTCATACCCCTCTATTTTCGGTTTTCACATGTTTTATGAGGGAGAATACAAGTAAAATGTGTAGATCTATGTGTGTTTGTGTGCTATGTGTGATTTTTGTGTTTATATGGTATTTATGTGCCAAAAATGAAAGGGGTTTCGAGATCTATAGTTCAAAGAGGAAAACCATGTGATATAGGATTTATTACACTTAACAAGTTAAGAAAATCTACCATATAATGGTTATAAATAAACGAGTTACAACATAAGACTCATTATTGGGCTATTTTTGTCAAATAAGCAAAAGTTTGGGGAAAAATTGTCATTCACTGTTTCTTAAGGATCAAAAGAGTCAAAACTATAAAAAAAAATAAATGTTTTTATGAATAACATACTCTTTAAAGGGCTAGAAATGTAATTTGTAGCTTAATGGGCCAATTTTTGGGCTTTTCGGCCCATAGGCCCAAAAATTGCGAAAAAGGTGATTTTCAAGGGATTGAAATGGTAAAATTCTCAAAACAGGGGGAAAAGAGTAAATAAAACTAATTCAGGGGTTAAAATGAATTTTTTTCCAAGCAAGGATAAAAAATTGTAAAGTTTTTCGATTTTGTGCCAAAATTGTAAAAGTTGCAAAAAGTTTGGACTTTAACTGAAAAACACTTTACTGGAGGGGCTGAAACTGCCAAAGAGTAAATTTAGAGCTAAAAACATCACTTAAACAACTCTATGGGTCAAAAGTGTCAAGAAAATGGTTTAAGGGCCTAAAACGTCTTTTTTTTATTCTTATATAAAGGACTAAAATTGTGATTTTTATTAAAGAATGGTTGAAAGGGTCAAACCAATATTTTTTAGTCAATTATTGTATTTTTAAGATATTTGGACAAAAACACCAAATTACAACTTACAAAAATAGAAATATGAATATACATATAGTTCCAAATATCGTTATCAACAACCGACCGCCCTCGTGTCGTTACAAATCTAAAAATCATTAAATCAATCTTTTCGACGACTATACAATACCTAAAACTATAACATTCCAATTAAAATAGAATAAGTAAATAATAAACCTGAACCCCAAGATGTAATTTTATTATTATTTTATAGCCAAAATCAAATAATAATTAGTAGGGTGTTGGTTTCGGGAAGCCAAATGAGTCACTTTTGATTTCCGAGGGTTAAAGTGTAAGTGCGGGACTTATATTGAAAGGATTTTATGGAGTCAGAGGCTGAAGTGTAAATTTTGGATCTGACTTGAAAAGAATTGAAGAGGGCAGGGTTGAAAAGGTAAATAATAGGCTATGACTGAAAGCAATATTATGGGCAGGGACTGTAGTTGCCATCATGGCAAACTTTAATTGGAAGTGGGTATTTAAGGGATCCGAAACCCTAACCCTAGGGGACCATTTTGTGCAACTGTCACCTTCTTCAATCCCTTACTATCCGCCGCTGCTCTATCGCCACCTTTCTTCCTCCATTGCCCAGTTAACCTCTTTCTTCCTGTTCCGATCAACCTTGGTCGTCGGAACCATTGTTGTGGACAATGGCGCTTGCTCCTTCTCCTTTCTGTCATTATTAACAGCTGCACTCAGTTGTTGCGGGTGCCTTATCGATCACCATTGCTAAGTTCATTGTTGTATCCTCCATTGATGAAGCCAGCCTCACGCTTCATTTCCGCCGCTGAAGGATGAAGACCCACCGAGAGCAGTCGGATGAAGTTGTGCCGGTTGGATCGTGGAGAACCCATTGTCGCATGGGTTGCTACTGTGGTCGCTCGTGAAGAGCTCCTTTCAGCCGTGAACCTCCACACTTTACTCGGTCGATGAAGTGAGCACCAAGACTGAAGTCGCACCTGTCAGGAGGTGTGTAGTCGAAATCGGAGTTGTGTCACCGATAGACGTTGTTGCTACCATTTTCCTATGCCATCACCTTGAACCTCTAGGTGGGTGGTAGTGTAATGGCTCCTGGGATCTGTGTGTGTGTGTGTGTGTGTTTACTATTGTGCGAGTTTCTGCAGTCGGAGATTGGAGAAAGACCCACCATAGCGGCCAGCCATAATGGCCACCGCTTGTTGCCATGTTCCGTCGCCACCGGCCACCATGGAAGGTGGTTGTGTGTGTGATTTTGTGTACTTTAGGTGTGTGTGTGTGTGTGTTTATTTTGTGAGTTTATTGTAAATTGTAACAAAGTAGAATAATGAAAAAAGAAAATTCGTCGCCATCATTGTAGGGTGGGGTTGTCGCCTCCTGTCGCCGTGTCGGGTGGTGGTGTGCTTTGATTGTGTTTGGACCTTGTTTGCGGGATGTTTGGACAATGTGGGACCAATGAAACCCTAATGGGCCCAAAGACACCCTAGTAGGCCCAATGATACCTTAATGGGCCCAATGAGGCCTAAAGTGGCCTAAAAAGCCCAACCAATTGATTAATGGGTTAAGATTGGGTAGGAAACCCTAATTAGGGGCTGGAAAACCCTAATGGCATAAAACCCTAATTTGGGACACACACACAAGAATTATTTAATAAACTTGAAATATTAAATAATAATTATTGGCAAGTTAATTTAAGGCATAATGGATTTAATGGATTAAGTCCTTAGTAGGTTAAGTGACAAACACTTAACCCTAATTGTTATTTTATGTGAAACCCTAATTTCACTTGGGCTTTGTGTTGCGCCTTTTATTGGGCTTTGGTAATTGGATTATTAATGGACCATCCAAGAATGATCATATAGACTAGAATATATTGATGGGATTTAAGGTAAGGTCCATATGAGGGGTTAGGCCCAATTTGGAAAATTGGGCCATAGATGGGTCATAGTTTGGGCCTTTATGATTATGTGATATTGGGCTGTGGGAATTAGATTGGAATAATGGGATGGGCCTTAAAGAAAGATCATGTAGAGGTCTGGGCCCAATTTGGAAAATTGGGCCATATGTTGGGCTTAAAGCCCATTATTTGACTTTTGGGATTTTATAGTGTGAGTTGGACCTCGGGCTTGGAATCCAATTATTAATTGGGTGTTGTTGATGTTGACAGTTCGGGAACCTGTCAACCAGCAGCTGGAGTTTTATCTGTAGGACTTCAACAATGTCAGGTGAGTTATCCTCACTATATCAATAGGGTCTAAGGCACCAAGGCCGGACCTTATGGATTGTATTTGGTTATGGCATGATATGTTTATTGATTACATCCTGGTTATAGTACGTTGTTATGATCTGTATGATATGTGCTTGTTGTTGATTGAATATCAGTTATGAGTATGTTGGCACATGTATGTGTATGTTTGGGTTGAGGTGGTCCTGCTTTATGTTGAAGGCCAACGTACCCAGGGTGGTCCAGATAGGATGAAGGCCTACAAGGCAGTCCAGTTAGGCTGATGGCTCAATATGCATATTGTTTGATTAGAATAGTGATATGTTAGTTTTGCCTCCTGGTAGATAGGATGACACTATGCTTGTTGATCTGTTAGATCTGCATCTTGGTAGTTAGGATGAGGTTATGTTTATGCTTAGTGACCTGGTTAGGTCGGTGTCCTGGTTATAGGATGTTGATGTGCTATATGATCTATTAGATCGGTTTGATTATTATATATGTATGCTAGCGTACGATATTTATGTTCACATGTTTATTTGACTGGGGGTTGGGTTGAGGCGGTCCTGCTTTGTGCTGTAGACCAACATACCCGGAGAGCGTTCCGGATAGACTGTAGGCCTTGCGAGGCGGTCCAGTCATGCCGAAGGTTCGGAAGCGGTCCAGATAGGTTGTAGGCCGTACAAGGCGGTCCAGTCATGTTGAAGTCTCATGATGCATGCAGTTTTGTATTGGTTATATGATATGGTTATGTTGGTATGGTGTTGGTATTTTTGGGGTAACTCACTAAGCTCTCGGGCTTACAGTTTCAGTCTATTGTTTCAGGTACATCAGATGATCGTAGGAAGGCAAATGCGTGATCGTATAGGTTCTCATAGTTTATGGTTTTATGAATTAATTTTGGGGATACTCTGATGTCTAAACTATTTCGAAAACAAACTTTAATAACTTTATGGCCTTAAAATGTATTAAAAAGTTTTAATTTGGCTTGAATTTTATGGGTGTTACAAGTTGGTATCAGAGCTTTGGTTTGAGTGAATTGGAGGAACATTCGTATGAATCCAATCTCAAATCAAGGAAAGGTTTTCAAAATGATTTATAATATGGTTTTGCAAAATAAGTAAAGGAGGATGCATGGTGTACGGTCAGCCGAAGCCAGTAAGTAGACCCCCAAGTACATACAGTTATTTGATTATGTGATATGTTAGAACAACATGCTAGTATTAGGCTAGGGATCTTCAGGAATTGCATGATAGAATTGCCTGATTTCATGATGCCTGCTAGCCTAGGCTTTCCTTATATGAGATGACACCGTTACTGTAGTTACTTGTGTATGCATCATGGTTGTATATAATTAAGATCTTATAGCCCGATAATGTTTGATTTGGCCTTATGTTCTATTCTTATTGATTAGGGCTTAGGGTAGGATCGAATATTCAAAAGTCTATGGGGTCCAGCGTTGTGTATGGCTAGCATACACTAGTGCTGCAGGGTTGGTGGAAGTTTCATGGATGGGTGGGTTGTGTGAGGTCGGGAGGCCAGTTATGAGATATTTAGCATTCCTCTAGGAGTGAGGATTAAGCACTCGCTATGCTTATGTATACTGTTAGGGTGCTATAATGATACTTGAGACAAATATGGGTAGGTGTGGAAGGTAGTATGGGCCCGTACTACTGAAAGCACAGGACCCATACGCATAGCAAGGAAGTCACAACCCCCTAGGGTTTGGTTGGGAATTGGCTCTTTGTCATTATATGGGTTATCAAAGGCCTTTCTGGTGTGTTACCAGAATAGTGGTTACGAGATGTCTTGAGAGCGGATTCGAGTTAGCATCGGGAGCTGGCAGCCAGGGTAGGCCAGCATTGTCAGTGGATCATGTCGGTGAGATCATCCAGGAGGAGGTGATCGAGATTTGTCCCGGGTTAGATTCCGGAGAGGTTTGGGTCTATCAAGACTGACATGGTTGAATACCTTGATGAGTGCTATGTAGCCATTGTTGAGACGGCTGCCTTAACAACTTCAACAGTTGTAACAACGGTAGGGGGATGAGTTGGTCGAGCTTTTCAGTACCGGGACTTGTTACGGGGACATATTCTGATGAGTAGAGGGCTACAGTTATTTGGGAGAAAGAAAATGATTTTTACTCGTTATATTTCCATGGGTGAGCGGGAGAGGATAACACCTTAGTTTCTAGATTTGAGGCTCGGGGGTTTTGCTCGAGGCTGGAATGTGAGTCGCGGGGACTCTGGAAAGGAGTAATGATTGTGTTCAGCTGGAGTTTTGCAACTGGAATTAAAAATGGTTTATCAATAGGATTGGATTGTCGTTTTCTTGGGTAAGGATTGTGCTCTTTCAGTTTACGAGCGCGGAGGATTAAGCAGGCTTGTGCCCCCAGGATCAAGTTGTATTCTAACTCGGAGTTAGTTGGTCGCTGAGATTGGCGATGATGGTTTAGCGTTGGTAAGCGCAGGTGGGTCGATGTGGCATAAGTATTTTAGAGGTCCATTTCACCTTGGATCTCTTGTATCGGACGGTAAGAACTGATTGTGCGATCTATTGCACTTTCAGGATTGTAGACTCTATCTTGGGAGTAGTTGTAGCCCGGTTTAGGGCAAAGGTTGTTTGCAGTTCAGCTGTGAATGATTGAGCGGGTGAGTGAGACGGGGTGCGAAGCCCTGAATGATATGATTTCTAGAGCCGAGAGCGGGAGGATTATTGGAACGCTTTGAGAAGAAGGGTATTATGTGAGAGGTTTGCGATGGTTATTCAACATTGTCAGGATTCAATGATTTTAGTAACCGTTATTGCCTATCAGGGGAAAAACATCAAGGGAAGTAGCTCGTTGTTGTGACATTAGTTGGAGCATCTATCTTTGGACTTCAAGATTTGGGTGTGGGATCATTCGATCATTAGGGATTGTTAGTTTCCCTGGAATTCAAGAAGTGTTCATATAGTTATTGGAAGTGTGTGATCATTTGGGGTTGGTTGGTAATGGAGCACTAACTGGTAAGAGTTGGTTGTATTTGGATCGATCATTGGTAGTGAGAAAGATTGGAAATTCTCCAATTTTCATGAATTGTGAAGACTTAGTCGAATCTAAGTGGGGGAGAATTGTCTCGCGATATAGAGGCATGATTGGTTTTGGAGATACGATAAGTTTTGCATCATTGTCATGAAGGAAGACAACCTAAGTGGTTGTTTGGTTTGTGGGTTGTGTGAATTGGGATTTCGGTAGAACTCCTAAGCATGTGTATCACGTTTTCCTGGTGATTGATAGCAGAAGTCGGGAAACTAGGTTGGAGTTCTAGTCATGAATTATGTTGATTTCGATTATTTGGCTGAGGGTATGCTCGACTCTGGAGGTTTTGGATTGATAGGTTGAGGGATTTGATAGCTGCCAGGACTCGGCAGTACATTCAGCACAGGTGTGCGGGTTATTAGCATATGCGGTAGACACGTAGGTCAGGGAACAAGCCATGAATTTCCAAGAGGATGGACAATCGACATAAGGCCTAGGGTTAGGCCGGGGTTAGAGTCCACGAAATGGATCAGGAGTTCAGAACCCTAAGTGGTTGAGAACAATCTGCATGGGAAAGATCACCAGGGGTGGTCCAAGGAGATGTTCAATAGTTTAGAGTGGTCCAGATGACTGAAGGCCTAGTGAGGCAGTCCAGTCATGCTGAAGACTATATATGTGTTTGTAGATGTATATACGGGTATTGAGTATGCTGCTATTCTATATCAATCAGTAGGTCTGTTCCCAAGTATCGAACGTGTTGCTAGAGTAGGCTGAAGACTCCAATATATTTTGGGTTGATCAAAAGTTGTTATTAGAAATCGGATAGAGTACAATGGATCTTGGTGATCTCATCAGTTCGGAGTGTCTCATGGGATTAATCTGTTTGGATTAGGTAATACTCCAGTTAGGTGACCGGGAGTAGATCTGAATGGGTATTCGTCAGTTTTAGGAAGGCTTGGGATTAGAATGTTAGTCATTCAGGTTCTGGGAACCAGATTAGACCTGGTCAAGCTAGTGATAAGATTGTAGGAACGTCACTACAGTTATGAGGTCAAGGAGGAAATAGATTGCTTAAGACTGCTTGTGATGTAAGGCTACCATTAGTCATGTAGCAATTCCTTTGTAACCGTGGATTTGGTACCGACGGGAATTGACGCATGGATCCAATCGATTGGATAAGGAGGTTGTTAGAGCCGTAGTGGCATGATAACTAGTGGAAACTAGTTCCAGTGAAGGATTTTGTTCGGAGGTCGTGTGAGGCAACTATATGGGAGTCCTTTAGCTCCGCGATCGGGCTAGAACCCGATATTTCAGATGATTGGTGAACGAATTGAGACCAGGGAGGTCTCAGTAGATTTTGGAAAGCAGCCATGTGACAGCGTACTGCTTCAGGCAGATCAGTGCTCAGACAATTTCCATGTATAGGGCAATGTTGAAAAATTGGGTTTTCAGGTGTATGAGAGGTATCCAGATGTCGGAACCCCCCGATATCAGGAGTTGAATAGTTAGATGAGGGACTAGCGGGCTGGGATCAACAATAATTAATTGGTATGAGAGGTCTATCAGGGATCCAAACCATCTCGAGACTTCAGGTTTAGGATCGAGTAAATGTGATCACATTGCAATGGATTCGTTTATTTTCAGGTTTTAGAACCCTACGAGGGTTGGATACAGTTTCCTTGGAAAGGTCAGGGTTATGCTCGAGATTGTAGTTCAAGTTGTTTGGTATGTAAGGAATGACAAGAAACAATTTCGAGGAAGAAATCAAATTTAAGTGGGGGAGTGTTGTAACATTCCAATTAAAAAGAATAAATAAATAATAAACCTGGAACTACGAGATGTAATTTTATTATTATTTTATAGCCAAAATCAAATAATAATTAGTGGGGTGTTGGTTTTGGGAAGCCAAATGAGACACTTTTGATTTCCAAGGGTTAAAGTGTAAGTGCGGGACTTATATTGAAAGGATTTTATGGAGTCAGGGGCCGAAGTGTAAATTTTGGATCTGATTTGAAAAGAATTGAAGAGGGCAGGGTTGATGTAACATCCGGATTTTACCAGGTATCTTGTAAATCTAATTTTGTCATATTGTGAGAGGGACTCGGCGAGTTGGAGCTCAGACTCGCCGAGTAGAGACGCGGAATTGAACATTGGTGCGCGCCTGGACACTGCGAGTCCAGGATATGGACTCGGCGAGTCTGCGCTATGTAATGAAACCCTAAATCTCCGGGTTTGAGGCCTATTTAAAGGGCCTTATGGCCGTCATTTGTGCTCACCCAACCCTCAGTGAGTGACCCTTGTGTTCTTGAGCTATTTGTGAAGAGAAAGGAGCCATTCTTGATCTTGTGTGTGTTATCTAGCAAGAAGAAGGAGACCCTAGGCAAGAGGAAGCAAAGGAGGTTGCTATTTCGTGGATTTGGAGCTTAGATCATCACTCTAGAGGTATTATCTCGGACCATTTTCTGTTTAGTGAAGCATGATGCAATTTAGGGCTTGTGGTGGTCATTTATGGGATGATTTGATGCCCATTGGTTCCCTCTTTGAGTTGAGACTATGGATCTGGATCCATAGAGGTCCAGAGAGCCTCACTCATCAAGCTTTATGAGTGACAATAGAGTCTTTGGCCTTGTGTTGTAGTATTTGAGTCATAAACATCATATATGGTCATATAAAGGTTGTATGTGCATCAAGATTGTAACTTTACGTGCTAAATGAGCTTGGAGGGACTGGATCTATGGATTAATGAACTGGATCTGACCTTTAGAGCAAGATTGAGTCAGTGCATGGCATGGACTCGCCGAGTCCGAAGAACAGACTCGGCGAGTAGCATGAATGTTGCTCGACCACTCTGTGAGTGGCCTCGCCGAGTTGGGAAAGGTGGCCTCGGTGAGTCAAGGGGGAGTCAGAATGGACAGGTGGACTGAGTCTAGCTGGACTCGCCGAGTTGTTCTTGAGACTCGGCGAGTTGAGTTGTGGTGGCCCCACAACTCATGCCAGGTGGAACTCGTCGAGTTGAGGGAATGCTCGACGTGTCAAGGGAGGATTCCAGGGAAATTGGTGTACACGCCCAGACTCGCCGAGTCGCCTGGGTACTCGCCGAGTCCGGTCAAAAGTTGACCGTTGACCGTTGACCAGCATTGACCTAGATTGACTTGTTATAGTGTGGTCAACCCCAGTGGGGAAAGTGTTAATTAGAGGTGTATTGTGCTATAGGGGGACGATAGCTCGACAGGTCGAGTGATTAGCGATTTCAGGTTTACGATTTACCGAGACACGCGAGGTGAGTCTTCTCACTATACTTTACCTTGAGTAGGTAACCAGAGTTATGTGATAGAGTATTTGTATGCTATGTATGTTATGTGTTGTACTGCATTACTTCTATGTGTTTGATGTTGTGCATGTTTACAGAGTTAGAACCGGAAGGTTCACAGAGTTAGAACCCGAGGGTTCACAGAGTTTGGGTGCACGGACCCACAGAGTTATAGCCTCGAGTGGCTAATATGTGTTATATGTAGTATTTTGGGGAACTCACTAAGCCTTGTGCTTACAGTGTTGATGTTGTTGTTTCAGGTACTAGTGACGACCGCGGGAAGGCGCCGGCTTGATCCGTACACACACACATTCGGAGCTTGATATCATGATCTTGGGATTTTGTATTGTCTTGTTTGGATAATTAAAATGGTTGTTTAATGAATATCAATGGAATTATGTTTTATAAAAAAATTGAAAAATTTGTTTTAAAAATTTTCGGTGTTACAAATTGGTATCAGAGCCTTGGTTTGAGGGATTCGGGTACACCTTCGGGGGTATTTGAACTCAAACTGAGGAATTGAAGAGGTATTTCAAAATAAAACCAAAGTTTTCTAAGAGTAAAAGATTTTCCAGGAAGAAACGTGTGTACGATCAGCCAGCGCCCGAACGGTGAATTCCCAAAATACCTTTATATTATGTGATAATTATTATTAATGTGATGTATTTGCATGCTAGAGTAGGCTAGGTATTGCTAATAGGACTAGAGTGGCCTGTTTTGTGATGCCTTAGCCTAGGGAAGGGTGAGCTGCTATGAGATGCTGAGAGTAATTAGGTAGCAGCTAGGACTTTGTGTGAGACCTGTTACAGAGTGATTTAAGTATAATAGAGTACTTGGGGATTGGGATCCGAAGAGGAAGATTTGGGGTGTGTACTGAGACGGTGCGAACAGTAGTATTGGGCCCGTACTACTGAAAGCACTGGTGCAGTACACAGTCCAAATAAGAATCTTGGGATACCAAGAATCAAGGAGGGGTGGATTGTCGAATGTAAGAGTGTTCGAGTAAATTCTAATTATCGCATGTTGTATTTCAGAGGTTGATCATGGTGAGGACACGTCGCATGCTGGAGGATGCCGGAACTAGCGATGAGGAGATTCGACAGATCATTCATGAGGAGGTGGCTGCGGTCATCAGAGCTGAGTTACCAGAGATGTTCGGGTCCATTAAGACCGCGTTGATTGAGACATTTGACGAGCGCTATGCCGCTCTTTCTGAGGTTGCGGTTGCAGCGGCTACCGCAGCGATTGCTGCGGCAAGACCCCAGGGAGGTGATGCGACATTGTTTAGGGAGTTCAGCAACACCAAGCCACTAGAGTTTGATGGTATGCAGGATCCGGTGGCAGCTATGAGGTGGATATCTGATATGGAGGGATGCTTCTTCACTTTCTCGTCCCCTGAGCATTTGAAGGTTTGGTTCGCGCTGAACCAGCTTCGCTTGGGAGCGAAGGACTGGTGGAAGTTTGTGATGGCACACTTCACACCGACTGAGCTTTCGGCAGTGACCTGGGAGAGGTTCACTACCATGTTCCGAGATGAGTACGTTCCTCAGGTGGAGAGGGAACGTCTGACACAGGAGTTTCTGACCCTCAAGCAGGGTACCGAGTCAGTCACAGCTATTACGAGGATGTTTCATGAGAGGGCGATGTTCTGCCCTGAGCACGTGTCCACCGAGCAGGCACGTATGAGCCGTTACCTGAGCATTCTGAGACGGGATATTCGGGAGTTCGCTGCGAACTCCTCGTATAGGACATTTGCCGACCTTCAGGCAAATGCTCGGAAGAGGGAGATTGAGCTTGAGACTCAGGCCAGGGAGGAGGCGGAGTCTCTGGGGAGGGATCGGCGGCCGGCACAGTCCCAGCCGGCAGCCAAGCGGGCCAAGCCCGCTGATCCCCGACCCGAGAGCCAGAAGGGCCGCACTTGTGGAAAGTGCGGCAAGGGTCACGATGGAGTCTGTCGAGCGGGGTCTTGCTACAAATGTGGCAAGGAGGGGCATATGGCCAAGGACTGCCCAAGGGGTTTACAGTGTGCTTCCACTGTAACCAGACCGGACACCGGAAGGCAGAGTGTCCGCTGCTGCGCGGAGCATCTCAAGGGTCTGCTCCCGCCGCCATCAGAGCTACTGCTACAGAGAGTCAGCCCGTGAAGGCCGGGGCACTGAGGGCTCGGGGGAGAGCCTTTCAGCTGACTGCGGAAGAGGTCCGCGCTGCACCCGACGTTGTGGCTGGTACGCTTTCTTTTATTATTTATTTATGGTGTCGAGATATTATGCTTATATTATGCTATGCATAGGTACCTTCCTTGTGAATTCTGTACCTGCTTTAGTGTTATTTGACTCGGGTGCGAGTCGATCTTTTGTATCTTTGGCATTTAGTCAGCATATCAGTGTTAGTCGTGGGGCACTGAGTCGGCCCCTGCGGGTTTCCATAGCCGCCGACAGAGTGATTCGTGCCACGGAGGTCCTCCGGGGATGTGTATTGGAGATTTTTGGGGTTGAGTTCCCAATCGACCTGATTCCTATTGCGATGGATGATGTCTGTGTTATAGTGGGCATGGACTGGTTGAGTTGATTTGGCGCGGTTATCGATTGCGAGCGTCAGCTGGTGACTATACGAGATCCTAGTGGGGGAGTTCTTTCGGTTTACGGTGAGGGTACACGTTCTGGATCAGCCTTTTGTTCGGCTGCTAGGGCGAGGCAGTGTTTACAGTAGGGCTGTAAGGGTTTTGTGGCGTATGTGATGGATACGCGAGTGATCTCCGAGAGACCGAGTTCGGTGGATGAAGTTCCGGTGGTGCGTGAGTTTCCAGATGTCTTTCCCGAAGAATTACCAGGTGTGCCTCCCGTGAGGCAAGTGGAGTTTGGTATCGATTTGGTTCCGAGAGCCGCGCCTATCGCTAAGGTGCCGTATCGCCTTGTGCCTCCAGAAATGCAACAGTTATCCTCGCAACTTCAGGAGTTACTAGGGAAGGGGTTTATTCGGCCGAGTAGCTCGCCGTGGGGAGCACCCATCCTGTTTGTGAAGAAGAAAGATGGCTCGCATCGCATGTGTATTGATTATCGGGAACTGAATAAGTTGACGGTCAAGAACCGTTACCCGTTGCCGAGGATCGACGATTTATTCGATCAGTTACAGGGAGCATCTTGGTTCTCCAAGATTGATTTGAGGTCGGGCTATCATCAGGTGAGATTACGGGACGAGGACGTCCAGAAGACAGCATTCAGGACGCGTTATGGGCATTATGAGTTTGTGGTGATGCCTTTTGGGCTCACCAATGCCCCGATTGTATTCATGGACCTCATGAACAGGGTATGTCGGCCGATGTTGGATAGGTCGGTGATTGTGTTCATTGATGATATTCTGGTATATTCGAGATCTAGAGAGCAGCACGAGGAGCATTTGAGGGAGGTTCTTGGAGTTTTGAGATCGGAGAAACTTTATGCAAAGTTTTCCAAGTGCGATTTTTGGTTGCGGGAGGTCCAGTTTCTGGGACATCTCGTTAACCAGAAGGGGATATTGGTCGATCCGGCCAAGGTCGATGCAGTGATGAGGTGGGAGGTGCCAAGGTCACCTTCTGAGATCCGGAGTTTCCTTGGGTTGGCAGGGTATTATCGGAGGTTTATTAAGGATTTCTCCAAGATTGCGGTTCCACTCACCAGATTGACCCGGAAGGGTGTTACATTTCTATGGGGTCCCGAGCAGCAGACCTCCTTTGAGACGCTTCGCCAGAGGTTGTGTGAAGCTCCGGTATTAGCTCTTCCAGAAGGGATGGAGGGTTTTGTGGTATTCTGTGATGCATCGATTTTAGGACTGGGAGCGGTACTGATGCAGAAAGGACATGTGATAGCATATGCATCGAGGCAGTTGAAGCCTCACGAGACGAGGTACCCCACACATGATCTGGAGTTGGGGGCAGTGGTGTTCGCCTTCAAGATTTGGCGGCACTACTTGTATGGGGTTCGATGTACGATTTACACGGACCATAAGAGCTTGAAGTACCTGATAGATCAGCCTAACCTAAACATGCGGCAAAGAAGGTGGTTAGATGTGGTCAAGGATTATGATTGCGAGATTTTGTACCACCCGGGAAAGGCTAATGTGGTAGCTGACGCATTGAGTCGCAGGGCGGAGAGTGCTCCACTGCGAAATGTATGTTTGCGACTGACTGTGATAGCTCCAGTTCTGGACGCCATTCGTGGGACACAGGCCGAGGCTGTGCATCCGGAGATGCAGAAGAGAGAGCGGGTCGTTGGGTTGGTTTCGGAGTTCGTATCGGATAGTCGAGGCCTTATGACTTATCAGGGCCGGATCTGGGTACCGTTTGTAGGCGGTACACGTACTACATTGATGGAGGAGGCTCATAGATCGAAATTTTCGATCCATCCCGGGGCTACAAAGATGTATTTGGACCTAAGGAAGGAGTATTGGTGGCCTTGTATGAAGAGGGATGTCGCATGGTTTTTCGAGAGGTGTTTGACCTGTCGAAGGGTAAAGGCCGAACACCAGAGACCGCATGGCAAGTTGCAGCCATTGGAGGTTCCCGAATGGAAGTGGGAACAGATCACTATGGATTTCATCACCAAATTGCCGAGGACTGCCAGAGGAGTCGATGCAATTTGGGTGATTGTGGATAGGTTGACGAAGAGCGCTCACTTCCTTGCCATCAGTGAGAGTTCTTCGGCGGAGAAGTTGGCGGAGATTTATGTGAGGGAGGTTGTATCTCGGCATGGGGTGCCGATCTCGATCGTTTCAGACCGCGATGTGCGTTTCACCTCCCGCTTCTGGAAGAAATTTCATGAGGAGTTGGGTACTAAGCTGCATTTTAGTACCGCATACCACCCCCAGACCGACGGCCAGAGTGAGCGGACGATTCAGACACTTGAGGACATGCTTCGGGCATGTGTATTGGACTTTGGGGGTAGTTGGGATACGTATTTGCCTTTGGCGGAGTTTTCCTAGAATAACAACCATCATTCGAGCATCGGTATGCCACCCTTTGAGCTGTTGTATGGTAGGAGGTGTCGGACTCCCATATGTTGGGGAGAGGTTGGGCAAAGGGTAATGGGCAGTACGGAAATCGTGAATCAGACGACAGAGCAGATACAGCTGGTCAGACAGAGGTTATTGACCGCTCAGAGCCGACAAAAGAGTTACGCGGATAGACGCCGGTCCGAGCTGGAATTTCAGGTCGGCGACTTTGTTCTCCTGAAGGTCTCTCCTTGGAAAGGAGTGATCCGATTCAGGAAGAGGGGCAAATTGGGGCCCCAGTTTATAGGTCCGTTTCGTGTGATCGAAAGGGTAGGACGGGTAGCCTATCGGCTGGAGTTACCAGCAGAGTTGGGGCAGATTCACAACACTTTTCATGTATCGCAGTTGAGGAAATGTATAGCCGACAAGTCGGCAGTGGTTCCATTAGAGGATATTCAGGTAGATGCAAGCCTGAATTATGCTGAGAGACCAGTGGCTATTAGGGATCGGAAGATCAAGATTTTGAGGAACAAGGAGGTACCTCTGGTATTAGTACAGTGGCAACATCGGAAGGGATCAAAAATGACCTGGGAGCCGGAGGGTATGATGCGGGAGCAGCATCCGGAGCTATTTTAGAGCGAGACTTCGAGGGCGAAGTCTAGTTCTAGTGGGGGAGAGTTGTAATATCTGGATTTTACCAGGTATCTTGTAAATCTAATTTTGTCATATTGTGAGAGGGACTTGGCGAGTTGGAGCTCAGACTCGCCGAGTAGAGACGCGGAATTGAACATTGGTGCGCGCCTGGACTCTGCGAGTCCAGGATATGGACTCGGCGAGTCTGTGCTGTGTAATGAAACCCTAAATCTCCGGGTTTGAGGCCTATTTAAAGGGCCTTATGGCCGTCATTTGTGCTCACCCAACCCTCAGTGAGTGACCCTTGTGTTCTTGAGCTATTTGTGAAGAGAAAGGAGCCATTCTTGATCTTGTGTGTGTTATCTAGCAAGAAGAAGGAGACCCTAGGCAAGAGGAAGCAAAGGAGGTTGCTATTTCGTGGATTTGGAGCTTAGATCATCACTCTAGAGGTATTATCTCGGACCATTTTCTGTTTAGTGAAGCATGATGCAATTTAGGGCTTGTGGTGGTCATTTATGGGATGATTTGATGCCCATTGGTTCCCTCTTTGAGTTGAGACTATGGATCTGGATCCATAGAGGTCCAGAGAGCCTCACTCATCAAGCTTTATGAGTGACAATAGAGTCTTTGGCCTTGTGTTGTAGTATTTGAGTCATAAACATCATATATGGTCATATAAAGGTTGTATGTGCATCAAGATTGTAACTTTACGTGCTAAATGAGCTTGGAGGGACTGGATCTATGGATTAATGAACTGGATCTGACCTTTAGAGCAAGATTGAGTCAGTGCATGGCATGGACTCGCCGAGTCCGAAGAACAGACTCGGCGAGTAGCATGAATGTTGCCCGACCACTCTGTGAGTGGCCTCGCCGAGTTGGGAAAGGTGGACTCGGTGAGTCAAGGGGGAGTCAGAATGGACAGGTGGACTGAGTCTAGCTGGACTCGCCGAGTTGTTCTTGAGACTCGGCGAGTTGAGTTGTGGTGGCCCCACAACTCGTGCCAGGTGGAACTCGTCGAGTTGAGGGAATGCTCGACGTGTCAAGGGAGGATTCCAGGGAAATTGGTGTACACGCCCAGACTCGCCGAGTCGCCTGGGTACTCGCCGAGTCCGGTCAAAAGTTGACCGTTGACCGTTGACCAGCGTTGACCTAGATTGACTTGTTATAGTGTGGTCAACCCCAGTGGGGAAAGTGTTAATTAGAGGTGTATTGTGCTATAGGGGGACGACAGCTCGACAGGTCGAGTGATTAGCGATTTCAGGTTTACGATTTACCGAGACACGCGAGGTGAGTCTTCTCACTATACTTTACCTTGAGTAGGTAACCAGAGTTATGTGATAGAGTATTTGTATGCTATGTATGTTATGTGTTGTACTGCATTACTTCTATGTGTTTGATGTTGTGCATGTTTACAGAGTTAGAACCGGAAGGTTCACAGAGTTAGAACCCGAGGGTTCATAGAGTTTGGGTGCACGGACCCACAGAGTTATAGCCTCGAGTGGCTAATATGTGTTATATGTAGTATTTTGGGGAACTCACTAAGCCTTGTGCTTACAGTGTTGATGTTGTTGTTTCAGGTACTAGTGACGACCGCGGGAAGGCGCCGGCTTGATCCGTACACACACACATTCGGAGCTTGATATCATGATCTTGGGATTTTGTATTGTCTTGTTTGGATAATTAAAATGGTTGTTTAATGAATATCAATGGAATTATGTTTTATAAAAAAATTGAAAAATTTGTTTTGAAAATTTTCGGTGTTACAGTTGAAAAGGTAAATAATGGGCTATGATTGAAAGCAATATTTTGGGGAGGGACTGTAGTTGCCATCATGGAAAACTTTAATTGGAAGCGGGTATTTAAGGGATCTGAAACCCTAACCCTAGGGACCATTTTGTGTAACAGTCACCTTCTTCACTCCCTCTCTCTCTCTCTATGCTGCTGCTCTATCGTCACCTTTCTTCCTCCATTGCCCAGTCGACCTCTTTCTTCCTGTTCCGATCAACCTAGGCTGTCGGAACCATTGTTGTGGACAATGCCGCTTGCTCCTTCTCCTTTCTGTCGTTGTTCACAACTGCACTCAGTTGTTGCGGGTGCCTTGTCAATCACCATTGCTAAGTTCACTGCTGTATCCTCCATTGATGAAGCCAACCTCACGCTTCTTTTCTGCCGGCGAAGGATGAAGACCCACCGAGAGCAGATGGATGAAGTTGTGCCAGTTGGATCTTGGAGAACCCATTCTCGCGTGGGTTGCTACCGTGGTCGCTCGTGAAGAGCTCCTTTCAGCCGTGAACCGCCACACTTTACTCGGTCGTTGAAGTGAGCACCAAGATTGAAGTCGCACCTGTCAGGAGGTGTATAGTCGAGATCGGAGCTGTGTCACCAATAGAAGTTGTTGCTACCATTTTCCTATGCCACCACCGTGAATCTCTAGGTGGGTGGTGGTGTAATGGCTAATGGGATCTGTGTGTGTGTTTACTATTATGTGAGTTGTTGCTGCCGGAGATTGGAGAAAGACCCACCATGGCAGCCAGCCTTAGTGGCCACCGCTTGCTGCCATGTTCCGTCGCCACCAATCACCATGGAAGGTGGTTGTGTGTGTGATTTTGTGTACTTTAGGTGTGTGTGTGTTTATTTTGTGAGTTTATTGTAAATTGTAACAAAGTGGAATAATGGAAAAGAAAATCCGTTGCCACCATCGTAGGGTGGTGGTTGCCGCCTCCTGCCGTCGTGTCGGGTGGCGGTGTACTTTGATTGTGTTTGGACCTCGTTTGAGGGATGATTGGACAATGTGACACCAATGAAACCCTAATGGGCCCAAAGAAACCCTAGTGGGCCCAATGAGACCTTAATGGGCCTAATGAGGCCCACTGTAACCTAAAAAGCCCAACCAATTGATTAATGGGTTAAGATTGGGTAGGAAACCCTAATTAGGGGTTAAAACCCTAATGGCATAAAACCCTAATTTGGGGGAAATGGTCGGGACACACACACACGAGAAATATTTAATAAACTTGAAATATTAAATAATAATTATTGGCAAGTTAATTTATGGCATAATGGACTTAATGGATTAAGTCCTTAGTAGGTTAAGTGACAAACATTTAATCCTAATTGTCATTTTATGCAGAACCCTAATTTCACTTGGGCTTTGTGTTGGGCCTTTTAATTGGGCTTTGGAAATTGGATTATTAATGTACCATTTAAGAATGATCATATAGACTAGAATATGTTGATAGGCTTTAAGGTAAGGTCCATATGAGGGGTTAGGCCCAATTTGGAAAATTGGGCCATAGATGGGTCATAGTTTGGGCCTTTATGATTATGTGATATTGGGCCGTGGGAATTAGATTGGAATAATGGGATGGGCCTTAAAGAAAGATCATGTAGAGGTCTGGGCCCAATTTGGAAAATTGGGCCATATGTTGGGCTTAAAGCCCATTATTTGACTTTTAGGATTTTGTAGTGTGAGTTGGACCTCGGGCTTGGAATCCATTTATTAATTGGGTGTTGTTGATGCTGACAGTTCGGGATCCTGTCAACCAGCAGCTGGAGTTTTATCTGCAGGACTTCAGCAATGTCAGGTGAGTTATCCTCACTATATCAATAGGGTCTAAGGCACCAAGGCCGGACCTTATGGATTATATTTGGTTATGGCATGATATGTTTATTGATTACATCCTGGTTATAGTACGTTGTTATGATCTGTATGATATGTGCTTGTTGTTGATTGATTATGAGTTATGAGTATGTTGGCACATGTATGCGTATGTTTGGGTTGAGGCGGTCCTGCTTTATGCTGAAGGCTAACGTACCTAGGGAGGTCCAAATAGGCTGAAGGCCTGCGAGGCGGTCCAGTCAGGCTGAAGGCTCATTATGCATATTGTTTGATAAGAATAGTGATATGTTAGTTCTACCTCCTGGTAGATAGGATGACACTATGCTTGTTAATCTGTTAGATCTGCATCCTGGTAGTTAGGATGAGGTTATGTTTATGCTTAGTGACCTGGTTAGGTCGGTGTCCTGGTTATAGGATGTTGATGTGCTATATGATCTATTAGATCAGTTTGATTGTTATATATGTATGCTAGTGTATGATATTTATGTTCACATGTTTTTTTGATTGGGGGTTGGGTTGAGGCGGTCCTGCTTTGTGTTGTAGGCCAACATACCCGGCGAGTGGTCCGGATAGACTGTAGGCCCTGCGAGGTGGTCTAGTCATGCCGAAGGTTCGGAAGCGGTCCAGATAGACTGTAGGCCCTGCAAGACGGTCTAGTCATGTTGAAGTCTCATGATGCATGCTGTCCCGTATTGGTTATATGATATGGTTATGTTGGTATGGTGTTGGTTTTTTGGGGTAACTCACTAAGCTCTCGAGCTTACAGTTTCAGTTTATTGTTTCAGGTACATCAGATGATCGTAGGAAGGCAAAGGCGTGATCGTATAACTCCTCATATTTTATGGTTTTATGAATTGATTCTGGGGATACTCTGATGTCTAAACTATTTTGAAAACAAATTTTAATAACTTTATGGTTTTAAAATGTATTAAAAAGTTTTTAATTTGGCATGAATTTTATGGGTGTTATAAAAACAAGTAGTATTCGAATCTTTGGGCTTGAAAGTTCCTAATCATGCTTATTGGGCCTTGGTGACCCATTAACATGACTTTAGGGCCCAATGATAATAACAAATGTTTATTGGGCCTCCTGTGACCCAATTTCATATTTAGGGGACCCTCAATGGCTTTAAAGTGCTATTGGGCCTCAGTGACCCATTAGCATTGCTAGTAAGGTCCAAATAAACCAAATGTGAAATGGGCCAACGTGTCCTTCGTATAGCCAATGGCCATAAACAATACGTGGGATTAACAGGACCTTGTGATCCTCTTCTCCTCGTTTATTAGGCTTACCTTAAATTCAGTAAACATATATAGGTTGTTAATCAATGGTAATCAAATTCATGTTGGATTCAGTGAGTAATAATGGGCGGTACCTCTATGGGTCGTTTGTAGTCTGTAGTTATAATCAAAGTCTCCTGGAGGGAGATCGAGAGTTTGTGTATAGATCTATATGAGGGTGACTCCCCCACACCTAAGCTGTTCGCTACAGTTAGACTCAGCCATTCTAGGGTGACAAAATCTTAAGATTAATTCCGGCGTTCGTTAGAATGCCAAGACAGATGAACTAGTCATTATCATGCATGGTTATAACAACTCACATAAACAAATCCAATACTATTCGAGTAATTAAGGAAAAATCATAATCATTCGTTGTGACGATATAACAATTTGAAATAATTATATTTTCTGATCGGAAAACATCAGGTTTTCGAGGAAATCAACACCATTCATTTGTACTTTTTAATAACTATAATGCAAAACTTCTCATTTATACACGCTTTGAAATCATTCATGCATAAAGATATGGATCTTCACACTTTGATATAAACAATGGTTTTTTTTTTTCAGAAAATATCGGATTTTCTGGGTTTTATAAACTACACAAAATATTTTCATAACAACCATGCTTATGAACTCACCAACATTCCATATGTTGATGTTTTTCAAAATAATTTGTATTCTCAGGTAACAGGTAAGCTGAGTATGTTAAGGTGTTATGCTTTTGAAAACTATCAAACAATTTATGCTATGGATATGTGATATTTAAAGAATATACTTGATGTGAACAATGTCAGTTGTTGATGCATGGTGATGTTTATGTTACGATTCATGTATATTCATTGTGATGATATTCAATTTAAGTCACACGAGCCCTCAGACGTTTCCGCCGTCCGGTTCGGGGGTGTGACACAAAATCAGCAGTCAACAGACTAAATAGGTATCTTAACATCAATCAGAAAAGGTATGCATGAATTCACTAGCTAACAAATCAAAGCAGTCAATGAGCAAGATAACAAAACAATTAGCTTAATAATCTCATAATCATTCTCAAAATGCAAATTTTGCATTAGATTCATCTTTCAATAAATATTTTGCACAACATTTCTTTCTCTATATAAAAATTTTTGTACAAAATTTCTCTATAAAAAAAGTTATGCACAACATTTCTCTTTCAAAAAAAACAAAAAAAAAAAACAAAAAAAAAAAAAAAAAAAAAAAAAAAACTGCCCAACAGATTTCTCTTTCAAATTCAGATACAACAAAAGACAAGCAGATGGAACAAAAAAAGCGAAACTTCAACAGCAGAAAATTGGAAATTAAACAACAACAAATCAAAACTTGAACAAGGATAAAATCATAACTTAAATAGAAAAATATCAGAACTTGAACAACACAAATGGTAACTTCAAGCAGATAAAACACAGTTGAGAAGAAGGAGAACCATAACCGATGAGAAGCAGCAAAATCGAAAATCAATAGGGGTGTAAGGCGCCAATCGCCGATTGGTGGGGCACATCTTTCATCGATTGCTGGGAAGAGAGAAAACGGGATTGAGGCGCTGGAAGCGCTAAAACTTGGAACATATTAGGGCAGAGGCTCTTTTGGAAATTATCTCTCCCTTTCTTAGTCAACAGATATCCATAATCTTTCTCACTCAACTCTATCTTACCGAGTCAGACATCCCATATTTTTTTTATCAAACAAGTTCAGCTGACCGAGTCAATCAAAAACGTTGACGGACTCGGTTAGATATATATTAAACGAGACCTTAGTGTCAAAATTGAAAAAATAAAAAATTTAGTGTCCTTATGATATTTTTTTTTTCAAATTTGACAAGTCATGTTGTATCATTAAAACTAACATTGTTATTATGCCACAAACAATATCATTGACCACTAAATGTTCAAAATTTTAACAAACCCAAAAACATAACGCCAAACTTGAAACAAAAAATAACATAATATCAAAATCAAAATTTTGTATATTTTATGCCATTTTCCTTAAAATAACCATTTAAAAATACGTTAGTTACTGTACGTATCAATATCTCAACACCGAAAAAAACCGAAATAAAAACATTGGACGTTTCCAAAAAAAAATAAAAAATAAAAATAAAAACATTGGATATTACACGATCAAATCAAATCATCGGCGTGTTAATTGACCATTATGTCCCCAACGCCCCGTCTCCACACCAACTCCAACCTCCATCATTAACTACAATCTGACTCTGTTTCCTACGATTCATCGACATTTTCAAAGAAAAAGAATCGAACGAGCAACCCGAATCGCAAAAATTAACCTTTACGCCTTCAACCTTTCGCTCTTCAACACGACCATAACTGGGTTTATTCCCTCCTGGCCCAGTATCTTGACTCAGCCCCTTGGAGCCCCATTTCCATTTTCATTCCTTATTATCTTAATTTTCATCCATAGATTTGTGGAATATAAGAAGAAGATGAAACAAGAATCGGGAAATACAAGGGATGTGAAGAAGGGGAGGGCTGTCATTTTCTATGACTGTGCCGAAAACCATCATCAATCCGTCATGGGTTTGTGGTACAATCGAATCCTCTGAAAAGAATATGCTTTTCCCCATTTGCCAACTGTGTAATAATTCAATCTATCTGATATTGCTTGTTCTTTATTTTATTTGAAAAAAACAAACAATCAATTCCGAATTGTCTACTTGTATCTAAATTTAGCAATTTTTCGTAGTCAAGCTTCCATCTTTGATTCCAATTACAGTTCGCTAGAGGCGCTTTTCTGGTTTTTAATTGAAACGTCTAGAGTTCGGAATCAGCTTCGCATTTCGTGTGGGGAATCAATATGGTATCCCCAAAATTTGATCTTATTTAGTTTGGTTGCCTACTGGTCGAGGAATTTGGACAATCGGGGTTTACTGGAAACAACTGTTTACAAGATTTCGCGTCTTGTTTCAAATCTCTTCAAATTGATGACGAGATTTTGGTGAAATTGGGCGTGTGAATCTTGACCCTTTCAATTTAGGGAAGCATGTATGCTGTAGGGAAATTAAGTAGCTATATCAGTCAAGGCGTTTACACTGTCTCAGGCCCCTTTCATCCCTTTGGTGGCGCTGTTGACATGGTTGTCGTTCAACAACAAGATGGTAGCTTGAAATCATCTCCTTGGTATGTTCGATTTGGGAAATTTCAAGGGGTTTTGAAAGCAAAAGAGCGAGTTGTTGACATTAATGTTAATGGGGTTGATGTGGGTTTCAATATGTATTTAGATCCAAGAGGGGAGGCTTACTTTCTCAGAGAGATTGATTCAGAGGAGGAAGTAGTAGAACCAGTTTCATCACATTCAGTTTCATCACATTCTCCCATGTGTGAAGAAATAGATGGGAAAAACCATGAAAAGATCACAGTCAAGTCGAAAAGTATGAATTATGATTATGATGATTCTAATTCGGTTGATGGTAAGGTTTTGGGTAGGAATAACTCTAAAAGGTCTAGGATTTTAGGGTTTGTTCTTGGGAGAAGATCGATGAATGAACACATTTTGTCAAAGGAAGAAAATGATTCAAATGTTGGTAGAATGACAATGGAGGGTGAGATTGCAGCCGATTTGTTGGAGATGAATTGGTCAACTAATTTCTCATCAAGAAATAACATGAACGATTGTAATAAAGAATCAAGAAAAGATAATGGGGAAATGGAAATCACTGGTGGAAGATTGGAAGGGAGTTTGGTTTTACATGAACAACACTTTGTAAATAAGCCAGAGACTTCCATTGTTGATAAAGAGATTCAAGAAGAAGAAAGTATTTCTAAAGAGTGTTCAAGAACTCGATTGGATGATGAAAATGGTGCAGAAATGGATTTAAGAAATGGTGAAGGACCTTTAAAGATTGTGACAAAAGTTGCATCTAATGAAGTAGGAGATGCTTCTGTAGTTGTTTCATGTAGTACATTTGAAGTAAATGAATCAAATGAAATTTCTCCACCATTGGAATCCGAATTCCAAGATGTTAATGGTGATTCCATTGTAATCCAAGAAGTATCCGAACAAATTGTGGAAGAACAATTTATCTTTAGTGATGTTGAAGATTCAAAACCGAGTTTCAACAACACCGAGCTAAAAGCCAATCCTCCACCAGTCAAAATCCATCAAGAACAATCGAAAGGTGAGAATAAAGGTGTGAAGGGGAACATTAAAAGGTATAGAAGTAATGTTGATATTCCTATGAATCGTGAAATTACAAAAGAGGAAATTGGAAGGAAAGCAAAATCACTTCCAAACATGTGGTCTCATTTTGATGATCCAATTCAAGATAATCATGAGGATTCACAATTTTATTCTCCTGTTAATAAATTTAGATCATCAAATTGGGATTTGGTTAGGGAAGATGCTTCAAGGATCATAAAAGCAAATTTAGAGAAAGAGTTATCACAAAATCCAGACACGTTGACAAAGGATCTTAAAGATGGTGACATTGCAAATGGTAAGAGATTGTTTCTTGCATTTTACGTTTAAATCAAGAAAATAGACTTTAGAATCACTTATTCGGTTACTCTACATATACATATGTTTTGATCATTGATATCAAGAACACCAGCAATTTCAATGCAATTTCATTGTTTTGTGTTGTATATTGTACTTTGAAAAATGGGTTAATCTCAAAAAAGACCTTATATTTTCTGTTTTTTTTTTTTTTTTTTGGATTAAACCTCAAATTTATTTTTTGCCTTAAAAGACATTGTATTTTTTTCATTTGTCCCGAAAAACCCTCAACTTTGTATTTTGTTTTCCGAAAAAACCCTCAACCTTCTAAATGCTTCCAAATAAACCCTCAACTTTTTTAGTTTTTCTCGAAAAAACCCACATTTTACAATTTTTTTTTGGAAAAAAACGACTGAAAGGGCCAGATCGGAAAAAATGAAAAAATACAAGGCCTTTTTCATGCAAAAAATAAATTTGAGGTTTCATCTGGAAAAAACAAAAAAATAAGGTCTTTTTTTGAGATTAACCCTTGAAAAATGTACCCAATTTTAGCAATGTTGTCATCCATATACAAAGGAATTTTCATAGTAGAATACTAAAATTGGGTGTTTTTTTTTTTTTCAAACTAAAACGTCTAGATAACAAATATATGTGAAATACATTGCTCTAATATTAAGTGTTGAAATGAAATTTAGGATCAATGATGATACAAAACTAGTGAGGACAAGATTGTAAAAAGGTCATACTTAATGTAGAAAGACTCATTTCTCTAACTTTCTCTATTAAGTCATTCTTTCTGTATTCCTTCAAAAAGGAAACACACACACACACGTATAGATTAAGTTTTGTTCACATCAAATCCATTAAGTAAAAAAGAAACAGAGTTTATTGTAGTCATCAAGATTTGAAGAGGAAATTGTATGTGTAGGTGGTGGAAGTTGGAGTCTATGGCCATTTAGAAGAATGGGAAGTAGAAACGTTTCTCCAAAAGAACAAATCACTAAAAAAGATTCAGATATTGACATTATACCTGATTCAGAAGCATCTACACCAAGTTCAAATAAGCATACAAGATCACTTACTCCAACATCTGAGCAATTAGCTTCTTTGAATTTATCAGAAGGGAAAAACACAGTAACCTTCACATTTTCAACATCGGTTTTAGGGCCTCAAAAGGTTAACAAAACTTCCTCTAATTTGTTTTTTTTTTTTTTTTTTTTTGTATCTTGTTTTTATAGCTTACTTGATGTATATGTGTCTCAGGTAGATGCTAGCATTTATTTGTGGAGGTGGGATACTCGTATTGTCATCTCAGATGTTGATGGAACAATTACAAAGTAAGATTTTTAATTTTTTTTAATTTTCTTGAAGATAAAGTTGGATGATTGTTGTGTGTTTAGTTTATATTTAGCCAATGATTAATTGTTATTATCACTTGTACATTGATATTTAAGAAAGAGTTGCTTTGTAGTTGATGGAAAAAAGTTAGCTAAGTACTCTGTTGTAACAAGCTTAAATAAGGTAAAATACCTAAGTTACCCCTCCACTAATAAGATTCTCGTTATTTTGCTAAGTTTCCCATATTACTCCTTTCTTTAAATTGTGAAATATTGGAGCATGATTGCCTCTTATAAAACCATATCAATATTTAAGGGGAAACTGCATAGAAAAGAATTGCAGTTTACTGAATCTTCTATGGTGTGTTTGAAAATGCATATAGTTTAGGGACTGTTTGGCAATTTTTATAAACTTGTGAACCTATCTTGCAAATTCATCCGAGTAATTCTTTGTTAGTCCTTATGTTTATAGCATCAATTTTAACATTTTTTTCATTTAAAGTGCTATGTCACTAACATTTATTCCAATTAAAGCTTTCCACTTTAACAAATCTGAAACACTTAAAATCATATATGTACACACAACAACCATGGAATTAAATAATAAAACATGTGCTTCTTTCTTACAGATCTGATGTTCTTGGACAATTTATGCCCTTGGTTGGAAGAGATTGGTCTCATATTGGTGTAACACATCTATTTTCAGGGATTAAGGTTTGTTGTAAAAATTAAAAATTGCAATATTTTGACTATTATATGTTCTAATGATGACAAATAAGAAGGACCAAAATTAATACCATTAAGTTGTTTTTTTTTTTCTATATTAAGTAAAGAAGAACAACCCATACATAGCTTAAGGATTAAGTTCTGTTTCCATTAAGTTAAAAAGAAACATCACTTTTTTTTTTTTTTTTTTTTTTCATATATGAATTGTTTTCTTGATTGCATGTTGTAGGAAAATGGATATCAAATGCTTTATTTAAGTGCTCGAGCAATTTCTCAGGCATCCATCACTAGACAATTTTTGTTCAATCTAAAGCAGGTATAATGAAGTTTAACAGTTTTAATTTTATCTTTCTCTTTCAAAAAAAAAAACATTTTTAATTTTATCCTTCTTGTATTGTATAAAAGGTGACTTTTTGTTGCTAATTTATAAAAGTTAATTTGTAGGATGGAAAGGCTTTGCCAGATGGGCCTGTTGTTATTTCTCCTGATGGACTTTTTCCTTCTCTTTTTCGTGAAGGTAATGTTTTAAAATATTATTTTGTAAAGGGGTGGAAAGTGCCATTGTGTAAAGTAGGGGGTGGAAAGTGCTAACATAGGAAAGTCTAGGGACAAAACATGTCAATATAGAAAAGTCTTGTGGCCAAAAGATAAAATAGAAAAAATCTTGTTGCAAAAATGTGAAAACACAAAAACTATACTTGTGGCCAAAATCTAAAATGGAAAAATGTGTGGCAAAAATGAGAAACATTAAAAGTTTACTATTCCTAAGCCAATTTGTTTATATATATATATATATATATATATATATATATATATATATATATATATATATATATATATATATATATATATATATATATATATATATATATTGCTTATAAGGAGTTTAATTCATAAGCACTTATTGACTTAATTAAGTAGATTTGGCTTGAATTAGGGAGTTTTTGACAAGTTATTTTCTCATTACATGTATACGCATAATTTGCCAAACATTAAAAAGAAATTATCATCTTATCATGTTTTGATACTGTGTAAAGCTAATCCAATACTTTTTTAAAACTTCGTTTTGACACCAGATAAGCTAAAAAGCATAAGTTGTTTTAAATAAACAAATCCCAAATGCTTGTTTATTAAACCATTGTATTGAAATTTGGGATCAATTTTTATAATGTCAATACTTTTGGTTAAAAAGTAAATAGATTGACTAGTGTGCCCATGTGGGATGTTACTTTTTAGTCTCATAAGTGCATTTTTTTTCCAAAATTACTTTACTACCCTTTTGCAGTGTGGCCATATGAATGGGTATTTAAAATTACTTTACTACCCTTTTGCAGTTATAAGAAGAGCTCCACACGAATTCAAAATTGCTTGCTTGGAGGTGAGTATGTATATATAAACAAAGAAATTCGACACATAATTTCGGAAATAGTTTGACTATTTGCCAAATGTCTAAAATACCCTTTAATAACGACAAAGATGGAAGAAGCTTGTGAAAGTAAATTAAATATTTGTGACGTTAAGTTTCATACAAACGGATTTTCATGGGACAAAAGGAGTTGTGTTTCTTCATTAATGGTTCATATTAAATGACGAAAATGACCCTCATAGCTATTGTTTCGGATCCTCAGGATATCAAGGCATGTTTTCCATCTGATAGGAATCCATTCTATGCTGGCTTTGGAAACCGAGATACAGACGAATTTAGTTATGTCAAAGTTGGAATACCAAAGGGCAAAATCTTCATAATCAATCCTAAGGTTACATGAATAAATTAATAGTTATGTTCTTAGCGTTTGTTAAATTCAACAATCATAGTTAAAAATTTTGTTTTTGTTTTTTTGGGTTTTATAGGGAGAGGTTGTAGTGAACCGATGCATCGACTCAAAATCATATGCTTCACTTCATGCTCTTGTCAATGGCATTTTCCCTCCAATATCCGTGCATGAAGAGGTTTGAATTTCTACAACTTGTCTTTATGATTCACCCTATTGTTGAGTTTATTTTTGACTTAATGAACCTAATGGGTTAACTACTTAATCTATAAAATCATACATGGTTCTTTCCTTTTGACTTGATTTAGAAAGAATGAGTTTAAGGGGTTAAGCCAAAAAACCTGGCTTAATGTATAAAGGAACTAACCCTTTACGTATTTGTCCTTTTTCTTTTTCGAGGGTGTTTGGGATTCCATTTAAAAACAACTTATTGATTTATTGGCTTTTTGAAAAGTCAATAAGTCAAAAAGAAGTGTTTGGCAAAATATGACTTATAACTTTTTAATAAGTTGAGGTTTCTAACTTTTCAGAACTCATTATAACTTTTTGCGTTGTAAAAGACAATATTACCCTAAAATACCACTTAAAACATGTATAAGCTAAGACAAACACTTTTCAAAAAACAACTTTTTGACTTGTTAACTTTTCCTACGATAAAAGCTAATCCAAACGTTTTTTTTTTAAAACTCCTTTTCCCACCACCATAAGTCAATAAGTCCTTTTTTGCCTAAAAGTCCTCTCAAGTTAAAATTCATAACTAATGTTAAACTATTCTTTTTGGAATGTAAGGGTAAAATGGTCATTTAATCTCATACATACAATTTATTTGGTACTAAAAAGAAACAAACTTTATGTATACAACACTTTATCCAGACAAGCATCATTACCCATAAAAGACTTCAAAGAAAGAAACCCTAAATTTATGATACGTTTTCTTTAGCAATATTTAATCGATTATATGTTTGTTTGCAGGAGGATTATAACTCATGGAACTTCTGGAAACTTCCACCTCCAAACATGGAGTGACTTGACATAAGATGTTCACAAGAATGTAATTACACACTTCCTTTTTCCACTTCACTAGAATCACACACAAATAGAATCATTCAAATTAGAAGAAACACATCGAACCCGAAATTGTCACCACTATTCAAAAAGTCCTTTCTTTCGTGTAGGCAGACATTGGAATTATTTCCATTTATATAAATTTCAAAAACACAAATAACAAATACGTTTCACAACTCTTCTTATTTACGAAAAAAAAGAACAAGAGATTGTTTACAAGTGTGCATAATCATCATCATCATCATCATCATCATCATCATGCATGGCTCATTTTGGTATGATTCTGATACCCAACTCCTTATGTGCAAACTGGATTAGATTCTCAATCTCACATTCATCAACGAATCCATTCCCATTTCTATCAGCAGATCTGATTCCAGCCTCCCCTTTCCAACCGGAAAACCACCCTCCGGTGGCTTTAACAAGCTGCCTGAGCTCGGCTTTGCTGATTCTGCCATCTTTATCAGTGTCAAACCTCATCAACCATCTCTTGAATTCTTTGATTGTGAGTTCTCGTGCTCCATCATCATCAGAATGGTTCATTGAAGTTGTCTTGAATGCCATGTTTGACTTCTTGGAAGAATGTTGATGAGAGTTGTGATGGAGTCTGATGTAAATTTATAGTAAGATAATGGAATCCTTGATATGTTAAAACTATTCTTCCACTTTGTTTCTTTCTCTTTGCAACCACTGAATCTTTTAATGGAGGAAAAGCTTGACCTTTGAAAAGGTTTAAAGGAAGAAGGCAAGTGCAATGCACCTTCTTAAACTATGGGAGTTGGTTATTGTATTAAGCTTTTTTTAGGCAGGATCTATCTAGGCATATATGATTATTTATCACACTTTAGGGAAACTTATTTTTATTTTTTAAAAAGGTTACAAATGTATATGTTAATTTGAATGAGTTGATGATGTAAGGGTAAGGCTATGCGATATGGGCTTTAAAGTCCGTTGTGTTATGGTTATATGTAGGTATGCACAAACTGGTTTTTTTATGAACCGGACCGGTTCAGAAAACCGGTTCGGTTCTGGTCAACGTAGTCAAAACCGGTTCACTCGGAAACTGGTTCGGTTCCAAACCGGTCCAGCCCCACAAAAATCCGAACATATGTAAACTGGTTCGGTTCCAAACCGGTTTGGTTTGGTTCAAAAACAGGTTCAAAAACCGGTTCGGTGCATATAAGGGTTTTTATTTTATTTTTTGTTTTTAGGCTAATAAGTGTAAAATAGTTTGTTTTTTTTTTTTTTTTTTTTTTTTTTTTTTTTTTTTTTTTTGTATTGCTTTTGATTGTGTTTAACCATAAAAAACAAATTAGGCTTCATAGTAGGTTTTTGAGGGTTGAATGAATTGGGAAGACATAAAGCCTTATGGTAATACACACACATACTACATATACACGTTCATATGCGAAAAGGTTTTTTTCATTTGTTTCTTGTTTAATAATATGTATTAACATTTTTTTGGTTTTAAATTTGATGTTTGTGTATATGTACAAAAACATAATGTGTTTACAAAATTGTTCAACTTGAATCAACATATTTTTTGGAGTAATTTTCAATCTTTTTTTCATTTTTTTAATTTTTTTATATTGGAAATTCATAATATTTACTTCAAACATAAAAACACAAAACATCCAAATTGTCAAACTAATACATCTTCAAATATAAAACATTGTTGTTGTCGTAGGTTTCATTCCAAGTCCGTAGTCATTGTAATTATTCGTCATCCGTTATGTCGTTGCGTAATTATCTCTTATACTCGATCTCTTCTACGATGAGTGGCACTAACATTTCCATCGCTACTTCTTCCTCATGAACTTGCGCTTCGACATGCAATGATGTGCCTTCTAGTACTTCAACGTCTTGTATCCGTTCCATGCCATCAAGATAGCATTTCAAGCAAATGCACACTTCCACAGACAAAATGGTTAGTTTTGTTCTTTTTGATGATATTATCCTGCCACTAACAGAAAAAATCAATTTCGAAGCTACCGTAGAAGCTTGGGAGCTTAGTAGATCACGGGCCATAGCGGTTAGAATTGAAAATTGAGTTTCATTTCCTTTCCACCAAACCAAAATATCAAAAATTTCAAACTCTTAAATACTCATTTTCATTCCTCAAAGTATTATAAAGCCTAATTGTTTCGTTATTTTGGTGAGAAGTGGATCGGGATGCCCCCGTATTTTGCATCATGTCATGAATGCTTGTTGAACCATATTTTGTTAAATAAACTTCAAACAAATTTTGAAAAACTTTATTAAATTTTGAAACTTCCTTTGATGTATAATCCATGTCATCATCCAATAAACCCAAATTGTAACAAATATTTTCAATTAAAGTCTCAACCCCCCAACATTTAGAACCGGATTCAAAGCGGCGAGACAAGTAATAATGGGAGACAATTCTTGAAAATATTTTTTTTTGAACTTTGCTTTCATCAGTTTCATCATATTAGCAAACATTGTGATCCTCATTTCAAACTCATTTATTTTCGCACACATTAAAAAATTTTGGTTTACACCTAAACAACTTGTAGGATAATAAACCTCCGATAAAAAAGTAGTTGCTTTTTTAAAAATATCAAGTATGTTCGTGACAAGTTTGATAGTATCCCAACTTGATTCCAGATAAGCCGTAACCTTATTATGGTCCGCAAGGTTGTCATGGAACATTTTTAAAGTATCTTTTTGACGTAAGGCATATTCAAACATTTTGCAAGTGGAGGTCCATCAGGTATCATTTTCCCAATTTGGACCTAAAAAGAGGGCATTTGCATCGACACAAAATTTCATATAATTATGATATTGAGTGTTACTAGAACTAAAAATATCTTTTAGCATGTCTTTGAAATTATCTTTTATAGTTTCAATGCTAGTTAGTCCATCTTGCACAACCAAATTAATGATATGTACAATACATCGACTATGAAAAAAAAAACACCATCACAAATTGGTTTATATTTTAGTTTTAGTTGTCCAACTGCGACAGTGTTGTTTGAAGCATTATCAAAAGATATAGAAAAAATCTTTACTTTAAGTTTATAAGTTTTGATCACACAATCTAAAATTTTAAATAAATTTCTACCGGTGTGCGGGTACTCAAACAATTCAAACGTAGTCGTACGCTTCGTCATTACCTAATTAGTTGGATTAATCCAATGAACGGTAAAACAAAGGTACGCATCCGTTGAACCGTGAGGAGCCGTTCAAACATCACAAGTTAAATTCACACCGGTTTCTAAAGATTAAAATCCTAAAATAAATTCATTTTTTGCAAGTTTCCACATTTCAATACAATCACGTCTAATAGAAGTACAACTCACATGGCAATATCATGGTAGGAGAGTATCTTGGATGAGTAAAGTCAATCATTTATTGTCGAAGTGGTCAAAAGGCAAGCATTCTTGAATCACGAACTTCGCCATCCTATCCCGAACTTTTAGCCAAATCGTAACTCCACAATATTGCCTCATTTGCCATTGTTGTTTGATTATGTCCCGACCCAAATTTCACCGCGGGGCATCTTTTGGTCATATGAGTTTTCAATGTCGAATTCCCATCTTCATTAAAAAAAGCACCACATTTCTTGCATCGTGCTTTTTTTATACCGTTCGACATTACACACAAATCATAGTTGCACCAAATAGCCGGATTTCTATTTGTTTCTTTGATGCTAACAACGGTAAGATTGTTTGATGAATCTCCAACACCAACGGAAGCCGAATCCATTGTTTGAATTAAGAGCGTTTTTGAAATAAGAGAGTTTTTTTGAGGTTTGGTTAAGGTAAAGTTGAGACCTAAACATCTAATACACACACACACACACACACACACACACACATATATATATATATATATATATATATATATATATATATATATATATATATATATATATATATACTATAAGGAATGGTTAATATGGTAAAAAAGGAGCCAAAATCGGGTCTTCAACAACCTCAAATGGCTATATAGCTGTTACGAAAAGACAAAAAAACGGTAATACTCGAAAACTGGTTCACCAACGGTAATAATCGCAAACCGGTCAAAACCGGTTTAGCAAACCAGTTTAGAAAAAACCAGTTCCAAACCGGTCTTAAGGGTACAAAATGCGAATTGGTCCAGTCCGGTGGTTCGGTTCACCATCGATTTGGTTCTTTCGTGAACCAGTTCAGGGCTAAACCGGTTTTCGGTTCAGCGACTGGTTCGGTTCCTGAATCGGTTTTTTTGCACATGCCTAGTTATATGGCCTCCATGTGGTGTTGAGGCTTGTTTCCCTCTCAATTGAAAGTAAAAATATAATGTGATTTCTATTTTCTCATATTTTTATTGGTAAAATACAAAATAAAAATATTTCTTCTTTTTATAGCATTATATGTTTTTGCAATGTATCAAGTTATAGCAATTAGGGATAAGCATTTGGACATCTGAACAGGGTCGAGAACCAGACCTGCACTTGATAAACCTCAATAGGTCCAATCCAAGGTCCACCAATTTCTGCCAAACTAGTCCGGTTTCGGTCGAGTTCATTCCAAATACCCACCCTTACAATCATAATAGATAAATTAACTTTCAGTAGGGTTTCAATGAGTTGAACCATATGTATATAAAGTTGGACTGGTTTAATACGTACAAGAAACGAAGAACCCAGATTTGGACTTACCTCAACACATGCCTCACACACAGGTTCGGTTTAAGTTCCAACAATTTGTGCCAAACCAACCCGATCCAAATGCTCACCCTTAGCGACAACAACATACCCCATTAATGCCATGGGATAGTTTACAGCCCAAACTCCAAAAGTTTGCCGTGAACTCTTTATTAGGGTGCATTGGGTGGATTTGCTACTTCAAGACCCGAGATGGTACTTCCTTTCCTTCGTTTGTTTAAAGAATAAACACTAAAAACACTCAAACAGACTTTTAATTTGGCTAACAATTATTAGAAATGTAATTGACTTTTATTGAAGTGATTGAATTTAGAGTTTGTCCGAATGAAGATTTCGGGTTGTCACATCATCCCCCCCGTTAAAGGGAATGTCGTCCCGAAATTAAAGTTTAAGGAAATACAATAGTTACAAAACTAAGCAAATAGATGAGGATATTTCAATTTCATTTGATCCTCGCGCTCCCATGTGAATTCCAGTCCTCGCTTGGCATTCCAGCGAACCTTCACAATCGGGATATGGCTTTGTTTCGTCTACTTGACCTCACGGTCCATGATCTCTACAGGTTCTTCCATGAAGTGGAGGCTGTCATTGATCTTGATCTCGTCGAGTGGGATTAAAAGAGTCTCGTCAGATATACACTTTTTCAAGTTTGAGACGTGGAATGTAGAATGTACGTTACTAATTTCGTTGGGTAGATTGAGTTTGTAAGCCACAGGGCCGATTCTAGCGAGAATCTCGAAAGGCCCTATGTATCTTGGATTGAGCTTCGCACGCTTTCCGAAGTGTATCAAGCCTTTCCAGGGTGAGACTTTCAAAAGGACTCGGTCTCCCATCTGGAATTCCAAAGGTTTCCTTCGCTTGTCAGCATAGATTTTCTGTCGGTATCTAGAGGCTTTCAATCGTTCACGAATCTGAACGATCTTCTCCATCGTTTCCCGAATGATTTCTGGACCTGTGAGAGTGTTGTCGGGTACTCATCCTTTAGCTAACTGGGTGTCACCCACCTAAGCCCAACACAGAGGGGATCTGCATTTCCGGCCATAGAGGGCTTCGAATGTAGCAGCCTTGATGATCGTGTGATAACTGTTATTGTAGGATAATTCGACAAGGGATAAGTGAGTATACCATACCTTTCCAAAGCCGATCACACTGGCTGTCAACATATCTTCCAGTGTTTGGATGGTTCTCTCACTTTGTCCGTCGGTCTGAGGATGGTAGGCTGTACTCATGTCCAACCTCGTTCCTAGGGAACTTTGTAATGACTACCAGAACCTCGAAGTGAACCTACTATCTCTATCGGAGATAATGGTAATAGGAACACCATGCAGTCGTACGATTTCCCTAATGTATGTTCTCGTAAGCTTCTCCATTTGTCAGTTTCTTTGATAGGTAGGAAGTGTGCAGACTTGGTCAATCTATCGACGATGGCCCATATGGTATCAAGTCCACTCGTTGTCTTGGGCAACTTGGTTATGAAATCCACAGTGATCCGCTCCCACTTCCATTTTGGTATCACTAGTTGTTGCAGAAGACCAGAGGCTTTCTGGTATTCAACCTTAACCTTTGCGCAAGTAAGGCATTTACTCACGAAGGTACCAATCTCTGATTTCATGTTAGGCCACCAGTATAACTTTTTAAGATCTAGATACATCTTATCTAAACCTGGGTGGACGGAATACTGAGTGTTGTGCGCCTCGGTCATGACCAAGTTTCGGAACCCACCGTGTTTCGGTGTCTAGATCCGGTCCATGAAATATAAGGCTCTGCCACCCTTGGCTTCTAAGTTCTTATCCATTCCTCTAAGGGATTCACCCGTCACGTTTTCAGGTTTCAAGGCTTCAAGTTGAGCCTCCTGAATTTGTGTAGACAAGTGTGAATGGATAGTCATTGTCAACGATTTGACCTTTTGACTAGAATATTCTTTCTGACTTAGGGCGTCTGCTACTACGTTGGCTTTACTCGGATGATAACAAATCTCACATTCATAGTCATTGAGTAGCTCGACCCACCGTCGTTGTCTCATGTTGAGCTCCTTCTGATCGAATATGTGTTGTAAGCTCTTGTGGTCTGTAAAGATCATGCTCTTTGTACCATACAGGTAGTGTCTCCAGATCTTCAGGGAAAACAAAACTGCCCCTAGCTCAAGATCGTGTGTGGTGTAGTTGAATTTGTGTGTCTTCAGCTGTCTCGAGGCATAGGCGATGACTTTACCTCGTTGCATCAAAACTGTCACACCCCAAAACCATGAACTGCGGAAACGTTCAGGGGTGGAGGACGTCATGTACAGTATCACAACAGTGTAAAATAGTAACAAGCAACAACATCATCCATTGCATTATAAGTAAAGTTTTAATACATATGTGTATTCTTTCATTGTAATAAGACACCAAAAATATATAATCAAAATAAAAGATGAGTCTTGTCAGCTCCGTGTTCTCAAAACCTGGCCACCGTACCTGTCTACTGATGACCTGAGAATATGAGTTATTTTGAAAGAGAGTATCAGCTTTAAAGCTGGTGAATTCATAAGTATTTAAGTGTCATTGTCTTGCTTTGATAAACTGTTATGAATGTCATGTAAAACCTTTAAGTAAGACAGTTGATAGAAATATGAAAAACCCTAAGAAATCCCTTATTTCCTACTAGTATGAAATGTAGTCTTCTACTAAGACCCGGATGTTTTGTTGTGACAATGTAGTCTTCTACCAAGACCCGAATGTTTTGTTGTGACAATGTAGTCTTCTACCAAGACCCGAATGTTTTGTTGTGATAATGTAGTCTTCTACCAAGACCCGAATGTTTTGTAAGTAAAATGATAGTTTTTCCTTCTTTTTGACTACTACAAACAGTAATTGGTCTAACTCATCGTTTATGTGAATATATCACAAAATAAAGTAAATAGGAAAAATATAACCATGTAACTATTATCCCTGGATACCAGGACTAACACGCCATCACAGTAAGCGATATGAATAACCTAATGAACATCCGAAGATTGTCTAATTGTCCTCTATAGCAGCAGCAGGTTGGAGGAAGGGTTAGTCCCGTAGCCGACTCCTAATATAAGTGGTAACCTAATGATCATCTGAAGATTTTCATCTCATCCTATGTTGCAACACCATGATGGAGGAATGGTTAGTTCCGATATCAATCTATCTATTATAAGTGATAACCTTAGACATCTGTGGATGTTCATCACCCAGTGGTGCTAACAGCTGGGTTCCGGAATGGTTAGTCCCGTCTAGACATCCCGTCGAACAGGGATAGGCAGGAAAATTTACACAAAAGGTACGAATAAATCTTCCTTATAACTCTAGGTACAAGTATCCAGGTAAGTAAATACAGGATAATGCATCCATGTAACAGTACTCATGTATGGTATTCATGTATCATGTAAGCATATGTAAACGTACTCATGTATCATGTAATCATATGTAAATGTACTCATGTATGAGGTAATGTATTGGTAGTGACTCATGAATGAACTGACTCTGGTGTGATTCCTTGTAATAGGAATAAAGTTTTGTTTCTTTTAAGTTCTAACTATCCCTATGATAATTAACTGAAAGGCAATTGTTTGTTCAAGAAGGTAAATGTAATGGTTTTGCAAGGTATCTAAGAGTTTTGAATAATAATTAAGAGTAACTTGATGTCATGTTAATAAGTATTTCAAAACTAATACTTTTGTTATCAAGGTATTTTAAGATGGAAACCATTTCATGCATCACATTTTGTAGTATGTGAAATCTGCTGGATGAAAACACAGTTATAAAATACATATGAGTGTTTTAATAACATGTTGTTTTCTACTTGTATCCCCCCATTAAAGCATTTAAAAACATTTAAAATATTCATTTAGGGGTATGAACTCACCTGAAGATGGTGGTTTGGATGAACTGAACGATGTAGGATTGTTAGGTGTCAAGTGAAGACTTGTTCACACTCAATGATCCTAGTTAACATATAATCACACATATATGTATTCAATTAGACTTTAAGCCACTAATTGATAAAGTTAAGACATCCTAAGGTATGTAAAACACCTTATATAAGTGCTACAGGCCATAAGGATTGCATCTAAGTGCTAAAGGACCTTGCTATGGTGTTTGGGGTTCAAGGGTAAAAATCCCTTGGAGTTTACGGTCTAAAGGCCTTTACCCTAGGAGTTTACGACAGTAAACTATAGATTTTACGGTCTAAACTCTAGTCTTAATGTCCAAGTGTTGTTTCATGGTTTAGCAAGCCTTTTGAAGCAATTCTACTAAGTGGTTTAGCCTTTGGAATGGACTCGGGCCACAAAACACCCTCTTTGAGGAGTTTACGGCCTAATGTAATTTTACTTTGGATTTACTACCGTAAACCCTTATGGAGAAGTGTATTGCCATGTTTTCAAGTCCCTAACACAAGTAGGTAAATGTATGTGCTAGTTTCTAAGCCTAAGGAAGGAAAAATGACCAACTTATACATACTTTAGGGTGTTTACAGCTTTGGGAGATCCCCAAAGCGTAAATACCTATATTTGTTGGTTTTAGATGTTTTTCAAGGCTTAGACACATCCAAGGAAGGTTTAATCCATTCAAGGAATGCTTAAACATCAAACTAGGGCTTAGTTTTGAGGCTTAGACACACTTTGGTGTCATTTATGGTGTTTACGGCCCAAGCATCTCCTTGGACCGTGAACACCTCAAGCCTTGTGTTCTTGACACATTTTCTTGGTGCTAACTTGTAATACTATCTCAATAAGACTCAAGGATTGATGTACTTACAATAAGGAAGCTTGAAGTATGCTAAAAGTCCAAGAACACTTAGTGTGTGTTCTTGGTGTTTTTGGAAATCTAATTTAAAACACAAAAGTGAATGGATGAATAGATGCAAAAACACTAGATTAAGTGTTTAATCAACTTGGAATGGATAGAACACTTACAAGTTTGAAGATTTTGAATTGTTTCTAGTTTGCTACTTGAGAGGTTTTCTTGAGTTTACTCTTTTGGATAAATGGGGAGTAAACTCATATTGACTAGACTTAAGGAGTAAACTCATGGATAAGCATGAGTTTCCGGATTTTGGTATGACTTCTCGACTAAAACGAAATAGTTTGGCCGAGAGTTTCTAAGACGCGAGGTGTTTGCGGTTTTTAAAATTTAAAACCCGAGACGACACTTTCTTTCACCCGTTCGTTTAAAAATAATATTAAAATAATCAAACGAACTTTATATTTCTTAAAATAAGAAATAATGATATTAATTTATGATACGAAGTGGTTAACTTCTAGGGTTTAACCGAATGAAAATTTCGGGTTGTCACATCATCCCCCTGTTAAAGGGAATTTCGTCCCGAAATTAATGTCTAAGCAATTAAAGTATTTACAGGCAACTAAGGAAAAAGATGAGGATATTTCCGTTTCATCTGATCCTCTCGTTCCCAAGTGAGTTCAGGTCACCGTTTTGCGTTCCAGCGAACCTTCACTATTGGGATACGACTTTGTTTCGTTTGCTTGACTTCTCAGTCCAAGATTTCTACGGGTTCCTCCACGAAGTTGAGGCTCTCGTTGATCTCGATCTCATCGAGTGGAATAACAAGAGTCTCATCGGATAGATACTTTTTCAAGTTCGACACGTGGAAGGTAGGATGTACATTACTGAATTCACGCGGTAGATTGAGTTTGTAAGCTATAGGGCCGATTCTCGCGAGAATCTCGAAAGGCCCTATGTATCTTGGATTGAGCTTCCCATGCTTTCCAAAGCGTATTAAGCCCTTCCAGGGTGAGACCTTCAGTAGGACTCGGTCGCCCACCTGGAATTCCAACGGTTTCCTTCGCTTGTCAGCGTAGCTTTTCTGTCGGTCTCTAGAGGCTTTCAATCATTCACGAATTTAAACGATCTTCTCTGTCGTTTCCCGAGTGATCTCCGGACCCGTGAGAGTGCTTTCAAGAACTCATCCCTTAGCTAACTGGGTATCACCCACCTCAGCCCAGCACAGAGGGGATATGCACTTTCGGCCATAGAGGGCCTCGAATGGAGCTGCCTTAATGCTCGTGTGATAACTGTTGTTGTAGGAAAATTCGACGAGGGGTAAATGGGTATCCCAAGCTTTCCCAAAGTCAATCACACAGGCGCACAACATATTTTCTAAGGTTTGGGTAGTTCTCTCACTTTGCCCATCGGTCTGTGGATGGTAGGCCATACTCATGTCCAGCCTAGTTCCTAGGGAACTTTGTAATGACTGCCAGAACCTCGAAGTGAATCTACTATCTCTGTCCGAGATAATAGATAAGGGAACACCATGCAGTCTTACAATCTCCCTAATGTAAGTTCTTGGAAGTTTCTCCATCTTGTCTGTTTCTTTGATTGGCAAGAAGTGTGCAGACTTGGTCAGTCTATCGATGATGACCCATATGGAATCAAGTCCACCCGTCATCTTGGGCAACTTGGTTATGAAGTCCATAGTGATCCGCTCCCACTTCCATTCTGGTATCTCTGGTTTCTGTAGAAGACCGGAGGGTTTATGGTATTCGACCTTGACCTTTGCGTAAGTAAGGCATTTACTCACAAAGGTAGCAATATCTGCTTTCATGTTAGGCCACCAGTATAACTTTTTAAGATCCAGATACATCTTATCTGAACCTGGGTGGACGGAATAACGTGTGTTGTGAGCTTCCGTCATGACCAAGTCCCTGAAGCCACCGTGTTTCGGTGTCCAGATCCGATCCATGAGGTATAAGGCTCCGCCACCCTTGACTTCCAAGTGCTTATCCATCCCTCTAAGGGATTCACCTGCCACGTTTTCAGGTTTCAAAGCATCGAGCCGAGCCTCCTTAATTTGCGTGGACAAGTGTGAATGGATAGTTAGAGTCAAAGATTTGACTCTACGACCAGTATATTCTTTCCGACTCAGGGCGTCGTCTACTACATTGGCTTTACCCGGATGATAAAGAATTTCGCACTCGTAATCACCGAGTAGCTCTACCCACCGTCGTTGTCTCATGTTGAGCTCTTTCTTGTCGAAGATGTGTTGTAGACTCTTGTGGTCTGTAAAGATCGTGCTTTGTGTACCATACAGGTAGTGTCTCCAGATCTTTAGAGCAAATACAACTGCTCCTAGTTCAAGATCATGGGTGGTGTAGTTAACCTCATGTGTCTTCGGCTGTCTCAAGGCATAGGCTATGACTTTACCTCGCTGCATCAGAACACATCCGAGTCATTGATCGGATGCATCACAATAGACAATGAAGTCTTCTATCCCTTCGGGGAGGGACAGTATTGGTGCGGTGCACAAGGCTCATTTGAGCGTTTGGAACGCTCTTTCATGTTTCTCTTCCCAATCAAAGGCCACGCCTTTATGGGTCAGGGTTGTTAGAGGTTTCTCTATGCTGGAGAAGTTATGAATGAACCTGCGATAGTAGCCAACGTGACCTAGAAATTGATGAATTTCTGTAGGTGTCTTCGGTGCTGACCAGTTCTCAATGACCTTGATTTTGGAAGGGTCCACGTGTATTCCTTCTTCGCTAACAACATGGCCCAAAAATTCGACTTGTCGGATCCAAAATTCGCACTTAGAGAACTTCCCATAGAGCTTCTCCGCTTGCAATGTTTCTAAGATTCTACGGAGATGTTGACTATGTTCATCCTTACTTCGAGAGTAGATGAGTATGTCATCAATGAAGACGATGATGAACTGATCCAAGTAAGGACGACACACCCTATTCATCAGATCCATAAATACGGCGGATGCGTTTGTTAATTCGAACGACATAACCACAAACTCGTAGTGTCCATAACGAGTTCGAAAGGCTGTCTTGGGAACATCCTCCTTTAACACTCATAGTTGGTGATATCCGGATCGCAGATCTATCTTCGAGAAGTAGTTGGCTCCTTGAAGTTGATCAAATAAATCGTCAATTTGGGGCAAGGGATAACGATTTTTAATGGTAAGTTTATTGAGTTCTATGTAGTCGATGCACATGCGAAACGATCCATCTTTCTTCTTGACGAACAAGACCGGTGCTCCCCATGGTGATAAGCTTGGCCTAATGAATCCCTTCTTGAGAAGTTCGTTAAGTTGACTGGATAGTTCGTGCATCTCGGCCGGTGCCAGACGATAAGGAGATTTGGCTACTGGGGTAGCTCCTGGCACTAAGTCGATTCTGAACTCGACTTGGCGTTGCGGTGGTAAACCGGGAAGTTCTTCTGGGAAGATGTCGGGAAAGTCGCGTACTTCGGGGATTTTCTGAATGTCTTTCATTTCTTAACTCGTATCGACGACGTGTGCGAGGAATGCATGATATTCCTTTCGCAAGCACTTCTGGGCTTGAATGCACGAAATGATGCGAAGGCTCGTACTAGGTTTGTCGCCATCGATAACTAATGTTTCGTTGTTAGGAAGGTTAAGACGAACTGCTTTTTCAAAGCACATGATGTCGGCGCGAAGAAGACTCAATCAATCCATGCCGATGATAACGTCGAAACATTTAATTTGGACTGCCATGGGATCTATCTTGAAAGTATGGCCATCTAAAGTTAAAGTACAACCTACGTATATGCAGTTAGTACTCTCCGTTTTCCCGTTATCCATTTCTACCGTTGTCACACCCCCGAACCAGACGGCGGAAACGTCCGAGGGCTGTCGTGACTAATTGAATACCACAACATTGAATATATATGAAACATAACATCGTTCATCACCATGCATTAATATAGTACAACCGATAAAGTTTACACTGGGTACATTGTTTAACATTACATTCCCAAAAATAAATTGTTCGATCGTAGGTAACAAACTGCAAGCCATCACTGAATACAATTTTCTTCGGTTTACTTGTTACCTGAGAATACAAGTATTTTGAAAAACGTCAACATATGAAATGTTGGTGAGTTCATAAGCGGTAATTGAAAAGCACATTTTGTATCATTTTGAAAACCACCAGAAAATCCGATATTTTCTGAAGAGAGTTTTTGAAAAAGTTTGTGAAGATCCATAAGTATGCTTGTTTGTTTCTATAGTCATAAAAAGTGTTCATAAAACTTGTGTACATTTCGAAACTGTATGTATTGAGAAACCCTAGGAAAACCCGATGTTTTCCTAACACTTTGAATTCCATGTAGTTGTGTACCATCGCGGCAAGTGAAGTCATTGATTCCAGGCGACGTCGGATTATTGCGCATTGTGAATTATTATAAACACACGTTATGCAAACGACCAGTTTACAATTATACAAACGATCCCGTAGGCGTCGTCCGTACAATTCACATAATCCAACCGCCCTAACTTCTTGTAGTCCCGCATCCGAAGAGAAAGAGGGCACGAAGACCTTGATAACTCCATTAGTCGGTTGGGGATAAAATGAGTGCGAAGGGCCCTTGGCCCAACTCACATGTGAATAACCGACTTTACTAGCAGTACCAAAGGACCCTTGGGGACCAATAGTAAAAAGCCATTGAAAGTCCTTTTACGCTGTGTTGGATCATGTAAGACCCAACAACTCGTAAGGTTGAAGTCTTCGGGCCTAAAGATCAGGTCATTGGGCTAGCTAGGCCCAACAAACAAGATTTTACACTTTGGGGCCCAAAGATGGTGCGTCGACGTCTGTGCACTCTCACGTGTATATTGAATTCCCAAATGTTACTTGTATGAATCGAGTTATCGTCGTGTTAGTAGTTTCGGGTTGTTATTAATTCGAGACCGAATCAATTCGTTTAACAACGATTTTTGGTATTGTTGTGTATTGTAATTCGTTGGTAGCCATAGTGCCATTATTTAATCGCAATGGATGTATTGAATTAACATTGAGAATTTTCTGTTATCAGCCCCTCTTTGTTTGGTAAATTTACTTTTTCAACCCTTGGAATAAATAAGTTTCCGGTTTAGTCCATAAACAATTTTTTCTTGTCATTTAACACCAAAACTTATTACAATTGACATTTTTCAGCATATTCTTAGTTGAAAACAGTTTTAATCCCTGAAAATACCGTTTTCTCGGTTGTAACCCCTCTTTTTCGCAATTTTTACATTTTTGGCTCAAATTGGAAATTTTTTGCAACTTTGGTCCTTTTAAATTATGGAAAGAATATATGGAACACTAATAGTCCATTGTTTTACAGAAAAATACAGTTTTAGCCCCTTAAAACAGAAAATTTCGCATAATGGGCCCTATTGGGCCAAAAATGTCATTTTTAGCCCATTAAGCTTGAAATTTATATTTTTAATCCTCCAAAAGCATATATTTCCAGAAAACACTTTATTGAAACTGTTTTGACTACTCTCATCCATCAGGATTCGCAATATGTCAATTTAGGCCCTTTAACTTTATTTTTTAGCATTTTGTGTCCAAAAAAATGAGTTTTTAGCCCAAAGGAGAGGTTATTAAGCCACTTAGCCATTTTTCTTGGTATACTTTGTATGTTGTGATATAATTTATGCTAGTATCATTTAACATACAATACATCTCGATTTTTAAGAGTCTATGGCTATACAAACATCATAAACACACAAAAACACACATATAAGCATAGAAATCATACAAGGCATACAAAACACATATAGATCTACACTTTCACTTGTATTCCCCCCCCCCATAAAACTTATAAAACAGAAAATTGGGAGTATGAAGCTCACCTTAGGGTGTGGTTTCGGTTTTTGAAGAAAAGATGGAAGAATGCTTGGTGATTTTTAGCCTTAGCACCCTTTTCTTGAAGATCTCGAGTTTGATGTGGTTTTAGGATGCAAGATCATGATTTTTGCATGGATTAGGAAGAGATTTTTGATAAAAACAAAGAATCTAAGTCATAGATCCAAGCATAACCTTACTTTAGATGAAGAGTTTGTAGAAATATCCTCTTGAAAGCCTCTTAATTTTCGAGATTTTTGAATGGTGAGGAAGGATGAGTTCTTGAGTATTCTAGAGAGAATTTGTGAGGTGTGTGTGTGTGTTTGAAATGGCTGAGAGCAAGAGAAAGAGAGGGAGAAATAGACCCTTGAGGTGATATGCATGGAAAGTTGGAATAGGTTGCATGGAGATCCAAAAGACAATAATGAGGTGTCAATTGCAAGTCAACTCTCTTCATCTCTTCTTGGGTTTGGGCCTTGGGCCGAGAATTTGGAAGGAAAATGGAAAATTTGGGCTTTTATGCCCTCTAGCCCATGTAGAAATTTGGACTAGTTTAGGTTATTCTTGGTTCAAAACTCTTAATTTATTTCATTCTAGGCCCAACATGGCCTAAAATGTTGAAAGAAATAAATGTGGGTCCAATTAGAGCCCAAATACGGGTTCTAAGCCCATGGTAGTCAAATTGGAAGCTTATTGGTCCATTGAGTCCAATAAGGAAGTCCTAGTCCCATATGGACCTAAACAAGAACTTCTAGGGTTTCCAATTGCTTGATGACTATTTGTAGTATTTGTATGATGTATTTGATTGAAGTTTTTGATGTCATAATAATAGGTATCAAGAATGCTCTTAAGTTTTTAATTCAACATTTACTTGAATATAGTGATTACAAGACACAAAATTTCTAGTTGTGACATCATTCCCCCGTTGGAGGGAATTTCGACCCGAAATTCTGTTTGAAAGCTAGATTTGAGTATGCTAGAATAGGTGAGGGTACTTTTGCTTCATTTGGTCTTTGCGTTCCCACGTGAATTCTGGTCCACGCTTTGCGTTCCACCGTACTTTCACGATCGGGATGCGACTTTGCTTAGTACGCTTCACCTCCCTGTCCACGATTTCAATTGGTTCTTCAACGAACAGGAGATTCTCGTTGATTTCGATCTCGTCAAGTGGAATGATGAGTGTTTCATCTGATAGACACTTCTTTAGATTAGAGACTTGGAACACAGGGTGTAGACTTCTCAGCTCTGCGGGTAGTTGCAGTCTGTATGCTACCGGACCTATTCGGGCGACGATTTCGAAAGGTCCAATGTATCGTGGGTTTAGTTTTCCCCGCTTCCCAAAACGAATAACTCCTTTCCAGGGTGAGACTTTTAACAGTACTTGATCTCCGACTTGAAGTTCTAAGGGCTTTCGCCGTTTATCGGCATAGCTCTTTTGTCGGTCACGCGACGCTTGCAATCGAGCTCTGATTTGAATGATCTTTTCCGTGGTTTGACGAATGATCTCTAGCCCTGTAAGCGCCTGATCCGACGTGAGTGCTTTTGCTAGTTGGGTGTCACTTACTTCAGCCCAACATAACGGTGATCTACACTTACGTCCGTACAATGCTTTGAAAGGAGTGACCTTAATGCTTGAATGATAACTGTTGTTATACGAGAACTCGACTAAAGGCAAATGGGTATCCCATGACTTCCCAAAGTCTATCACACATGCACGAAGCATGTCTTCAGGCGTTTGAATGGTTCGTTCGCTTTGACCTTAGAGGGATCCACATGAATTCCATCTTGGCTAACTACGTGACCTAGGAAGTTCACACTCCGGAGCCAGAACTCACACTTGGAGAGTTTTGCGTAAAGCTTTTCCGATCGCAGAGTTCTAAGACTTTTCGGAGATGTTGGCCATACTCTTTTTTGCTTCGAGAATAGACGAGGATGTCATCGATAAAAACAATGACAAAGTTGTCGAGGAACGGTCGACAGATTCGATTCATTAGGTCCATAAATGCGGCAGGGGCATTCGTCAGACCGAGGGCATTACGACAAATTCATAATGTCCATAGCGAGTTCGGAAAGCGGTTTTTGAAATGTCCTCTTCCCGGACTGTGAGTTGGTGGTATCCGGAACGCAGATCTATTTTTGAAAAATAACTAGCTCCTTGGAGCTGGTCGAATAGATCATCGATTCGTGGGAGTGGGTAGCGATTTTTAACAGTGAGTTTATTTAACTCTCTGTAATCGATGCACATTCTAAAAGATTCGTCCTTCTTTTTGACAAAGAGCACCGGAGCTCCCCATGGCGAGTAACTAGGTCGGATAAATCCCTTGTCTAGAAGCTCACTGAGTTGGCTGGACAATTCCTGCATTTCAGCAGGAGCCAGCCGATAGGGTGATTTAGCGAGAGGAGTTGCTCCTAGAACGAGGTCGATTCGAAACTCAACCTGTCTCTCTAGGGGTACTCCTGGAAGTTCTTCAGGAAACACATCTGGAAATTCACACGCTACCAGAATATATTGAATGTTAGTCTTTTCCTTGGTTTTATCCACTATGTGAGCCAGAAATGCCGAATCCTTCTTTCGTAGGTTCTTTTGCGCCTTGATGCACGAGATGAGGCGAAGGTTCATGGTAGGTTTGTCTCCGTAAATTACTAGGGTTTCGTGATTTGGGAGACGAAGACGAATGGCCTTCTCGGGGCACATAATTTCAGCATGGTGGGGGCTTAACCAGTCCATGCCGATGATCACATCGAAACTGCTAATTGATACTGGCATTAGATCTATTAGAAAGACGTCTTGATTAAGGGTTAGGGTACATCCGGTGTAGATTTCCCCAGTGGATTCTGTTTTCCCATTGGCCATTTCCACCGTATAGGTTTCATTTAGCTTTTGGGGCAGTTGTTTTAATAAATGCTTAAACTTATTGCTTACGAAAGTTCGCTCCGCTCCGGTGTCAAATAAGATGCATGCATAAGTGTGGTTTAGGGGAAACGTACCGATAACAACAGAGGGGTCCTGAATAGCCTCAACCTGACCCATGGTTAGCATCCTTCCTGTTTCTCCGTTTCTTGAATTGTTGTTGTTAGGGCAGTCTCGGCGGAGATGCCCCGTCCCTCCACTCCCATAGCAGGTGTGGCTAGGCCCTGCACCGTTGCCGCCAGTAATGATGATGTTGTTGTTGCGATGGTTGTTATTGTTGTTCCCCTGATTTTGGTTATGGGGAGGGTAAGTCTTGTAGTACTTCGCAGTGTGTCCCCTTCGATTGGAATTGGTGCACTGAAACTCCTTGCATTCTCCATGGTGATGGAAACCGCACTTATTGCACTTGGAAAGATTACCGAAATAAGGTTTTGAAGCATTTGGAGCAGCTGAGGCTGGAGCATGTGGTGTGGCTGGAACCGGTGCAGTGGCAACACTATCTGCTGCTTTTTAGAGGTTTTGGGGCCCTGACGTCCCTTCCTCTTGTTGGTCTTCCCTTTCTTGCCATCACCTTCCTTTTTGCCCTCAGTCTCCGCTGGCTTCTCACCCTTCTTGGTGTTATGGTCATACAACTTCTTCGCCAATCTCTTCGCACTGTCAAATGTTTCTGGGTTTGCAGCTATCACGTTTCCTTGAATGGGTGATGTTAGTCCCCAGATGAATCGCTCAATCTTCTTTCCTTCCGAGGTGATCATACCCGGGCACAACAGAGATAGTTCACTAAATCTCGATATGTAGGCATCGATATTCGCATTCTGCACAGTGAGGTTCCATAGCTCTTGCTCCATCTTCTGTATTTTGCCTTGTGGGCAGTACTCAGCCATTAACATTTCTTTCATCTCTGCCCACGGCATAGAGTTGGCTACAGGGAGCATCATGGCTTCCACGTGTCCGTTCCACCAAGTGAGTGCTTAGTCCACAAAAGTGCAGGCCGTGAACTTCACCTTCATCTGCTCAGGGCAATCGCATATCTCGAATACCGACTCCACCGTTTCGATCCATCGCTTCAGAGTGATCACCCCTCCAGTGCCGTTAAAAGTTCGTGGTTTGGCATTTGTGAAGTCCTTGTAGGTACATGTTTTGGTGGGTCCTTGATTCATTCCGTTGTTCGAACTTCCGGCTCCTTGCCCATTGACTCCTCCATTGTTCCCTTGATGAATTTACGCAATCGCTGCAGTGACCGCAGCAGATACAGCTGCCTGGAACGCGACTGAGTCAACTTCGGGTGGAGTTGGTCCTGCGTTTCCGCGAGTAGGTCGGAGAGGCATCTTTCTGTCACGAAACAGAAAGATGTTGAGGGTATGTGGTTTCTGTGAGGTTGTGATCCTACTGATTAGGTGCATGGTACGAACTTAAACGTTACTACCATTGGACATTCAATCATAATTTCTCAACACATAGCAATTTGTAATATCATAACAAAGCACATAAAAGTTTATTAATATTATCCGCATTTGATACAAGAAAATTTTGCTCGTAAGAGCATACATGAGTGACACTAATTCGACAGCATAACGGCTCTATGAGTAGTGTAGTCACTTAAACATAGAGTTGGGGTACATAGCATAGTCCCTATCGATCTATTAAGATAAGTCTATCCCTAATCGCGATGAGCTGCGTCCTAATATAGCGGTGGAATCATATGCCGAAGTGCTGAGCCAACAGCTGAGCCATCTCAGTCATGTCTACAATGACCTCATCCCTCTCATGCTCTGCTTGCACGGCACGTGCTTCCATGGCGAACAGTTGTTGCCGCAAGTCGGCAATCTCGGCTTCTGGGGAGCGATTCTCCCTTGCGGGATTCAGTGGTGGGACATGGTGATCCCGTTGCACCTCGCTAACAGGAGATGCGACGTGATCCATGTCCAGGGCCTGATCCTCCTCCATGTCATCGTCCGTTTCCTCGAACTCGTAATCGGTGTCCATGTACTCGTCAGGTTCGACGTCGTGGGCTCCCTCTTGATTCCCTTCTGGTTCATCTTCAAGTATCCCGTGTGCCACTAGGGCTTGGTGAAACTGAATTCCCTGATACTCTCCCTCTATGAAGACTGGGAGAAGGTATACGAATAAGCTATCACTTTCCTATGACTCTACCACTATTGCATAAGCCAAACAAACGTTCTCTTTTTGGTGCTATAGGGTTATAGTTTTAGGTACCCTAGATATCACGATTTCATCAGGACGTGTGTTAGTTATACTTTGGAGAGAGTGTAGTTGATCAGGCTACATCCACTCCTTGGTACCACTAAGAACAGTTCTGAATTTAACCGAGATACTAGTATTATTTTTGTTTGGTTCGGCGTTATGTTCTTATTCCTAATGCAAGCAAGGGTGTTTTATTTACTTGTTTTGTTCAGAGTTATGTTAGTCCCTCTTTTTGGTTTATAGTTGCATATCAATGTGTGGCTAGACATGCTAGTTCACTATAAACAAAGCTCTGATACCAACCTGTCACACCCCCGAACCAGACGGCGGAAACGTCCGAGGGCTGTCGTGACTTAATTGAATACCACAACATTGAATATATATGAAACATAACATCGTTCATCACCATGCATTAATATAGTACAACCGATAAAGTTTACACTGGGTACATTGTTTAACATTACATTCCCAAAAATAAATTGTTCGATCGTAGGTAACAAACTGCAAGCCATCACTGAATACAATTTTCTTCGGTTTACTTGTTACCTAAGAATACAAGTATTTTGAAAAATGTCAACATATGAAATGTTGGTGAGTTCATAAGCGGTAATTGAAAAGCACGTTTTGTATCATTTTGAAAACCACCAGAAAATCGGATATTTTCTGAAAAAGTTTGTGAAGATCCATAAGTATGCTTGTTTGTTTCTATAGTCGTAAAAGTGTTCATAAAACTTGTGTACATTTCGAAACTGTATGTATTGAGAAACCCTAGGAAAACCCGATGTTTTCCTAACACTTTGAATTCCATGTAGTTGTGTACCATCGTGGCAAGTGAAGTCATTGATTCCAGGCGACGTCGGATTATTGCGCATTGTGAATTGTTATAAACACGCGTTACGCAAACGACCAATTTACAATTATACAAACGATCCCGTAGGCGTCGTCCGTACTGTTCACGTAATCCAACCACCCTGACTTCTTGTAGTCCCGCATCCGAAGAGAAAGAGGGCACGAAGACCTTGATAACTCCATTAGTCGGTTGGGGATAAAATGAGTGCGAAGGGCCCTTGGCCCAACTCGCATGTGAATAACCGACTTTACTAGCAGTACCAAAGGACCCTTGGGGACCAATAGTAAAAAGCCATTGAAAGTCCTTTTACGCTGTGTTGGATCATGTAAGACCCAACAACTCGTAAGGTTGAAGTCTTCGGGCCTAAAGATCAGGTCATTGGGCTAGCTAGGCCCAACAAACAAGATTTTACACTTTGGGGCCCAAAGATGGTGTGTCGACGTCTGTGCACTCTCACGTGTATATTGAATTCCCAAATGTTACTTGTATGAATCGAGTGATCGTCGTGTTAGTAGTTTCGGGTTGTTATTGATTCGAGACCGAATCAATTCGTTTAACAACGATTTTTGGTATTGTTGTGTATTGTAATTCGTCGGTAGCCATAGTGCCATTATTTAATCGCAATGGATGTATTGAATTAACATTGAGAATTTTCTGTTATCAGCCCCTCTTTGTTTGGTAAATTTACTTTTTCAACCCTTGGAATAAATAAGTTTCCGGTTTAGTCCTTAAACAATTTTTTCTTGTCATTTAACACCAAAACTTATTACAATTGACATTTTCAGCATATTCTTAGTTAAAAACAGTTTTAATCCCTAAAAATACCATTTTCTCGGTTGTAACCCCTCTTTTTCGCAATTTTTACATTTTTGGCCCAAATTGGAAATTTTTTGCAACTTTGGTCCTTTTAAATTATGGAAAGAATTTTTAACCTTTGGAAAGGATCTGGAACACTAATAGTCCACTGTTTTACAGAAAAATACAGTTTTAGCCCCTTAAAACAGAAAATTTCGCATAATGGGCCCTATTGGGCCAAAAATGTCATTTTTAGCCCATTAAGCTTGAAATTTATATTTTTAATCCTCCAAAAGCATATATTTCTAGAAAACACTTTATTGAAACTGTTTTGACTACTCTCATCCATCAGGATTCGCAATATGTCAATTTAGGCCCTTTAACTTTATTTTTTAGCATTTTGTGTCCAAAAAAATGAGTTTTTAGCCCAAAGGAGAGGTTATTAAGCCACTTAGCTATTTTTCTTGGTATACTTTGTATGTTGTGATATAATTTATGCTAGTATCATTTAACATACAATACATCTCGATTTTTAAGAGTCTATGGCTAGATAAACATCATAAATACACAAAAACACACATATAAGAATAGAAATCATACAAGGCATACAAAATACATATAGATCCACACTTTCACTTGTATTCCTCCCCCCCCCATAAAACTTATAAAACAGAAAATTGGGAGAATGAAGCTCACCTTAGGGTGTGGTTTCGGTTTTTGAAGAAAAGATGGAAGAATGCTTGGTGATTTTTGGCCTTAGCACCCTTTTCTTGAAGATCTCGAGTTTGAGGTGGTTCTAGGATGCAAGATCATGATTTTTGCATGGATTAGGAAGAGATTTTTGATAAAACAAAGAATCTAAGTCATAGATCCAAGCATAACCTTACCTTAGATGAAAGTTTGTAGAAATATCCTCTTGAAAGCCTCTTAATTTTTGAGATTTTTGAATGGTGAGGACGGATAAGTTCTTGAGTATTCTAAAGAGAATTTGTGAGGTGTGTGTGTGTGTTTGAAATGGCCGAGAGCAAGAGAGAGAGGGAGAAATAGACCCTTGAGGTAATATGCATGGAAACTTGGAATAGGTTGCATGGAGATCCAAAAGACAATAATGAGGTGTCAATTGCAAGTCAACTCTCTTCATCTCTTCTTGGGTTTGGGCCTTGGGCCGAGAATTTGGAAGGAAAAGGGAAAATTTGGGCTTTTATGCTCTCTAGCCCATGTAGAAGTTAGGTTGGAGGAGTTTTAACCTAAAAGGAACATAATATGATTTTTACACTTTGTTGGACTAGTTTAGGTTATTCATGGTTCAAAACTCTTAATTTATTTCATTCTAGGCCCAACATGGCCCAAAATGTTGAAAGAAATAAATGTGGGTCCAATTAGAGCCCAAATACGGGTTCTAAGCCCATGGTAGTCAAATTGGAAGCTTATTGGTCCATTGAGTCCAATAAGGAAGTCCTAGTCCCATATGGACCTAAATAAGAACTTCTAGGGTTTCCAATTGCTTGATGACTATTTGTAGTATTTGTATGATGTATTTGATTGAAGTTTTTGATGTCATAATAATAGCTATCACACATGCTCTTAAGTTTTTGATTCAACATTTACTTGAATATAGTGATTACAAGACACAAAATTTCTAGTTGTGACATCATCCCCCCGTTGGAGGGAATTTCGTCCCGAAATTCTGTTTGAAAGCTAGATTTGAGTATGCTAGAATAGGTGAAGGTACTTTTGCTTCATTTGGTCTTCGCGTTCCCACGTGAATTCTGGTCCACGCTTTTCGTTCCACCGTACTTTCACGATCGGGATGCGACTTTGCTTAGTACACTTCACCTCCCTGTCCATGATTTCAATTGGTTCTTCAACGAACAGGAGATTCTCGTTGATTTCGATCTCGTCAAGGGGAATGATGAGTGTTTCATCTGATAGACACTTCTTTAGATTAGAGACATGGAACACGGGGTGTAGACTGTTCAGCTCTGCGGGTAGTTGCAGTCTGTATGCTACCGGACCTATTCGGGCGATGATTTCGAAAGGTCCAATGTATCGTGGGTTCAGTTTTCCCCGCTTCCCAAAACGAATAACTCCTTTCCAGGGCGAGACTTTTAACAGTACTCGATCTCCGAATTGAAATTCTAAGGGCTTTCGCCGTTTATCGGCATAGCTCTTTTGTCGGTCGTGCGACGCTTGCAATCGAGCTCTGATTTGAATGATCTTTTCCGTGGTTTCACGAATGATCTCCGGCCCCGTAAGCGCCTGATCTGACGTGAGTGCTTTTGCTAGTTAGGTGTCACTTACTTCAGCCCAACATAACGGTGATCTACACTTACGCCCGTACAATGCTTCGAAAGGAGTGACCTTAATGATTGAATGATAACTATTGTTATACGAGAACTCGACTAAAGGCAAATGGGTATCCCATGACTTCCCAAAGTCTATCACACATGCGCAAAGCATGTCTTCAAGCGTTTGAATGGTTCCTTCGCTTTGACCTTAGAGGGATCCACATGAATTCCATCTTGGCTAACTACGTGACCTAGGAAGTTCACACTCTGGAGCTAGAACTCACACTTGGAGAGTTTGGCGTAAAGCTTTTCCGATCGCAGAGTTCTAGGACTTTTCGGAGATGTTGGCCATGCTCTTCTTTGCTTCGTGAATAGACGAGGATGTCATCGATAAAAACAATGACAAAGTTGTCGAGGAACGGTCGACAGATTCGATTCATTAGGTCTATAAATGCGGCAGGTGCATTCGTCAGACCGAAGGGCATTACGACAAATTCATAATGTCCGTAGCGGGTTTGGAAAGCGATTTTTGGAATTTCCTCTTCCCGGACTTTGAGTTGGTGGTATCCGGACCGCAGATCGATTTTTGAAAAATAACTAGCTCGTTGGAGCTGGTCGAATAGATCATCGATTCGTGGGAGTGGGTAGCGATTTTTAACAGTGAGTTTATTTAACTCTCTGTAATCGATGCACATTCTAAAAGATTCGTCCTTCTTTTTGACAAAGAGCACCGGAGCTCCCCATGGCGAGTAACTAGGTCGGATAAATCCCTTGTCCAGAAGCTCACTGAGTTGGCTGGACAATTCCTGCATTTCAGCAGGAGCCAGCCGATAGGGTGATTTAGCGAGAGGAGTTGCTCCTAGAACGAGGTCGATTCGAAACTCAACCTGTCTCTCTAGGGGTACTCCTGGAAGTTCTTCAGGAAACACATCTGGAAATTCACACGCTACCAGAATATCTTGAATGTTAGTCTTTTCCTTGGTTTTATCCACTATGTGAGCCAGAAATGCCGAATCCTTCTTTCGTAGGTTCTTTTGCGCCTTGATGCACGAGATGAGGCGAAGGTTCATGGTAGGTTTGTCTCCGTAAATTACTAGGGTTTCGTGATTTGGGAGACGAAGACGAATGGCCTTCTCGGGGCACATAATTTCAGCATGGTGGGGGCTTAACCAGTCCATGCCGATGATCACATCGAAACTGCTAATTGATACTGGCATTAGATCTATTAGAAAGACGTGTTGATTAAGGGTTTGGGTACATCCAGTGTAGATTTCCCCAGTGGATTCTGTTTTCCCATTGGCCATTTCCACCGTATAGGTTTCATTTAGCTTTTGGGGCAGTTGTTTTAATAAATGCTTAACTCCGGTGTCAAATAAGATGCATGCATAAGTGTGGTTTAGGGGAAACGTACCGATAACAATAGAGGGGTCCTGAATATCCTCAACCTGACCCATGGTTAGCATCCTTCCTGTTTCTCCGTTTCTTCAATTGTTGTTGTTAGGGCAGTCTCGGCGGAGATGCCCCGTCCCTCCACTCCCATAGCAGGTGTGGCTAGGCCCTGCACCGTTGCCGCCAGTGATGATGATGTTGTTGTTGCGATGGTTGTTATTGTTGTTCCCCTGATTTTGGTTATGGGGAGGGTAAGTCTTGTAGTACCTCGCAGTGTGTCCCCTTCGATTGGAATTGGTGCACTGAAACTCCTTGCATTCTCCATGGTGATGGAAACCGCACTTATTGCACTTGGAAAGATTACCGAAATAAGGTTTTGAAGCATTTGGAGCAGCTGAGGCTGGAGCATGTGGTGTGGCTGGAACCGGTGCAGTGGCAGCATTAACCGCCACTATCTGCTGCTTTTTAGAGGTTTTGGGGCCCTGACGTCCCTTCCTCTTGTTGGTCTTCCCTTTCTTGCCATCACCTTCTTTTTTGCCCTCAGTCTCCGCTGGCTTCTCACCCTTCTTGGTGTTATGGTCATACAACTTCTTCGCCAATCTCTTCGCACTATCAAATGTTTCCGGGTTTGCAGCTATCACGTTTCCTTGAATGGGTGATGTTAGTCCCCAGATGAATCGCTCAATCTTCTTTCCTTCCGAGGTGATCATACCCGGGCACAACAGAGATAGTTCACTAAATCTCGATATGTAGGCATCGATATTCGCATTCTGCACAGTGAGGTTCCATAGCTCTTGCTCCATCTTCTGTATTTCGCCTTGTGGGCAGTACTCAGCCATTAACATTTCTTTCATCTCTGCCCACGACATAGAGTTGGCTACAGGGAGCATCATGGCTTCCACGTGTCCGTTCCACCAAGTGAGTGCTTGGTCCACAAAAGTGCAGGCCGTGAACTTCACCTTCATCTGCTCAGGGCAATCGCATATCTCGAATACCGACTCCACCGTTTCGATCCATCGCTTCAGAGTGATCACCCCTCCAGTGCCGTTAAAAGTTCGTCGTTTGGCATTTGTGAAGTCCTTGTAGGTACATGTTTTGGTGGGTCCTTGATTCATTCCGTTGTTCGAACTTCCGGCTCCTTGCCCATTGACTCCTCCATTGTTCCCTTGATGAATTTGCGCAATCGCTGCAGTGACCGCAGCAGATACAGCTGCCTGGAACGCGGCTGAGTCAACTTCGGGTGGAGTTGGTCCTGCGTTTCCGCGAGTAGGTCGGAGAGGCATCTTTCTGTCACGAAACAGAAAGATGTTGAGGGTATGTGGTTTCTGTGAGGTTGTGATCCTACTGACTAGGTGCATGGTACGAACTTAAACGTTACTACCATTGGACATTCAATCATAATTTCTCAACACATAGCAATTTGTAATATCATAACAAAGCACATAAAAGTTTATTAATATTATCCGCATTTGATACAAGAAAATTTTGCTCGTAAGAGCATACATGAGTGACACTAATTCGACAGCATAACGGCTCTATGAGTAGTGTAGTCACTTAAACATAGAGTTGGGGTACATAGCATAGTCCCTATCGATCTATTAAGATAAGTCTATCCCTAATCGCGATGAGCTGCGTCCTAATATAGCGGTGGAATCATATGCCGAAGTGCTGAGCCAACAGCTGAGCCATCTCAGTCATGTCTACAATGACCTCATCCCTCTCATGCTCTGCTTGCACGGCACGTGCTTCCATGGCGAACAGTTATTGCCGCAAGTCGGCAATCTCGGCTTCTGGGGAGCGATTCTCCCTTGCGGGATTCAGTGGTGGGACATGGTGATCCCGTTGCACCTCGCTAACAGGAGATGCGACGTGATCCATGTCCAGGGCCTGATCCTCCTCCATGTCATCGTCCGTTTCCTCGAACTCGTAATCGGTGTCCATGTACTCGTCAGGTTCGACGTCGTGGGCTCCCTCTTGATTCCCTTCTGGTTCATCTTCAAGTATCCCGTGTGCCACTAGGGCTTGGTGAAACTGAATTCCCTGATACTCTCCCTCTATGAAGACTGGGAGAAGGTATACGAATAAGCTATCACTTTCCTATGACTCTACCACTATTGCATAAGCCAAACAAACGTTCTCTTTTTGGTGCTATAGGGTTATAGTTTTAGGTACCCTAGATATCACGATTTCATCAGGACGTGTGTTAGTTATACTTTGGAGAGAGTGTAGTTGATCAGGCTACATCCACTCCTTGGTACCACTAAGAACAGTTCTGAAATTAACCGAGATACTAGTATTATTTTTGTTTGGTTCGGCGTTATGTTCTTATTCCTAATGCAAGCAAGGGTGTTTTATTTACTTGTTTTGTTCAGAGTTATGTTAGTCCCTCTTTTTGGTTTATAGTTGCATATCAATGTGTGGCTAGACATGCTAGTTCACTATAAACAAAGCTCTGATACCAACCTGTCACACCCCCGAACCAGACGGCGGAAACGTCCGAGGGCTGTCGTGACTTAATTGAATACCACAACATTGAATATATATGAAACATAACATCGTTCATCACCATGCATTAATATAGTACAACCGATAAAGTTTACACTGGGTACATTGTTTAACATTACATTCCCAAAAATAAATTGTTCGATCGTAGGTAACAAACTGCAAGCCATCACTGAATACAATTTTCTTCGGTTTACTTGTTACCTGAGATTACAAGTATTTTGAAAAACGTCAACATATGAAATGTTGGTGAGTTCATAAGCGGTAATTGAAAAGCACGTTTTGTATCATTTTGAAAACCACCAGAAAATCCGATGTTTTCTGAAAAGAGTTTCTGAAAAAGTTTGTGAAGATCCATAAGTATGCTTGTTTGTTTCTATAGTCGTAAAAGTGTTCATAAAACTTGTGTACATTTCGAAACTGTATGTATTGAGAAACCCTAGGAAAACCCGATGTTTTCCTAACACTTTGAATTCCATGTAGTTGTGTACCATCGTGGCAAGTGAAGTCATTGATTCCAGGCGACGTCGGATTATTGCGCATTGTGAATTGTTATAAACACGCGTTACGCAAACGACCAATTTACAATTATACAAACGATCCCGTAGGCGTCGTCCGTACTGTTCACGTAATCCAACCACCCTGACTTCTTGTAGTCCCGCATCCGAAGAGAAAGAGGGCACGAAGACCTTGATAACTCCATTAGTCGGTTGGGGATAAAATGAGTGCGAAGGGCCCTTGGCCCAACTCGCATGTGAATAACCGACTTTACTAGCAGTACCAAAGGACCCTTGGGGACCAATAGTAAAAATCCATTGAAAGTCCTTTTACGCTGTGTTGGATCATGTAAGACCTAACAACTCGTAAGGTTGAAGTCTTCGGGCCTAAAGATCAGGTCATTGGGCTAGCTAGGCCCAACAAACAAGATTTTACACTTTGGGGCCCAAAGATGGTGTGTCGACGTCTGTGCACTCTCACGTGTATATTGAATTCCCAAATGTTACTTGTATGAATCGAGTGATCGTCGTGTTAGTAGTTTCGGGTTGTTATTGATTCGAAACCGAATCAATTCGTTTAACAACGATTTTTGGTATTGTTGTGTATTGTAATTCATCGGTAGCCATAGTGCCATTATTTAATCGCAATGGATGTATTGAATTAACATTGAGAATTTTCTGTTATCAGCCCCTCTTTGTTTGGTAAATTTACTTTTTCAACCCTTGGAATAAATAAGTTTCCGGTTTAGTCCTTAAACAATTTTTTCTTGTCATTTAACACCAAAACTTATTACAATTGACATTTTTCAGCATATTCTTAGTTGAAAACAGTTTTAATCCCTAAAAATACCATTTTCTCGGTTGTAACCCCTCTTTTTCGCAATTTTTACATTTTTGGCCCAAATTGGAAATTTTTTGCAACTTTGGTCCTTTTAAATTATGGAAAGAATTTTTAACCTTTGGAAAGGATCTGGAACACTAATAGTCCACTGTTTTACAGAAAAATACAGTTTTAGCCCCTTAAAACAGAAAATTTCGCATAATGGGCCCTATTGGGCCAAAAATGTCATTTTTAGCCCATTAAGCTTGAAATTTATATTTTTAATCCTCCAAAAGCATATATTTCTAGAAAACACTTTATTGAAACTGTTTTGACTACTCTCATCCATCAGGATTCGCAATATGTCAATTTAGGCCCTTTAACTTTATTTTTTAGCATTTTGTGTCCAAAAAAATGAGTTTTTAGCCCAAAGGAGAGGTTATTAAGCCACTTAGCTATTTTTCTTGGTATACTTTGTATGTTGTGATATAATTTATGCTAGTATCATTTAACATACAATACATCTCGATTTTTAAGAGTCTATGGCTAGATAAACATCATAAACACACAAAAACACACATATAAAAATAGAAATCATACAAGGCATACAAAATACATATAGATCCACACTTTCACTTGTATTCCTCCCCCCCCATAAAAATTATAAAAAAGAAAATTGGGAGAATGAAGCTCACCTTAGGGTGTGGTTTCGGTTTTTGAAGAAAAGATGGAAGAATGCTTGGTGATTTTTGGCCTTAGCACCCTTTTCTTGAAGATCTCGAGTTTGAGGTGGTTCTAGGATGCAAGATCACGATTTTTTCATGGATTAGGAAGAGATTTTTGATAAAACAAAGAATCTAAGTCATAGATCCAAGCATAACCTTACCTTAGATGAAAGTTTGTAGAAATATCCTCTTGAAAGCCTCTTAATTTTTGAGATTTTTGAATGGTGAGGAAGGATGAGGTCTTGAGTATTCTAAAGAGAATTTGTGAGGTGTGTGTGTGTGTTTGAAATGGCCGAGAGCAAGAGAGAGAGGGAGAAATAGACCCTTGAGGTAATATGCATGGAAACTTGGAATAGGTTGCATGGAGATCCAAAAGACAATAATGAGGTGTCAATTGCAAGTCAACTCTCTTCATCTCTTCTTGGGTTTGGGCCTTGGGCCGAGAATTTGGAAGGAAAAGGGAAAATTTGGGCTTTTATGCTCTCTAGCCCATGTAGAAGTTAGGTTGGAGGAGTTTTAACCTAAAAGGAACATAATATGATTTTTACACTTTGTTGGACTAGTTTAGGTTATTCATGGTTCAAAACTCTTAATTTATTTCATTCTAGGCCCAACATGGCCCAAAATGTTGAAAGAAATAAATGTGGGTCCAATTAGAGCCCAAATACGGGTTCTAAGCCCATGGTAGTCAAATTGGAAGCTTATTGGTCCATTGAGTCCAATAAGGAAGTCCTAGTCCCATATGGACCTAAATAAGAACTTCTAGGGTTTCCAATTGCTTGATGAATATTTGTAGTATTTGTATGATGTATTTGATTGAAGTTTTTGATGTCATAATAATAGCTATCACACATGCTCTTAAGTTTTTGATTCAACATTTACTTGAATATAGTGATTACAAGACACAAAATTTCTAGTTGTGACATCATCCCCCCGTTGGAGGGAATTTCGTCCCGAAATTCTGTTTGAAAGCTAGATTTGAGTATGCTAGAATAGGTGAAGGTACTTTTGCTTCATTTGGTCTTCGCGTTCCCACGTGAATTCTGGTCCACGCTTTTCGTTCCACCGTACTTTCACGATCGGGATGCGACTTTGCTTAGTACACTTCACCTCCCTGTCCATGATTTCAATTGGTTCTTCAACGAACAGGAGATTCTCGTTGATTTCGATCTCGTCAAGGGGAATGATGAGTGTTTCATCTGATAGACACTTCTTTAGATTAGAGACATGGAACACGGGGTGTAGACTGTTCAGCTCTGCGGGTAGTTGCAGTCTGTATGCTACCGGACCTATTCGGGCGACGATTTCGAAAGGTCCAATGTATCGTGGGTTCAGTTTTCCCCGCTTCCCAAAACGAATAACTCCTTTCCAGGGCGAGACTTTTAACAGTACTCGATCTCCGAATTGAAATTCTAAGGGCTTTCGCCGTTTATCGGCATAGCTCTTTTATCGGTCGTGTGACGCTTGCAATCGAGCTCTGATTTGAATGATCTTTTCCGTGGTTTCACGAATGATCTCCGGCCCCGTAAGCGCCTGATCCGACGTGAGTGCTTTTGCTAGTTAGGTGTCACTTACTTCAGCCCAACATAACGGTGATCTACACTTACGCCCGTACAATGCTTCGAAAGGAGTGACCTTAATGATTGAATGATAACTATTGTTATACGAGAACTCGACTAAAGGCAAATGGGTATCCCATGACTTCCCAAAGTCTATCACACATGCGCAAATCATGTCTTCAAGCGTTTGAATGGTTCCTTCGCTTTGACCTTAGAGGGATCCACATGAATTCCATCTTGGCTAACTACGTGACCTAGGAAGTTCACACTCTGGAGCTAGAACTCACACTTGGAGAGTTTGGCGTAAAGATTTTCCGATCGCAGAGTTCTAGGACTTTTCGGAGATGTTGGCCATGCTCTTCTTTGCTTCGTGAATAGACAAGGATGTCATCGATAAAAACAATGACAAAGTTGTCGAGGAACGGTCGACAGATTCGATTCATTAGGTCTATAAATGCGGCAGGGGCATTCGTCAGACCGAAGGGCATTACGACAAATTCATAATGTCCGTAGCGGGTTTGGAAAGCGATTTTTGGAATTTCCTCTTCCCGGACTTTGAGTTGGTGGTATCCGGACCGCAGATCGATTTTTGAAAAATAACTAGCTCGTTGGAGCTGGTCGAATAGATCATCGATTCGTGGGAGTGGGTAGCGATTTTTAACAGTGAGTTTATTTAACTCTCTGTAATCGATGCACATTCTAAAAGATTCGTCCTTCTTTTTGACAAAGAGCACCGGAGCTCCCCATGGCGAGTAACTAGGTCGGATAAATCCCTTGTCCAGAAGCTCACTGAGTTGGCTGGACAATTCCTGCATTTCAGCAGGAGCCAGCCGATAGGGTGATTTAGCGAGAGGAGTTGCTCCTGGAACGAGGTCGATTTGAAACTCAACCTGTCTCTCTAGGGGTACTCCTGGAAGTTCTTCAGGAAACACATCTGGAAATTCACACGCTACCGGAATATCTTGAATGTTAGTCTCTTCCTTGGTTTTATCCACTATGTGAGCCAGAAATGCCGAATCCTTCTTTCGTAGGTGCTTTTGCGCCTTGATGCACGAGATGAGGCGAAGGTTCATGCTAGGTTTGTCTCCGTAAACTACTAGGGTTTCGTGATTTGGGAGACGAAGACGAACGGCCTTCTCGTGGCACATAATTTCAGCATGGTGGGGGCTTAACCAGTCCATGCCGATGATCACATCGAAACTCCTAATTGATACTGGCATTAGATCTATTAGAAAGACGTGTTGATTAAGGGTTAGGGTACATCCGGTGTAGATTTCCCCAGTGGATTCGGTTTTCCCATTGGCCATTTCCACCGTATAGGTTTCATTTAGCTTTTGGGGCAGTTGTTTTAATAAATGCTTAAACTTATTGCTTACGAAAGTTCGCTCCGCTCCGGTGTCAAATAAGATGCATGCATAAGTGTGGTTTAGGGGAAACGTACCGGTAACAACAGAGGGGTCCTGAATAGCCTCAACCTGACCCATGGTCAGCATCCTTCCTATTTCTCCGTTTCTTGAATTGTTGTTGTTAGGGCAGTCTTGGCGGAGATGCCCCGTCCATCCACTCCCATAGCAGGTGTGGCTAGGCCCTGCACCGTTGCCGCCAGTGATGATGTTGTTGTTGTTGCGATGGTTGTTATTGTTGTTCCCCTGATTTTGGTTCTGGGGAGGGTAAGTCTTGCAGTACTTCGCAGTGTGTCCCCTTCGATTGGAACTGGTGCACTGAAACTCCTTGCATTCTCCATGGTGATGGAAACCGCACTTATTGCACTTGGAAAGATTACCGAAATAAGGTTTTGAAGCATTTGGAGCAGCTGAGGCTGGAGCATGTGGTGTGGCTGGAACCGGTGCAGTGGCAGCATTAACCGCCACTATCTGCTGCTTTTTAGAGGTTTCGGGGCCCTGACGTCCCTTCCTCTTGTTGGTCTTCCCTTTCTTGCCATCACCTTCCTTTTTGCCCTCAGTCTCCGCTGGCTTCTCACCCTTCTTGGTGTTATGGTCATACAACTTCTTCGCCAATCTCTTCGCACTGCCAAATGTTTCCGGGTTTGCAGCTATCACGTTTCCTTGAATGGGTGATGTTAGTCCCTAGATGAATCGCTCAATCTTCTTTCCTTCCGAGGTGATCATACCCGGGCACAGCAGAGATAGTTCACTAAATCTCGATATGTAGGCATCGATATTCACATTCTGCACAGTGAGGTTCCATAGCTCTTGCTCCATCTTCTGTATTTCGCCTCGTGGGCAGTACTCAGCCATTAACATTTCTTTCATCTCTGCCCACAGCATAGAGTTGGCTACAGGGAGCGTCATGGCTTCCACGTGTCCGTTCCACCAAGTGAGTTCTTGGTCCGCAAAAGTGTAGGCCGCAAACTTCACCTTCATCTGCTCAGGGCAATCGCATATCTCGAATACCGACTCCACCGTTTCGATCCATCGCTTCAGAGTGATCACCCCTCCAGTGCCGTTAAAAGTTCGTGGTTTGGCATTTGTGAAGTCCTTGTAGGTACATGTTTTGGTGGGTCCTTGATTCATTCCGTTGTTCGAACTTCCGGCTCCTTGCCCATTGACTCCTCCATTGTTCCCTTGATGAATTCGCGCAATCGTTGCAGTGACCGCAGCAGATACAACTGCCTGGAACGCGGCTGAGTCAACTTCGGGTGGAGTTGGTCCTGGGTTTCCGCGAGTAGGTCGGAGAGGCATCTTTCTGTCACGAAATAGAAAGATGTTGAGGGTATGTGGTTTCTATGAGGTTGTGATCCTACTGACTAGGTGCATGGTACGAACTTAAACGTTACTACCATTGGACATTCAATCATAATTTCTCAACACATAGCAATTTGTAATATCATAACAAAGCACATAAAAGTTTATTAATATTATCCGCATTTGATACAAGAAAATTTTGCTCGTAAGAGCATACATGAGTGACACTAATTCGACAGCATAACGACTCTATGAGTAGTGTAGTCACTTAAACATAGAGTTGGGGTACATAGCATAGTCCCTATCGATCTATTAAGATAATTCTATCCCTAATCGCGATGAGCTGCGTCCTAATATAGCGGTGGAATCATATGCCGAAGTGCTAAGCCAACAGCTGAGCCATCTCAGTCATGTCTACAATGACCTCATCCCTCTCATGCTCTGCTTGCACGGCACGTGCTTCCATGGCGAACAGTTGTTGCTGCAAGTTGGCAATCTCAGCTTCTGGGGAGCGATTCTCCCTCGCGGGATTCACTGGTGGGACGTGGTGACCCCGTTGCACCTCGCTAACAGGAGATGCGACGTGATCCATGTCCGAGGCCTGATCCTCCTCCATGTCATCATCGGTTTCCTCGAACTCGTAATCGGTGTCCATGTACTCGTCAGGTTCGACGTCGTGGGCTCCCTCTTGATTCCCTTCTGGTTCATCTTCAAGTATCCCGTGTGCCACTAGGGCTTGGTGAAATTGAATGCCCTGATACTCTCCCTCCATGAAGACTGGGAGAAGGTATATGAATAAGCTATCACTTTCCTATGACTCTACCACTATTGCATAAGCCAAATAAACGTTCTCTTTTTGGTGCTATAGGGGTATAGTTTTAGGTTCCCTAGATATCACGATTTCATCAGGACGTGTGTTAGTTATACTTTGGAGAGAGTGTAGTTGATCAGGCTACATCCACTCCTTGGTACCACTAAGAACAGTTCTGAATTTAACCGAGATACTAGTATTATTTTTGTTTGGTTCAGCGTTATGTTCCTATTCCTAATGCAAGCAAGGGTGTTTTATTTACTTGTTTTGTTCAGAGTTATGTTAGTCCCTCTTTTTGGTTTATAGTTGCATATCAATGTGTGGCTAGACATGCTAGTTCACTATAAACAAAGCTCTGATACCAACCTGTCACACCCCCGAACCAGACGGCGGAAACGTCCGAGGGCTGTCGTGACTTAATTGAATACCACAACATTGAATATATATGAAACATAACATCGTTCATCACCATGCATTAATATAGTACAACCGATAAAGTTTACACTGGGTACATTGTTTAACATTACATTCCCAAAAATAAATTGGTCGATCGTAGGTAACAAACTGCAAGCCATCACTGAATACAATTTTCTTCGGTTTACTTGTTACCTGAGAATACAAGTATTTTGAAAAACGTCAACATATGAAATGTTGGTGAGTTCATAAGCGGTAATTGAAAAGCACCTTTTGTATCATTTTGAAAACCACCAGAAAATCCGATATTTTCTGAAAAGAGTTTCTGAAAAAGTTTGTGAAGATCCATAAGTATGCTTGTTTGTTTCTATAGTCGTAAAAAGTGTTCATAAAACTTGTGGACATTTCGAATCTGTATGTATTGAGAAACCCTAGGAAAACCTGATGTTTTCCTAACACTTTGAATTCCATGTAGTTGTGTACCATCGCGACAAGTGAAGTCATTGATTCCAGGCGACGTCGGATTATTGCGCATTGTGAATTATTCTAAACACGCGTTACGCAAACGACCAGTTTACAATTATACAAACGATCTCGTAGGCGTCGTCCGTACTATTCACCTAATCCAACCGCCCTGACTTCTTGTAGTCCCGCATCCGAAGAGAAAGAGGGCACGAAGACCTTGATAACTCCATTAGTCGGTTGGGGATAAAATGAGTGCGAAGGGCCCTTGGCCCAACTCGCATGTGAATAACCGACTTTACTAGCAGTACTAAAGGACCCTTGGGGACAAATAGTAAAAAGCCATTGAAAGTCCTTTTACGCTGTGTTGGATCATGTAAGACCCAACAACTCGTAAGGTTGAAGTCTTCGGGCCTAAAGATCAGGTCATTGGGCTAGCTAGGCCCAACAAACAAGATTTTACACTTTGGGGCCCAAAGATGGTGCGTCGACGTCTGTGCACTCTCACGTGTATATTGAATTCCCAAATGTTACTTGTATGAATCGAGTTATCGTCGTGTTAGTAGTTTCGGGTTGTTATTGATTCGAGACCGAATCAATTCGTTTAACAACGATTTTTGGTATTGTTGTGTATTGTAATTCGTCGGTAGCCATAGTGCCATTATTTAATCGCAATGGATGTATTGAATTAACATTGAGAATTTTCTGTTATCAGCCCCTCTTTGTTTGGTAAATTTACTTTTTCAACCCTTCGAATAAATAAGTTTCCGGTTTAGTCCTTAAACAATTTTTTCTTGTCATTTAACACCTTAGGGTGTGGTTTCGGTTTTTGAAGAAAATATGTAAGACAGCTTGGTGATTTTTGGCCTTAGCACCCTTTTCTTGAAGATCTCGAGTTTGAGGTGGTTCTAGGATGCAAGATCATGATTTTTGCATGGATTAGGAAGAGATTTTTGATAAAACAAAGAATCTAAGTCATAGATCCAAGCATAACCTTACCTTAGATGAAGAGTTTGTAGAAATATCCTCTTGAAAGCCTCTTAATTTTCGAGATTTTTGAATGGTGAGGAAGGATGAGTTCTTGAGTATTCTAGAGAGAATTTGTGAGGTGTGTGTGTGTGTGTTTGAAATGGCCGAGAGCAAGACAGAGAGAGGGGGAGAAATAGACCCTTGAGGTGATATGCATGGAAACTTGGAATAGGTTGCATGGAGATCCAAAAGACAATAATGAGGTGTCAATTGCAAGTCAACTCTCTTCATCTCTTCTTGGGTTTGGGCCTTGGGCCGAGAATTTGGAAGGAAAGGGAAAATTTGGGCTTTTATGCCCTCTAGCCCATGTAGAAGTTAGGTTGGAGGAGTTTTAACCTAAAAGGAACATAATATGATTTTTAGACTTTGTTGGACTAGTTTAGGTTATTCATGGTTCAAAACTCTTAATTTATTTCATTCTAGGCCCAACATTGCCCAAAATGTTGAAAGAAATAAATGTGGGTCCAATTAGAGCCCAAATATGGGTTCTAAGCCCATGGTAGTCAAATTGGAAGCTTATTGGTCCATTGAGTCCAATAAGGAAGTCCTAGTCCCATATGGACCTAAACAAGAACTTCTAGGGTTTCCAATTGCTTGATGACTATTTGTAGTATTTGTATGATGTATTTGATTGAAGTTTTTGATGTCATAATAATAGCTATCACACATGCTCTTAAGTTTTTGATTCAACATTTACTTGAATATAGTGATTACAAGACACAAAATTTCTAGTTGTGACAACCGTGAATGAATTATCTAATGCACAGGGTTTTTGTTTAAGCAGGTGTGCAAATTTGTGGCTTACGAAACTTTTCTCTGCTCCACTGTCGAAAAGTATGCAAGCATATGAGTTATCAAGGAGAAACATGCCAGTAACTATTGTAGGATCATCTATTGCTTCCTCGTGGTCTAGGGCCATAACTCTTCCTGCTCCTCCAGCCATCCCCGCTTTAGGGCAGTTCCTCTTGTAGTGGACCACTTCGCCACAACCGTAGCAAGTTTGGCCCATACCTGCGTTAGGAACCTAGGCAGCTTGAGCTGTTGGAGTCTTGCAGAAACGGACTGTGTGTCCCTTCCTGTTGCAGTTAGAGCACTGCATCTCCTTGCAAGGTTCGTGGTGGTGGAAGTTGCACTTGGTGCACTTCGGAAGAGTTCCAACATATGTTTTTCTTGGTAAGGGGTTCGCAGGGACAATGGGAGTCACTGTGGCAGCATTGATCGCCACAAGTTGTTGTTTCTCGGAGGATCCTTGCTGTTGTTGTCGGGATTGGACTTTTGTGGTACGGATGCAGGGATTGTTGGGTTCCTGTGTTTCCCATGGTCTGTGAGAGACTGTGCCAGCTCCTTGGCACTATCAAAAGTGACAGGATTGGAAGCTAATACACTTGATTGGATCTGGGGAGACAACCCCCAGATATATCTCTCTATCTTCTTGCTTTCGAGAGCAACTATATCAAGGCATAGGATTGCCAGATCACAGAACCTATTTGTGTAGGTTCCTATGTTTGATCCAACCATTTGTAGGCTCCAGAGTTCCTGCTCGAGTTTTTGTATTTCTCCCCAAGGACAGTACTCTCTCATCAGCATGTCCTTCAAGTGTTCCCAACTGATGGAATATGCCACCACCAGAATCAGATATTTAACATGGCCGTTCCACCATGTTAGTGCCCTGTCAGAGAAGGTACAAGCTGCGAACTTGACCTTGTTTCTTTCTTGGCAAGCGCAGATTTCAAAGATAGATTCCATCTTTTCAATCCACTGCCTTAACACCATAACCCCACCAATACCATTGAAGCTGCGGGGTTTGGCATTTGTGAAGTCTTTATAGGTGCATTCTCGAGGGTGTCCATGGCTTTCGACGTGTTTCGAGGGAGGTGAACCTATTCCCGATCCACTAGGGACAGGAGTGTTGATTGATGACACAATAGCTACAACCGCTGCTGTGAAAGCTGCCTGGAACATGTTGGCATCGAAGGGGTTAGGTGGTTGAGGAGGTTGAGGTTGTGGTGGTGGTGGAGGTGGTATCGGTGCTTCGTTATTTGGGTTACGCCTGGGATTTCTGCGTGGTGGCATCTTTAACTATATGTTTAAAAGATGACGAAATGGATAAGAATAAATGAATAATGACTGTGTCTCATGGACTAACTCCCCATAGCCCAACAACAAATGAATATAATTAACTAGCAATCATTACAACCCAACAAACAATAACTTTTATTACAAAAGACAAAACAAAAGTCAACTTCTTTTGATATGTAGCACAAACATAAAACAGATAACACCAATCAAAGTTTTCCCAAAATCATAAAAGAAACACGAGGAGGGGCACGATCATGACTTTGCCTTCCCGTGATCCTCTGAGGTACCTAAAACATAACCAAAAACTGTAAGCCCAAAGATTAGTGAGTTCCCCCAAAGTACCAACACAAAACAGATAACATAATTGCAATAACAACATACTATGGGTCCAATCCACCATCGGGTTGGAATACCCCAGACCCCTCAACCATCAGGTTGGAATACCAGCATACTATGGGTCTAATCAACCATTACGTTGGAATACCCCAGGCTTTCAATCATCGGGTTGGAATGCCAACATACTATGGGTCTAATCATCCTCGGGATGGAATACCCTCGGGTGCACATATAACAGATAATCATATAACAGTCTACAACAAGTCAAACATATCTAAAGATCAGTAAGCATAACATCATCCTATATACCAGGATACCGATCTAACAGATCACTAAAGTACAATAGCATGCATAACATAATATCAATCCAATGGGCTATCGTTGGTGCCTTTGACCTGTAAGAACAGTGAGGAAAAATCACCTCACAGACTGAATAGAATTGATGAGTTTTGACTCTGAAATCTCAGTTCTGTAACCGTGACCTGTGCCCACAAAGTGATCAATTTCATTAAGAACCCAAAATACCATCAATTTCATCTTAGTCAAAGTCAACAGTCCATGTTGACTGACACGCCGTGTTCCCCTTGGCCACGCCATGTTCCGCGAGCATCCAAACAATCGGGAAAACCTTAGCCAACACTCTGTGTTTAATTGAAAACACGTCATGTTTGCCTGAGTTCCAATCAACTTAATACATCCAACTACCTTTTCGACTTCAAGAACTCCAAAGCTCAGATCTAAACCAAAATATGATTAGGAAGGGTAAAGTTTCCAACTTCATCCATTGGGACTACCAAAAAGGTCCAAAAGCTTGAATCAAAAGCTTGATAATGCAAGGGCTTAACTAGAATACCCTTAATCCTTAAGATGTGTAGTCCATCCTTTCCAAAAGTGGTTCAAACACCTAAACCATCCCAAAAGGTTGGTGCTTTTTAGACATACATGTCCAATGTATTTTTTGAACCCATATTAGGTAAAAAATGAGGATTTATGACCTAATCTCTATGCATGGAATCAAAACTTGATTATAAAGTTTCAAACTTTATGAGATCCAACCATTGCAACATTAAAGAAAAAGGAGAAAAAGGGACAAAACTCAAGTTGTAACAACTTTGAATGATAAAAATCAGGTCTTGGACACTTACAAAGGTCCAGGATAGTGCCAAACTGAGGAATAGGGTTTGCTTGTTGGATCTTTGCTTCCTTCTTTCACCTTCTTCCTTCAAAACACCAAACTAGCTTCACAAATTGGAGAGAAAATGATTAGGTTTTATGTCAGAGCTTGAGGGACTGAGGGTGAACAAACCCTAGCCTCTACATCGCTTTAATAGGGATAAAAACCCAGAAGATCAGGGTTTCTTCCCAGCCATCAACACGTCGTGTTCTAAGAGGGAATACGTTGTGTTTTCCAAGTAAAACCTGTACCTTCTCAAGTCTAGACACGCCATGTTGGTGCCTCCAACTTGCCGTGTCCAAACCTCAATTATACCCAAGAGTGCTACCACCTTACTAATTGACATGAAATAGAATTATAGGGATGAATTTAGAAGTACTTGAACCTCGGGATGTTAGAACGTTATAGCCTAGAGATTTACTTGTTGATTATTTCTTAGAACCTATATGTATATTAATTAGTTATTTGAAAAATACATTAGGTTACATGCTTTGAGAACTAAATAGTTTCATATTGCTTAATTTGGTGCTATTTCATAGCTCTCATATGAGTCTAACACTTGTAGTGTCAGATCTTTGAATCGACAAACTATTTGATTTTAGCAGCATGTAATGGTATTCTTCAGACAATTAATTAATACTGGTAAAAGTTCTTCCTCAGCTAATAGTAGGGTAAAGTGGAAATGAATCTTAGAAGGAGAGTCTAGGATGTTTAATACATGCTTGATAGGGCATATATTCATAAGTTAGAGCATCTGTACAGATGCAAAGCCCTAGTGAAATCTTGGAAAACCTATTGTATGTGCTCATGGGAAACATACATGTGCATGTCTAGATGTCATCATGAGTACTATTGGAAGTGACTTGGAAACTGTAAGATAAGTTTTGGGACAAGTACAAGTAGGTGTGAAAGGTAATAGAAGCCTATACTACCCAAAGCAAAGGACTCGCACTATGAATTTGTTTTATTTATTATTTATGGTGATGTCTAGAAGAGTGACTCTAAGTTCAGGCCTAAGTGACCATATAAGATCGAGTCTGATTTACATAAATAAGTTAGGTTCTGAGAACCTTGTTTGGCATAGTGCCAAATTTAGTCATGAGAATTAATAAAGTAATCAAGATAATCGATAAAAGAGTTGAATCCCTCATTAGGGCGAAACAACTAGCAACTAGAGTTGATACCTGTTGGGGAGCGGTTGTAAGTCGACCCCCTAAAACCCAAGATGAGAAGGATGTAGTAAATTTAACAACCGTCGTTGTTGTTAGTAGTTCGACTACGTTAGTAGAACCCCTTATATCGTTAGTTATGCGTGTGCATTAGTGCGTTTCAAGAAAACATTGTGCTTGTCATGACCTTATCATGTTTTGATCATGCCTAACAAGAAGACCCCTTTTGGTAGTTGCAACTCATAATACATCGAAGAGAACGTTGAAGGTTATTGGGTATGATAGACATAAGTTTCTTCAAAGTCAAAAGGAGCCACAAGTCGTGTAGGCAAGGACAATTAAGACTCTAGCTAGCAGCAGATGTGGGTCACGCCCAAGTGGGGAGGGGGGGACTGAACTGTAAGGAGAAAGTATGAAGGGTAATTCAACTTTTGATTTCGACATCATCAAGTTCCAAGAGAGTAACAACATAAATAGACAGAGATAGTTAAGTTTGTTATCGGGTAATAGAAGAAGGAAGTCTTCTGTTAGATTACCTATAGGCTATGAGTTTCTTGCTTCTCAAGGAAAGGTAGGTCTTTCCTCCCAAGCATCTGATAAGAATCGGAAAAATCTTTAGGTACGACTGAGATAGCTAAAGAGAACCACATAGGTTCGTGCCTTCGAGAAGATAGGATCTATCTTCACAGTATATGATTAGTTAGAAATTCAGTAGGTTGCATAAATTTCCATATAGAGCATCGAATACTCAAGACATACACCAGACTTAGGAATTTGATCCCAACCATAAAAGATTTAGTTAACCCGGACCAAAGGATTATAGTAGTATGATCAACATCTATGGATAAAGCATTTTTGTAAGAATGCTTAGAGACATATAGGAGGAGATCATTTGAAAAGGGCTATTCCCATTAAGGATCTAGTAATACTTTAGTGCAACTTTAGGCATCAAGATAGACTATGCATGTAGTTAACTTGGACCAAAGGATTATAGCAGTATGATCAACATCAAGGGATAAAGCATTTTCGTAAGAATGCTTAGAGACCTATAGGAGGAGATCATTTTAAAAGGGCTATTCCCATTAAGGATCTAGTAATACTTTAGTGCAACTTTAGGCATCAGGATAGACTATACGTGTAGTTATCCCTTTAGTCGATAAACATAAGAATTAATAGACAACTACGATTTAATCTCAACATTCATAGGTCGAAATAGGACAAAAGTTAGACTCTAGCACCAATACAGTGTAGATGAAGAACCCTAAATTAGTTATAGAAAACAAAGATCGATGGTCATAAGTAGGCAGCAAGTAAGGACGATGAATAGGACAGTCAGGAAATGGTTGTGAGTCCTTAGGATTATGAGTCATCAAACCATCGGTGTAAGAGCCTAAAAATCCGATAAAAATTTTCATTTTTGAAAATAAAAATACAATCATAATTTGTTCCCAAAAATCCATTACATCATATCATATCAAATATCAGAGCGTCAAAATAGATAAATGTGGAAAGTGTTGGATAGTGAATGTTGCGCCATCAAGCCAGGCCTTTCCCCTTAGTACCGAAATTACCTGAAAACACCCAAAGAAACCGTAAGCAAGAGTGTAACAGCCCGTAATTTCAGGTATTGCTTTAAAACTATTTTTGGGGGGGCATTTTTGGAAGGGACTCGGCGAGTTGGAGCCAGACTCGCCGAGTAGGACCACAGACTGGGTCGCGGGTTCACGACTGGACTGGACGAGTCCATTATGGACTCGGCGAATCTACATTGTTCAGCAGAAACCGTAGCCGTTTGGTTTTGGATCGTATATAACGCCCCATATGCCGTCATTGTCCGTCTTTTAGCCGATTGAGAAGAACCCTAAGCGTCTGTGGACATATAGAGCAAGATTAGAGGCTATTGGAACCTTGAAGAATTTGTTAGGCAAGAAGAGGAAGGGTTTTGGCCAAAGGAAGATCAAGGGGATCGAGTTCTGAGGTTTGGGGACACAGAGAGTACGTTTTTCAGGTAATACTTCGGATCATTCCTGTTATTTTGATGTGTACACGGATTTAGGGTTTATGAAACCCATTTGGTGAGTAGATGGATTATTTTGTTGTTACCCAAACGTTTATACCCCAGTAATAGGATGTTTAGAGGTCCAGAAAGTCCCATGATTGTGTATTTCGGGACCATACGTATTTCAGGAAGAAGTTGGTCGACTGCATGGCATGGACTCGCCGAGTCTAATGAACAGACTCGACGAGTAGCTTGAAGATTCACTGGGACTCGCCGAGTTGTTCTTCAAACTCGGCGAGTGGAGTCGGGGTGGCCCCGCGATTCTTCCACGAGGATCTCGTCGAGTCAAGGGGGATACTCGACGAGTAGAAAGGGAACATCAGGGAAAGTTGGAGAGGACGTCTCGACTCGTCGAGTCACCTTTGCACTCGACGAGTCCGATCCAGTTGACCGTTGACCGGAGTTGACCTGCATATAATTTCTTAGGGTCAGTTGTCTTGAATGATAAGAGTATTAATAAGGGTATATGGTATTATAGGGAGTCTGCAGATCGGCGGATCGAGTGCGAGTGATTTCAAGAGTTGATAGTTTTCATTACCACGAGGTGAGTCTTCTCACTATACTATACCCGGAAGGGTTTGACTGTGTGACCGGAAGGTCGAACATGATGTATGTTATATATGCTATAAATAGAAAGGTAGTTGCTATGCATGATATGTATGTTTATACGGACCGGAAGGCGATATGTTATGTGACAGAAAGGTCAGGTATGATATATGATATATGTGCTATGTGCGTTAGATTAAATGTATTATGTGTTGTAAATGTTATGGGCCGGAAGGCAATATGTTATGGGCCGGAAGGCAATATGTTACGGGCCGGAAGGCAATATGTTATGGGCCGGAAGGCGATTATGTTACGGGCCGGAAGGCGATGTGTTGTGGACCGGAAGGTCGGGGCCTGGAAAGGCGTATATGTGTAAGTCGTATACTGGGGAACTCACTAAGCATTTATGCTTACAAGTTGTTATGTATGTGTTTCAGGTACTAGCGAGGACCGTGGGAAGGCGCCGGCATGATGCATACACACTGCTGCTATTTGAGATCTTGGGGATTTTATATATGTATTTGATATGAATCATGGAATAAATACTATTGGTTGAATGAAATCACTTTATTTTAAATGAAAATTTTATTTGAAAATTTGCGTTGTTACAATTGGTATCAGAGCCTTGGTTTGAGGGATTCGGGTGTACCTTCGGGTGTAACTGAACTCAAACCGAGGATTTGAGGAAAAATCTTTTAAAAATAATAAAGACATAAAATTTTATAAATGGTAAAGTGGTAAACAAGAACGGAGCAGTGTGTACGATCAGCCAGCGCCCGAACGGTAAAGATCCCCAGAATACCTTACAATGTTATGTTATGCACTGAATTATGAATTGTTATGCATGCTAGAAGACTAGGTATTCATGATAGGACTAGAATGACCTGTTTTGTGATGCCTTAGTCTAGGGAGTTTGTTTATATGAGATATTCGACAGCGTGCAGGTAGATAGTGCATACTAGAGGTAGAGTACTCACTATTCGGGGTTTGGGGAGGAAGACTTGGGACGAATACTGACACGGTGTGGTCGGTAGTATTGGGCCCGTACTACCGAAGACACCGGGTCGGTGGAAGACCCAAGTAAGAATCCCTGGATATCGGAGACTGAGTAGGGTTGCGTTATCGAGTACAATTGTACTTGATGGAGTCTCTGATAATTTTATGTTGTATTTCAGAGACATCATGGTTACCACACATCATGGGGCGAGTTCGAGCAGTGTGAGCGACGAGGATATTCGTCAGATGATTCAGGAGGAGGTAGCTGCAGCGATCCGGGCTGAGATCCCAGAGATGTTTGGGTCTATTAAGACCACACTGATGGAGACGTTTGAGGAGTGGTACGCCGCACTGACTGAGGCTGCAGCCGCTGCCGCTACCGCAGCTGTGGCCGCTGCCAGGCCGCAAGGGGGCGATTCGTTGCTCTTCCGGGAATTCAGCAACACGAAACCCCCTGAGTTCGATGGGATGCAGGATCCGATTGCTGCGATGAGGTGGATCGCCGACATTGAGGGGTGCTTCTACACTTGCTCATGCCCGGAGCACCTGAGGGTACGGTTCGCCCTGAACCAGCTCCGTCTGGGAGCGAAGAATTGGTGGAAGTTCGTGACGGCGAACTTCACTCTGGCGGAGATTACGGCGGTGACATGGGAGAGGTTTACTGAGATGTTCAGGGACGAGTACGTTCCCCCAGTGGAGAGGGAACGAATTATTCAGGAGTTCTTGACCCTTAAGCAGGGTACTGATTCCGTTGCGGTGGTCACACGGAAGTTTCACGAGAGGGCGATGTTCTGCCCAGAGCTGGTGTCTACAGAACAGTCACGGATGAGCCGGTATTTAGGCGTTTTGAGGAGGGATATCCGGGAGTTTGTGTCAAACTCCACCTATCGTACTTTCACTGAGCTTCAGGCGAACGCCATGAAGCGCGAGATCGAGTTGGAGACTCAGGCCAGGGAGGAGGCCGAGTCTCGGCAGGTGGACCGACGACCGGCTCAGTCTCAGCCGGCAGCCAAGCGGATCAAGTCCGCTGATTCGAGGATGGGAGGTCAGAAGGGCCGCACTTGCGGGAAGTGCGGCAAAAGTCATGAGGGGGTGTGTCGAGCTGGTGGTTGCTACAAGTGTGGCAAGGAAGGACACATTGCCAGGGATTGTCCTAAGGGGTTCATGGTTTGCTTTCACTGCAACCAGACAGGCCATCGGAAGGCCGAGTGCCAGCAGCTTCGTCAGGGATCTACACCTACTACCAGGACTACTGAAACCCGACCGGCGAAGGTCGAGGCCCCGAGGGCTCGCGGGAGAGCCTTTCAGCTGACTGCGGAGGAGGTCCGCGCTGCGCCCGATGTTGTAGCAGGTATGCTGTAATTCACGTATTTACCTTAAAGTCGAAATGTTATGCTTATGTTAATGTATGTGTAGGTACTTTTCTTGTGAACTCTATGCCTGCTCTAGTGTTATTTGATTCGGGTGCGAGTAGATCCTTTGTATCTTTAGCTTTTAGTCAGCATATCAGCATTAGTCGTGAGCCGTTAAGTCGGCCTCTGAGTGTTTCTATAGCGGCCGAGAGGGTGGTTTGTGCCACGGAGGTTCTTCGGGGATGCGTACTAGAGATTTTCGGGGTAGCGTTTCCGATTGACTTAATTCCTATTGCGATGGGGGATGTCTGTGTCATCGTGGGCATGGACTGGTTGAGACGATTCAGCGCTGTCATCGACTGTGAGCGCCAGCTGGTGACTATACGAGACCCTAGTGGGGGAGTTCTTACGGTATACGGCGAGGGTACCCGTTCAGGATCAGCTTTTTGTTCGGCCGCTAGGGCGAGGCAATGCCTACAGCAGGGATGTAGAGGTTTTGTGGCGTATGTGATGGATACGCGGGAGGCTTCCGAGAGACCGAGGACAGTGGAGGAGGTTCCAGTGGTGCGCGAGTTTCCAGATGTTTTTCCTGAGGAGTTGCCGGGAGTACCTCCTGCGAGGCAAGTAGAGTTTGGTATCGATCTGATTCCGGGGGCTGCGCCTATTACGAAGGTGCCTTATCGTCTTGCACCTCCAGAGATGCAAGAGTTGTCCTCGCAACTCCAGGAGTTGCTGGGGAAGGGATTTATTCGGCCGAGTAGCTCGCCGTGGGGAGCACCGATTCTGTTCGTCAAGAAGAAGGATGGTTCACACCGGATGTGCATTGATTACCGGGAGTTGAACAAGGTGACGGTCAAGAACCGCTATCCGTTACCTAGGATCGATGATCTATTTGATCAGTTGCAAGGGGCATCTTGGTTTTCCAAGATCGATTTGAGATCAGGGTACCATCAGGTAAGAGTGCGGGATGAGGACGTCCAGAAGACAACATTCAGGATGCGGTATGGGCATTACGAGTTCGTGGTGATGCCTTTCGGGCTCACCAATGCCCCGGCAGTATTCATGGACCTCATGAACAGGGTATGCAGACCGATGCTGGATCGGTCTGTGATTGTATTTATCGACGACATCCTAGTGTATTCGCGAACTAGAGAGCAGCATGAGGGACATTTGAGGGAGGTCCTTGAGGTATTGAGGTCGGAGAAGCTATATGCAAAATTCTCCAAATGTGACTTTTGGTTGCGGGAGGTCCAATTTCTTGGACATGTTGTTAATCAGGCAGGGATATTGGTCGATCCGGCCAAGGTGGAAGTAGTGATGAGTTGGGAGGCACCGAAATCACCTTCCGAGATCAGGAGTTTCCTTGGGTTGGCGGGGTACTATCGGAGGTTTATTAGGGACTTCTCCAAGATCGCGGTACCGCTCACCAGATTGACCCGGAAGGGTGTTTCATTCTCATGGGGACCCGAGCAACAGACTTCCTTCGAGACACTACGTCAGAGACTGTGCGAAGCCCTGGTATTAGCCCTCCCGGAAGGGATGGAGGATTTTGTCGTATATTGTGACGCGTCGATTTCGGGACTAGGTGCAGTGTTGATGCAGAGAGGCCATGTGATAGCTTATGCATCGAGGCAATTAAAGCCTCACGAGGCGAGATATCCCACGCATGACTTAGAGTTGGGGGCAGTAGTGTTCGCTCTCAAGATTTGGCGTCACTACCTGTACGGGGTTCGTTGTACTATATACACGGACCATAAGAGTTTGAAGTATTTGATGGATCAACCCAACCTAAATATGCGCCAGAGGAGATGGTTGGACGTGGTTAAGGATTATGACTGTGAGATCCTATACCACCCAGGCAAGGCTAACGTGGTAGCCGATGCATTGAGTCGTAGGGCGGAGAGCACTCCATTGCGAGACGTATGTCTGAGACTGACGGTGATGTCTCCAGTCTTAGATGCTATTCGTGGGGCACAGGCCGAGGTTGTGAGATCCGAGATGCAGAAGAAAGAGCGGGTCGTTGGGTTAATTTCAGAGTTCGTTAAGGATGGACGAGGACTTTTGACGTTTCAGGGTCGGATTTGGGTACCATTCGTGGGCGGTACGCGTGCTACTTTGATGGAGGAGGCTCACAGATCGAAATTCTCGATCCATCCCGGTGCTACGAAGATGTATTTGGACTTGAGGAAGGAATATTGGTGGCCTTGTATGCAGAGAGACGTCGCATGGTTCATTGAGAGGTGTTTGACCTGCCGTAGGGTTAAGGCCGAGCACCAGAGACCGCATGGCAAGTTGCAGCCCTTGGAGATTCCTGAGTGGAAGTGGGAACAGATTACTATGGATTTCATCACCAAATTGCTGAGAACTGCCAGGGGAGTCGATGCAATTTGGGTGATTGTGGATAGATTGACGAAGAGTGCACACTTCCTTGCCATTAGCGAGAGTTCATCAGCGGAGAAGTTGGCGGAGTTATACGTGAGAGAGGTAGTATCTCGGCATGGAGTGCCGATCTCGATTGTTTCAGACCGTGATGTACGCTTCACTTCCAGGTTCTGGAAGAAATTCCATGAGGAGCTAGGTACTAAACTGCATTTTAGTACCGCATACCATCCCCAGACAGATGGTCAGAGCGAGCGGACGATTCAAACATTGGAAGACATGCTTAGAGCATGTGTGTTAGACTTCGGGGGTAGTTGGGATGCGCATTTGCCTTTGGCTGAGTTTTCCTACAACATCAGCCATCATTCGAGCATTGGTATGCCACCTTTTGAGTTGTTGTATGGTAGGAGGTGTCGGACTCCCATTTGCTAGGGAGAGTTGGGACAAAGAGTGATGGGCAGTACAGAGATCGTACTCCAGACGACCGAGCAGATTCAGCAGGTTAGGCAGAGGTTATTGACCGTCCAGAGCCGACAGAAGAGTTATGCGGACAAACGCCGGTCCGAGCTGGAATTCCAGGTTGGAGACTTCGTTCTCCTGAAGGTTTCTCCTTGGAAGGGAGTGATTCGGTTCAGAAAGAGGGGCAAGTTGGGGCCCCGGTTCATAGGTCCATTTCGTGTAATTGCAAGGGTAGGTCGGGTAGCTTATCGGTTGGAGTTGCCAGCAGAGTTGGGACAGATTCACAATACCTTTCACGTATCACAGTTGAGGAAGTGTATAGCCGATGAATCGGCAGTGGTTCCGTTAGAGGATATTCAGGTGGATGCGAGCCTGAATTACGCCGAGAGACCGGTAGCTATCAGGGATCAGAAGATCAAGGTTCTGCGGAACAAGGAAGTACCTCTGGTGTTGGTTCAGTGGCAACATCGGAAAGGATCGGAGATGACTTGGGAGTCGGAGCGTGAGATGCGGGAGCAACATCCGGAGTTATTCGCAGAGTGAGACTTCGAGGGCAAAGTCTAGTTCTAGTGGGGGAGAGTTGTAACAGCCCGGAATTTCAGGTATTGCTTTAAAACTATTTTTGGGGGGCATTTTTTGGAAGGGACTCGGCGAGTTGGAGCCAGACTCGCCGAGTAGGACCACAGACTGGGTCGCGGGTTCGCGACTAGACTCGACGAGTCCATTATGGACTCGGCGAGTCTACGCTGTTCAGCAGAAACCCTAGCCGTTTGGTTTTGGATCGTATATAACTCCCCATATGCCGTCATTGTCCATCTTTTAGCCGATTGAGAAGAACCCTAAGCGTCTGTGGACATCTAGAGCAAGATTAGAGGCTATTGGAACCTTGAAGAATTTGTTAGGCAAGAAGAGGAAGGGTTTTGGCCAAAGGAAGATCAAGGGGATCGAGTTCTGAGGTTTGGGGACACAGAGAGTACGTTTTTCAGGTAATACTTCGGATCATTCCTGTTATTTTGATGTGTACACGGATTTAGGGTTTATGAAACCCATTTGGTGAGTAGATGGATTATTATGTTGTTACCCAAACGTTTATACCCTAGTAATAGGATGTTTAGAGGTCCAGAAAGTCCCATGATTGTGTATTTCGGGACCATACGTATTTCAGGAAGCAGTTGGTCGACTGCATGGCATGGACTCGCCGAGTCTAATGAACAGACTCGGCGAGTAGCTTAAAGATTCACTGGGACTCGCCGAGTTGTTCGTCAAACTCGGCGAGTGGAGTCGGGGTGGCCCCGCGATTCTTCCACAAGGATCTTGTCGAGTCAAGGGGATACTCGACGAGTAGAAAGGGAACATCAGGGAAAGTTGGAGAGGACGTCTCGACTCGTCGAGTCACATTTGCACACGACGAGTCCGGTCCAGTTGACCGTTGACCGGAGTTGACCTGCATATAATTTCTTAGGGTCAGTTTTCTTGAATGATAAGAGTATTAATAAGGGTATATGGTATTATAGGGAGTCTGCAGATCGGCGGATCGAGTGCGAGTGATTTCAAGAGTTGATAGTTTTCATTACCACGAGGTGAGTCTTCTCACTATACTATACCCGGAAGGGTTTGACTGTGTGACCGGAAGGTCGAACATGATGTATGTTATATATGCTATAAATAGAAAGGTAGTTTCTATGCATGATATGTATGTTTATACGGGCCGGAAGGCGATATGTTATGTGACAGAAAGGTCAGGTATGATATATGATATATGTGCTATGTGCGTTAGATTAAATGTATTATGTGTTGTAAATGTTATGGGCCGGAAGGCAATATGATATGGGCCGGAAGGCAATATGTTATGGGCCGGAAGGCGATATGTTACGGGCCGGAAGGCAATATGTTATGGGCCGGAAGGCGATTATGTTACGGGCCGGAAGGCGATGTGTTGTGGACCGGAAGGTCGGGGCCTGGAAAGGCGTATATGTGTAAGTCGTATACTGGGGAACTCACTAAGCATTTATGCTTACAAGTTGTTATGTATGTGTTTCAGGTACTAGCGAGGACCGTGGGAAGGCGCCGGCATGATGCACACACACTGCTGCTATTTGAGATCTTGGGGATTTTATATATGTATTTGATATGAATCATGGAATAAATACTATTGGTTGAATGAAATCACTTTATTTTAAATGAAAATTTTATTTGAAAATTTGCGTTGTTACAAAGAGCTTAGTGAGTTCCCAAAATATCACATAACATACAACCACTGAATATCATGCAACATAAAAAAATGTTGCCATGGGCTACCCCTATGGTCTTTACCTGGAAAGTGCTAGAGAGTGAATGTTTCACCATCAAGCCAGGCCTTTCACCTTAGTATCAGAATTACCTGAAAACACCCAAAGAAACCGTAAGCAAGAGCTTAGTGAGTTCCCAAAATATTACATAACATACAACCATTGAATATCATGCAACATACAAAATGTTGCCATGGGCTACTCCTATGGTCTTTACCTGGATTGCCATGGGCTACCCCCATGGTCTTCACATACGTGCCACGGGCTACCCCTATATATCAAATAACAATCTACATATCAGATAATAGGCCGACATTGGTGCCTTTGACCCATTCATATAGTGAGAAAACTCATCTCAGTCTGCTAATAAAAATACTGCTCATCTACTGGTTCAGAAATCTCACACTGAATATACACAAATTAACCTAATTAGAATTAAGTCACAACTTCAAGGCATAGGACAAATCCGTAAGTCCAAACTCCTCTAATAAGGCCCAAAACTCTTTCTTCATTAATGGGCCTAACATCCAGGATCCAAGAACAATAATGGGGCATAAGGCCCAATAGTCCCAACCATGCCACATATGGACCAACAAGAGGTTTAAGGGCCCAAATACTTTAATAGTTCTAGGACCAAGGCTGAGTAGGGCCCAAATGGCTCAAAAGCCCAATGAAAGTAAAAGATGCATTAAAAGCGTACGCCCATCGTGCAACCTCAATACACTTAGCATAATAGGTTCTTTGGTGGTACGCACAACGTACAAGACAGTACACCCAACGTATAAGAATTTTTTGCACATAAGCCATTAAGTTCTTAATTCATGAAGGCACTTCATCCAATTCTAAATCTTGGTCATTCTAAAGGTTCTCAGGTATAAAGTTGCCAACTTTATTCCTTTGCTTGTTGATGCGACCTGATTCCTGCTTCTTGATGTTCTTCATTATTAGTAGTTCCGGTGAACCTGAGAGGTCACAAAAAGAAAGGGCCGTCAGTCGGAGGGTTTCCTGGGAAATCACTATGACGGTCAAGTTAGTGGATTGACGTAGGGTAGTAATGCAAGGAAGGATTAGAGAGAATCACTTACTTCCCAAGGTACTTGGATTAGCCTTTTATAACAAACCCTTCTACTAGTACGTATGGGACAAGGGCGTTAGACCCGACGGGATTAGGGATGTTGATTGGTGGATCGTGCTCCTTAATCTGTTAGAGCCAACAATTGGTCCGGGAAGCAATGGTATGAGCATTTGCCTTGTCACCTGACCGTTATGTTTGTATCAGAATAGAAGGTGCCTCGAGCATGGCTGAGCCTTCCTCCGCAGGTGCCTTGCTCTCAGGGGCGCTGACGGTCGTGAGGTTCTATCAGGCTTTGTCTGCTGGGTGCATCATGCCTTGGGAAATTCTCTAGCGTGATTGGGAGCGAATCCTTCATGTATGCTAGGGAATGCCATCAAGTCCCCCAGTCTAATAGTTGTAGTGTTGTTAGGCTAGCTATGACGTCACGGGCTTAGCTATTTGGTACATGCGTAAAGCTTCGATTCAACTGTCGCTTCGATTTTTACAATGATATGACTGCACATTATGGCAGTCATTTACATCATTAGATCAGGGATTTTGAATATCCCACTTTTCCTTATTCTTTATAAGGTCAAGGACGTTCCCTGCTTATGTCACTTCTTTCTCTTTTCCTTTCCTCTTTCTTGTAGGGTTTTCTTTTTCTTCTTTGATCTTATGGCTACTCAAGCCGGTGCTATTCTATCCGAGGCTGACTTCAAGCTTCATGGAGATGCTTATGGCCTCTCCTCGGTGGACAAAGTTGAGTTTCTATCGCCAGAGTCGATGATCTTATAACCTCCACCGGGTAAGGTGGGTATGTCACACCCCGAAAACCAAAGGCGGAAACGTCTCCGGGGTTGACTCCAAGTTGAGTATCAAATCCAATGTACATAGTAAGCAAAGTAAACAACCAATACATTACATATCAAGGTTTACATTTGTTCAAAAGTAAAGTTGTACATTCGTAATACATAGTATATATTAACAAAAGTAGAGACGAGTCTTCTGTACGCTCCGTCTTCTCCAAAAGATTTGCTAGGTACCTGTCTAATTTGGACCTGAGAATACAAGCAGTTTGAAAATCAGTATAAAGCTAGTGAGTTCATAAGATGTTTATTTTGTGAAAATGTATGAGTTTTCTTTTGTTTATCGAAAAGTCGTTATCCAAGAAAATCCCATATTTTCTTAAAAGAGAAAGTTAATTGATTATTAGGTTACACGATTCTGGTTATGTTTAACTATGAACCCAGGAAAGTCCCATACTTTCCTAATTGTACGTTACTAGTTGTGAAAGATGTAATGTTATTCGGTTTACTACTCTTTCTAGTTATATAAGTGTTACCCAGGAAAGCCCCATGCTTTCCTGCATGTTGGTTTCTAATGTGAAAGATGTTAAAGATGTAAAAGATATACAAGTGATTAGGTAATGTTTTGTTTTCTCCAGGAAAACCCCATGTTTTCCAGACTGTGTGTGTGTGTGTGTCCTTACTGGTTACGGATGTTTAGTATTCTTATTCTTAAACATATTCGCGTACTTATTCGTCCTAGTATTCGTATTCGTTACTGTATTCGTTTCTCTATTTCTACTCTTATTACTTTTCGTATTCGTATTCGTATTCGTATTCGCAGTCGTATTCGTATTCGTATTTGCAGTCGCATTCCTATTCCTAATCCTACTCCTAATACTATTCGCAGTCGTATTCGTATTCGTATTCGTATTCGCAGTCGTATTCGTATTCGTATTCCTATTCCTATCCCTAATCCTACTCCTAATACTATTCGCAGTCGTATTCGTATTCGTATTCGTATTCGCATTCGTACTCGTTCTGTTCCTAATTATTGTTTCGTTATCCATTCTGTTCCTAGTTATAGATGTGTTATCCGTTCTGTTTCTAGTTATTGATTCTTTATTCGTTCTATTCCTAGTTATAGCTTCGTATTCATTTTCGTTTTTGCAATTAGTTATCATTGTAAATTAGTAAGTTATTCGTAGATTATGAAACATAGTTTAGATTAGAACATTTCATCGAGATATCTATGATTCGTTTGAAAGCTAAATTCGTAATTCGAACTATTTGATAAACACAGTTATTGATATTAGAACATACAGAATGAAAACGATTAAACTGAAAACAATGAGTTTGAGTACAAGATTTCCTTGTACTTTTTGCTTGTATTCCCCCCCTGAAAACAGTGAAAACAGTTGAAAAAGGGTAGGGGTATGAACTCATCGGACGAGAAATGTGGTGAATTTGGATGTTAAGTGTTGGTCCGGGATTCGTAAACACGCGAGGTTCCTAATTATTATGTAAAGATACACATTTGTATCTAATTAGGACTTAGATTAATTGTTGGATAGGGACAATTGCTTCAAGTCACGAAAACATGCCGATACAAGTGTTTGGAGGGACCCGGGTGGCGTTTAAGGACGGGAATTGAAGAGAGGGACTTGGGACTTGAGTTTACTCCCCATGAATAAACTTATACAAGAGCTTTTGGTCCAAAACACCCATTCCCCATGAGTTTACGGCCGTAAACTCATGGTGGGTGGTTTATGGTGCAAATTTAGGTCATAAATGGGTATGGACACTTGGAAATGCTTGGATTAATTTTTCTTAAGGCTTGGATTGAATTAAAAACATCATTTACAATAGATAAGGGAGTTTACGGCCTAGGCATGGGGTCTTTGGCCGTAAACTCTCAAATCTCCAAGATTTAGTGTTTTTAAGGTGTTAAAATCAATCACATGTGATTCTAAAAATTCCCACAAGCCTAGAAATGAGTTTAAGGCACCATTTGACACCTTATTATGAGTTTACGACCATGAGACATGTTCTATGGCCGTAAACTCTAAAATGTGGGGTTTTGTTGTTTGTGAAGCCTTAAAACTATTTTTGGTTGGTCCTTTGATTTATTCCAAGGCTTTTGGTGGTGTTGGATGGCTTTCAAACACCCTAGATTTGGATTTGCACCATGTTTCATGGAGTTTACGGCCCAAGCACAAGCCTTAGCCGTAAACTCATGTTAGTCCCCCAAAAATTGTGTTTCAAGTGTCCAAATGCAAAGATCTATGTTCTATAATTCATAACTAAGGCATATGAGTGATTTGGAAGGGTTTAAGGGCATGAAAACCCTAGATATATGAGTTTACGGCCCAAGAATGATCCTTGGCCGTAAACTCCTTCAAATGACTGAAAATCCAAGTTTAAAATGTTATAAGTCCAATTCATAAAGCCATCTAGCCATATCTAAGGTCCAATTGTGCTTAGGAAGGGTTTTTGAGCTCCAAAACCCATGATATATGAGTTTACGGCCTAGGATGGTTCCATGGCCGTAAACTCATGATTATGGTCATATTTCATGCTTTGAAATCGAATTTGAAGGCTAGGAATGTTACATAACAAGCTAAAGGAAGTACCTCAAAGATTTGGAGCTTAAAATTGATGATTTGGACCTTTAAACTTGGATTTAGGAGAGAGGTTAGAGAGAGAGTAGAGAGAGAGGGAAAAAGCTTCAAATGAAAGGTTTAACACGTTTATATAGTTCCCAAAACTTGGACGCGGTGGAATTCTACCCGATACCAGCATTAAACGGGGCTTTCGGTAGCACCCGATTAAGTTACCGTCACCCGGCGGGAATGTTTCTAACTTTTTGAAATAAATACTCTTGGGTTAATTTCATGAGTTCCTAAGGGATTTGAACACTCATTAAATTATAATAACATATAAATTTAATAAATTAACCCGAAGCAAGAACGAAACGAATCGATTGACGGCGAAGTCTCACGGGTAGAACAAGTTTTTGACAATGGAAAACTTCGAGTTGTTACATTATCCCCCCGTTAGAGGGAATTTCGTCCCGAAATTCAAAGATTTGGACTCAAATTGCAAGTTGAAAAGAGAATCGTGGATGAGTTTACTGTTTCGGATCTTCACGCTTCCACGTGGAATCGAGTCTCCACTAGACGTTCCAGTGAACCCTCACTATTGGGAAGCGTCTAGGTTTCGTTGGGTAGATATCTCTAAAAGACCGAGACGTGACGTACCATAGGAATGTTTTAGGTTTCAAGGCTAATCGAAGTTTGTATGTTACGGGATCAATCCTAATGAGGATTTCGAAAAGTTCTACATTTATGGAGAGATTCGAATGAATAGATAACAATTTATCTTTCTAGGTTAGAGTTGAAAAAGAACTGCAAGCGAAATGATCGTTGAAAAGGAATATACCTGGGGCAACTGTGGGATCGGTGGATGTCTCACCTTGTCCTACAGCTAGGACTCTTCCAGAGTTGCCAGCTGTTGTTGCATTGGGGCAGTTTTTCTTATAATGCCCGACCTTTCCGCAACCAAAACAGACCTGATTAATGCCCGCTCCGGGAGCTTGATTTGTTGGTGTTCTACAATTACGTGCAAGGTGACCCTCTTGGCCATAATTTTTGCAAAGTTTTATACGACAGGGACCGGGGATATAGTGGTGGTAACTGCACTGGTTACACCACAGGAGGACACCAGCATATCCGGTAATAGGTGCTCGAGCTGAGGAACCGATGACGGGTACAACAGCAGGGGTAGTGGCAGCGTGGACTATCACCATTTGTTGTCTCTTCGAGAACTCCTGGGAAGGCTGATATTTATCCCCTGCCTCCCAGTACTTTCTTTTCTCACCACTTCTTTCTGTCGGCTCAGGAGTGGTGGCTGCTTCTTCTACGTCCTCACTATGGTCAATCAAGATTTGCGCTAGGCATTTGGCGCTGTCGTATGTATCCGGCCTCGCAGCTAAGACATTCCCTTTGGTTGGTTGGGTTAATCCCCAGATAAACCTCTCAATCTTTTTACTTTCAGGGGTAACCATCCCTGGACAAAGAAGTGCTAAGTCATCAAATCTGGACGTGTAGGCAGCGATATCGGAACCTTTCATCTTCAGATTCCAAAGTTCATGCTCCAACTTCTGGATTTCACCCCGAGGGCAATACTCAGCGTGTAGAAGTTCCTTCATAACTTCCCAACCCATAGCATTGGCTACAGGTAAAGTTAGAGATTTGACTCGGCTGTTCCGCCAAGTCAGGGCTTTGTTGGTGAGAGTGCAAGCGGCAAACTTCACTTTGTCGGATTCTGAACAAGCACAGATCTCGAAGATAGATTCGATTCTTTCCAACCATCTAGTTAGAGCAATGACACCTCCTATGCCATCGAAGAATGTAGGTTTCCCATGCATAAAGTCTTTATAGGAACACTCCTTTCGGTGTCCCTGGCTATTTTCCTGGTTTTGAGGTTGGGGACCACCTCCCGAACTACCGGGGTTCGTTTGCGACATGGCTGCTGAAAATGCTGCAGTTAAAACTGACTGAAGGGTTGCCAGGTCGATTTGAAGAGAAGGTGGTGTTTGAGGAGGGTTGTTGTTGTTCTGCGAGTTGGGTCTCTTTCTTGGAGGCATCTTGATCTAATAAGATCAAGAAGAGAGGATGATAAGCCCTCTAAGTTGAATCAAGAGATATGATACAAGGGATATCTCTTTATGGCATACATAGAATTCTATTAAGTGATAAAGCATGAAGGATTTATCAAACAGATAAATTATCGCTAAAGAAATGATTAAGGAGCAACGTTGGGATGAGAAATTCTATAACGGATTTAGCTCGAGAAATACTCCCATAGTATTTCATGATTCGCTGCAGCGACGGCTCATTGTTTGGGTATTGGGTAAGTCTTAGGCATGCTGCGTACCACAGTCACTCCCAAGCACATGTTGGCCGTGTCTTGCATGAATATAGTTGGCCAGGCTATATTGATACTAGACACGACTACATAACTGCCCAGGTTTAACCGCAGTGTACAACACCCATTTACTTATGTTTTGTTCTACTTGTAGTTGCGGATTTTCGACTATCGGGTATACTTGTATACTTTTGAAAATACTTATATTTGAGGTATACTTTTAGTTCAGAGCATTTAGGCCCTTTAGTGTTTATAGTTTTATACCATGTACGGTTCGGTATACTCCATTCACTATAAACAAGGGCTCTGATACCAATCTGTCACACCCCGAAAACCAAAGGCGGAAACGTCTCCGGGGTTGACTCCAAGTTGAGTATAAAATCCAATGTACATAGTAAGCAAAGTAAACAACCAATACATTATATATCAAGGTTTACACTTATTCAAAAGTAAAGTTGTACATTCGTAATACATAGTATATATGAACCAAAGTAGAGACGAGTCTTCTGTACGCTCCGTCTTCTCCAAAAGATTTGCTAGGTACCTGTCTAATGTGGACCTAAGAATACAAGCAGTTTGAAAATCAGCATAAAGATGGTGAGTTCATAAGATGTTTATTTTGTGAAAATGTACGAGTTTTCTTTTGTTTATCGAAAAGTCGTTCTCCAAGAAAATCCCATATTTTCTTAAAAGAGAAAGTTAATTGATTATTAGGTTACACGATTCTGGTTATGTTTAACTATGAACCCAGGAAAATCCCATACTTTCCTAATTGTACGTTACTAGTTGTGAAAGATGTAATGTTATTCGGTTTACTACTCTTTCTAGTTATATAAGTGTTACCCAGGAAAGCCCCATGCTTTCCTGCATGTTGGTTTCTAATGTGAAAGATGTTAAAGATGTAAAAGATATACAAGTGATTAGGTAATGTTTTGTTTTCTCCAGGAAAACCCCATGTTTTCCTGACTGTGTGTGTGTGTGTCCTTACTGGTTACGGATGTTCAGTATTCTTATTCTTAAACATATTCGCGTACTTATTTGTCCTAGTATTCGTATTCGTTACTGTATTCGTTTCTCTATTTCTACTCTTATTACTTTTCGTATTCGTATTCGTATTCGCAGTCGTATTCGTATTCGTATTCGCAGTCGCATTCCTATTCCTAATCCTACTCCTAATACTATTCGCAGTCGTATTCGTATTCGTATTCGTATTCGCAGTCGTATTTGTATTCGTATTCGTATTCCTATCCCTAATCCTACTCCTAATACTATTCGCAGTCGTATTCGTATTCATATTCGTATTCGCAGTCGTATTCGCATTCGTATTCGTTCTGTTCCTAATTATTGTTTCGTTATCCATTCTGTTCCTAGTTATAGATGTGTTATCCGTTCTGTTTCTAGTTATTGATTCTTTATTCGTTCTATTCCTAGTTATAGCTTCGTATTCGTTTTCGTTTTTGCAATTAGTTATCATTGTAAATTAGTAAGTTATTCGTAGATTATGAAACATAGTTTAGATTAGAACATTTCATCGAGATATCTATGATTCGTTTGAAAGCTAAATTCGTAATTCAAACTATTTGATAAACACAGTTATTGATATTAGAACATACAGAATGAAAACGATTAAACTGAAAACAATGAGTTTGAGTACAAGATTTCCTTGTACTTTTTGCTTGTATTCCCCCCCTGAAAACAGTGAAAACAGTTGAAAAAGGGTAGGGGTATGAACTCACCGGACGAGAAATGTGGCGAATTCGGATGTTAAATGTTGGTCCGGGATTCGTAAACATGAGAGGTTCCTAATTATTATGTAAAGATACACATTTGTATCTAATTAGGACTTAGATTGATTGTTGGATAGGGACAATTGCTTCAAGTCACGAAAACATTCTGATACTGTAACACCGTAAATTTCAAGGCAAAATTTTCATTTAAAATAATCATTTTAATATTAAAACACTTGTTAAAAATCTCGTTCATAATTGAATTACAAAGCATAGTTTCATTTTCACTTGTATAGAAAACCAGGATCCTCCAAATTTTGACTCTTTCTCTGGTGTGTACAATCGAGCCGGTGCCATCCCGTGTTACTGAAAGAACCTGAAAACAACATAACACAAAACACTGTAAGCACGAAGCTTAGTGAGTTTCCCAATATACAACTTACGCATATACGCCTTTCCAGGCCCTGACCTTCCGGTCCACAACACAACCCGCCTTCCGGCCCTTAACATAATCGCCTTCCGGCCTGTATCATATTCGCCTTCCGGCCCATAACATATTCGCCTTCCGGCCCATAACATATTGCCTTCCGGCCCATAACACATTGCCTTCCGGCCCATAAAACATACACAACACATATAACAATTAACTTACCACATATAGCACATATATCACATATCATATCCGACCTTTCGGTCACGTAGCATATTGCCTTCCAGCCCATACATATTGCCTTCCGGCCCATATAAACATACATAGTACGCATAGTAATTATCTTACCACATATAGCACGTATATCACATATCATATCCGACCTTCCGGTCACACAGTCAAACCCTTCCGGGTACAATATAGTGAGAAGACTCACCTCGCGGATACTGAAAGTTAGCAACTCCTGAAATCCCTCGTACTTGATCCGCCGAGCTACAAGTTCCCTATAACATCATATATCTCTTATTAATACGTTTATCTTCCACATTAACTGGCCCTAATAAATTACACATGGGTCAACTCTGGTCAACGGTCCACAGTCAACTCGACCGGACTCGGCGAGTACTCTGGCGACTCGGCGAGTCTCGTCGTCCTCCAATCCTCTAAGGTTTCCCTTCTACTCGTCGAGTATCCTCCTTGACCCGACGAGTTACTCCTGGAAGAATCGCGGGGCCACCCCGACTCCACTCACCGAGTCTGAGGAACAACTCGATGAGTCCCAGTTATTCTTCAAGCTACTCGCCGAGTCTGCTCATCTGACTCGGCGAGTCCATGCCATGCAGCCGCTCAAACTGCTCCCTAAGGTCGGAACTGCTCTGACCATTCATAGGTCTGGCCTTCCTAGACTGATCCATTATGTATGGTCCTCATTTCGGTGCTCATGCTACGCCCCAAGACTTATAATTCACATGTTGACCTACGGCATAAGGATTTCAATCCAAAACCTTCACCAATTCCCGAGATGCACAGACATGGGGGTATTCTGGACCTCCAAGGGTCCTAATACAGGGTTACAATCGTTTGGGGAACAAGGGTAACATTCAATCTATCCATAAAAGGGTTCCATAAACCCTAATCCTCAAAATACATCACCATAGCAGAGTATACACGAATTCTTACCTGGATAATGTGTTCTCTGTGTCCCCAATGCTCAGAATGTGACCCCCTTGCTGTTCCTTAGCCAAGCCCTTCTCTTCTTTGCACAACAACTCCTTCAAAATCACCAATGGCCTTTAATCTTGATCTAGATGCACACAATAGATTTAGAGTTCTTCTCAGAAGGCTAAAACGAACAATGACAGCCTATAAGTCCCCTTTATACGTCCCAAACCTAAACGGATAGGGTTTTCGCTAAACAGCGCGGACTCGCCGAGTCCCTATCTGACTCGTCGAGTCCAGTCGCGAACCCACGACCAGGTCTGCGATCCTACTCGGCGAGTCTGGCTCCAACTCGCCGAGTCCCCCCTTAAAACACCCCATAAATATAATTTCAACAATACTTGAGATTCCGGGCTGTTACAATTCTCCCCCACTAGAATCAGACTTCGCCCTCGAAGTCTTACTCTGAAAATAGTTCCGGATGCTGCTCCCGCATCTCACGTTCCGACTCCCAAGTCATTTCCGATCCATTCCGGGGTTTCCACTGAACCAATACCAGAGGTACCTCCTTGTTCCTCAGAACCTTTATATTCCGATCCTTGATGCCCACTGGTCTCTCAGCACAACTCAGGCTCGCATCCACCTAAATGTTCTCTAGTGGAACCACTGTTGACTCAACGGCTATACACTTCTTCAATTTCGACATATGGGAAATGGCGTGGATCTATCTAAACTCCGTTGGCAACTCCAAACGGTAGGCCACCCGTCCTACCCTCACAATTTCACGAAAAGGCCCAACATACCGGGGCCCCAACTTGCCCCTCTTCCTGGATCGAATCACCCCTTTTCCAGGAGAGACCTTCAGGAGTACGAAGTCGCCGACCTGAAACTCAAGCTCGTACCGACGTCTGTCTACATAACTTTTCTGTCAACTCTAGGTGATCAATAACCTCTGTTTAATCTGCTGAATCTGCTCTGTCGACTGAAGCACGATCTCTGTACTGCCCGCCACTCCCTGTAACCGAGAATTACCCAAAATGCAACTCTGCTCTAAATCTCAACGATCACTCGACCCATAAGGGTTAGGAAACCATGAATCACCGGATCCCCGATCCAAAACCCACTTTATCCATTTCGGAACGACTGAGAGACCCATTCGCACTCTCAGAGCAGCTCTCACGAGTTCCCTTCTTGTATTCGCATACACATGCTGCACTAGTCCCAACATACCTTTCTCTTCCCTTACCTAGGGAAATCCGCTTGACGACCTTGCCACTACTCCATGTATCGCACATGCTCCGGATCTGCTCGCAAGGACTCTCGGGTCCATGCATTACCTCTCCTCAGCAAATGAGGGTCCGCCACCACCTCCTATGCAACAGCTCAAAGGGCGGCATACCAATGCACTAATGATGGCTGTTGATATGGGACAACTCAACCAAGGATAAATATGTACCGCTGCTTCCTCCAAAATCTAATACACATGCCCGAAGCATGTCTTCGAGCGTCTAAATCGTTCACTCTCTCTGAAGTGTCCTTAGATGTCATCAGGATAATCTCCTTTCTCATATTCCTCTTCAAGACTGAGTACCAGATCAGCTTTTGGCTCCACAGCTGAGCCCCTAACGTCACCCGTATCATGATCCAAGTGTCCCACTAACTTCCTCCCCGTGACCACTATCCCGGCCCAGTGACACGCAAGTCACGAAATCCTCTTTTCCTCATGCGAGAAAAATACAATCCAACCGAGGATCGTCTCAACTCAAATCTCTGGTTTCTGCTCCGCGTATTCCCTGCGTATCCCCCGCATCTCCTGACAGAGATGGAGACCCCCGTCTCGCCCCCGACTCAACATCCAAGCTCCAAGGACTCAATACCAGGGCTACTCAAACCCAACTCTTCCACATCATGCACTGCTCGAAAACATTCCAACATCGAAATTCTCTTGCCATCTAGTGAGTACTGCAACTCCACGTAGCATCACAACACCCTCTGAGTAGGGAGTACTACGGCTCAAATATCCATCACAGACTCTGGAGGCAATCAACATAACAAATGCTCATCTTTGCGAAAATCCACTCTCTCAAATAATCTCCCTGGATGCCCATACTCGAAGGGCTCCCACTAGATTCACAGATACTTGATATGCCACACGTCGATTCAATTCAGGATTCACAAGTAACTCCGAAATGAAGATATCATACCCGGATATCTCAAAATACCCCAACAAACATCACAAGATCCTGCGATAACCACTGATCTCCTGCCCCAAGCATCATATAGACACAATAATACATCTCCTCTGAACCCCATAATTAGATCTACATTTTTCCCCCATTACAACTTCGGTGCATATAATTTCTCGATTGGAATACGAGAAAACGCTGACGCTACGAAATATGCTGATAATTCTCCGAAACTCTTTTTCCCGACGCTCAAGATCCAAACAAGGATACGCATACCGACCCCGGGAGTTGGCCGCCTAGTCATTCTCTATCTACTTGCAACAACACCAATCACCTGTCATGGATATATTCGTCCTCCTCCTCAAGTACTTCCCGCATTAACTCACTTTGACCCCTTTCCTCGATCACCGACATCTCTAGTCTCATGATTTCTTATAGCATATCTCTATACTCCACTTATAACTACTCTTGACAAATCTTTGCTTTACATACTGCACCCGGTTCTCCCCCACTTAGGGTTCGAACCATTACCAATTAGCACACAACCAACCCACGACTAATTTTCCACCAGCGAAATCGTACCTGTCCCCGGAAAGTGCTACACCACGCCCGATAATTCCCTTTTAAGGAACTCAATCAACCCCCTATACTCTGAACCTCTGATGAACTCCTCAAGAACCTCTCATCACGACTGCCTCTAATCGTTCCAAATCTCATACCAATCCAACACTAAGCATCTCAACTGCTCAATAACATCCCTATCTCATAGACTGCACCGCAAAATCATCGTTCCTCTCACCTCAACTCATCAACCAATGTTCCAACACCGGAATTTTCCCAAGGACAGGGACCCACTCCCAACATAGACGAAAACTCCCTGCACTGCAAAACTCAACTGAACTCCCCACTACTACCACTATAACACAACCTACTATTCTCAATTAGGTGTGGTGTGGTCCTCGACTACCTCAGTCCCAACTGACTGTCTGCTCCCGATAAGTCACTGCCTCGCGGCACACCTGCCACCCGCTACTCTGGGGAAAATCATCATCGATACGACCTGTAGGGTGTACCCCCAAACCCAAAACTGAAACATCAGGCCTCCCGTGTCTTGCACACGAACAAAAATAGCACCACCCACCTAGAAGATGACCTCTCCTCTATCGACTGATTGCTCAACTTAGACCGAAATTTTCTCCTTCCTTTAACTCCTTACCAAAATACTATGATAGGCACTCGCCTTTCCTCTCGAGGGACGCCTCTTCATACTCAATCATGGTCTGCAGGCCTAAAACCCATAGCGTCCGATCTCTACCTCATCGATCATGACCGGGTAATAAAATAATCACCAGCATCATTCACTACGAACCATGGTACTCATCCCATGACATCCCTTCTCAATCTGCTCCGGTGTATGGTACCCGAACCATAGTATCACTCCTCAATCTGCTCCGATGTATGGTACTCGAACCATAGCATCACTTCTCAATCTGCTCCGATGTATGGTACTCGAACCATAACATCACTCCTCAATCTGTTCCGATGTATGGTACTCGAACCATAACATCACTCCTCAATCTGCTCCGATGTATGGTACTCGAATCATAGCATCACTTCTCAATCTGCTCCGATGTATGGTACTTGAACCATAACATCACTCCTCAATCCGCTCCGATGTATGGTACTCGAACCATAACATCACTCCTCAATCTGCTCCGATGTATGGTACTCGAACCATAGCATCACTTCTCAATCTGCTCCGATGTATGATACTCGAACCATAAAATCACTCCTCAATCCGTTCCTTAGGACCTTCAGAATGCTCCCTGTAACAAGTATGGGTCCTCTGCTTTCAGTAGTACGGGCCCATACTACCTGCCACATCTACCCATACTTTCCACACGGACCATCCCAGAGCTCCTAAGTAGCTGCTCGACCTGCTCTTTCACCAATCTCATCGCACGTGCCCGCTCTCCAGCAAAATCCTCTACTTTACCAGCGCACTCATCTGGCTAGGTTTACTCCCTAGTCTCTTCCGTCGTCCTCCCACTTCTTTGCTATCAGCTGCTGAAGAGCTCCTAATGATGTCAGCCATCTACCTCTTGAATATCGTCATACTCACTTAGTAGCTGACTCCCATCATCGAGAGTTCCACAAAGCACAAAGCAAGCAGCATTCGAGCATCGAAGAATACATAGGACTCCTTATCTGTGATAACTCCACCTTCTCGGCTCATCCTCGGAAATACCCCTGAACTCTGTAACTCTACCCCTCGTGCGTTCTAACTGGATACTCTCACTCATCACATACTCAAAAGCATAACACACATATAACAACAAACCCTAGGCTAAGGCATCACAAATCAGGCCACTCTAGTCCTAAGATATGAAATACCTAGCCTGTCTCTAGCATGCAATAATATCTCATAAAGTGCATCATAGATATTTCATAACACAAAAGTAAGGGTATTTTGGGAAATCACCGTTTGGCTCTGGCTGATTGTACACACTGCTCTTTCTTGCTTTCTCTTTGAACTCTTATTCGCTTTTAGAAAACTATTTATTTGAAAACTTTTTCTTACTTCCTCAGTTTGAGTCCAGATTTACCCGAAGGCGCATCCGAATCCCTCAAACCAAGGCTCTGATACCAATTTGTAACACCGTAAATTTCAAGGCAAAATTTTCATTTAAAATAATCATTTTAATATTAAAACACTTGTTAAAAATGTCGTTCATAATTGAATTACAAAGCATAGTTTCATTTTCACTTGTATAGAAAACCAGGATCCTCCAAAATTTGACTCTTTCTCTAGTGTGTACAATCGAGTCGGTGCCATCCCGTGTTACTGAAAGAACCTGAAAACAACATATCACAAAACACTGTAAGCACGAAGCTTAGTGAGTTCCCCAATATACAACTTACGCATATACGCCTTTCCAGGCCCTGACCTTCCGGTCCACAACACAACCCGCCTTCCGGCCCTTAACATAATCGCCTTCCGGCCTGTATCATATTCGCCTTCCGGCCCATAACATATTCGCCTTCCGGCCCATAACATATTGCCTTCCGGCCCATAACACATTGCCTTCCGGCCCATAAAACATACACAACACATATAACAATTAACTTACCACATATAGCACATATATCACATATCATATCCGACCTTCCGGTCACGTAGCATATTGCCTTCCAACCCATACATATTGCCTTCCGGCCCATATAAACATACATAGCACGCATAGTAATTATCTTACCACATATAGCACGTATATCACATATCATATCCGACCTTCCGGTCACACTGTCAAACCCTTCCGGGTACAGTATAGTGAGAAGACTCACCTCGCGGATACTGAAAGTTAGCAACTCCTGAAATCCCTCGTACTTGATCCGCCGAGCTACAAGTTCCCTATAACATCATATATCTCTGGCGACTCGGCGAGTCTCGTCGTCCTCCAATCCTCTAAGGTTTCCCTTCTACTCGTCGAGTATCCTCCTTGACCCGACGAGTTACTCCTGGAAGAATCGCGGGGCCACCCCGACTCAACTCGCCGAGTCTGAGGAACAACTCGACGAGTCCTAGTTATTCTTCAAGCTACTCGCCGAGTCTGCTCATCTGACTCGGCGAGTCCATGCCATGCAGCCGCTCAAATTGCTCCCTAAGGTCGGAACTGCTCCGACCATTCATAGGTCTGGCCTTCCTAGACTGATCCATTATGTATGGTCCTCATTTCGGTGCTCATGCTACGCCCCAAGACTTATAATTCACATGTTGACCTAAGGCATAAGGATTTCAATCCAAAACCTTCACCAATTCCCGAGATGCACAGACATGGGGGTATTTTGGACCTCCAAGGGTCCTAATACAGGGTTACAATCGTTTGGGGAACAAGGGTAACATTCAATCTATCCATAAAAGGGTTCCATAAACGCTAATCCTCAAAATACATCACCATAGCAGAGTATACACGAATTCTTACCTGGATAATGTGTTCTCTATGTCCCCAATCCTCAGAATGTGACCCCCTTGCTGTTCCTTAGCCAAGCCCTTCTCTTCTTTGCACAACAACTCCTTCAAAATCACCAATGGCCTTTAATCTTGATCTAGATGCACACAATCGATTTAGAGTTCTTCTCAGAAGGCTAAAACGAACAATGACAGCCTATAAGTCCCCTTTATACGTCCCAAACCTAAACGGCTAGGGTTTTCGCTAAACAGCGCAGACTCGCCGAGTCCCTATCTGACTCGTCGAGTCCAGTCGCGAACCCGCGACCAGGTATGCGATCCTACTCGGTGAGTCTGGCTCCAACTCGCCGAGTCCCCCCCTTAAAACACCCCATAAATATAATTTCAACAATACTTGAGATTCCGGGCTGTTACAAATACAAGTGTTTGGAGGGACCCGGGTGGCGTTTAAGGACGGCAATTGAAGCGAGGGACTTGGGACTTGAGCTTACTCCCCATGAATAAACTTATACAAGAGTTTTTGGTCCAAAACACCCATTCCCCATGAGTTTACGGCCGTAAACTCATGGTGGGTGGTTTATGGTGCAAATTTAGGTCATAAATGGGTATGGACACATGGAAATGCTTGGATTAATTTTTCTTAAGGCTTGGATTGAATTAAAAACATCATTTACAATACATAAGGGAGTTTACAGCCTAGGCATGGGGTCTTTGGCCGTAAACTCTCAAATCTCCAAGATTTAGTGTTTTTAAGGTGTTAAAATCAATCACATGTGATTCTAAAAATTCCCACAAGCCTAGAAATGAGTTTAAGGCACCATTTGACACCTTATTATGAGTTTACAGCCATGAGACATGTTCTATGGCTGTAAACTCTAAAATGTGTGGTTTTGTTGTTTGTGAAGCCTTAAAACTATTTTTGGTTGGTCCTTTGATTTATTCCAAGGCTTTTGGTGGTGTTGGATGGCTTTCAAACACCCTAGATTTGGATTTGCACCATGTTTCATGGAGTTTATGGCCCAAGCACAAGCCTTGGCCATAAACTGATGTTAGTCCCCCAAAAATTGTGTTTCAAGTGTCCAAATGCAAAGATCTATGTTCTATAATTCATAACTAAGGCATATGAGTGATTTGGAAGGGTTTAAGGGCATGAAAACCCTAGATATATGAGTTTACAGCCCAGGAATGATCCTTGGCCGTAAACTCCTTCAAATGACTCAAAATCCAAGTTTAAAATGTTATAAGTCCAATTCATAAAGCCATCTAGCCATATCTAAGGTCCAATTGTGCTTAGGAAGGGTTTTTGAGCTCCAAAACCCATGATATATGAGTTTACGGCCTAGGATGGTTCCATGGCCATAAACTCATGATTATGGTCATATTTCATGATTTGAACTCGAATTTGAAGGCTAGGAATGTTACATAACAAGCTAAAGGAAGTACCTCAAAGATTTGGAGCTTAAAATTGATGATTTGGACCTTTAAACTTGGATTTAGGAGAGAGGTTAGAGAAAGAGTAGAGAGAGAGGGAAAAAGCTTCAAATGAAAGGTTTAACACATTTATATAGTTCCCAAAACTTGGACGCGGTGGAATTCTACCCGATACCGGCATTAAACGGGGCTTTCGGTCGCACCCGATTAAGTTACCGTGACCCGGCGGGAATGTTTCTAACTTTTTGAAATAAATACTCTTGGGTTAATTTCATGAGTTCCTAAGGGATTTGAACACTCATTAAATTATAATAACATATAAATTTAAAAAATTAACCCGAAGCATGAACGAAACGAATCGATTGACGGCGAAGTCTCACGGGTAGAACAAGTTTTTGACAATGGAAAACTTCGAGTTGTTACAGGGTATCTACTTGAAGAATGGGTACAACATCCAAATGCTCACCCAGAATGGTGTTAATAAGGTGGTAGCATTCGAGATGATCTGCCGAGCCAACATGTTGCTTCCCGATTACTTCGTCTTCAAGTACTTCTTCAAGTTTTGTTCCATTGACGACAAGTACACCTTTTTCGTATGAAGAAGGGGCATACTTTAGTTCATGACGATAAAACCCCCAAGAATTGGCAATATTGATGGTTGTGGGTTAATCATGATCTGATTGGCGGTGGGTAGTACCAGGAAAACAACTTCGGCAACGTCGCTCCTAAATTATTTCCCCACAACCAGGCCATCGTTGATCTCCTAAGAAGTGTTCAAGTTTTTCTAGAAGAATACTCTTAGGTATTGCTTGCTGGCGTGGGTATGAGTCCTTCCTGGAGGCGTCGAGGAAAATTGCCCATTTCTATACTGTCGTTGATGGTGAGTGGTTCTACTATTCTCCTTTTTCCATTCCTACCCCCCTTTTTAGAGGGAAGGTAGCATACTTTTCTACTTAAGTGTTTGCACTCCCGACTAGTCCTTACTTTGACATGTGTTGAATCCATGTTGTTGATGGGCGAGGTTTTGCATAAGCGATACTAGGGGAAATTGGAGCACCAAGAAACTAATATGGTTGAGGTACTTCCCTCACCCCACTGGTCTGATCGGCTTGCCTTGACTATTACTCCAGTACCGCTGGTGGTGGAGGGATCTTCGCCGTATGTTGGAGGGTCACCTTTGGCTACCCATCCCATCTCTAAAGTTGCTCCTCCTTCTGATGCCTGCTCTGTTCATACGTAAGTGGTTGAGGATAGCAAGGATGGCGTTATCTCAGATGCTCGGTGGTCCATTGTTAAAATGGAAGCCGTCTTGGCTATGAGACAAACCATTACCGATGCTTTTAGCATTGGGAGGCGGGTCCAATCAAGACGTAATTTCACTCATCTATTGAACTCGATATATTGTACGTTATAAGCACTTGTTGTGATCCCCGATGATGACGCGCAATAGTCCGAGGGGGATCCAGGGGCAATTAAGTGGCCCATAGTTCACGTTCAATATGTTTCCCAGTATCCTCCTAGTCTTTCTCTCCTTGGAGGCTCTCGGGGTGCTAAGCTGCACCAAACCCCATCACACGAAGGAGTTCCCAGGGCAAAGGTTGTTACAAATATGTTTGTTCCTGGCTGGAATATGAAAAATGAATCTTGACTGTCTTTTTGTACCAACATTGTGGAATTTTATCTCCATGCATTCCCACCTGCCACTGTTGCTGACATGGAGGCTATGGGTAGTCGTGCCTTATCCCATAATATACCTTACACTGCCACCCAGTACATGTTCTACCTTGTTGCTAGTGCTCGTCGAGTTCAACTGCTCAACGATATGGAGGCTTCCCATTCAGGTTGTGCTGCCCAGGAATCCAACCCGAGGTGTTAGATTGTTGAGATTGAAAATGATGTTCATGACTTTGAGTAGAAATGTGCTCTTCTTGCGTCAGAGAAGGTTACTGTGGAAGAGGTTCGATCCGCCCGGGAGGCGAAGGTGGATTACCTGGCCCAGGTCAATGAAGGGCTCATGATTCAGAACGAGATCTTGGAATGGGATGTATATGACCATTATAAGCTAATTGTGGATGCTCATGCTGAGGCAGATGCCGCCCAACATGATCGGGATTGGCTTTTACGTTAGGGTGTCATACGTATTATGGACAAGTTGATTGAACATCTAGAGTTTACTGGCATTGTGAGCCAGATCATGCATGCGATGTTTGTTTATGGGGAGGAGTCCGGGCATAGTGGATTGTAAGCTGAGGTGGACTTCGGTTCCTATGACCCTAATGTTGGATTAGTGTCTAAGTTCATAACTATATTTGGTATGTACTTGATCCGGTTGTGCATGGTCCTTCTGGGTTGCCTTCACCAAAGCAACTTGACTGGAGGAATAATAGAGAAAGAGGTTATTATGGTTTATTAATATATTATAAGACTAATGTATTAAATAAGAAATCATATTTGTTTAATTAACATTTGTCAAGAATTAATCAAGAATTAATTTTGTGATAAAAAAGAAGTTAGTTGAACTAAGGGGACTGAATTGTAATTATGTGATAGTTACAAGGTTGGGTAATGAAACCCTAAATGATAGGGTGGACGAATTCTAAGGATAAGTCCTTAAGAATTCATCAATAATGGGATTCTAGAATTATTTTATGGGCTGCTTGGTGGCTAAGTAACTATATAAGGATAATGATTGAAACCCTACTTCCTACACCTATATAAGAACCCCTTGGGAATGAGAATTCGACTATACCTAACCCTAGAAGTCTTAGAGTCGAATTTCTCCTCTCCCACTCTCTCTTGTTTCATCCAATTGCTTTTGGTGTTTGTGATTCATTAGAGGCAAAACATTTTAGGTGCTAAAGTTCTCAAGGCTTCAAGATCCACAATCAACAATAAGGTAATCATCTAGCTCTGTTTTCTTATGTGAATTTTGAATCAAGTATCCTAGATCTAGGGTTTGTAAGTCTTGGATGAATTGCATGTACAATAGAGAAACCTACATCCAAGCTTTAGGGTTTGCATGAACACATAGGATGTTATTTTGTGTAAAACTCATCAGTGGTATCAGAGACATGATTGGTTTCTTTTGTATTGATGCATTGCTTGTTAATCCTTTCTGAAAATCATTTTTTTCTACCTTCTGCCCGACCTGACTCGACGACTCACTATCTGGACTCGGCGAGTCAGTCCAACTCGATGAGTCTAGTTAGTGACTCGGTGAGTCAGAGCGTTTGGCAGAGGAATTTTTGGGATTTCTTGCTGTTTTTCTTAAGGATAATTGCCTAAATCGTTTTTAACTAATAAAATCCGAATTTTATTGTTAGTTTATGATTATCCTTGCCAAAACAAAAGATAATTACCAATTGTTTGAATAATAAATTCCTTATTTGATAATATTTGATTATTTGAATTAATTGTTGAATTATCTTGTAAATAAAATGGATTAGGTCAAATTTAGATAACCATTAAATTAAATGTGTAATTTTAAATTATTTTCTATTTGATCCTATGTGTTTTGAAAAGTTCAAAACTTGTCCTTAAGTTTTGAAATTTAAATTTTTTGCTTAAAAGTTTCATTTGAATTATTTAAATTTCATACCCTAGAATTTTACAAGTTTAAAATTCACCCTATGTCATTATATTATTACAAGATTAATATATATATATATATATATATATATATATATATATATATATATATATATATATATATATATATATATATATATATAAACTTAAAATGCTAGTCTTACTGTTAGTAGGCCTCATTCACAAAGCCGATCTATAAGGGGGTATAAGGTTATGGCCTATAAAATGGTCGTTTAATGGGTGTCCACACTCACCCACCGCTTACTTGATTGGTGGAGGGTCGTTAGCCGAACGGGTAGGATATGGCAACCATTTCCTCATTAATAAGTATAATGAATTATAAAAGTAACTAACTATTTTTCCAAAATTCCCAATCTTAGCTACTTTAGGCAAAAGTGAAATTGATGCAATTCCAAGAAATTACACTTTTTACCCTTGCTAAGACGTTAGTGGAGCGTGTGTGGTTAACCGACACACTAATTGGGATCTAAGCAAAGATGGAAAAGGGTGACTCATTGTTTGTCATAGTTCGATGGAGCGTGTGTGGATAGCCGGCACATCGAATAGGTACGAAACGACCCAAAAATACAACCCAAAATTTTCGTTTTTCGATATAATCAAAACCATAATCAGAGTGTCATATAATAAAACCATACGTGATGTATTCCAACATGATAGAAAACACTGTGCGGAAACTGTATCATACTACGGCAAATCAAAACAAACTAAATCAATCCCAGGCTAAAAGCTAAAGCTGTGGTGTGTGCGATGCCGTCACCCCGAGCTCTTCCCTTTGCTTGCGGAAGTACCTGAAACCAAAACTGAAACTGTAAGCACGAAGCTTAGTGAGCTCCCCCAAACTACCACATACCATACAATAACATATAAACACATATTGGGCCTTGCCCACTGCATAGGGCCGAAGCCCGGGAACTGCATCGGACCGAAGTCCGGAACTGACCGGGACTTTGTCCCCTGCATCGGACCGGAGTCCGGAACTAACTGCATCGGACCGAAGTCCGGAACTGACTGGGACCTTGTCCCCTGCATCGGACCGAAGTCCGGAACTAACTGCATCGGACCGAAGTCCGGAACTGACTGGGACCTTGTCCCCTGCATCGGACCGAAGTCCGGAACTAACTGCATCGGACTGAAGTCCGGAACTGACTGACTGAACATGGCATAGCATAACACATCAACTAGCATAACACATATACGACATGCTACATCGGGCCGTAGCCCGGAACACATAATACTTAACGCATAAAACATAGCACACAAATCCTGTTCGAGCCACGAAGGCATCGAACATACTAACTACTGCATCAGACCTAAATCCGGAAACTACTGCTAACTGAACGGGCCGGCATTGTGGCCTTAGACCCGTTCCTACTGGAAGGAAACTCACCTCGTAAGCTGGCTGCTGAGTGTGTGGCTCGGGAAGCTAACGGCTGCTGCTCCTGAATCTCCTCGGCTACAAGTCCATAAACACACTCAATCAAATACTAAACACTGCACTTGGGGTAAAATGACTCTTTTACCCTTGGTCAAAGTTACTCTCATTTGGACTGACTCGCCGAGTTGGGCCACCCAACTCGCCGAGTCCTACTCTCACTTTTCACTCTTACTCGCTGCTACTCGTCGAGTCTGGCATCGACTCGACGAGTACCCTCTTGATCCAAGAACTCAGACAATCTTCATCCGACTCACCGAGCCGGATGAACAAACTCGACGAGTTGTTCTTGATCTTAAGGAGATTGCCTTGGACTCGCCGAGTTGATGAACAACTCGCCGAGTCCCTCCATCACTGAGTTTACCCTCAACTCGCTGAGGCCACTCTCTAGCTCACTGGGTTCACTCGACACTGGTAAAAATGAAGGAATCGGGAACTCGCGACCCAACTCGCCGAGTCGTTCTTCCCGACTCGCCGAGTTGCCACCATGCAACTGATTTTTACTCGATTTTGTTTGAATCCAACCCATACAATTGATAGATCTGGGTCCAATAAGCTGATTTACCACGTAAAGTTTCCAACTTTACGTGTACAACCTCATGAATAAGGGAAATAAGGCTAAAAGATGCATAAAATGGGTAGATCTATGGTTAATATGCAAAGTAACTCCAAAAAGACAGTAGATCTGGGCTCTACAACACCCCCTCATTCATATCCAAAGATATTTCAACTTATTAAGACATTCATGCAAACATAAGGCTTGGAACAAGCATCAACTAGCTCTTAGGAGAGCTCTAATGGAAGTTTAAAGCATATATCAAGAAGGGAACTCCGAAAATACCTCAATTAACTCAGATTTGACCTTGGATCCTTGCACTACAACTCTTCTCCTTGCTTCTTTCTCCTTCTCCTTCTTCACACCTTCACAAAATGGCACCAAAACACTTATAAGCTCTCAAGGGAGGATTAGGGTTCTCTCACTGTGTTCTCAGGGTGAGGGAGGCGAGAATGGGGGCTATAAGGTGGTTTAAATAGTGGGCAACCCAGGGATTTAGGGTTTCACCCAGACGGATGGACTCGCCGAGTCAGGGATATGGACTCGCCGAGTCCCCGACTCACGCGTGCTCGAAGTCGCGACCCTACTCGGCGAGTCAGGCTAGAACTCGCCGAGTCCCTCTTGAAAACTTACAACAATTACCAATGAATTAACGTACCGGGAACGGGTCGTTACAATTCTCCCCCACTTGTTTCAGACTTCGTCCTCGAAGTCTGCTACGACTGGATCTGCAAAAATTTCCGGGTAGTGCGCTCTCATCTCCTCCTCAGCCTCCCACGTCCATTCAGAGCCCTTCCGGTGCTGCCACTGCACCTTTACTAGCTGAATTACCTTGTTCCTCAAGGTCTTGATCTTCCGTTCCAGAATCGCGACCGGCCTCTCAATATAATTCAGGCCGCTATCAACCTGGATATCCTCTAAGGGAACGACTGCCGTCTCATCCACCAAACACTTCCTTAACTGCGACACGTGGAAGGTGTTGTGTATCTGACTAAGCTCCTCAGGAAGATCTAACCGATAAACAACCCGACCCACCCGGGCCAAAACCCTGAAAGGACCAATAAATCTGGGGCCCAACTTGCCCCTCTTCCGGAACCTGATGACACCTTTCCAAGGTGAGACTTTCAGAGGAACCATATCTCCCACTTGGAACTCCAAGTCCGAACGCCTCCTGTCGGCGTAGCTCTTCTGTCGACTCTGCGCAGTCTGCAGCCTACTACGGACCTGCTGGATCAACTCCGTCGTCTTGAGCACCACTTCGGTGCTCCCTATGACTCGCTGACCGACCTCGCCCCAACAAATCGGGGTCCTGCACTTCCTGCCATACAGCATCTCAAAAGGAGGTCGATCAATACTCGCATGATAACTGTTGTTATACGAGAATTCCGCTAACGGAAGATACGTATCCCAACTGCCCCCAAAATCTAGAACACATGCCCTAAGCATGTCCTCAAGAGTCTGAATCGTCCTCTCGCTCTGCCCGTCTGACTGTGGATGAAAAGCAGTACTGAAATGGAGACGAGTACCCATCTCGTCGTGGAACCGCTTCCAGAATCTGGACGTGAATCGAACATCTCGGTCCGACACCACCGATACCGGCACCCCATGACGTGCCACAATCTCCCGCACATAGATATCGGCTAACTTTTCCGCCGATATACTCTCCTGAATCGGAATAAAATGGGCACTCTTCGTCAACCGATCCACTACTACCCATATCGAGTCCACTCCACGTGCGGTCCTGGGGAGTTTGGTGACAAAATCCATGGTGATATCCTCCCATTTCCACACGGGAATGTCTAACGGCTGCATCTTGCCGTGAGGTCTCTGGTGCTCCGCCTTGACCTTCCGGCAGGTCAAACATCTCTCAACATACCAAGCGACGTCCCGCTTCATGCAGGGCCACCAATAATCAGGTCGAAGATCTCGATACATCTTCGTCGCTCCCGGGTGGATGGAAAATCGAGACTTATGAGCCTCGTCCATCAATACTTGCCGTACCCGGCCCCAGTACGGTACCCACACCCTACCATGAAGCATCAACAAACCCCGACTGTCGTAATCAAATGAAGCTACTCGGCCCACTATCCTCTCACACTTCTGTCTCTCCTCCTTGAGGCCCTCCATCTGAGCCTCCTTGATCCGCTCCAACAACGGAGTGATCACTGTCATCCTCATACACAGATCTCTAATAGGGGCCGTCGACACCTTGCGGCTCAGGGCGTCGGCCACCACATTGGCCTTCCCTGGATGATAAAGGATCTCACAGTCATAGTCCTTCAGCACGTCTAACCATCTCCTCTGCCTCATGTTCAAACTCGGTTGATCCATAAGATATCGCAAACTCTTGTGATCCGTGTATATAGTACAGCGGACCCCATAAAGGTAATGTCTCCAAATCTTGAGGGCAAATACAACTGCCCCCAGCTCCAAGTCGTGGGTAGGATAATTAGCCTCGTGACGCTTCAACTGTCTCAAGGCATAAGCTACCACATGGCCTCGCTACATCAATACTGCTCCCATACCTGTGATCGAAGCATCACAATAGACTACAAAATCCTCTACTCCCTCTGGCAAGGTAAGGATCGGAGCCTCGCACAATCTCTGCCTGAGAGTCTCGAACGCCGCCTGCTGCTCAGGCCCCCAACGAAAAACCACCGACTTCTTGGTTAGCCGGGTGAGCGGCACTGCTATCTTGGAGAAGTCCTGAATAAATCTCCGATAATACCCCGCCAACCCTAGGAAGCTCCGAATCTCAGATGGAGACCTCGGGACCTCCCACTGCATCACGGCCTCAATCTTGGCCGGATCTACCAAAATACCCTTCTGGTTGACGAGATGACCAAGAAACTGCACCTCGCACAACCAGAACTCACACTTGGAGAACTTTGTGAAAAGTCTCTCCCTCCTCAAAGTCTCCAACACCTCCCGCAGGTGCTCCTCGTGCTGCCCCTGTGTCTTGGAATACACCAAGATGTCATCTATAAACACTATCACCGACCGATCCAGCATCGGCCTGCACACGCGGTTCATGAGATCCATGAACGCGGCTGGGGCATTGGTGAGCCCAAATGGCATCACCACGAACTCATAATGGCCATACCGGGTCCTGAAAGCAGTCTTCTGTACATCCTCATCTCTAACCCTCATCTGATGATAACCGGAGCGTAGATCGATCTTGGAGAACCAAGACGCTCCCTGAAGCTGATCAAACAAGTCATCAATCCTCGGAAGTGGGTAACGGTTCTTCACCGTTACTTTGTTCAACTCCCGATAATCAATGCACATACGATGCGACCCATCCTTCTTCCTCACAAATAAGATCGGCGCTCCCCAAGGCGAACTGCTCGGCCGAATGAAACCCTTGTCTAACAGATCCTGAAGCTGTGTAGACAACTCCTGCATCTCAGGGGGAGCAAGCCGATACGGTGCTTTGGCTATCGGAGCCGCACTAGGAACTAGGTCGATCCTGAACTCAACCTGCCTCTCTGGAGGTATCCCCGGCAAATCCTCGGGAAACACATCCAGGTAGCCACGAACAATAGGAACATCATCAATCGTCGTCTTGCCCTTCTCCCGGGCATCCAAGACGTAAGCTACAAAACCGGTGCAACCCTGCTGAACATAGCGCCTCGCCCTTGCGGCGGAACAAAATATCGGTCCTCGCTGGGGCCTCTCGCCCTGAATCACTATCTCTCCCCCACTGGGAGTGCGAACCCTCACTAGCTGAAGCTCACAATCAATCACCGCCCCATTGGGGCTCAGCCAATCCATGCCCACAATAACTTTATTCCCTCGCAGGGGAATAGGAACCAGGTCCACTGAAAACTGCTCATCAAATATCTGAAGGGAACACCCTCTATGTACTCTGCCGACCCTCACGGTCCTATCATCTGCTATCTCAACCTCTAATGGACAATCCAGCTCCCCTGGAGCTCTGCTAAATCTCTTGCTAAGCGCAAGCGATACAAATGATCGGGTAGCCCCCGAATCGAACAATACCAAAGCAGAGATGCCGTTCACAGAGAACGACCCTAAATAGAACATACCCACATAAGTAATACTCAACCGATATAATAACAATTAAAGATGAAGGAAAGATTCATACCCGTCACCACATCAGGAGTCGCTCGCGCCTCCTCTGCTGTCATCTGAAATGCCCTGCTCTTCGCCACTGGCGCATCAGCTCGGCCCTGCCGGCCATCCGTAATCCTCAAGGTGGCAGGGGCAGGTGCAACCACCTTCCCTGCTGCAGCTAAACTGGGACACTGGGACCTTTTATGTCCCCTCTGATTGCACTGAAAGCAAATCAGATCTGATGCTGTAACCGTAGTAGCAGGGGCCGTACAATCCCTACTCAAATGCCCAGTCCGACCGCACTTGTAGCAGCCGGAACTCCCTGCCTTGCACGCCCCCTCGTGCAATCTCCCACACTTGCCACACCGACCGTGGCTCTGCTGATTCCTAGACCTGTGATCTGAAACCTTGGGCTTTTTGCCCACACTGCCTGAACCCGAAACCGCCTCCGGTTTCCTCTTCTTCTCCATCTCGAGATCAATCTCCCTCTCTCTAGCTCTGGCAATCATGTCGTCCAGCGTTTTACAACTGGACCGGCTCACAAACATGCGGATGTCACTCCGCAACATCTCATGATAACGGGCCTTCTTCATCTCCTCATCGGCTACATACTGAGGAACAAGAAGGGCCCTCTCCCTGAACTTGGCGGTGATCTCCGCCACTGTCTCTGTAGTCTGGGTAAGGTCCTAAAACTCCCTAGCTAACTGCTGCACCTCAATGACTGGTGCAAACTCCGCCCTGAACCTGGTAGAGAAATCAGCCCAGGTCATGGCATCCAATGCCGCATCATCCCCGATGGCATGTCCGACCTCCTCCCACCAATCCCGTGCCCTGTCCTTCAGAAGACAGGACGCCAATCTGACCTTGTCCCCCTCGGGACACCTGCTAGTGCGGAAAGCGTTGGCCACATCCGCCAACCATCTGGTACTCGCTATGGGGTCCCGCGCCCCATGATAGTCTGGAGCTCCGCATGCCCTGAACTCCCTGAACGTAAGTGTGCACGACCCCATCACAGCCGCCATCTCAGCACGGAAAGTACTCAATCTCTCATCCATCAGCTCTAAAATACCCTCCTTGATCGAACCGAAGATCACAGGAGTCTGCTCCAGTATGATGCGGGTAACCTCAGAAGAAAGGAACTCTCTGGTCTGCTCATCCATCTGCCCGACCTCCGGGCCTGATCCCGATCCTGATCCCCCTCCGGCATTTGAGCTGCCAACTGCTGGTCTCGGACGCAAAACTACCATTCTGAAACATTTTATAACAACATCAGAACACTGGAATATCTCAAGGGATCATGATACTACTACTAGCTTCCTGGTCTTGTCTTGGCCTTCCTTGATTCGAGTACGGATCCTCTGCTTTCAGTAGTACGGGCCCATACTACCTTCCACATCTATCCGTACTTTCCTCAAGAACTGCCTTGACTCCACCAAGTCACTTCTACTACTGCCATTCTCTGCTACTCTCATCCTAGGCTTGCCCTAGGGAAACCTCAAGCTCAACACGACTGGTCCTCAGCTGCTGTAGGTCTCCTCATAATGCCAGCTAGCCACCACCTAAACACCATCACATGTGATGAGGATCAGATAATCCTTCAAGTAAAAGATCCGTCCCTACAACGGTTGGACTCAAACAAGAGCTGCGCAATAGGGCCAGTTCCAGCACTCTGGGATTATTCAAACCTGATTACATGTGGCGTGACGTGTTCACCTAATGGCTAACTCCCAGTACTCAGAACCCCACCAAGCACGAAGCAAGCAGCATTCGGATAAGGGAAACAGACTCAGGCAAAAGCTATTCTCATAACAAGAAACTGCACTAGCATAGGATGCTAAACTCATACTATCAGGCATAACCTAAACAGGCTATCCTACTGCTGTCTACTCAATTCTAGCATGCAATACTCATAAAGCTGTAACACATAAGCAGGCACATAAGGCATTCTCCTAGATCCTTAGCCCTATACTAGCATGTTGTTCTACTGAAACTGAAACTGAACAAATAACTTGTATGGGTAATTTGGGAGTACTTACTTGAGCTCGGCTGACCGCATGCACACACCTCTATCTTGTTAAAAACAATTCTTTCTTTCTAAGTGCTTTCAAAATTCTTTTTGTAAAACATTTTTATTTTACTAAAATCTTTTATTTCCCTTAGTTTGAGTTCAAATACACCCGGAAGTGTATCCGAATCCCTCAAACCAGGGCTCTGATACCAACTTGAAACGACCCAAAAATACAACCCAAAAATTTCATTTTTCGATATAATCAAAACCATAATCAGAGTGTCATATAATAAAACCATACGTGATGTATTCCAACATGATAGAAAACACTGTGCAGAAACTGTATCATACTACGGCAAATCAAAACAAACTAAATCAATCCCAGGCTAAAAGCTAAAGTTGTGGTGTGTGCGATGCCGTCACCCCGAGCTCTTCCCTTTGCTTGCGGAAATACCTGAAACCAAAACTGAAACTGTAAGCACGAAGCTTAGTGAGCTCCCCCAAACTACCACATACCATACAATAACATATAAACACATATTGGGCCTTGCCCACTGCATCGGGCCGAAGCCCGGGAACTACATCGGACCGAAGTCCGGAACTGACCGGGACCTTGTCCCCTGCATCGGACCGGAATCCGGAACTAACTGCATCGGACCGAAGTCTGGAACTGACTGGGACCTTGTCCCCTGCATCGGACCGAAGTCCAGAACTAACTGCATCGGACCGAAGTCCGGAACTGACTGGGACCTTGTCCCCTGCATCGGACCGAAGTCCGGAACTAACTGCATCGAACCGAAGTCTGGAACTGACTGGGACCTTGTCCCCTGCATCGGACCGAAGTCCAGAACTAACTGCATCGGACCGAAGTCCGGAACTAACTGACTGAACATGGCATAGCATAACACATCAACTAGCATAACACATATACGACATGCTACATCGGGCCGTAGCCCGGAACACATAATACTTAACGCATAAAACATAGCACACAAATCCTGTTCGAGCCACGAAGGCATCGAACATACTAACTACTGCATCGGACCTAAATCCGGAAACTACTGCTAACTGAACGGGCCGGCATTATGGCCTTAGACCCGTTCCTACTGGAAGGAAACTCACCTCGTAAGCTGGCTGCTGAGTGTGTGGCTCGCGAAGCTAACGGCTGCTGCTCCTGAATCTCCTCGGCTACAAGTCCATAAACACACTCAATCAAATACTAAACACTGCACTTGGGGTAAAATGACTCTTTTACCCTTGGTCAAAGTTACTCTCATTTGGACTGACTCGCCGAGTTGGGCCACCCAACTCGCCGAGTCCTACTCTCACTTTTCACTCTTACTCGCTGCTACTCGTCGAGTCTGGCATCGACTCGACGAGTACCCTCTTGATCCAAGAACTCAGACAATCTTCATCCGACTCGCCGAGCCGGATGAACAAACTCGACGAGTTGTTCTTGATCTTAAGGAGATTGCCTTGGACTCGCCGAGTTGATGAACAACTAGCCGAGTCCCTCCATCACTGAGTTTACCCTCAACTCGCTGAGTCCACTCTCTAGCTCACTGGGTTCACTCGACACTGGTAAAAATGAAGGAATCGGGAACTAGTGACCCAACTCGCCGAGTCGTTCTTCCCGACTCGCCGAGTTGCCACCATGCAACTGATTTTTACTCGATTTTGTTTGAATCCAACACATACAATTGATAGATCTGGGTCCAATAAGCTGATTTACCACGTAAAGTTTCCAACTTTACGTGTACAACCTCATGAATAAGGGAAATAAGGCTAAAAGATGCATAAAATGGGTAGATCTATGGTTAATATGCAAAGTAACTCCAAAAAGACAGTAGATCTGGGCTCTACAACACCCCCTCATTCAGATCCAAAGATATTTCGACTTATTAAGACATTCATGCAAACATAAGGCTTGGAACAAGCATCAACTAGCTCTTAGGAGAGCTCTAATGGAAGTTTAAAGCATATATCAAGAAGGGAACTCCGAAAATACCTCAATTAACTCAGATTTGCCCTTGGATCCTTGCACTACAACTCTTCTCCTTGCTTCTTTCTCCTTCTCCTTCTTCACACCTTCACAAAATGACACCAAAACACTTATAAGCTCTCAAGGGAGGATTAGGGTTCTCTCACTGTGTTCTCAGGGTGAGGGAGGCGAGAATGGGGGCTATAAGGTGGTTTAAATAGTGGGCAACCCGGGGATTTAGGGTTTCACCCAGACGGATAGACTCGCCGAGTCAGGGATATGGACTCGCCGAGTCCCCGGCTCATGCGTGCTCGAAGTCGCGACCCTACTCGGCGAGTCAGGCTAGAACTCGCCGAGTCCCTCTTGAAAACTTACAACAATTACCAATGAATTAACGTACCGGGAACGGGTCGTTACAAGGTAACTATAAAATGAGGGCACCATTTACATTTTCATGGTTATTCACACCACTTTGTGATCCTTGGCATCCCTATCACAAACTAGAGGGGCATATGCCATTGGAAAGTTCAATGAATCTCAAAGGATCTAGGATTTTTCAATACATTTAAAACTTAACCTCTTTTTCATTTTTCATGATGGAGAATTTGTGAATCGTCACTTACCTTCAAATTATTTGCATGTTAGATTACGGCATCACTATTCTAATTTGTAAATAATGTTGTTGGATACTAGACCTAATTTCTCATTTAGGTGATTAATTGGGGATTCATTTCTAATCAAACTTTGTCTCTTTTCTATTTCAGATGTCGAACGTCAACAACAATGCTTCCAGCTCGAATTCCTCAAGCTCGTTCTCACTCATGAACTTGTGTGGGAGAGTGATCTTTGATGGGTCCAATTTCAATGATTGGATCTGCAACATCTGAATGGTCACTCATTATAAAGACAAAGAGTATATTCTTGATGAAAAGATGAAGGAAATCAACCTCAACACTACCACCGCTAAAGAGATTGTTGCCTTTGAGGCCCATAAGTGTGGTGCTACGAAAGTCCATTGCATCATGCTAGTGACTATGACTACAGAACTCCAAAAGTCCTACGAGGACATGTATTCCTATGAGATGAACCAAGACTTGCTAGACTGGTACCACCAGAGCGCTAGGCTAGAAAGGTACGAGATCATCACTTCGATGATCACCACCAAAATAGGTAATGGAGAGTCCCTTACCGCTCATTTGCAAAAGATGCAGAGATATGTTGATCGCCTGCTGAAGTTAAATGTTAACTTCGATGAAGAGCTAGCAATCGACATCATCCTTCATTCCTTGCCTCCCTGCTACAACCAGTTTCGCATAACCTACCACATTAATAAGGAAGATGTCACTTTGAGCAAGCTTCAAGGCTTGCTAAGGACTGCTGAGAGCAATCTCAAAGATAAGTCTTTTGCATCAACTCCTGCTCCTACTGCTACCCCTGTCTTGGCAATAGGGCAAGGGAACGATAAGAAGAGGAGGACTGTCTCAAAGAGCAACCACAAGGGAAAGTCACAAGATAGTACCTCTTCTAGTGGAACCAAGGCTGGTTCTGATAAACCCAACTCTAACCCCAAGGAGGCAGATTGCCATCATTGCCACATGATAGGGGATTGGAAGAGAAGCTACCTAGAATATCTGCAAGCTATTAAGGATGGGAAGATCAAGCCGTCCTTCGTAGGTATTTACACTATTAAATATAATGAATCATCGTGTGCTATTTCTTGGGTTCTTGAAAAGCTCCATGGAAGGTGGATCTAGAAGGAATAAAGCCAAAATGATGAATCCTTACCTCAAAATAATCTCCAACTGAAGGGTAAACCAAATCTCCTCAAGCCTCCTTGATCCAAGCTTCTAAAACTTCAAGATTTCCTTTCTAAATCCACTTATCTAAGATCCAAAATGCTCCCAAGGCTCTCACTAATGATTTTAGGGATTCTGATTCTCAGAGGAGTAATAAGGGGCCGAAATGGGGGCTTAAGGTTTCTTAAATAGGGTGCAAGCCCTGAGGATTAGGGTTTCTCCTTCCAGCACGGACTCGTCGAGTCCATCCACCGACTCGGCGAGTCTAGTTACTTAACATGTGCCCGACACACGCTTCGACTCGACGAGTTGAAACTCCTACTCGCCGAGTCCTTCCTTTCCAAACTTACACTTTACCCCCCTGAACTCTTGATTTTGACTTAGGATTTTACAAATTCCAAATCATGTGTGGGGTAATTTGCCTCATGAGGCTTCATCTGCCTCGAGGCGTAAGCAATCACGTACCCTATCTGCATAATGACAAATCCCAGACCTAAAATCGAAGCGTCACAATAGACCACAAAATCATCGAATCCCTCGGGTAACACAAGAATCGGGGCCTCGCATAATTTGTGCCTCAATATATCGAACACCAACTGCTGATTTGAACCTCACTGAAAAGTCACATTCTTCTTGGTCATGCAGGTCAAAGGTATTGCAATCTTGGAGAAACCCTAAATAAATCTCCGATAATAACCCGCAAGACCTAAGAAACTGCGAATCTCGAATGAGTTCTTCAGAGCCTCCCAATGCATCACAGCCTTGATCTTGGCCGGGTCTACCAATATACCACCCTAATTGATGATGTGCCCCAAAAATTGCAACTCATGTAATCAAAACTCGCATTTAGAGAATTTATCATAAATCCTTTCCCTCCTCAAAGTCTCCAACACCTCTCGCAAATGTGCAGTTGTTACAAATGTATCACTACTAAATATTTGACAATGAATTTGGGATAGAAATGGCTTGAAGACCTGATGGGAAAGGCTTAAAGAATGAATTATAGAATCACCACTCTCATAAAATATAATTAAGAATGTTGTTATATTTAGGAATAACACTTGTTATTCTTTCAGAATGTTGTTATTATTCAATAAAGCACAATCATACAATGTAATTATTTGATATATTATTAATTCAAGAATCAATTTTGTGTATTTTTTCAGAATGTATTTAGTAGTTTATGATTGACATTCTGTCATCATGACAGAATAAAATTGAAAATACAATTACTAGTTAATGGTTGACATTCTTATATTCTGACAAAATAATATCGAAAAATATATTTACTAGTTTATGGTTGACATTCTATCATTTTGACAGAATAAAATCGGATTTTTAAATTTGAATTAATTTAAAATATTTTGATTTTTAAAAATAAAAGAGTTAATTATTCCTAAAAATCTGAAAATTTCCTTTTTTATATATGTTAATTGACTAAAATACCCTTATGCTGAAATTAGTGTGATTATATGGTACATATTATCGTATTCTAATACCATAGACCCTCAGATCATTATCTTTGATTCTATTCCATCCGGTGGTCCAGATTTGTACATTGTGGCACACAATAATTAGTAAAAACAAAATAACATATATATATATATATATATATATATATATATATATATATATATATATATATATATATATATATATATATATATATATATATATATATATATATATATATATATATATACACACACACACGTTATGCATTTATACATTTTTTGTTTATACATTTTGTATTTCAATCATTGCTAAAAAAAAAATCAGTTATCTATAATATATAATATACATAATATAATATCTATTAAACTTTTTATATAATAATGTATGATTGTAAATGTATAATATAGTCAATATCCCACGTTTCAGGAGGACCTTGTGGTTACATCCTTTTTCTTGCATTAAGCTTATATTAGGTGAAATGAATAGGGTCCTAGCTTGATGCTAGAATGATAAAAAAAAATATGTATTTCTCTACATTTAGCATGTTTTAAACAGAAAATATAATATTTTATTTATCCCATCTTTGTAAATATAATTATGAAATCTTTTTTTAATCTTAGTGCCATTTTTTAAAAATAAAATTATAAAAAAAAGGCTGATTTAATGTACTTTTTTAACAGATGTGACAAAACTAGTAAAATTTATATACTAGTTCATATTGATTATATTATATTCAGGTTTATCATTATTTTTATTTTAGGACGCTTCTAGTCTTTCTTACGAGTATAGTAGTGGATCGCTTTTTTTTTTTTTTTTTTTTTTTTTTTTTTTTTACATGTAAATGAACTCTTTGTTTTTTATTTAGTTCAAGCAAAATTGCTCTTAAGCTTACTTACCTTCTTGAAAGGGCTGGGGGACCTTTGACACTCTCTTGTTTCGTATATCGCAAACAACCTCAACAAATAGTTGCTACGAATCATAACTCAGTATGGGGATAAAGAATAGTCATACTTGCCCTATTAATAGTTAATAACATCAAAAAAACAGGTAGAAATCATACAACGACCTTTGACAATAATTCAATTCATCTATCAAAACTCTCATAGCTGCTTCAAAAGGTTGCATGATGACCTAAATGGAAAGGATATGAATGGTTTTTATGTATAAAGGAATGATTAATGTTGTTTTGTACTATAACAATTAGTAAAAACTGGTCAGAGTTTGACGGTGAAACCACCACGAACCGTTATGCATTAAAGATCAATTATGTATAATTTTATGTTTATAATGTATATTAAAGATATTCTATTCATAATTACTTTAGAACATCTCAAACTGCTTAAACCATATATCGTTGAAAATCGAATCGAAAATCACGGATAATTAAATTTATTGACGACCTTAAAAATAAAACTTTGCATCAAGTATACCTGAGAGTTATGGATAAGATATTTGAATATATTACATTCTTCCGATTCCATCGATATAAAGAATGTCCAAGACGGAGATCGTATGAGGAAGTTACGTTTCTTTTAAATTGTAAAAATGCGTATTTATCTAATTTTTTTTGAAACAAACCGTGTACTGTTTCGTTTGGAATAGCTACGAACCTCGTAAATTGCTTTTGAACACCTTTTTGAGCTCATATTATGGTATATTATTTTATTTCATTTTTATCATTTTTAACGTCGACCAAAATCAAATCTGTAAAATCTATCAAATACGAATCAATTAATCGCAAAACTTTAAACGTTAATTCACGGAGTTCGGTATATCCTAATTGAATTCCGTCTGTATTTCTGGAATCACAATGACCGGAACAATAAGCAGGCACATTCATAATTTTTTTACTTATCGGGATCTATTAACACAATAATCAAGAAAGCAGGTGATGATTTCCTTACTAAATATTGAAAGTATGTACTTGTGTATACCTTCTTATATCATTTAATTTTACCAAAATCTATTTCACTTATCAGTGGGTATATACAAGACTCATGAATGTATAAAATTTTCCTAACCCTCCAAATGCACACATGTGTATGTATATCTTGTAATATACTTTAAAATATCTTTCAAAATTGTACAACCAAAAATCATTGTAAAACCTATTCAAATCTCGGAAAGTCAGATGTTAGACAGTTGCAAATCAAGCGCACACTTAAAGAAGGAGGGTGTTTGGCTTTGCTTTTAAAATGACTTTTGAAACTTTTGGTTTTTCCAAAAAGTTAAAAGTTTCAAAAATTGTTTTTACAATTGAAAAAGATCTTTTAAAATAGCTTTTTGAGAGAAGAAAAATAAGGTTTTTAAGAAGTCACCTTTTTCCATTCTCCCTCAGAAGTTTAAAAGAAATTTAAACAAACGAATTCTAAAACCATTTTTTGGAAAAAGATATGAATCAAAAAATTATTTTCTAAAAAGGATTTTTTTTCCTCAAAAGTTTAAACAAATACATTTTAAAACAAACATATTTTAAAATCATCTTTTGTAAAAAAAATATGAATTAAAAAATTCTTTTCTAAAAAGCATTTTTTTTTGTCTGAAAAGCTATCCAAATCTCGTACCCCATTTCTAAAAAGCTATCCAAACCAAGGTTGTCAAGATCGGGATCCTACCTAGGATCGATTTTGGGTTTGCAAGATCGGGATCGTAAGATCGGGATCGAGATCCTAAGATCCCACAAAATAGAATATAATTTTAATTTATAATATTTAATCATAAAAACTATTTCAAACATTTAGTTTTTCATTCAAAAGTTATAAAAACTTCAAAATATTAGTCATAAGTCATAATAAAAAATGATAAATGGTAGATTGGTAAAGGGTAAAAGGCATAAAGTGGTAAAAAAAAATTATTTGTAAAAAAAAAATAAAAAATAAAAAAAAAATCAAAGGAAGGTAGGATCGGATCGGATCTCGATCCTACGATCCTACCTACGATCTTACGATCTTACCTGCGATCCTACCCCAAATACGATCCTTTTACGATCCGGATCGTTTTTCATACCTAGGATCGTAGGATCGTACGATCCTACGATCAGGATCGCGATTTTGACAACTATGATCCAAACACCCCAATCTATTTTCTAAAACAAATACATTTTAAAACAAATACATTTTCTAAAAAGCTATCCAAACACCCCAATCTCGTACCCCATTTCTCTATCTCTTGTTTTAACAGCCAGTGAATGAAGGGAAGGAGAACCAGTGAGTTCACAAATTCTCAGCCGTCTTCTATCGTGTACCAGTCCCAGACACCCTCCGATCACTACTTGTGCTACACAAATCCGGCTGCCGGCAACCACATGTATGGTTCCAACCTCCACTCCCTTCTTTCTTTGACGAATAACATCAACCAATCACCCCCTGTTCCTCTACTACCGGCGATGAGAAGGGAAACCACAATGGGCTCGTTAGAGACGCCGAATGCAACCCCTCCTGTCGAAGGAGCATCACCCACACGCCTCTCTTTCCCACTGTTACTTCCAGGCGAGGTTAACAGCCGCCGACGAGGCTTTGCGGTCGAGTGTATCATGCCAGAAAAACGAAAACAAAGGGAGGAGGCTGTTGCTTCCGTTCCAGCCTCCAACGACCCCCCTTCTACTTTCCTCTCTCTGTTCAAATCTCAAACAGATAAACACCCCACCTGTTGATGATTTCGTTCACTCGTTTGTTTTCCCTGTCGAAGAAGCAATCAAAACACCCCCTGTCTCTTTCGTGTTTTCTGCCTGACGGAGAGGTGACAATCGAGAGCTGCCGGAGCAGCCCTTGTCGACGAAGCAACCGGTGACGGCCTTGCTGTCGCTCCCGCCCTTCTTTCTTCTTCTCTGAAGCCGGCGAGCACCGCTGTTCTTTTTCCCCTCGATTTGGTGGCCACCGACGAAGAGCAAATCCACAAAGGGTCGCCGGTCTCGACGGAGCCCCTCACCTTTCCTCGCAATAGATTATTCGCCGCCGACCCACCGATTTCTTGAGACGGAGATCCAAAACCCCACTTTTCATCTGTTTTTAGCTGCTTAACCCAAATAGTCCCTTCTAATGATTTTAAGATTAAAACCGCCATTCCTTGTATTATTTTGACCAAAACAACCCTCCAATTGTACATTTTAACCAAAACAGCCCTACGCATATTTTACAAGATTTAATTTCAGTATTTTGATTTAGATCATTACAAAATAGCCCCTTTAGTTTAAAATATTACAAACAACGTCACAGGGTTTGATTTAGCTCAACAAGACGTCAAAATATGGTTTATCGCATGAAGCTTCACCAAAACCGAGCCTAGATCAAGATCACACATCGAATGTGAGATTCTACGACCCATCTTTTACGGTTTTAAATATTTTTGGGAGAATATACGCGTGTTTGTTAAAGTTTGATGATTTTTAAGTTTTATATATATAATAGCATCATACTTTATTATTGATCATAAATTTATGAAATAGCAATCTAAAATTGTGATTAATCACGAGTAGATCTATTGAGTTAAAGTAGATTGTAAAAAGATTATATATTTATACCTTATGAATGTGAATATAATTATTAAGAAAAATCACAAGATTACAAGTAGATTGTTATAATAACACAAGCTAATATTATAAGTCACAAAAATGATGATGTTATATGTATAAGTTAAAGTATCTTATGGAAGCATAGAAAGATATAAAAATGACCAAAAATATTATTAGCGTATAAAACGAAAGTATATTGTTATATTTGATGGAAAGACGAAGTTTATGAAATTATATAGTTATTAGTTAAAATTAAAAAATGTAACTTTTAATATATATATATATATATATATATATATATATATATATATATATATATATATATATATATAAGGTTATGTAAAAATGAATGTAAAATCCATTAATATATTTTGTTATCTATTATAAAAATATTACTAAATTTACCAAGTTATGAGTTTTATTGCAATAAATAACGTGATCGACTTCACGACTTAAGAGTGGTTATTTGCAAAATATTGTATATTATTAATCACATGAAGTATAAATATTATGAAAATTGTTGGTTTCACGTTGGTTGAAACTTGGAAAATAGTTTAAAAACAAACGTTATGCTGCCCAAATTTTGTTATAACAGACAATAGAAATTTGGAAAACCATTAAGTCTTGCGTATTTCAATACTAAAAGACTTCAATCAAATATTATTCCTAAATAACAGATCATAAATATTCAAAAATCTTATAATGTGAAGTTTAGGACTAGGATGCTTAGACACATTGTTAGGATCCAACACTCTCAGGTCTCTTTATTGGTGTCACGTTGTTTCTAGAGCCATACGAGTCAGGTTTGTTTCCTAAGCAATTTGAGCTATGTTGTTAGGTATACCAAGGTTGTGTGTCTTGGTGGGAAAATTGTTTATTTTCATAACTGTTAATTCTCAGAGAACGACTAACGACGATTATAAGTGTCATACTATTGATCTTGTACGGTTCGACCACCCGCTTGGAGTTGCTAGCTACAACTATGTCTGACGAGACAAATTTGGCCCTAACGTTAGTACCATTGTATATTACCACGTGTTATAACGAGGTAAGGGATTTAAGCAAACCCTATTAAGGTGCTAGTGTAAAAGTGTGGTGTCATAAGTTCAGTTATGGGTTCATCATAGAATTCCAGTTTTGTTTCGTTACCGTATAGTATTGACATTTGGTTTATACAGGGGTTTTGTTCACTGATACTAGTTGAAGGAGATTGTAGGTAGTGGAATAGTTTGTGGCCCAAAACAATAAGTTTCAATATCAATAATTTAGTTATATAACACTTAATTAATATTATGAAACGACTGATTAAAGTTTAATAACTTACAACTAATAAGTTATTTATTTGAAAAGTTGTTCTTGTATGAAAACACAATATGTATGTGGGAGGAGTTTGCCCTACTACTTAAGTGTCAGTTCCTGTATTAAGTAAGATAATACTTAAATAATAGCACAACACAATTTTACAAAGTTTATAAATTGGAAACTTATGAGTTTTACATATAAACTATATAAATGCTTGTACAAGATTTCTATAGTAAAGTTGGCCATTTTAATTTTTTGACAAAATGCCATATGACTTTATTTTATGTAAATTGTCACTCAAAATCCTTATATAAAAAGCATTTTGGTCATGAGGATCGTATAATTTTTTTATATAAGTTCGACTTACTTATATATATTTTGCCAAATTTTGAAATTTTGGATTTAAATGCATGATGTTTCTAAATGAAAACAAATACATTTTTATAACTCAATTATCTTATACTTTTGACAGAAAGGTATGTATTTTATAAAAGCTGATCAACCAGATAAATTTTATAAAACGCTTTTGGTTATAAAAATATTTTGTGTCAAAACCTGTATAACTCACCAACAATTATTGTGACGTATTTTAAATGCATGTATTCTTAGCTTATTTAGTAGGTCGGAGGTGTTCGCTCCGAAGACTCTTCGTTATCTTTATTATACCTTTGTAAACATTGAGTTGTTTGGCGTGTGTCTCGAATTAGCAATAATTATTGTCAATATAATTTTTATTTCGGTAATAATAGAAGATTATATTTGTATTGTTCATAATATGTTCAATAACTGTGATTACTGGTTTACGTCGCGCACCTCTGCATTTCCGTCGACAGCCGGGGGTGTGACAAATTAGCATTAGAGCTTTTGGCTATAGTGAACTAGTACTTTCTTAGGAAAGCGCGATTATACCCTAGGTCGAACACCTTAGCTAAATAGAGAGTTGTATAAACTTAAACCATTGAATGCTAATCCAATGCAAGGTTTTAGGTCGAACACCTTAGCTAATTTGGTTGTACATGGGTGAACCACGACTAGACACATACTAATCACCTATTTTTAATTATGGTTAGACCGATTAACAATCAAGCTTGGATTTGGTTGTTGATGGACTAAAACGCTTGGAATCCAAAATATTGAAAGAAAATTACAGTTCGAAACTCTTAAGAACTCACGAAAATTTTAGTGAATGCTTACGAATACATGGAAAATATTTACCTCAAATGCTCATGAAACTATAAGTACCATAAACATAAATCATGTCCGAAGTTTATCTCGGAATACTAATTACTCAAGTTTGATATCCTATGAATGCTAGGATTGGAGGAAAAATCTTGTTTAAAACTCTATAAAACCTTGGGATCCAATGCAGAAGGTGGCATGTTACCAACTGATGGAACAACAACAACAACAACGAATTATGGAGGGTGAGTCCATGGAGAAGCACAAGATGAACGTGGCTAAAACATATGCATAGTAGACCTATGTTGTTCTCTGGATTGAGTCTGACCAGATTTATCCTTATTAAGTAAAAATGGACACTGAGCTTTGCAATGAATTTTCTATTTGCAGAAGGCACACTCATCATACGCAAACTTTGGAGTTTGTTAAGACTGATTAGTGGAAACAACAAGCACAATAGGAGTGGAAGTAGGAGTGGAGATTCCTTTAGACCCTTTATCCGCTTGAGACTTGATACGAGAGCCTTCAACAATAATGTCATGAACAACATAATCCACTAAGGGAAGTAGGGAACAATGAAGAATTGTTCCATGTAGACGTTCAGAGTCAGAACACAACACCATCAAAAACTGAACCTAATGTTGTTCTTCCCTCCTAGAGATATAAGGCTCAAAATATTTTAGCTCATTAGATTCAGTAAGAGCCAACTGATCCTATAAATTAGACATAGTAGCATAGAAATCTTGAATACTCATATCATGCTGAAGGGAACGAATGTCATACTCTAACTGATACGTTTAGCAAAATTGGACTGAGTATACAGTCTCTCCAAATGGTTCCACACTTCCTTTGTTGTGTCATATTTATCCAATTGCATACTAATAGACTGAGTAACATAATTGTTAATCCACGTAAACAACTTGGATTTATCAGTCTCCCAAGTATCAACTAACAAATCAAAAATTTCATCCTGAGGCACCAAAGGTTTAGCTTTAGCCCCAATAACATAACCCCACATATTCTTCCCACGAAGGAAGTTCTTCATAACATAGCTCTAATAAGTGTAATTCTTTCCATCCAATCGAGTACTGATTGACTGAAGGGAATTGTCCTTTCCAGTCATGATAACAACACAAAAATAACCACAATAATGGAAAAGCAATCAAAGAACAAGAACAATAATCCAGCAGAAGCAGCCAATCGAGCACCAAGAAATCAAATCGCAAACCAATCGAGCAGCATAATAATCAATTAGCAAGAAATTGAATACCAACAACATCAAACAAATATCAAATGAACATCCAAGGAATAGCAATAGCAAACAAGCATCAGCTATAGTAAACTCTCAAAAAGCCTTCTGACATTATTGAGAGAGAAAAGTTACAAGTGTTCTAGATGAAAAAGGATGAAAGCTAAGAATAAGTAAGAGGAGAATAAATACTAGATAAGACACCAAACATTAATGGGCTAAAGGATAAAGGGCCCACAAACAAGTGGGCTAACTATATGTAGGCTATGAGATCTTGTCAACTAGCAGTCCAATACAAAACATACAAAACAGTTTAGTACAAAATAGAGCCAATCATTCTTTTATACATTAAAGGAATCACATCCTTTCCATTATGGTCATCATGCAACCTTTTGAAGTTGGCATGGAAGTGTTGATAGATGAAGTGAAGTAATTTTGAACTTTTTCAATGCTTGGTTTATGACTTCTTCGCATTTTTTGATGTTATTAAATAATATATGGGCAATTATTGCTAGTCTTTATGGCCCTATTGATCTAGGATTTGTTGCAACTATTTGTTGAGGTTGCTAGCGATATATGAGCAGGAGAGTGTCGAATGTCCCTTGGCCCTTTAAAGAAAGTAAGTAATATTTGGGGAAATTATGATTGAACTAATTAATAAAAATAGAGAGTTCATTTACTTTTAAATGTAAAAAATAAAGCAGTTAACTACTATACTCGTAAGAAAGACTAGAAACATCTTAACATAAAGATAATGATAAACCTAAATATAATGTGATTAATATGAACTAGTATATAAATTATACAAGTTTTGACACATCTAGAGATCTAGTAAACAAAGTACATTCACTCAAACTTAGGGTCCCTTTCATAATTCTATTTTCACAAATGACACTAATATTGAAAAATATTTCATAATTATATTTACAAAGATGGGAAGAATAAAATATCTTATTTTCTATACAAACATGGTAAGCGTAAAAAAGTACATATATTTTATCCTTCTAGCATCAAGCTAGATCCTTATTCGTTTCACCTAAACATAATATAAGTTTTAATTCAAGATTAACATGCAAGAACAAAGATGTAATGCAAGGTCCTCGTGAAACATAGGAAATTGATTATACCAAGCCTTTACAACCTAAATATATAGCCATCAATATGAACTAGTATATAAATTATATAAGTTTTGACATATCTAGTAAACAAAGTACAATCAATTAAAGTCAGGGTCGTTTTCATAATTCTATTCTCACAAAATGGAACTAATATATGAAAAAATATTTGATAATTATATTTTCAAATATGAGAATAAAATATCACATTTTCAATACAAACATGGGAAGTGGAAAGTACATATTTTTTTTTATCCTTCTAGAATTATGCTAGTTCCCTTTTTGTTCACCATAGGATGTTGTATTATACCAAAAACCCTACAGTGGTACCAGAGACATGGGTTGTTTTCTATTATATTTGATGCAAATGTTTGATTTTCAAAGTTGTAAACAAAAAGAAAAAAAGACATGAAGTTTTTCAAATTTTAAGATAATTACTTGATTTTATGAAAAGACACATTTATGATTCTTAAAACTCATAAATAATGCCATAGGTTCCAAAATGAAGAAAAATTTTCTCATAAGTAGTTTTTATGAACTCCATAACATGTCCTAAATTTATAGATGTTCAAGAGTCTCTTCATTTAAGTCTCTAAAACTTTAATTAAAATCATAAGATTTCCATAGGTTATAAAAAAAATAAAGAGTCTCATTTTGTAAATGTTTTAAAGTCTTCCATAATTTGTCCTCAAGTTATGTAACTTGAAGAGTTATTATTATTATTATTATTATTATTATTATTATTATTATTATTATTATTATTATTATTATTATTATTATTAAAAACTACCTTAAAAACATAAGTTATGGAATAGAAAAGTTTTTGAATTATTCAAAACTTTCCCTCAAGTTTGGAATGTGTAAAGTTTCTCTCATGAATACTTTAATTCCATGTTAAGCCCTTAGAATTTTAAAAGGTAAAATTTAACCCTTATACTTTATAGTATTATAAGTTAATATATATATATATATATATATATATATATATATATATATATATAAGAGAAAGCCAATCTTATCGTTAGTAGGCCTCATTCACGAAGTCGGTCTATTAGGGGTATAATGTTACTGCCTATAAAATGGCAGTTTAATGGGTGTCCACTCTCACCCACCGCTTCCTTGACTGGTGGAGAGTCGTTAGTCGAATGGGTAGGACAATGACTAGAATTCTCCCAAGTTACAAAATGTATTTTATGAACAATTTGTAGATTAATTTGGATTCAAATCAAGTAACACAAAGTTTTTTCACTAAAAGTATGAATGATAAATATAAAGTAACTAAAAGTTTTATAAATTCCTAATCTTAGTTACTTTAGGAAAATGTGAATTTAGTGCTAACCCATGAAATTACACTTTGCACTTTGCTTAAGTCAGTTAGTGGAGCGTGTGTGGTTAATCGGCATACTAGCTTGATTTAAAAAGGTAGGCAAAGGGTAACTTAATGTTTATCATAGTATCGATGGAGTGCGTATGGTTAACTGGCACATCGATTGAGAGGTAAATATTAAGGGTACCAAGTATATTTGCATGGTTTTTCACACTTTGTTTTTTTATCCTCGACATCCTAGTCACAAAACCTGAGAGGACACAATAGAGATTGAAACATGCCATTGAAAAGTTCATTGAATCTAAAAAGATCTAGGAGTTTCAAATCCAATTAAAATCTAATACATTATTTTGTATTTAAAGATGGAAATTGGTGAATCGTTATTCACCTACCTTCAATTATTGTATAGCTTGGATTACGGCATCCCTCTTCCAATTTATAAAATATTGTGTTGCATCCTAGCCTTAATATTTCATATTGGGTGTTATATTAAGGATTTTAAATCAACTATCTTGAATATCTCCCAAAAGATGTCTGGTTCAGACATCTATGATCTTCCCAAAAACTCTTGCAACAAGTTTTCCTAATGAAGATGATGTCCCAGAAATCATTCTTCACTCCTTCCACCTCCTCCAATTATTCTCCCTAACAAAGTTCAAGGTCACTCAAGCCCTATTGGCAAGAAAGGTTTATGTATGCTCACATTTTGGAGATGATGTCACATATTGACAAGTCGGGAGAGTTAGGTGTCAAAGTGTTGAGGAAGTTGAATGTTGAATAATCACTTCCTAAGACACATAGTGAGTTCTTTATGGACTAATATGCAAAAGACCATGACATGACGTTGAATGATCTTATCTATTTTCTTTGTGTTGCTAAATCAGTAATGATTTGGAGCACTGTCATAGCAAATTTGATTAGAAGATCAACTTCCCAAACTTCCATGGACTTTGAAAATGGTAACATTGGATATCCAGAAAACCTTTCTCTTCCCAATCGAAAGGGATTGGCCATAGTCAACCCAGTTGACCAAATGGTAAAGAGAAAGGCAGGTATGAGATAGTCCAGCGCGCCATTCCTAAAGGGTCCATATGTTTCTGTTACCAAAGGAAAGGGCATTGGTTGTGAAGCTGCCTTTACTACCTGAAAGATATGGGAGAAGGTCTAGTTAAAAAAACATGACTCTACTTTAGGTAAGTCCACTATCTAACTCTCTTAAGTTCATATTTGAAGATTCTTAATACATTTTTAATGTATGTTAGGATCAAGAAAAGGTAAGGGAACTTAGAAAAAGAGTATGCTGATCTGATTGCGAAGATGGATTTCAATCGCATGGTTCGAAGATCAGATTCTTGAGCTACTACTTAGAGAGTTATGATAGATTTCTAGGAAATATGTAATAGCATAGTTTCCATTTAAAGGTGCATTTTAAGGAAAATTTTTCCGCATTTGATAAATAAATAAAATTTTCTTTTATTTTATATGTCCTTGCAATGGCACTGATGGAAAATTGATGTTTGTATATTTCTAGCAATAATGGAAATATGAATTTGATTCTTTCATTTGTAGTAGTGTCTAAATTTATGAAATAAGGAAAGATTCCAATCACCCAAGGTTTTAGCTGGATAGAAACTCGGAAATCATGCAAGTTGTATGTGACATCCCAAAATTTTCCGTTTAGTACAGTCAAACACTTCATTTAAAGTCAAACTCATTTCTGCTATCTTTTAGCACAATTAGGAGAATATTTGAGCGTTCAGAGCCTTGTACACTTAAGGAATAAGTATCGGAGTTTACCAGCTGAAGTTATAGCCCAAGGAAATGACCTTAAACACACGTACAAGGAGTTCACGGCCAACACATGGGAGTTTACGGCCTTAAACTCCATGTGGGCCGTAAACTCTTGCTTATATGGTGAAGAGGTGGTCATTTGTTCATTCCTCCCTTTCATTTGGCTCAAATCCTCTCAAGTATCATCCCGATCTTCGTCCCCGATCTTCAAAACTTGTAAGCTTATTATCTTAACTAGTTGATATCTTGCATTAACTAGTAATCTTACATGATTTCATCTGTGAAATCATTCCATTTTGTATATCTTCAAGTTTCACCAAGAACACACACTAGTGTTCTTGGCCAAAACCGACTATTCAAGCTTCTAGATTGTAAGTACTCTTGATCCAAATCATAGTACACTAGTTTTATCATATTTAGATCTTAGAAAATATAAGAAATCATGGGATTCAAGGAGTTTACGGCCAAGACATGTTCTTGGGCCGTAAACCCCTTTTAAGGGTCCAAATGACACCTTAACACCTTGGTAAGCCTTGGTTAGTGACATAGAACCTTACACCATTGACCTAAGGACCACAATTCACGAAATGGTACTTCTTATGAGTTTATGGCCGTAAACTCATGGGGAAGTGGCCCCTGGACCGTAAACACCATGCAAGGTCATTTTAGGACCTTAAACCCACCCAAACACTTGTTTAAAGCTTTGGAACACTTAACCACTTAAGCCCTTAGAGTTTTAAGCCCATTTTGTTGAACAATTGAGAGTTTACGGCCAGGAGTAAACTCCCCTGGGCCGTAAACTCCAACAAACATGGTCATTGGACCATACACTCTCGTATGAGGCATTGCACTCCTTTGTTGCAACCCGATAGCCTCCTAGCACTTGACCAAAGTGTTTTCCTCACAATAGGATGTTTATACATGTTTAATTAGTGTTATAATCACTAATTATTTATATACACATGTCTTCATATGTAATTAGGATCATTATGTGTGTCTAAGTCTTCACTTGACACCAAGCACTTGTCCAACACTTCTTTCCGATTCGCTCACTTTAGGTGAGTTCATACCCCTTAATTAACCTTTTAAATGCTTTTAAATGTTTATGAATGCTTTATGGGGGGGGGGGGGGGGGGGGGCGGGAATACAAGTTAGATCATGTTTAGTTATTATATTAATCACATGTGATTAATAACTAGCATGCAAATGAATTTTCTATACGTTAACTGTTTTACCAAATAGATTTCTTCAAATGTTTTCCTTAAAGGTTTTTATATGTTTTAAATTCTTTAGCAAACTGCTTTATACACTGTATGTTTATTTTCAAACTCTGTTACAAATGTATATCAAACAAAGGTTTTCTTTATACTTCAACTGTTTATTCAAACAAAATACTTTCAAACCGTTTTATAAACTGACATCAAGTCGATCTTTTCTTAGATATTAATCTTTTTCAAAGGTTTTACAAAACTACTTTTATGCTTTTATATTATCAAATGCATGCCCATATATGTATAATTATATAAGAAATGTTTAAAGGACTTAGGAAGGATAAATCACTCTATTTCCTTTTCATCGTTGGGATGTGGCTATGGGGTATCGGTTATCCGTCCGAATGTCGTCTAAATATTCGTTATATATCATGTATACATATGTAGACATAAAAGTGCCTTCAGTCAGTTCAGTACCTTTGGCTAGCAAAGATATACCTTCGTTGATACTTGTACATTACTAGTAACTATTATAGGTATAGTTTGGAGATACTACTTGCTATTCCTATTACAAGGAATTACACCAAAGTCAGTTCATACATGAGTATATACTAAATGCTATATGAAGAGATACACTTATACGGATACACTTACTTGGATACACTTGCTTGAATACATTTACATGGATACCTTTACATATATACCTTGTTAAAAGCATGCCTGTATATGTATAGTCATATAAATAATGTTTAAAGGATTTAGGAAGGCTAACCCGCTTTATTTCCTTTTCGTCGTTGGGATGTGGTCTGGTAGGGTATCGTGTATCTGTCCGAAGGTCATTTAAATATATAGTTATATATCATGTGTACATATACGGACATAATAGTTCTGATCAGTCAGTTCGGTACCTTTGGGTAGCAAAGGTATACGTTCATATATCCCTAGTAAACTATTATAGGTGTAATTTGGGCTTATATATGATTTGGTAATTAATATGGATTTCGACCTAGCGATTCGTTGCGGAAGTCACCTTTTGTTCCAAATGTAGAATAGGGACTACCAATCATATTATTACTTACTTACAGTGGGTCTCGTGAGAAGTCTACTTACTTATTAAGACGGGACTAACCATTCCAGCACCCAACTGTTAGCAACGGAGGTAATGAACATCTACGGATGCGTACGGTTAATACTTATACTAGGGTACTTTTACAAGACTAACCATTCGTACAACCTGCTGTTAGCTATAGAGGACAGTGATCATCTACGGAAGTTCAAGGTTAATACTATTTCGGTAGTCGCGATGTCGGGTTGATCCTAATACAAAAGGATAACACTTACATGGCTATATTTTTCTATTACTTTTATTTTGTGATACATTCACATAAACGACGAGGTAGACTATATATATTTTTAATAGAAGTCATACAAGGGAAAACCCATCTTCGTTACTTTCAAACTATTTTCAAGCAGTTCATACTTATACAAACTTTTTCCAAATGTTCACAAGTATTTACTTTCTAGTTTTACAAATCTAAGACACATTAATACTTATGAATTCACCTGCTTTATTGCTGATAGTCGCTTTCAAAATACTTGTATTCTTAGGTTACAAATAGACAGGTACGACAACTACGTTTTGTGAAGACGTAGAGATCAAGACTCATATTTTATTTTGATTGTTCATTATGTTGTCTTATACTATGAAAGAACACGCTTCTAACTAAAATTATACTATTAATGAAATGGATAATGTTGCTGCTTGTTTACTACTTTGCATTGTTGTCATACATTACATGACGTGCTCCGCCCCAGAACGTTTCCGTCGTTCCGGTTTTGGGGTGTGGCAGATTGGTATCAGAGCATTGTTTATAGTGAATTAAGTATATCAACCCATAAAAGATATACATACTATAAATACAATAGGATTAGAAAGACTCTGACCAAGAGTTTATACTTTTAAATAATAAAATATTTAACAAAGCATACGTGCCTGCATTCATACTAAAATTCGTGTCACAATGACAAGAACAAAAGTATTACGATTGTTGGATATCACAAGTAAGCTTGGGGATGTATGGTCAGTTTTGGGAGTGGCATAGCCTGATCAACTATGCTAGTCCGAGGAGTGATTAGCATGTGCCCAAGAATGGTTGTGATGTGGCAACAAGTCTAAAAACTTACCAACACAACCATAAAGAAATACCATAGGGGTATTTGGTCTTACTGTAATTACTTATTTGAGAACTAAAATAGATCTTTATTAATATGTCAATAGTTGTTTAGTGGATACACTAAGGTTATATGTACTAAGATGTCATAGAATTAGAATCTGTGATTCTTTGCCTTATGTCCTGTCCTCATTGGGTTGGGGGCTTAGGGTTAGGGTCTCTTATGCGAAGGTCTATCCTATCCTAACTACATATAACTGGTATGCACTAAACAAGTATTGAAGCAACTAATAAAGGTCATCTTATAATTATCTTAGTTAGTTCGTCTATTTAGTTAATTCTTATATCCCTTTTCTCGCATAGATAACATGGCTGGACTCTATCCCCACGACAACCCGTACCTGCCCAACGAAGTCATTGCAGGATGGTTTGGAGAAGAACCCGAGAATGATCATCCAATCCCTTTGAATGATCACCCTGCTGAAGAAATTTCTGATGATGATGACTCCAAACCCGAGGTTAAGAACCTACCCCGGGTAGCTCCCATTCCAAATCCTAACCCTTGTCCAACTTTTCATGTCCCGGCGCCTCCGTGGGTTGAATGTTTAGAAGCATGGAGCGAAAATCAAGACCAACCGATGTCGTTTAATGGAGACCGAAGCTTGTACAACGTAAATGAAGGGAGTACAGTAGGCAGAGTTCTACCAATCCTGATCCGTAGAGTTTCCCGAAACGAACTTCAGGGCAGGATAACTCTACATCATATCGCAGAAGTTAACACCAATGGAGGAATGCATATCCTTCGCACCAATCACCTTGAGCATGCTCGACAGAGATCTAAGAGAGACCATGAAACCCTGTTGCAAGCACTAGTTGAAACCCGAGCCAAAGTCATAGAGCTCCGTGTACGTCAGAGGGTATACGAAAGATACCTGCTTGATATGGAACGTCAACTAGCTGAACTAAGGGTTCACCATAGGGGTGACCGTCGTCAGTAGGAGATGCTGTATTTCCTTCCTTGTTTTAAAAGAAGGGATATCTCCAGAAAAGTTGCGATATTTTGTGCAAATTTTTAATAAAGTCCTAAATTTTATTTTTTGAATAAAAAAGTCCTGATTTTTTCATCTTTTGAATAGAAAAGCCCAAGAAACCGACTAATTTATTCACTTTAGCCCTTTTTGACTTGTTCAGCAGGTCATGAGACCAAATTGTTAATTTTTCGAAAATAACGAGACTTTTTTGCAGATTTCGTCAAAAATTTTATATGATGCATTGTCACACCCCCAAACCAGAACGGCGGAAACGTTCGGGGGCGGAGGACGTCATATTCAGTATCATAACAGTTCATAGAAAGGAAAGTACACACCACCCTATATATAAAGGTTTTCAAAATGTCTACATAATTGTATTCGTTACATGTTCAAAAGATAAATACATAAACATCTTTCAAAAGAAGTAATTAACGTCAGCGCGTAAATTCCCAAAAGTTGATTTCCAAACCTGCTTAGCGGTTCCCTGAGAATACAAGTTATTTCAAAGAAAAAGTGTCAACAATTAAGTTGGTGAGTTCATAAGCGGTTTTGAGAAATTGTATGCCATTCCAAAGTTCGTGCGTTTTCCAAGAAAATCCCTTATTTTCTTATAAAAGTATGACATGCATGAGAATATTTGTGTTGTAAAATGTAGATAGCTAAATCAAGAAAATACCTTATTTTCCTATTAGTTGATTGTTTTGTATATAGGAAAATCCCTTATTTTCCTAAAGTAACAAGCAATCTAATGTCCAAGACCGAAAACCGGAAGCAACTGACATGCTTTAGAAGATTGGGGCATAGTTTCATATAGTAAAACTATAAGAAGATCGCAGTTGTTAGATGAAGAATAGTTTTAATAGCTACTCATTCATAAATCAGAAGTACTATAATAATTGTATATCCGATGAGTTTTATAACCATACTAAACATAATATGCCTGTAGCGACATTCTTCAGGCGTCGTAGCGTTATGACAAACTGGCACCCCAAAGGACAGACTGTAGCTAACAGTCAGGGCGCGGGATCATGACTTCCCGTATAGATCTATACACATTTGACATGTTCTCCCAAGGGGAGACTTTGGTTATAGATAGGACTTGAAGTGGTACCTTTTAGCAAAAAGGTAGTATTTGAAGATGTAAATGTCTCATGAATTCTCAACTAAGTCTGTATTAAAGTAGTATTTTTGGATGAAAAGTTTATTCTTTTTCACAATGTTTGACAAAGCATAAGTCATAAGTTCTTTGAATGCATAAAACGGTCTAACAATGATAGCTATTTCGGATACTATGTACTTTGTATAAATCTAGTGCATGCAAAGTATAACAAGAGTTTTCGCATAGTAGTTATGAATCACATATGATTCATTTGATAAAAATGAGTAAAGTGAAACTTTATGTAACACACGATAATTAGCATGTGTTTACTTGTATTCTTCCCCGAAATGTATTAAAAGTACATTATAAAGTATTTGAAAGTGTATGAAAGGGGGGTATGAACTCACTTGATTGAAGTGGTTGATTTGAAGTAGTCGAGAGAAGAATCGAGCAGAACTTCAACAGGAAGAGTTGAAAACGGGGGAAAATCTCGGGATTCTCGGAAATCTCGGGAATCTCGGGAACACAAAACCTTCCTTCGGGACTTGAAGGTGAAAATCAGGGCTTCGGGAGGGCTTCGGGAGCTTAACAGCAGAGTTTCAGCACGAGAATGGAAGAATGGAGCACCTAAACCCGGCACCCCAAGAGTTCTATTTATAGGGGCATTTCTGGTGTGCCACATCGTGGATAAGGTTGGCCACGTTGAAGGGAGTAAGTCTTATCCTCTTCCGTTGATTGGACGCCCTCAGTCACTTTCCGGGTCGCGACCAAACTGTGCCATGTCGTGGTAGGCCTGACAGCCTCGGATTTTGGACCCCGAACTTGTAAAATACGTAACTTACGCATACGAGCTCCATTTTCGCGTTCTTTATATGCACGCATAGCTGAAAATATTATTTACAACTCTCATTTATACTTCATCGGCAAATTTGGATTTATTTTTAATTATTTATTTTTAACGGGCCAGGACACGGAAAGTCCGTTAAAAATCCATAACTTCTTCATCCGATGTCTGTTTTCGTCAGACTTTTAGTCGTTGCGCTTCTAATGTTGAGACCTTCGATTCTCATTTAGGTTGTTTTGTTCAAAAGTATCTCGAGCTCTATTTCGAGTTTATAGCTGTCTACTGCTATACCCGAATCTTGGAAAAATATAACTTCCTCATACGAAGTCAGATTTGGACGTTCTTTTTGTGTATGCTCACGGTTTAATGTTATCTATAACTTTCATTTAGATACTTAAGGCTAAAAACTATTGTATTGAAACTTCACGTTTTTCGTTTAATCGGTGTTGCCGGTTTTGTCGGAAATCTTAGAATGGTCATAGTTTCTTCGTTATAACTCGGTTTTTAGTGTTCTTAGTATTTCTATAAACCTTGACACATTATCTAGCATAATAGACATCCATATAGAGAATTTTACACATTTCACTTTTGAAGTTAATTTCATTATTTCAAAAGTAGCTACAATACTTGACTTTTTAGGTCATTACATAGAGTCGAAATATCGGGTTATCACATCATACCCCCATTAGAGGAAATTTCATCTCGAAATTTAATGTAAGAAAAACACTTGTGGATTAGGGAAACAGATGTGGGTACTCGTGTTTCATCTGATCTTCGCATTCACAAGTGTATTCAGGTCCTCGGTTTGCATTCCAGCTGACCTTCACGATGGGGATGCGACTTTGTTTTGTTCTTTTAATTTCCCTATCCATGATTTCAGTTGGTTCTTCTATAAAGTGGAGAGTCTCGTTGATTTTGATCTCGTCTAAAGGGACGACGATGGTCTCATTGGACAAACATTTCTTCAAGTTTGACACATGAAAGGTAGGGTGTATGTTATTAAGTTCCTGCGGTAGACGAAGTTTGTAGGCTACCGGGCCGATCCTTGCGAGGATCTCAAATGGTCCGATATACCTTGGGTTTAGTTTCCCACATTTTCCGAAATGTATTAACCCTTTCCAAGGTGAGACCTTTAATAGTACTTGGTCCCCGACTTGAAATTCCAAGGGCTTCCGTCTTTCGTCTGCATAACTCTTTTGTCTGTCTCTTGAAGCCTTTAGTCGTGCCCGAATTTGTAAAATCTTCTCGGTTGTCTCTCTTATGATTTCTGGGCCAGCGAGAGTGCTGTCGGGTGCTTGTCCCTTGGCTAGTTGTGTGTCACCTACTTCAATCCAACACAGTGGTGATCTGCACTTCCGGTCGTAGAGGGCTTCGAATGGAGCAACTTTAATGCTGGAGTGGTAGCTATTGTTGTATGAAAATTCAATTAGCGGTAAATGGGTATCCCATGCTTTACCAAAATCGATTACACAAGCTCTTAGCATATCTTCCAAGGTTTGTATGGTCCTCTAACTTTGACCGTTGGTTTGTGGATGGTAAGCTGTACTCATTTCGAGCCTCGTTCCTAGGGATATTCGTAACGATTGCCAGAATCGCGAGGTGAACCTACTATCTTGTCAGAGATAATGGATATTGGTACACAGTGCAGTCGTACAATCTCTCGGATGTAAGTTCGAGTTAGATTCTCCATCTTATCGGTTTCCTTAATGGGTAAGTGTGCGGATTTTGTTAACCTATCGACAATTACCCAGATGGTGTCAAGTCCACCTGTTGTCTTGGGTAATTTGGTTATGAAATCCATGGTTATTCGTTCCCATTTCCACTCGGATATTTCGGGTTGTTGTAGTAATCCTGATGGTTTATGGTATTCTACCTTGACTTTGGCGCAAGTCAGACACTTGCCCACATAGGTAGCTATCTCTGCTTTCATGTTCGGCCACCAATACAGTTTCTTGAGGTCCAGATACATCTTTTCCGAACCTGGATGCACAGAATATCGAGTCTTATGCGCCTCATTCATGACTACGTCTCTGAATCCACCAAACTTCGGTGTCCAAATTCGATCCATGAAGTAACGAACTCCGTCACCCTTGACTTCAAGATTCTTGTCCATTCCTCTTAGGGCTTCACCTACCACATTCTCTATTTTCAAGGCTTCCCTCTGAGCTTCCTTGATTTGTGTGGACAGATGTGAATGGATCGTCATGGTTAAGGATTTCACTAGGCGGCTTGAGTATTCTTTTCGACTAAGGGCATCAGCTACTACATTCGCTTTTCCCGGGTGATAGCGAATCTCGCATTTGTAGTCGCTAAGTTGTTCAACCCATCACCTCTGCCTCATGTTGAGTTCTTTTTGGTTGAGTATGTGTTGAAGGCTCTTGTGGTCTTTAAAGATGGTGCACTTGGTACCGTATAGGTAGTGCCTCCATATTTTTAGAGCGAAGACCACCACTCCAAGTTCTAAGTCATGAGTGGTGTAGTTGACTTCATGTGTTTTTAGTTGTCGTGAGGCATACGCAATAACCTTTCCTCTCTGCATTAGTACACAGCCCAACCCTTGTTTCGAAGCATCGTAATACACCACAAAATCTTCGATCTCCTCTGGAAGAGAAAGAATGGGCGCACTGTAAAGGGCCTGTTTCAGAGTCTGAAAGGCAACATCTTGTTTTTCTCCCCAGCTGTAGGTCACACCTTTCTGAGTTAGGGAGGTAAGAGGCTTTGCAATGCTGGAGAAGTTCTAAATGATCCTTCAATAATAACCAGCAAAGCCTAGAAATTGGCGAATCTTTGTTGGTGTAGTTGGTGCAGAACAATTTTTGATAGCCTTGATTTTAGATGGGTCCACGTGGATCCCTTCCTTGGTCACCACGTGACCGAGGAAGTCCACCTTTCTAATCCAAAACTCGTATTTTGAGAACTTTGCATAAAGCCTCTCAGCTCGTAATCTCTCTAAGACTTGTCTCAGATGTTGGCTATGCTCTTCTTTACTCTTTGAATAAATGAGTATGTCGTCTATGAATACTATCACAAATTTATCCAAGAATGTACGACATACCCGATTCATTAGATCCATGAATACGGCCGGGTCATTGGTTAGTCCGAACAGCATCACTAGGAACTCGTAATGCCCGTATCTTGCACGAAAGGCCGTCTTGGGAACATCACTCTCTAGGACTCGCAGTTGGTGATATCCTAGATCTCAGATCGATCTTGGAGAAGTAGTTGGCTCCTTGGAGTTGGTCGAATAAGTCGTCGATTCAGGGTAGGGGATATCGATTCTTGATGGTAAGTTTGTTGAGTTCTCAGTAGTCGATGCACATCCTGAATGATCCATCCTTCTTTTTCATGAATAACACGGGTGCTCCCCAAGGCGAGAAGCTTGGCCTGATGAATCCTTTGCCGAGTAGCTCATTCAGTTGGCTGGATAGCTCCTGCATCTCTGCTGGGGATAATCGATAAGGTACTTTGGCTATTGCGGTAGCTCTGGGAATCAGATCGATTCTAAAGTTGACTTGTCTCGCGGGTGGTATTCTTGGAAGGTCCTCGGGAAAAACATCTGGAAAATCGCATACGTCAGGCACATTCTTGATGTCCTGGACTTCGCGTTTCACATCCACGACATGTGCCAAAAATGCATGACATTCCTTGCGTAGGCATTTTTGAGCTTGGATACTTGATATGATACGAAGAGTAGTATTGGGTTTGTCGCCCAAGATAATGAAAGTTTTGCCGGTTGGCAGATTAAGGCGAACGGCCTTATCGTAACATAAAATGTCCGCATGATGAGAACTCAACCAATCCATGCCTATGATGACATTGAAACTCTTAATCGAGACTGGAATGAGGTTGATTGGAAAGGGATTATCGTTTAGAGTTAGGGTACATTTTAAGTATATCTCCTTAGTGCCTTCTGTTTTACCGTTGGCCATTTCTACTATAAACGGTTCACTGAATGATTATGGTGTTGGTTTTAGCAGGCCTTTAAAATCATGACTCACAAAACTTCTCTCCTCTCCACTATCAAACAAAATGCATGCATACGAGTTATCAAGAAGAAACGTTCCCGTAACAACAGTGGGGTCCACAATGGCTTCGTCTTGTCCCATTGCAAACACTCAGCCCTTTCCGTCGGTATTCCTGTTGTTTTCCTTCGGGTAGTCCCTGCGGTAGTGTCCCATGGCTCCGCACTCAAAGCAGGCTCGGATTACTCCGGTATTAGCAGTGGGGGTAGCTTGTTAGGTTGGCTCCTTGCAGAAGCGGGCTGTATGCCCCTTCTTATTGCACCTAGTGCACTGGAGGTCACGGTAGAGACCGTAGTGGTGGAAGTTGCATTGGTTACATTTCGGAAGTTTCCCATTGTATGAACTTGTGGGAGCAGTGATGGTAGGTACAGTAATAGCGTGGGTCACTACCACTTGTTGTTTCTTGGGGTTCTCCTGTATGGTTTTCCCCTTCTTTTGTTCCAAGGCCTTCCCTGGCCTTATACCTCCTTAGATGGATTGGCGGTAGCTGCAATGGTACCCTGTTTTACCCCGTGGTTGATGAGTCGCTAAGCCAGGCGTTTGGCACTGTTGAAAGTGATAGGGTTGGAAGCTAGGACATGACCTTGAATCTGTGGTGACAACCCCCAAATGTACCTTTCAACCTTTTTTGATTCCGGGTTGACCATGGTAGGGCACAATGCAGCGAGGTCGCTGAACCTAGCTGTGTAGGCGACTAGATCAGACCCAATCATCTTCAGATTCTAGAGCTCTTTCTCAAGTTTTTGTATCTCGCCCCTTGGGCAGTATTCTTCCAGTAGTAGAACCTTCAGGTCCTCCCAACTCATGGCATTGGCGACAGTGAGAGTCACAGAATTGACATGGCTTTTCACCAGGTGAGGGCTCTGTTAATGAAGGTGCAAGCAACGAACTTGACTTTACTTGCTTCTTGGCATGAGCAGATCTCGAAGACCGTTTCGGTCTTTTCGAACCATTGCATTAGTGCAATGACTCCCCCAGTGCCATTAAAAGTTTTTGGCTTTGCGTTGGAGAACTCCTTGTAATCACATTCTCTTACTTGACCATGACCAGTGACATGATTGGAATGATTCGTGCTGCTTCCTGCCCCTCCATTTCAGTTGGAGTTTATTTGCGAGAGGGCTACAGTTACTGCTGCTGTGATAGCAGCCTGGACCATGGCTAGATCATAAGTTGGTGGTGGAGGTGGTGGTGGTGCCGTGCCCGGTCTGGGTCTTAGGTTTGGACGAGGAGGCATCGCGTTGCCAAAAGAAAATGAAAGATTTATAAGTTTTGGTAGTTCAGAGTTGAATGATCATGATTTAACTCTCCTTAATAGTTCAAGAATTTGGTTTGACCTACACAGGGTTTTGAGTTCGATTTACAAATGGATTTTGAATAGATAAACTCATGAATTGAATGAACTGCACATAATCAACACACGAAAGAGATATGCCCTATATATATATATATATATATATATATATATATATATATATATATATATATATATATATATTAAACATATGGTTGTGTTACATCCGAGTTCAGACAAAATTTTTTGACCTTTCTAAAGGTCTCCGATTACAGAAAGTTTAAAGAAAATAATACTTTTAGCCGAAGTCCTAACTTATAACAAAATTTGAAAGTCGGGAAAGTACTACTTGCGGCACGGGTTGCGTTTGGAGCTTGACTCCGTGTCAAACTATTTTGACTCCATGAGGCGCCTATCAAACGCGGCTTGTTGTTCCCTCATTTTCGTTATTGCTGCGATCGTGGCATTCAGTTGTTCTTAGAGGGCGTTAGTGCGGTGTAGGCCATACCCTTGCAACTTGTCCAAACGGTGGATGTCGGAAGTGTGCACTTGTACTTCCACATTGACCTCACGGATCTGGTTGGCTTGAACTCCGGATTGATAGCATTGGTTGGCTAACTTGCCAATCATGATTGGGAGTGCTCGGTCCGCTGAACCCCCGCCTTTGACATCGTAGAAGTCTCGGCACATGCCGTAGGGAGGGCGTAAGCTTTGCTGTTGGCTCCAGTGGTGAAGGTGACTCCCCCACACGGGAGTTGGTCCTTGGAAGTTCCTCACATAGACGGGAGGTTGTGGGGCTGGTGGATTGATTACCTCTGGCTCCAAATCTATACTAGAGTCCTCTCCTTCATCCAACTCTATAGATTGCTCGTATTCTTCGGGATCTTCTTCGATCCATCCTCCATTACCTTGGTTGGGGTAGTAGGGGTCACCGGGGTGATGGAATCCATCCATTGAGTCTATACGAGAATAGGGTTAAGAATTGACTATAAGCTAAAGCATATGAAATTTACCCTTAAGTTTAATGGTTGTAGATACTCAAATACTCCCTTATTATTCTTTAACGATATGCTTTTGGTAAGTTCTAAATTTGTTGTCCACTGCAAACACTCCTTGGCATGCGTTAGTCGGCACTCGGGCAAATATAGTTGATCAGGCTATATTCTTCCCAGTTCCGATTACATGTCCCAAGGCGTACCTGCACTGCACAACTTATTTATAATACTTCTATAATGATATATTTATGAAACTATTATTAGTATGAAATGAATGTATGCCTACTTTACAGGAACTAAATAAATTTAATTTCAAAAGTATGACTCTTACTCAGAGTGTTTTTTCCCAGTTGTGTTCATAGTTGTATACCAAAAATGGTTTTGATATACTTAATTCTCTATAAACAACGCTCTGATACCAATCTGTCATACCCCCTAACCAGAACGGCGAAAACGTTCGGGGGCGGAGGACGTCATAGTTAAATCAAGAAAATCCCTTATTTTCCTATTAGTTGATTGTTTTGTATACAGGAAAATCCCTTATTTTCCTAAAGTAACAAGCAGTCTAATGTCCAAGACAGAAAACCGGAAGCAACTGACATGCTTTAAAAGATTGGGGCATAGTTTCATATAGTAAAACTATAAGAAGATCGAAGTTGTTAGATGAAGAATAGTTTTAATAGCTACTCATTCATAAATCAGAAGTACTATAATAATTGTATATCCGATGAGTTTTATAACCATACTAAACATAATATTCCTGTAGCGACATTCTTCAGGCGTCGTAGCGTTATGACAAACTGTCACCCCAAAGGACGAACTATAGCTAACAGTCAGGGCGCGGGATCATGACTTTCCGTATAGATCTATACACATTTGACACGTTCTCCCTAGGGGAGACTCTGGTTATAGACAGGACTTGAAGTGGTACCTTTTAGCAAAAAGGTAGTATTTGAAGATGTAAATGTTTCATGGATTCTCAACTAACTCTGTATTAAAGTAGTAGTTTTGTATGCAAAGTTTATTCTTTTCACAATGTTTGACAAAGCATAAGTCATAAGTTCTTTGAATGCATAAAACGGTTTAACAATTATGGCTACTTCGGATACTATGTACTTTGTATAAATCTAGTGCATGCAAAGTATAACAAGAGTTTTCATATAGTAGTTATGAATCACATATGATTCATTTGATAAAAATGAGTAAAGTGAAACTTTATGTAACACACGATAATAACCATGTGTTTACTTGTATTCTCCCCCGAAATGTATTAAAAGTACATTATAAAGTATTTGAATGTGTATGAAAGGGGGGTATGAACTCACTTGATTGAAGTGGTTGATTTGAAGTAGTCGAGAGAAGAATCGAGCAGAACTTCGACAAGAAGAGTTGAAAACGGGGGAAAATCTAGGGATTCTCGGAAATCTCGACAAAACCTTCCTTCACGACTTGAAGGTGAAAACCGGGGCTTTGGGAGGGCTTCGGGAGCTTAACCGCAGAGTTTCAGCACGAGAATGGAAGAATGGAGAACCTAAACCCGGCACCCAAAGAGTTCTATTTATAGGGGCATTTCTGGTGTGCCATGTCGTGGGGAGTAAGTCTTATCCTCTTCCGTTGATTGGATGCCCCCAGTCACTTTCCGGGTCGCGGCCAAACTGTGCCACGTCGTGGGAGGCCTGACAGCCTCGGATTTTGGATCTCGAACTTGTAAAATCCGTAACTTACGCATACGAGCTCCGTTTTCGACGTTTTATATATGAACGCGTAGCTAAAAATATTATTTACAACTCTCATTTAGACTTCATCGGAAAATTTGGATTTATTTTTAATTATTTATTTTTAACGGGCCAGGACACAAAAAGTCCGTTAAAAATCCATAACTTCTTCATCCGATGTCCGTTTTCGTCAGACTTTTCGTCGTTGCGCTTCTAATGTTGAGACCTTCGATTCTCATTTAGGTTGTTTTGTTCAAAAGTATCTCGAGCTCTATTTCGAGTTTATAGCTGTCTACTGCTATATCCGAATCTTGGAAAAATATAACTTACTCATACGAAGTCAGATTTGGACGTTCTTTTTGTGTATGCTCACGGTTTAATGTTATCTATAACTTTCATTTAGATACTTAAGGCTAAAAACTATTGCATTGAAACTTCACGTTTTTCGTTTAATCGGTGTTGCCGGTTTTGTCGGAAATCTTAGAATGGTCATAACTTCGTTATAACTCGGTTTTTAGTGTTCTTAGTATTTCTATAAACCTTGACACATTATCTAGCATAATAGACATCCCTATAGAGACTTTTACACATTTCATTTTTGAAGTTAATTTCATTATTTCAAAAGTAGCTACAATACTTGACTTTTTAGGTCATTACATAGAGTCGAAATATCGGTTTGTCACATGCATAAACATATATATATATATATATATATATATATATATATATATATATATATATATATATATATATATATATATATATATATAATATCTAAATCAATTTTTACGTATTTGTGTATGTTTTATGTTTTTATATGTATACATTTACGTATTTTTATGTTTTTTAAATATATAAACGTATAAATAATATCTATATCATTTTTTACGTATATGTATACATTTACGTATAAATACATTTAAAATGGTCTAAAATACATATAAATAATATCTATATCAATTTTTACGTACATGTATACATTTTTTAAATATATAAACGTATTTTTTACTTATTTATATGTATTTTAGACCATTTTACATTTTTTTATGTGTAATTTTTTATGTATTATGTATTTTTACGTATTTATATATTTTTAAGCTTTTTATATAGATATTTATCTATTTTAAATGTATCAACGCATTTTTTACGTATTTACATCTATTTTTAAGTATTTTACATATTCTTTATGTATTACGTATTTATGTATTCCTTTAAGTGTTTTATATAGATGTTTTTGTATATTTATGTATTTTAAATGTATAGACATATTGTTTTAAGTATTTATATGTTTTTTTATAACTATTTCACATATTTTTGTGTTTTTTTTATGTATTATGTATTTATATGTATTTTGCGTATTTATGTATTCTTTTAGTTTTCTTATATAGATGTTTATGTATTTTTATGTATATTAAATGTTTAATTGTATTATTTTTACGTGTTTATATATTTTTACGTAAAAATAATACACTTTAACATTTAATATACATAAAAATACATAAATATCTATACAAGAAAACTAAAAAAATACGTAAATACGCAAAAATATATATAAATACATAATACTTAAAAAAAACATATAAAAAAACACAAAAAAAATATATATATGTAAAGTACTTAAAAAATACATATAAATACGTAAAACAATACGTTTATACATTTAAAATATATAAATATACAAAAACATCTATATAAAAAACTTTAAAAAAATATATAAATACATAATACATAAAAGATATGTAAACTACTTAAAAATAGATATAAATACGTAAAAATACGTTTATACACTTAAAATAGATAAACATCTATATAAAAAGCTTTAAAAATACATAAATACGTAAAAATATATAAAAATGCATATAAATACATAATATATAAAAAATAACACATAAAATAGATAAAAATATGTAAAATGGCTAAAATTACATATAAATAAGTAAAAAATACGTTTATACATCTAAAATACATAAAAATACGTAAATATATAAAAATATAAAATATACAAAAATACGTAAAAATAGATATAGATATGTAAAAAATATGTTTATACATTATATAAAATTTTTGATGAAATCTACAAAAAAGTCCCTTTATTTTCGAAAAATTAACAATTTGGTCCCATGACCTGCTGAACAGGTCAAAAAAGACTAAAGTGAATAAATTAGCCGGTTTCTTGGGCTTTTCTATTCAAAAGGTGAAAAAGTCGGGACTTTTTTATTCAAAAAATAAAATTTAGGACTTTATTACATATTTGCCCAAAATATCGGGACTTTTCTAGAGATATCCCTTAAAAGAACCATGTTCCTGTCTATGTTTTGTGTAACTCCTCCTATGTGACTTCCTTGTACTGTAAGTACTTTAGTTAGGTCTTTATGCTGTCAAATACTTTTTACTCTAGATGTGATGTAAGACCTACTACAAGGTCAATTTTCCCAAACTCATTACATCTTAAACATCGATGATATTGACAGTCGACTAACTTCTGTGTTACTCTTTGTTCAAATACTTTTGTCATACTTTCATAGGAGTCTATCTGAAACTCACTCTAGTCAAGTTATTGGACTAGAGTAACTGAGCTCAAGAATCATTCCCAATCCTCTTCCAATGGTTGGATCAGGTTATTCATCGATCAATGATACCCCGGCTTGAACGTCAAACATCTTGAGACCATTCTATAATCTTACTTCTACTCTTTTCTAAGATTGGATCATAGAGACGTACGTCAAACCTTCGTGAACATACATCCATTCTGTACTAGGACTGTGTCATAGGGATGTAGGTTAAACCTTCAAGATCATACTCTTACTCTTCAATTGAATGCTCAAGGTACATCTAGGGTCAATAGTAGCCGCTACTAGAAATTCTAGTTCATCATATAGGATTCGTAAGAAGATTATTATTATAACTTTCCTCACTTATACATTCCCGATTTATATATAACGAAGACCTGGTAGACAATAGAATGTGCGATTTCTAATTTAGTTTCTTTTCCTCGTTGGGATGTGGGACTAGAGTAGAATCACACATTTTATTATCCGACCATTCTTGATTATATCATAATGTGTATAAGCTAAGTGTTCATGTATAATAACTCAGTTCTTAGACAGAATCAAAATGATACAGGTTCAACCATACTCGCTCACGAATTCATTCTCTTTTCTTTGTAACAGACTTATAAACCATTTTAAATTAATGCAACTCGAGTCTTATCTTTTGTGGGATACCGTCAGTCCAGGGACCCTCGTGCTGCGTATACTTGTCTTTTGTAGTATACCTTGTTCGCAATAGTAGTCTCGTAGTAAATCTAAAGTACAGTAACTTTGTTAAAGGTTGCACAGTTGTGTTTTGTCTGTAACGCCTTATGTTGAAGTTTAATGTCTTTAGTTTCCATATGATTCCGACATTCTCATACAAAGTTGAGTCAATTTGATCCTCGCAATACCAGCTTCGTGCACACATCCCTTTCTCCGAAATAGTCTTGCTAGCGAAGCCGCCATTCCAGAACACCAGAGTACTCATTCATGGAGTACCTCACGTTCTTATCCTTTTCGAAGAAATCTCAACACACCTTCCCAAAGTACCACTCGTACAGTACGTTAAGTTCAATCCAAAGACCCATATGGTTGATCTATCACTGAAGAATGTATACAAAAGGGTGGTATATAATCAAGGTTCTACAGGTTTAGAATTGATGATTTCACTTTAACTCTTTTCCTCGTTGGGATGTGAGGTTAAATGGGAAGCATTTACTCGACTACCTCTTCAATCTTAATTATATACGACTCGTATACACGAGACTATGATCGATGAACCATGTATGAATTCTAATATGAACTTCAGGATGGAGACTGCCCAATACTACGAGTAATTGCATCGTCATGTGAACAAACTTAGAACCCAATGCGACTCCTGCAATCAAAATCGGCCCTATAACTCACAAACCCAACCTACACCGCGAGCTCTGTAACGTACATTTTACCCTTCACATCTCGAACTTGAAAACGTACATTTCCGTCAACAATCTCGTAATATCACTCGACGAGATCGAGATCAACGAGATCCTCGCCTTTGTGGATTAACCATAGTGACCATCGATTGAGAGGTCAAGCGGACGAAACAACGTCGCCTCCTAGTAGTAAAGGTTTGTTGGGATACCAACTGAGGACTCGAATTCACTTATCAGTGCAAGAACCAATCGATTAGGAAGTTTCCCCACCTCCTTGCTCGATTTTTCATACCTACTCCTTTATCTAAATTCTAATTTCGGGATGAAATTCCCTCTAACGGGGGAATGATGTGACAACCCAAAATTTTCCATTCAGTACAATCAAACACTTCATTAAAAGTCAAACTCATTTCTGCTATCTTTTAGCACAATTAGGAGAATATTTGAGCGTTCAGAGCCTTGTACACTTAAGGAATAAGTATCGGAGTTTACCAGCTGAAGTTATAGCCCAAGGAAATGACCTTAAACACCCCTGCAAGGAGTTCACGGCCAACACATGGGAGTTTACGGCCGTAAACTCCATGTAGGCCGTAAACTCTTGCTTATATGGTGAAGAGGTGGTCATTTGTTCATTCCTCCATTCCATTTGGCTCAAATCCTCTCAAGTATCATTCCGATTTTCGTCCCCGATCTTCAAAACTTGTAAGCTTATTGTCTTAACTAGTTATGAACTAGTAATATTATATGAATTCATCCGTGAAATCATTCCATTTTGTATATCTTCAAGTTTCACCAAGAACACACACTAGTGTTCTTGGCCAAAACCGACTATTCAAACTTCTAGATTGTAAGTACTCTTGATCCAAATCATAGTACACTAGGTTTATTATATTTAGAGCTTAGAAAACATAAGAAATCATGGGATTCAAGGAGTTTACATCCAAGACATGTTCTTGGTCCATAAACCCCATTTAAGGGTGCAAATGACACCTTAACACCTTGGTAAGCCTTGGTTAGTGACATAGAACCTTACACCATTGACCTAAGGACTACAATTCACGAAATGGTACTTCTTACCATGAGTTTATGGCCGTAAACTCATGGGGAAGTGGCCCCAGGACCGTAAACACCATGCAAGGTCATTTTAGGACCTTAAACCCAGCCAAACACTTGTTTAAAGCTTTGGAACACTTAACCACTTAAGCCCTTAGAGTTTTAAGCCCATTTTGTTGAACAATTGAGAGTTTACGGCTAGGGGTAAACTCCCATGGGCCGTAAACTCCAACAAACATGGGCATTGGACCATAAACTCCCGTATGAGGCATTGCACTCCTTTGTTGCAACCCGATAGCCTCCTAGCAATTGACCAAAGTGTTTTCCTCACAATAGGATGTTTATACTTGTTTAATTAGTTTTATAATCACTAATTGTTTATATACATATGTCAATTAGGATCATTGTGTGTGTCTAAGTCTTCACTTAACACCAAGCACTGGTCTGACACTTCCTTCCGATTTGCTCACTGTAGGTGAGTTCATACCCCTTAATTAACCTTTTAAATGTTTTTAAATGTTTATGAAGGCTTTATGGGGGGAATACAAGTTAGATCACGTTTAGTTATTATATCAATCACATGTGATTAATAACTAGCATGCAAATGGATTTTCTATACGTTAACTGTTTTACCAAATAGATTTCTTCAAATGTTTTCCTTAAACGTTTTTATATGTTTAAAATTCTTTAACAAACTGGTGTATACAATGTATGTTTCTTTTCAAACTCTGTTACAAATGTATTTCAAACAAAGGTTATCTTTATACTTCAACTGTTTATTCAAACATAATACTTTCAAACCGTTTTATAAACTGACTGCAAGTCGATCTTTTCTTAGATATTAATCTTTTTCAAAGGTTTTACAAAACTAATTTTATGCTTTTTATATTATCAAATGCATGCCCATATATGTATAGTTATATAAGAAATGTTTAAAGGACTTAGGAAGGCTTACTCACTCTATTTACTTTTCCTCATTGAGATGTGGCTATGGGGTATTGGTTATCCATCCGAATGTCGTCTAAATATTCGTTATATATATCATGTATACATATGTAGACATAAAAGTGCCTTTAATCAGTTCAGTACCTTTGGCTAGAAAAGATATACATTCGTTGATACTTGTACATTACTAGTAACTATTATAGGTATAGTTAGGAGATACTACTTGCTATTCCTATTACAAGGAATTACACTAGAGTCAGTTCATACATGAGTCTATACTAAATGCTATATGAAAAGATACACTTATATGGATACATTTACTTGGATACACTTACTTGGATACACTTACTTGAATACACTTACATGGATACCTTTATGTATAATTCTTGTTAATAGCATGCCTGTATATGTATAATTATATAAGTAATGTTTAAAGGACTTAGTGTCACACCCCAAAACCAAGAACGGTGGAAACGTTCCGGGGTGGAGGACATCATGTACAGTATCACAACAATGTAAAGTAGTAAATAAGCAACAACATCATCCATTGCATTATAAGTAAAGTTTTAATACATGTGTGTTCTTTCATTGTAATAAGACACCAAAAATATACAATAAAAAAAAAGACGAGACTTTAAGACAGTTGATATAAGTATGAAAAACCCTAAGAAATCCCTTATTTCCTACTAGTATAAAATGTAGTCTTCTACCAAGACCCGAATGTTTTGTTATGACAATGTAGTCTTCTACCAAGACTCGAATGTTTTGTAAGTCAAATGATAGTTTTTCCTTTCTATTGACTAGTACTAAAAGTACTTAGTCTAACTCTTCGTTTATGTGAATATATCACAAAATAAAGTAAATAGGAAAAATATAACCATGTAAGTGTTATCCCTAGATACCAGGACTAACACGCCATCGCAGTAAGCGATATGTATAACCTAATGAACATCCGAAGGTTGTCCAATTTTCCTCTGTAGCAGCAGCAGGTTGGAGGAAGGGTTAGTCCCATAGCCGACTCCTAATATAAGTGGTAACCTAATGATCATCCGAAGATTTTCATCTCATCCTCTGTTGCAACAGGAGGATGGAGGAATGGTTAGTTCCAATATCAATCTATCTATTATAAGTGATAACCTTAGACATCCATGGATGTTCATCACCCAGTGGTGCTAACAGTTGGGTTCTGGAATGGTTAGTCCCGTCTAGACATCCCGTCGAATAGGGATAGGCAGGAAAATTTACACAGAAGGTATGAATAAGGCTTCCTCATAAGTCTAGGTACAAGTATCCACGTAAGTGAATACAAGATAATGTATCTATGTAAAAGTACTCATGTATGGTATTTAAGCATATTCAGATAAATGTATCTATGAAAACGTACTTATGTATCATGTAATCCTAGATAAATGTACTCATGTATCATGTAAGGTACTGGTATAGACTCATGAATGAACTGATTCTTGTGTGATTCCTTGTAATAGGAATATTGTTTTGTATCTTCTTACTATCCCTATGATAATTAACTGAAAGGCAATTGTTTGTTCAAGAAGGTAAACGTAATGGTTTTGCAAGGTATCTAAGAGTTTTGAATAATAATTAAGAGTGAGTTGATGTCATGTTAATAAACATTTCAAACCTAATACTTTTGTTATCAAGGTATTTTAAGAAAACCAATTCATGCATCACATTTTGTAGTATGTGAAATCTGCTGGATGAAAACACAGTTATAAAATACATATGAGTGATTTAATAACATGTTGTTTTCTACTTGTATTCCCCCCAATTAAAGCATTTAAAACATTTAAAATATTCATTTAGGGGTATGAAGTCACCTATAGATGGTGGTTTGGATGAACTGAATGGTGTAGGATTGTTAGGCATCAAGTAAGGACTTGTACACACACTAGGATCCTAATGAACATATAATAACACATATATGCACTCAATTAGTCTTAAATTACTAATTGATAATGTTAAGACATCCTAGAACATAATAAACACTTTATATAAGTGTTATAAGCCCTAAGGATTGCATCTAAGCTATTGTGGTACAAGGCACTTGGGTTTAGGGTTCCTAAGGACCCCATACTTGAGTTTACTCCCCATATACCCCCACACAAGGAGTTTACGGTCGTAAACTCTTGAGTTTACGGCCGTGAACTCCAAGGCTTAATGTACTTTGTTGTTTTGAGGTGTTAAATGATTCCTAGAAGTATTCCAACTTGGTGGTTTAATTCTTGGAAGGGTTTAGGGCATAGAAACACTCCTTTGAGGAGTTTACGGCCCCAAGGCCAATTCCTTTGGAGTTTACTGCCGTAAACTCCCTTGGAATGATGTTTTTGATGCTTTCAACTCTATTACACATGTAGTATAGGTCTTAGACTTTTATCCCAAGCATATGAAGGCCTTAGGCTCACTTTGGTGCCTTTTTTGATGTTCACAACCCAAGAACCTTATTAGGGCCGTGAAATCACTTTGAGGAGTGTTTTTGATGTGTTTTGGTCCTTGATTTAAGTTGAAAAAATTCCTAGTAAATGTCTAAGGCTTTAGGTGGCTTAAAAGCACCCTTTGATCCATGTTTTTGGAGTTCACGGTCCAAGATCATCTTGGGCCGTGAACACCCATGCTTTTATGTTTCTTGGTTATTTTCTTGTCCCAAACACACACATATATATGAGTCTAAGGTAGTAGCATATCACGGGGGAAAGGCTAGGCATTGTTTCGGGAGTTTACTGCCCAAGAACACCTTGGGGAGTAAACTCCTAAATCTAGTTATTTAGCTATGTAATCTATGTTATGAACACATTTTAAGCTATATAACACTACTAGAGAGAGGTACTCACAATTTGGGATAAAAACCCGAATATCCGTGAGAGAGAAAATGGCTTTTCTCTAGTTGAAAATGTGAATAATGAATGAAATTTGTTCAGAATTCTGTTTATAGTCCTGAGATATTTGGTAGAAAATATTTTATTCTCGAAATGATCTCTAATATAATAGAGTGTTGGAATAATAGTGTTGCACAAAACCCTAGTGCATCCACTCTCCTGATATTTCCTGAAGTGTAAACCCTAAATTACTCAAACTTATACGGAAAAGTCAGAAAGTTTACTCTGACTGATATAACTCCTATTGAAGTGATATTGTTTGTACATAATGGAAATACCGGGTTGACACATTATCCCCCCGTTAGAAGGAATGTCATCCCGAAATTAGAATTTAAAAAAAAATAAGAAGTTACAATTAACTAAGCAAAAAGATGAGGGTATTTCAGTTTCATCTGATCCTCTCGTTCCCAAGTGAATTCAGGTCCACGCTTTGCGTTCCAGCGAACCTTCACTATCGGGATACGACTCTGCTTTGTTTGCTTGACCTCTCGGTCCATGATCTCTACTGGTTCCTCCACGAAGTTGAGGCTCTTGTTGATCTCGATCTCGTCGAGTGGAATAACAAGAGTCTCGTCGAACAGACACTTTTTCAAGTTCGAGACGTGGAAGGTAGGATGTACGTTACTGAGTTTGTGCGGTAGGTTAAGTTTGTAAGGTACAGGGCCGATTCTCGCGAGGATCTAAAAAGGCCCTATGTATCTTGGATTGAGCTTCCCATGCTTTCCAAAGCATATTAAGCCCTTCCAGGGTGAGACCTTTAGTAGGACTCGATCGCCCACCTGGAATTCCAACGGTTTCCTTCGCTTGTTAGCGTAGCTTTTTTGTCAGTCTCTAAAGGATTTCAATCATTCACGAATTTGAACGATCTTCTCTGTCATTTCCCGAATGATCTCCGGACCCGTGAGAGTGCTTTCGGGAACTTGTCCCTTAGCTAACTGGGTATTACCCACCTCAGCCCAGCACAGAGGGGATCTGCACTTTCGGCCATAGAAGGCCTCGAATGGAGCTGCTTTTATGCTCTTGTAATAGCTGTTGTTGTAGGAAAATTCGACGAGGGGTAAATGGGTATCCTAAGCTTTTCCAAAGTCGATCACACATGCACACAACATATCTTCTAAGGTCTAGATAGTTCTCTCACTTTGCCCGTCGGTCTGTGGATGGTAGGCCGTACTCATGTCTAGCCTAGTTCCTAGGGAACTTTGTAACGACTGGCAGAACCTCGAAGTGAATCTACTATCTCTGTCCGAGATGATAGATAAGGGAACACCGTGCAGTCTTATAATTCCCCTAATGTAAGTTCTTGTAAGTTTCTCCATCTTGTCTGTTTCTTTGATTGGCAAGAAGTGTGCAGACTTGGTCAGTCTATCAATGATGACCTATATGGAATGAAGTCCACCCGTCGTCCTGGGAAACTTGGTTATGAAGTCCATAGTGATCCGCTCCCACTTCCATTCTGGTATCTCCGGTTGTTGTAAGAGACCGGAGGGTTTCTGGTATTCGATGTTGACCTTCGTGCAAGTAAGGCGTTTACTCATGAAGGTAGCAATATCTGCTTTCATGTTAGGCCACCAGTATAACTTTTTAAGATCCAAATACATCTTATCTGAACCCGGGTGTACGGAATAACGAGTGTTGTGAGCTTTCGTCATGACCAAGTCTCTGAAGCCACCGTGTTTCGGTGTCCAGATCCGATGCATGAGGTATAAGGCTCCACCACCCTTGACTTCCAAGTTCTTATCCATCCCTCTAAGGTATTCACTTGCCACATTTTCAGGTTTCAAAGCATCGAGCTGAGCCTCCTTAATTTGCGTGGACAAGTGTGAATGGATAGTTAGAGTCAAAGATTTGACTCTACGACCAGTATATTCTTTCCTACTCAGGGCGTCGGCTACTACATTGGCTTTACCCAGATGATAACGAATTTCGCACTCATAATCACTGAGTAGCTCTACCGACCGTCGTTGTCTCATGTTGAGCTGTTTCTGGTCAAAGATGTGTTGTAGACTCTTGTGGTATGTAAAGATTGTGCTTTTTGTACCATACAGGTAGTGTCTTCAGATCTTTAGAGCAAATACGACTGCTCCTAGTTGAAGATCATGGGTGGTGTAGTTAAACTCATGTGTCTTCAGCTGTCTCGAGGCATAGGCTATGACTTTACCTCGCTGCATCAGAACACATCCTAGTCCTTGATTGGATGAATCGCAATAGACAATGAAGTCTTCTATCCCTTCGGGGAGGGATAGTATCGGTGCGGTGCATAAGGCTCGTTTGAGCGTTTGGAACACTTTTTCTTGTTTCTCTTCCCAGTCAAAGGCCACGCCTTTCTGGGTCAGGGTTGTCAGAGGTTTCGCTATGCTGGAGAAGTTCTGAATGAACCTGTGATAGTAGCCAGCGAGACCTAGAAATTGACAAATTTCTATATGTGTCTTCGGTGCTGACCAGTTCTCAATGGCCTTGATTTTGGAGGGGTCAACATGTATTCCTTCTTCGCTAACAACATGGCCCAAAAATTCGACTCGTCGGATCCATAATTCGCATTTGGAGAACTTTGCATAGAGCTTCTCCGCTCGCAATGTTTCTAAGATTCTACGGAGATGTTGACTATGTTCATCCTTACTTCGAGAGTAGATAAGTATGTCATCAATGAAGACGATGACGAACTGATCCAAGTAAGGACGACACACCCTATTCATCAGATCCATGAATACAACGGGTGCGTTAGTTAATCCGAACGACATTACTACAAACTCGTAGTGTCCATAACGAGTTCGGAAGGCTGTCTTGGGAACATCCTCCTCTAACACTCGTAGCTGGTGATATTCGGATCGTAGATCTATCTTTGAGAAGTAGTTGGCTCCCTGAAGATGATCAAATAAATCATCAATGTGGGGCAAAGGATAACGATTTTTAATGGTAAGCTTGTTGAGTTCTTTATAGTCGATGCACATACGAAACAATCCATCTTTCTTTTTGACGAACAAGACCGGTGCTCTCCATGGTGAGAAGCTTGGCCTAATGAATACCTTCTTGTGAAGTTCGTTAAGTAGGCTGGAAAGTTCCTGCATCTCGGTCGGTGCCAGACGATAAGGAGATTTGGCTACTGGTGTAGCTCCTAGCACTAAGTCGATTATGAACTCGACTTGGAGTTGCGGTGGTAAACCGGGAAGTTCTTCTGGGAAGATGTTGGGAAAGTCGCGTACCTCTAGGATGTTCTGGATTTCTTTCACTTCTTGACTTGTATCGACGATGTGTGCGAGGAATGCATGATATTCCTTTCGCAAGCACTTCTGGGCTTGAATGCACGAAATGATGCGTAGGCTCGTACTAGGTTTGTCGCCATAGATAACTAAGGTTTCGTTGTTAGGAAGGTTAATACGAACTACTTTTTCAAAGCACATGATGTCGGAGCGAAGAAGACTCAACCAATCCATGCCGATGATAACGTCGAAACATTTAATTTGGACTGGCATGAGATCTATCTTGAAAGTATGGCCATCTAAAGTTAAATTACAACCTACGTATATGCAGTTAGTATTCTCCGTTTTCCCGTTAGCTATTTTTACCATGATTGAATTATCTAATGCACAAGGTTTTTGTTTAAGCAGGTGTGCAAATTTGTGAATTACGAAACTTCTCTCTGCTCCACTATCGAAAAGTATGCAAGCATATGAGTTATCGAGGAGAAACGTACCAGTAAGTATCGTAGGATCAGCTACCGCTTCCTCATGGCCTAGGGCCATAAATCTTCCTACTCCTCCAGCCATTCCCGCTTTAGGGCAGTTCCTCTTGTAATGGCCCACTTCACCACAATCGTAGCAAGTTTGGCCCATACCGGCGTTAGGAACCTGGTCGGCCTGAGCTGTTGGAGTCTTGCAGAAACGGACTGTGTGTCCCTTCCTGTTGCAGTTAGAGCACTTCATCTCCTTGCAAGGTCCATGGTGGTGGAAATTACACTTGGTGCACCTCGGGAGAGTTCCAGCATATGTTTTTGCTGGTAAGGGGTTCACAGGGACAATGGGAGTCACTGTGGCAACGTTGATCGCCACAAGTTGTTGTTTTTTGGAGGATCCTTGTGAAGCCCCTCTTTTCCTCTTATTCCACCACTTTCTGTTGTGGTCGGGGTTGGACTTTTGTGGTACGGGTGTATGGATTGTTGGGTTCTGAGGTTGCATGTGATCTATGAGAGATTGTGCCAGTTCCTTGGCACTATCAAAAGTGATAGGCCTAGAGGCTAACACACTTGACTGGATCTGGGGCGACAATCCCCAAATATACCTCTCTATCTTCTTGCTTTCGAGATCAACCATATCAGGGCATAGTTTTTCCAGATCATAGAACCTATTTGTGTAGGTCGTGATGTCGGATCCAACCATTTGTAGACCCCAGAATTCCTGCTCGAGTTTTTGTACTTCGCCTCGAGGATAGTACTCTTTCATCAACATGTCCTTCAAGTTTTCCCAGCTGATGGAATACGCCACCACCAAAGTTAGATACTTAACATGGCCGTTCCACCATGTTAGTGCTCTGTCAGAGAAGGTACAAGCTACAAACTTGACCTTGTTGCCTTCCTGACAATCATAGATTTCAAATACGGTTCCATCTTTTCAATCCATTGTCTCAACACCATAACACCCCCAGTTTCATTGAGGCTCCGGGGTTTGGCGTTCATGAAGTCCTTGTAGGTGCATTCTCGAGGGTGTCCATGGCTTTCACTGTGGTTCGAGGGAGGTGCACCTATTCTCGATCCACTAGGGACAAGGGCGTTGATTGCTAACAAAACAGCTGCAATTGTTGTTGTGAAAGCTGCCTGGAACATGTTGGCATCGAATGGGTTTGGTGGTTGAAGAGGTTGTGGTGGTGGTGGAGGTGGTGGTATCGGTGCTTCGTTGTTTGGGTTACGCCTGGGATTTCTACGTGGCAGCATCTTTAACTATATGTTTAAAAGATGACGACATGGATAAGAATAAATGAATAATGACTGTGTCTCATGGACTAACTCCCCATAGCCCAACAACAAATGAATAGAATGACTAAATGAAGATGACAACATTTGGATAATAATTTCCATATGATTAGATATCTGTCAATTATACTGGAATTACAGATGTAACAAGTTCGGGAAAAATGGCCTAGAAGTAGGCCTTACATCAACCAAGATGGAAACTTTGACAGAATTAAGACTAGATCAAGACCTAACAGGTCTAAGATTTATAAAGATAGGAAATTAGAACAAAGTTTTACATAAACTAGGTTATATCCAAAAGATGAGTCGTCGAGATTCTATCGGTGACGAGAACTGCTAGCATGAGTTCTTGATCCCAACAATAGACGTTCTATGTCCCTTATACGCCAGTCGCTCTCGCTTGCTGAGCTTGAAGTTCTCTAACTTCAGCTCGAGTTTCAGCAAGTTCCCTCTGCAGATTTGCATTGCGGACGAGAGTCCTTTCATGAGCAAACTCTAGTTGGCGAATGTGGACAGTGTTAACACCAGAGTTGGCGTCAACTTCCAAGACTTGATTGATAGTCGCCTGAGCCATTATCGTGTTCCGAGAAATCCTATGCACCATGATTGGTAGGACTCTATCAGCAGAACCTCCTTTAGTGAGGTTGTAGAAAGTTCGGTCTCCATTGCAGGGAAAGGGTTGACCCTGTTCATGACTCCATGTATTCAAGTTAGTGGCCCATAGAGGTGTGGGTCCTTGAAATGCAGGACGAGGGTTCATGTTTGGTTTTTGAGTAGCTGGGGGTAGGTTGTTGACTTCAGGCTCCGAGTCAGAACTATCGAAAAAACCCTCAGCATGGTGATCATCCAAAGGGATTGGGTGATGATCTTCTGGTTCTGCCTCTAGCCAACCAGCATTGCCTTGGTTCGGGAAGTACGAATCGCCGTGGTGAAATCCAGCCATTTAAAATCTACGCGAGAAAAGGGATATGAGAAATAGATAATCAAACGAACTAACTAAGATAATTATAGTAAGACCAAATACCCCTATGGTATTTCTTTATGACTATGTTGGTAAGTTTTTAGACTTGTTCCCACATCATAACCATTCTTGAGCATATGCTAATCACTCCTCGGACCAATATAGTTGATCAGGCTATGCCATTCCTAAGACTGACCATATATCCACAGGCTTACTTGTGATATTCAACAATTGTAATACTTTTGTTCTTTGTCATTATGACATTGATTTTAGTATGAATGCAGGCACGTATACTTACTTAAATATTTTATTATTTAGAAGTATAGCTCTTAGACAGAGTGTTTTAATCCCTATGTATTTATAGTTGGTATATCTTTTATGGGTTGATATACTATATTCACTATAAACAACGCTCTGATACCAATCTGTCACACCCCAAAACCAAGAACGACGGAAACGTTCCGGGGTGGAGGACATCATGTACAATGTCACAACAATGTAAAGTAGTAAATAAGCAACAACATCATCCATTGCATTATAAGTAAAGTTTTAATACATGTGTGTTCTTTCATTGTAATAAGACACCAAAAATATACAATCAAAATAAAAGACGAGACTTGTCTGTGCTCCATCTTCTCAAAACCTAGCCATCGCACCTATCTACTGGTAACCTGAGAATACAAGTTATTTTGAAAGAGAGTATCAGCTTTAAAGCTGGTGAATTTATAAGTATTTAAGTGTCATTGTCTTGCTTTGAAAAACTGTTATGAATGTCATGTAAAACCTTTAAGTAAGACAGTTGATATAAGTATGAAAACCCCTAAGAAATCCCTTATTTCCTACTAGTATGAAATGTAGTCTTCTACCAAGACCTGAACGTTTTGTTATGACAATGTAGTATTCTACCAAGACCCGAATGTTTTGTAAGTAAAATGATAGTTTTTCCTTTCTATTGACTAGTACTAAAAGTACTTAGTCTAACTCTTCGTTTATGTGAATATATCACAAAATAAAGTAAATAGGAAAAACATAACCATGTAAGTGTTATCCCTGGATACCAGGAGTAAGACGCCATTGCAGTAAGCGATATGTATAACCTAATGAACATCCGAAGGTTGTCCAATTGTCCTTTGTAGCAGCAACATGTTGGAGGAAGGGTTAGTCCTATAGCCGACTCCTAATATAAGTGGTAACCTAATGATCATCCGAAGATTTTCATGTCATCCTCTATTGCAACAGGAGGATAGAGGAATGGTTAGTTCCGATATCCATCTATCTATTATAAGTGATAACCTTAGACATCCGTGGATGTTCATCACCCAGAGGTGCTAACAGCTGGGTTACGGAATGGTTAGTCCTGTCTAGACATCCCGTCGAACAGGGATAGGCAGGAAAATTTACACAGAAGGTACGAGTAAATCTTCCTCATAACTCTAGGTAAAAATATCTAGGTAAGTGAATACAATATAATGTATCTATGTAACAGTACTCATCTATGGTATTCATGTAAGCATATTCAGATAAATGTATCTATGAAAACGTACTTGTGTATCATTTAATCCTAGATAAATGTACTCATGTATCATGTAATGTACTGGTATAGACTCATGAATGAACTGATTCTTGTGTGATTCCTTGTAATAGGAATATTGTTTTGTATCTTCTAACTATCCCTATGATAATTAACTGAAAGGCAATTGTTTGTTCAAGAAGGTAAACGTAATGGTTTTGCAAGGTATCTAAGAGTTTTGAATAATAATTAAGAGTGAGTTGATGTCATGTTAATAAACATTTCAAAACTAATACTTTTGTTACCAAGGTATTTTAAGAAGGAAAACCAATTCTTGCATCACATTTTGTAGTATGTGAAATCTGCTGGATGAAAACACAGTTATAAAATACATATGAGTGATTTAATAACATGTTGTTTTCTAGTTGTATTCCCCCCAATTAAATCATTTAAAACATTTAAAATATTCATTTAGGGGTATGAACTCACCTGTAGATGGTGGTTTGGATGAACTGAACGGTGTAAGATTGTTAGGCATAAAGTAAGGACTTGTACACACACTACGATCCTAATGAACATATAATCACACATATATGCACTAAATTAGTCTTAAATTACTAATTGATAATGTTAAGACATCCTAGAACATAATAAACACTTTATATAAGTGTTATAAGCCCTAAGGATTGCATCTAAGCTATTGTAGTACAAGGCACTTGGGTTTAGGGTTCCTAAGGACCCCATTCTTGATTTTACTCCCCATATACCCCAATACAAGGAGTTTACAGTCGTAAACTCTTGAGTTTACGGCCGTGAACTCCAAGGCTTAATGTCCTTTGTTGTTTTGAGGTATTAAATGATTCCTAGAAGTATTCCAACTTGGTGGTTTAATTCTTGGAAGGGTTTAGGGCATAGAAACACTCCTTTGAGGAGTTTACGGCCCCAAGGCCAATTCCTTTGGAGTTTACTACTGTAAAATCCCTTGGAATGATGTTTTTGATGCTTTTAAGTCTCTTGGACATGTAGCATAGGTCTTAGACTTTTATCCCGAGCATATGAAGGCCTTAGGCATACTTTGATGCTTTTGTTTGATGTTCATGGCCCAATAACCTTATTAGGGTCATGAACTCACTTTGAGGGGTGTTTTTGATGTGTTTTGGTCCATGATTTAAGTGGAAACAATTCCTAGTAAATGTCTAAGGCTTTAGGTGCCTTAAAAGCACCCTTTGATCCAAGTTTTTGGAGTTCACGGTCCAAGATCATCTTGGGCCATGAACACCCATGCTTTTGTGTTTCTTGGTTGTTTTCTTGTCCCAAACACACATATATATGAGTGTAAGGTAGTAGCATATCACGGGGAAAGGCTAGGCATTGTTTCGGGAGTTTACCGCCCAATAACACCTTGGGGAATAAACTCCTAAATCTAGTTATTTAGCTATGTAATCTATGTTATGAACACATTTTAAGCTATATAACACTACTAGAGAGAGGTACTCATGATTTAGGATAAAAACCCGAAGATCCGTGAGAGAGAAAATGGCTTTTCTCTAGTTGAAAATGTGAATAATGAATGAAATTGGTTCAGAATTCTATTTATAGTCCTGAGATTTTTGGTAGAAAATATTTTATTCCCGAAATGATCTCTAATATAATAGAGTGTTGGAATAATAGTGTTGCACAAAACCCTAGTGCATCCACTCTCCTGATATTTCCTGAAGTGTAAACCCTAAATTACTCACACTTATATGGAAAAGTCTGTAAGTTTTCTGTGACTGATATAACTTCTGTTGAAGTGATATTGTTTGTACTTAATGGAAATTCCGGGTTGTCACACTTAGGAAGGCTAACCCGCTTTATTTCCTTTTCGTCGTTGGGATGTGGTATCGTAGGTTATTGGGTATCCGTCCGAAGGTCATTTAAATATATAGTTCTATATCATGTGCACCTATACGGACATAATAGTTCCGATCAGTCAGTTCGGTACCTTTAGGTAGCAAAGGTATACGTTCATATATCCCTAGTAAACTATTATAGGTGTAGTTTGGGCTTATATATGATTTGGTAATTAATATGGATTTCGACCTAGTGATTCATTGCGGAAGTCACCTTTAGTTCCAAATGTAGAATAGGGACTACCAATCATATTATTACTTACTTACAGTGGGTCTCGTGAGAAGACTACTTACTTACTAAGACGGGACTAACCATTCCGGCACCCAACTATTAGCAACAGAGGTAACGAACATCTACGGATGCCTATGGTTAATACTTATACTAGGGTACCTTTACGGGAATAACCATTCCTACAACCTGCTGTTAGCTACAGAGGACAATGATCATCCACGAACGTTCAAGGTTAATACTATTTCGGCAGTCGTGATGTCGGGTTGATCCTAATACAAAAGGATAACACTTACATCGCTATATTTTCCTATTACTTATATTTTGTGATACATTCACATAAATGTGACAACCCGAAACTATTCCGTCCCCATAAACCGTTTTCCGTTAATAAAACTCGTTCTTATTTAACTTTTCCATTAATATTTGGGATCAAACAAGTAAAAATTTTTACTTTTACTATAGCTTATTATGGATCGGAATAAACCAAGAATGCGGGAAACACCCTAAATATCCTTTTAAGAAGGTTTAGTTACAAACGAATTAAAATACAACCATTTAATCGGGTGCGACCATAAGCCCCGTTTAACGTCGGTATCGTGTAAAATTCCACCGAGCCACAAACTCAAACCCTATATAAGGGTTGAGTGGTCACCAAGTTAGAACTTTTACCACTCAAATCCCTCCCTCTCTCTACTCTCTCTCTTCAAGGCCCGATCCTCGTGAAATCTGCTAGTTTCTGCTCTAAACTGTAAGTACACTTACCCTAACTTGTTCTACAACCCATGCATGTAATTATAGCTCAAAAATCGTCCAAGAAGGCCAAGATTAAGGAGTTTACGGCTCAAGAACACTCTAGGGCCGTAAACCCCTAAAAATGTGCCAAAATGATCCCAAATCCCTTCCTTAGGCTTAGAGGCTAACTTAAAACATACCCTAGAAGTGGTTTAACCAATTAATCTTGTGATTAGAGGCTTAAAAGAGGGTTTATGGCCCAAGAATATCCTTAGGCCGTAAACTCCCTTAAAACATGTAAAATGAGCCTCTAAACCCCTAATTAGCATTATACCTTCACCTAGAAACACATAGGAGTGAACAAATGACCAAAAAATCGAAGTTGAAGGGGTGTCTAAGAGTTCATGGACGTAAACCATGGGGTTTACGACCGTAAACTCCGAAGGAGTGGTCCTAGGACCGCAAACTACAAGGGAGTGCTCTTTTGGAACCTTAAACACCCCTCAAGCCTTCTATATTGCCTTGGAATCCCTTCTAGAGCTACAAGAGACTTGAAAACACACTAATACACTCCTCCCATGAGTTTACGGTCGTAAACTCATGGGGGAGGTGGTCCCTCAGCCTTAAACACACCTAAGGTGAGTTTGTGAGGAGTAAACTCCATAGTGAGGCCTAAAACTCCTTCCTTGCAACCCAATAGCCTTCTAGCACTTAACCATAGAGATTTTATTCACATTAGGATGTCTATATGTGTTTAATTAGTGTTTAAATCACTAATTACTTGTAAACATATGTCTTCATATGTTACTAGGGTCATAAAGTGTGTACAAGTCTTTACTTGGCACCAAACGCTCAACCGACACTTCCACCCGATCTACTCTCTTCAGGTGAGTTCATACCCCTTAATTAACCATTGTAAATGTTTTTGCATGTTTTAGGGGGGGGGGGATACAAGTAAATGCAACAAATTCTAGTTCCTAATCATATGTGATTTATAACTTACAACCAAAAAGGATTTTACTATACTTTTAGCTATTTGTCAATAAAATTGTCTTAAATATTCATCAAATGCATTTTTTCTAAACTAAATTGTTGTTAAACTATTTTCAAATTGTATTTTAATTACTTTTCTTTTAAACTATATCGACATCAATATATTTATATAAACAAGACTTGAAATACATAGGACCGATAGCTCACCTTATTTCCTGTTGTCGTTTGATTGTGGTCTTAGGGTATATTGTTATCCGTCCGACTGTCGTTGATTTCTTACTTATATATCATATATATTGTGTTAGATATGAAAGTCTTCACCTTATATAATACCTATGCATATCAAAGGTATGCGACTCTATAGTCTATATAACTATAATAGGTATATTTAATACTACTGCTCATTACCTCTATCAATATGATACCCACTATAATTACCACCAACACGAGTTAACACACACTTAAGAAAACACTCTCTATACTATACTATAAGTTACTATACTATAATACAAGAGAATATACCAATCCATAATATAACACACTATTCCTCTATAAGACACTGTACTATGTAAATACCATGTAACCAAGGCTTCCCGAAAGGAAAGGAACACTACATGTATAAATCTATACAGGACGGACGCTATTACATCCCGACTGTTATTTACAGTCCGAGCCGACTAGGCCTAGGGATGGCACTACATCACTACAATGCGGATGACCGGGAAGGTCATCGGACCCTCTATAATCACTCAGTTTGGTTATATGAGAAATCATATCCATATCCAAATTAACACACTAAGAATTAAAGTCTAAGCTAATTCCCAAAGTAAATAAACATATATTGAAGTTGTAACACTACTATAGTCTATCAAAATTACTTTTACTCATCTACATCCCTTGTATGAAATTTATTACTTTATTTTTACACTGAAAGTTTCAACGAAATACTTTACACACTCAAAGGATTTAATTTACTAATATAACATCCTCGAAAATATAGGATTTTCTAGGGATTTCTACTACTCTCGACATTTATTTCAGCTTTTATATTACATGATTGTAAACACTTTATACAAGAAATGACACTAAAATCTTATGAACTCACCAACTTTATGATGATACTCGTTTTTCAAAATAACTTGTATCCTCAGGTCAATGATAGACAGGTACTGGTGTAGCTTTTGGGAAGATGGAGCATATACAAGACTCATCTTTTATTTTTGTTACACTTTTGGTGTCTATCATTTGTACAGAACACGTTTGTATCTAAAATCACTATATTAATGCGATGGTTGTTGTCGCTTTTTTTACTATTATACAATTGTTATGATACTGTACATGACGTCCTCCACCCCAGAACGTATTCCGCCGTTCTCGGTTTTGGGGTGTGACAAATTGGTATCAGAGCATTGTTTATAGTGAATCAAGTATATCAACCCATAAAAGATATACAAATTATAAACTCTTTGGGACTAAAACACTCTGACCAAGAATATATACTTTTAAATACTAAAATATTTAATTAAGTGTATATATATATATATATATATATATATATATATATATATATATATAAATTCACTAATATAAAGGGTCAGTATCATTCTAGAACAGAATAGAAGTATTAAAGATTGTTGAACATCACAATTAAGCTTGGGGACATATAGTCACACCTGGATGGATGTAGCCTGATCAACTACATCTCTCTAGGAGTGACTAGCATGTGCCTAAGAGTGATTGTGGTGTTGCAACAAGTCTAAAAATTACCAACACTACCACAAGAACTAGAATACTATAGGAGTATTCTGTACTCTACTTAACTGCATATGTGATAACAAAAAGGGTCGTTACTAGTAGGACAATAGTTGCTAAGTGGATACATCATGGTTACATGTGACTAGGGAGCTATAGACTCAGAATATGTGACCTTTGCTTCATTTCTTGTTCTTGTTTGATTGGGGGTCTTGAGTTACGGTCGCTTATTCGAAGGACTATCTTGATTTGGTTACATGTAATTGGTATGCACTATGCATGTATTGGGTCGACTAGTAACGATCATATTATAAGTATTCTAGATTAGTACGTGTATTAACCTTTCTTTCCCTATTCTCGCATAGATAACATGGCTGGCTTCTACCATCACGACGATCCATATTACCCGAACCAAGGCAATGGGGGATGGCTAGATGAGGAGCCAGAAGATGATCACCCGATCCCTTTGGATGATCACCGTGCTGAAGGCTTTTCGGTTGACTCCGACTCTGAGCCAGAAGTCAAAAACCTGCCGTCAGTAGCTCCAAACCCTAATCCCCGTCCGGTATTTCAAGGCCCCACTCCCATGTGGGCAGTAACCCTGAACCGATGGAGTGATGAGCAGGGTCAGCCTGTGCCTTTCAACGGAGACTGAAGCTTCTACAATATAAGCGAAGGAGGATCAGCGGACCGAGTCTTGCCCATCATGGTCTGTAGGATCGCCAGGAACACCGAACAAGGTCAAGCAGCCATCAGTAGAGTCATGGAAATTGATGCCAACTCCAGCCTTAACACTGCCTGCATCTGCCAACTGGAAGAAGCCATGGATAGGACTAGGAGGACCAATGAGGTTCTGCAGCAACAGCTAGCTGCATCTCGAGCCGAAATTAGGGAACTCTGAGTACGTCAAAGGGTTGAGGAGAGGCACCTTCAGGAAGCTGTTTGCCAACTGGATGATCTTAGGGTTCCAACGAGTAACCGTCGTCAGTAGAAGATATCTACTTATCTTTCCCTTATGTTTAAGGAATAGCCTTCTCTTTCTGTGCTCAGTAGAGAACTTATTTGTAAACATTCCTAACTTTGAAAGTACTCTAATTAGTTCTCTAGGCTACCAACGTTTTCCTTATGATTTGATGTAAGACCTATTGTTAGGTCACTTTTCCCGAATTTGTATTACATCATTAATAGTAATATTGGCAGCTATCTACTCTGTTACTATGACTCTATCTGATAGTTGTACTGTGGTTTAGTCCATGAAATGCTCTCATCATATATGTAATTGATACTCACTACTGTCATTATCCCTATGAACTTTCAGTAAAGCATGCCTCCCAGCAAGCGCCCGAGAAGAGGCAGACCTGCAGCTCAAACTCCACCTCCACCACCCCCTCCTCCACAGATTGATCCTGTGATATTCCAAATAGCTGTAACCGCATCTGTAACGGCTGCTATGGCCCAAATGAATTCCAGCGATGCTAGTGGACCCGTAATGGGCACTAACTCCAGACATGGTGAAATTCCCCCACTTGCACACGAGTGTACTTATAAAGATTTCATGAGTTGTAAACCAACCTTTTTTCAATGGGACCGTAGGAATCCTTGCTCTGTCCCAATGGATCGAAAGAGGCAAAGCGCTTTTCGAAATGTGCTCATGTCCCGAAGAGAGAAAAAATCAAGTTTACTGTTTCCACCTTCACTGGAAGGGCACTGACATGGTGGAATGGCCATGTCAATTCACTCTCCTTAGTAACAGCCAATGCCATGGGCTGGGAGATACTAAAGGACCTACTGAGAAAGGAGTACTGCCCTAGAGATGAGGTTCAGAAGCTTGAGGAGGAACTCTGGAACCTCGAGATGAAGGGGAAGATATAGTGGCTTATACGGCCAGGTTCTACGACCTGGTTGCTATGTGCCCTAACATGATCCCTTCTGAGAGCAAGAAAATCGAACAATACATCTGGGGTTTAGCGCCCCCGTATCAAGGAAACGTTCTATCTTCACATCCTGCAACCTTTGACAGCGCCAAGGAATTGTCCCATAGGTTGATTCATCATGAAACTCCTTCGACTCCAGCAACAACAACCACAACTGCCACTGCACCATTTAACGACGTCAATTTTAATACCATTTTTTTATTTTTGTAAACACCAAAAACATCGATTAATATTTCAAATTCCAAACGTAAACAATATTGTCACAATAGAATACATCCCAAAGATCATAAAAATAGTTTTTCCGATAATATGTACAATCACGCCGGTGCCTTCCGACGGTCCTCGCTAGTACCTGAAACACATCACACAACAACTGTAAGCATAAATGCTTAGTGAGTTTCCCCAAAATACAACTTACGCACATACGGCTTTCCAAGCCCTGACCTTCCGGTCCTTGTGTCTCAGGGGACTTCTGTCCCAACTAGGTAAACCTTCCGGTCCTACCTACGTCAACCTTACGGTCCACATCACAACGCCTTCCGGCCCATAATATATTTGCCTTCCGGCCCATAACATAATGCCTTCCGGCCCATATCAAGCATATCATACATGGCACATATAACGATTAACTTATCACACATAATGCATATATCTCATATCATATTTGACCTTTCGGTCACACAGTCAAACCCTTCCGGGTACAGTATAGTGAGAAGACTCACCTTGTGGAAAGTCTAAGATCTCGTGTCCTCGCTATCACCAAATCCAACGACAGCTCAACTCACCTAAGCATAAAAATATCATTTAATACACAAAGACTTCCACTACTAAAACTTTACCCCTTATCATCCTTCCTGAAAGGGTAAAAGACCAATTTACCCTTCCTTGACCTAAAGTCCTCATGTTGACCAAAACCCTAAAAGTCAACCAAAAGTCAACTAAAAGTCAACCATGAGAGTACGCTGGGCGTACTGCTAGACGTACGCGGGGCGTACATCATCAACTCCCCCTGGATCGGGGTCTCCACCCAGTATGCGGCGCGTACTGGAAGTTACGCCCTGCGTAACCACCAGAATCAGCCACCCTCCATTTCTGGTCTTAATCGGTTACGCCATTACTACAACTTTTAGATCCGACTCTTTTAGTGTGTCTAAACCTATAAAGTCGAGACCTTTAAGACTTGGCATGGCTGTAAAGGCCCCAACATCACATAACAACCTTTTATTCAAACTCAAGGATCTAGATCTCATGCATGGTGCAATATCCACGTCCAAGTTGCCATTTTTATGAGTCTACAACTCCAATAGATCAGAAACATGAAGCATCTAAACTTATGGAGGCCATTTGCACAAAAGTCTCCACCTTTGGGACTTAAACCCTAGAAAATGACATCTAAAGAATACAACAAGAACCAAGTATCAAGATCCGAACTTTTACCTGAAATTGAAGCTTTAACCCTTGCAAAGCTCAGATCTACACTTAAGCACCACTTCTAGCCTCTCCAACAAGCTCTTGTTCTCCTTTGCAACTTTAAAATGGCACTACCAAGCTTAGAATGCACACACAAAGGCTTAAGGACGATGGCACACACTATTTAGGGTTTCACTCTGAGGGGTGGTGGTTGAGAAGTCCGACCACACATTCCTTTTATAGCCTCAACAAAGGAAATTAGGGTTTGGGTCTGAATGAGTTACGTCGGGCGTAACCTTGGGTACACCCTGCATACCTGAGGGGGAATGCATCCAAATGAGGCGCGCGAGTACGCGCAGCGTAGTCGCCTACCATGAAAACCCTAAATCATTAACTTAATCAAGATGCAAGGCCAACAGAAGAATACCTGGATTTCGGGCTGTTACAATTCTCCCCCACTAGAATTAGACTTCGCCCCTGAAGTCTCATACTAAAAACAACTCCAGATACTGATCCCGCATCTTAGACTCGGATTCCCATGTCAGCTCGGACCCCTTTTGATGTTGCCACTGGACTTGTACCAGGGGAACTTCCTTGTTCCTCAGAACCTTAACTTTCCGATCTCTGATCGCTACCGGTCTCTCCACATAGTTCAGGTCTTCATCCACCTGAATATCATCCAATGGCACCACTGCCGACTCGTCGGCAATACATTTCCTCAACTGCGAGACATGAAAGATATCATGGATCTGCCTCAACTCAGCAGGTAGATCCAACCGGTAGGCTACCCGGCCTACCGTAGCAATTACCCTGAAGGGTCCAATATACCGGGGCCCTAACTTGCCCCTCTTCCTGAACCGTATCACTCCTTTCCAAGGAGAGACCTTTAGGAGCACAAGGTCACCCACTTGAAACTCGAGCTCGGACCGCTGCCTGTCCGCATAACTCTTCTGGAGACCCTGTGCAGTCAACAACCTCTGCCTGACCTGCTGAATCTGCTCGGTCGTCTGGAGTACGATCTCCGTGCTTCCCATCACCCGTTGCCCCACCTCTCCCCAGCAGATGGGGGTGCGACACCTCCGCCCATACAACAGCTCAAAGAGTGGCATACGAATGCTCGAATGATGGCTGTTGTTATACGAAAACTCTGCTAAAGGTAGATAGGTGTCCCAGCTCCCTCCGAAATCCAAAACACATGCTCGGAGCATATCCTCAAGCGTTTGAATCGTTCGCTTGCTTTGTCCGTCCATCTGCGGGTTGTATGCGGTACTGAAATGCAGTCTCGTACCCAAATCCTCATGAAACTTCTTCCAAAACCTGCAAGTAAAACGCACATCACGATCTGAAACAATCGACATCGGAACCCCATGCCGCGATACCACCTCCCTCACGTATAATTCCGCCAACTTTTCTGCAGAAGAGCTCTCACTGATGGCTAGAAAATGAGTGCTCTTCGTCAATCTATCCACGATCACCCAAATCGCATCGACTCCCCTTGCAGTCCGCAACAATTTGGTGATAAAATCCATGGTAATCTGTTCCCACTTCCATTCGGGAACCTCTAGCGGCTGCAATTTACCGTGCGGTCGCTGGTGCTCGGCCTTAACCTGCCGACAAGTCAAGCATCTCTCAACAAACCATGCAACATCCCTTTTCATACAGGGCCACCAATACTCCTTCCTTAGATCCAAATACAATTTCGTAGCCCCGAGATGAATCGAGAATTTCGATCGATGCGCTTCCTCCAACAAAATAGCACGCACACCGCCCACAAACGGTACCCAAATCCGACCCTGAATAGTCATAATCCCTCGACCATCCGCAACGAATCCTGATACCTGACCTACAACCCGCTCCCTCTTCTGGTTCTCTGGTTTCGCAACCTCAGCCTGAGCTCCTCGAATGGTATCCAAAATCGGGGTCATTACCATCAACCTCATACAAATATCTCGGATCGGGGCGCTTTCCGCCCTACGGCTCAACGTATTGGCCACCACATTAGCCTTCCCCAGGTGGTACAGGATCTCACAATCGTAATCCTTCACCACATCCAACCATCTCCTTTGTCGCATATTCAGATTTGGCTGATCCATCAAGTACTTCAGGCTCTTGTGGTCTGTGTAGATGGTACATCGAACCCTATAAAGATAGTGCCGCCAGCTCTTGAGGGCAAACACCACAGCTCCCAATTCCAGGTCGTGGGTGGGATATCTCGACTCATGAGGCTTCAACTACCTCGAAGCATACGCTATCACATGACCCCTTTGCATAAGCACCACCCCCAAACCCGATATAGATGCATCACAGTACACCACAAAATCCTCCATCCCTTCTGGGAGTGCAAGCACCGGAGCCTCGCACAATTTCTGACGAAGGGTCTCGAATGAGGACTGTTGCTCCGGTCCCCATGAAAAGGCAACACCCTTCCGGGTCATCCTAGTAAGTGGCACGGCGATCTTGGAGAAATCCTTGATAAACCTGCGATAATATCCAGCCAAACCCAGAAAACTCCTGATCTCAGTGGGCGATCTCGGCACCTCCCACCTCAACACCGCCTCAATCTTGGGCGGGTCGACCAATATCCACTTCTGGTTAATAAGATGCCCGAGGAACTGGACCTCTCATAACCACAAGTCACCCTTGGAGAATTTGGCAAACAGCCTTTCCGATCTCAATACCCCAAGAATTTCCCTCAAATGTTCCTCATGTTGCTCCCTAGACCTCGAATACACCAAAATATCATCAATGAATACGATCACCGACCGATCCAGCATCGGCCGGCACACCTGGTTCATAAGATCCATGAATGCAACCGGGGCATTGGTAAGCCCAAAAGGCATCACCACGAACTCATAATGTCCATAACGAGTTCTGAAGGCAGTCTTCTAAATGTCTTCATCCCAAACCCTCATCTGATGATAACCCGACCTCAAGTCTATCTTGGAGAACCAAGATGCCCCTGCAATTGATTGAACAGGTCGTCCATCCTAGGTAACGGATACTGGTTCTCAACCATCAACTTGTTCAACTCCCGGTAATCGATACACATCCGGTGTGAACCATCCTTTTTATTGAAGAACAAATCGGCGCTCCCCAAGGTGAGCTACTCGGTCGAATAAACCCCTTCCCCAACAGCTCTTGAAGCTGCGAGGATAACTCCTGCATTTCCGGTGGAGCAAGACGATAAGGCGCCTTGGTGATGGGCGCCGCTCCCGGAACTAAATCGATACAGAACTCCACTTGCCTTTCCGGAGGCACACCTGGTAACTCTTCGGGGAAAACATCCGAAAAATCGCATACTACAGGAACGTCATCAACCGAATTGGGCCTCCCCGCGGCCACTTGAGTATCCATCACGTAGGATATGAATCCATTGCAGCCTTGCTGCAAACTCTGCCTCGCCCTGGCAGCCGAACAAAACACCGACCCACACCGGGTTCCCTCGCCATACACCGTAAGCACTCCCCTGCTAGGGTCTCGAATCGTCACCAGCTGTCTCTCGCAGTCAATGACTGCCCCAAACTTACTCAACCAGTCCATGCCCACAATGATGCAGACATCCCCCATAGCTATAGGAACCAAGTCTATAGGGAACTCGACCCCAAAAATCTTGAGCACACATCCCCGAATCACATCAGTGGCGTATACCGCTTTCTTGTCCGCTATAGAAACTCGCAGGGGTCGACTCATCACCTCCCGATCAATACTGATGTGTTGGCTAAAAGCCAACGATACGAAAGATAGACTCGCACCCGAGTCAAATAATACCAAATCAGGTACAGAATTTACAAGAAAAGTACCTACGCATATCATAATATAAGCACAATACCTTAACATAAAAGTAAATACGTGAAAAAATACATACCAGCTATGACATCAGGCGCCGCGTGGACCTCCTCCGCAGTCAACTGAAAAGCTCTTCCCCGAGCCTTCGAAGCCTCGACCTTCACTGGCCGAGTCTCGGTAACCCTGGCAGCAGGCGTAGAACCTTGGCGAAGCTGGGGGCACTCGACCTTCCGGTGGCCGGTCTAGTTGCAATGAAAGCAAACCATAAATCCCTTGGGGAAATCCCTAGCAATGTGCCCCTCCTTTCTACACTTGTAGCAAGCACTCAATCGACATGCCCCCTCGTGACCCTTACTGAACTTTCCGCAAGTGCGGCCCTTCTAACCTCCAGATCTCGAATCAGCCGACTTGGTCCGCTTGGCTGCCGGCTGAGACTGAGCCGGCCGCCGATCCACTCGTTGAGACTCGGCCTCCTCCCTGGCCTGGGTCTCCAACTCGATCTCACGCTTCTTGGCATTCGCCTGAAGCTCAACAAAAGTCTGGTATGACGAGTTCGATACGAACTCCTGGATATCCATCCTCAGCACACCCAAATACCAGCTCATCCGAGCCTGCTCTGTGGACACCTGCTCAGGGCAAAACATCGCCCTCTCATGAAACTTTCGCATGATCACCGTAACAGAATCATCACCCTGCTTGAGGGTCAAAAACTCCTGAACCAACCGCTCCCTCTCCACCGGGGGAACGTACTCGTCTCTGAACATAGCAGTAAACCTCTCCCAAGACATAGCTAAAACCTCTGCCAGTGTGAAGTTTGCTGTCACGAACTTCCACCAATCCTTTGCTCCCAGGCAGAGCTGGTTCAAGGCGAACCGTACCCTCAGATGCTTCGGACATGAACAAGTGTAGAAGCATCCCTCGATATCAGCAATCCATCTCATCGCAGCGATTGGATCCTGCGTCCCGTCAAACTCAGGTGGCTTCGTATTGCTGAACTCCCGGAACAGCAACGAGTCACCTCCCTGTGGTCTGGCAGCGGTCACAGCTGCGGTAGCTGCAGCAGTTGGCGGCGTCAGTCACCGCGGCGTACTGCTCATCAAAGGTCTCCATCAGTGTGGTCTTAATAGACCCAAAAATCTTCGGAATCTCAGCCCGGATCGCTATAGACACCTCCTCATGAATCATCTGACGAAGCTCCTCGTCAGTCACACTACTCGTACCAGGTCTGTGGCGTGGTCCAACCATTATGCCTCGGAAATACAACATAAAAATATCAGAGACTCTATCGAGCATAATCGCACTCGATAACGCAGCCCTACTCAGTCTCCGATACCCAAGGATTCTTACTTGGGTTTCCCACTGACCCGGTGTCTTCAGTAGTACGGGCCCAATACTACCAACTACACCGTATCAGCATTCACCCCAAGTCCTCCTCCGGAAACCCCGGATCATGAGCACTCTATTGTTGCCATGCACTAGCTACCCACTCGCTCTCAAAGCACCTCATAGAAGCAGGTTTCCCTAGACTAAGGCATCACAAATCAGGCCACACTAGTCCTAATATGAATAGCTAGTCTACTAGCATGCGTATCATATCAGATCATATCTCATAACTCATATTGTAAGAGTATTTTGGGGATTTTACCGTTCGGGCGCTGGCTGACCGTACACACTTCTTCTTCTTTGGTTGTTTCAAAAATCACTTATCAAATTTTATTTATTTATTAATTAAAAATTTCTCAAATCCCCGGTTTGAGTTCAGTTACGCCCGAAGGAGTACCCGGATCCCTCAAACCAAAGCTCTAATACCAACTTTTAACGACGTAAATTTTAATACCATTTCTTTTATTTTTGTAAACACCAAAAATATCGATTAATATTTCAAATTCCAAACGAAAACAATATTGTCACAATAGAATACATCCCAAAGATCATAAAAATAGTTTTTCCGATAATGTGTACGATCACGCCGGTGCCCTCCCACAGTCCTCGCTAGTACCTGAAACACATCACACAACAACTGTAAGCATAAATGCTTAGTGAGTTTCCCCAAAATACAACTTACGCACATATGCCTTTCCAGGCCCTGACCTTCCGGTCCTTGTGTCTCAGGGGACTTCCATCCCGACTAGGTAAACCTCCGGTCCTACCTACGTCAACCTTACGGTCCACATCACAACGCCTTCCGGCCCATAATATATTCACCTTCCGGCCTATAACATAATGCCTTTCGGCCCATATCAAGCATATCATACATGGCACATATAACGATTAACTTATCACACATAATGCATATATCTCATATCATATTCGACCTTTCGGTCACACAGTCAAACCCTTCCGGGTACAGTATAGTGAGAAGACTCACCTTGTGGAAAGTCTATGATCTCATGTCCTCGCTATCACCGAATCCAACGACGGCTCAACCTCGCCTAAGCATAAAAATATCATTTAATACACAAAGACTTCCACTACTAAAACTTTACCCCTTATCATCCTTCCTGAAAGGGTAAAAGACCATTTTACCCTTCCTTGACCTAAAGTCCTCATGTTGACCAAAACCCTAAAAGTCAACCAAAAGTCAACTAAAAGTCAACCATGAGAGTACGCTGGGCGTACTGCTAGATGTACGCGGGGCGTACATCATCAACTCCCCCTGGATCGGGGTATCCACCCAGTATGCGGCGCGTACTGGAAGTTACGCCCTGCGTAACCACCAGAATCAGCCACCCTCCATTTCTGGTCTTAATCGGTTAAGCCATTACTACAACTTCTAGATCCGACTCTTTTAGTGTGTCTAAACCCATAAAGTCGAGACCTTTAAGACTTGGCATGGCTGTAAAGGCCCCGACATCACATAACAACCTTTTATTCAAACTCAAGGATCTAGATCTCATGCATGGTGCAATATCCACGTCCAAGTTGCCATTTTTATGAGTCTACAACTCCAATAGATCAGAAACATTAAGCATCTAAGCTTATGGAGGCCATTTGCACAAAAGTCTCCACCTTTGGGACTTAAACCCTAGAAAATGACAACTAAATCATACAACAAGAACCAAGTGTCAAGATCCGAACTTTTTACCTGAAATTGAAGCTTTAACCCTTGCAAAGCTCATATCTACACTTGAGCACCACTTCTAGCCTCTCCAAGAAGCTCTTCTTCTCCTTTGCAACCTTAAAATGGCACTACCAAGCTTAGAATGCACACACAAAGGCTTAAGGACGATGGCACACACTATTTAGGGTTTCACTTTGAGGGGTGGTGGCTGAGAAGTCCAGCCACACATTCCTTTTATAGCCTCAACAAAGGAAATTAGGGTTTGGGTCTGAATGAGTTAAGCCGGGCGTAACCTTGGGTACGCCCCGCGTACCTGAGGGGGAACGCGTCCAAATGAGGCGTGCAAATACGCACAACGTACACCTTGTACGCCCAACGTACTCGCCTACCATGAAAACCCTAAATCATTAACTTACTCAAGATGCAAGGCCAACTGAAGAATACCTGGATTTCAGGCTGTTACACACCACCCAAATCAACTGACAAAAAGAGGAAGCGTTGGGATCAGAAGAAGGGCAAGAAAACTCAAACCTCCTCCAAAGACCAACAAGTCATGGCTATCCATGCTACCACCACTCCTGCTACCCCTATACCAGCAAAAAACTTATGTTGGGAACCTGTCCAAGTGCCCCAAGTGCCCTTTCAATCACAACGGCCCATGCCGTGAATTGCACTGCACCAACTGCGGCCGAAAGGGCCATACCGTCCGGTTTTGCAGATCCTAACCCAAACCCATTTCTCAGTCCTCCAGTTCGGGAGTGAGCCCGTCCTGCTATGGCTGCGGCAAGGTTGGCTATTTCAAGAAAAACTGTTCGAAGGCCGGGAATACGGGAGGAACAGTAAGACTACTCGCTATTAGCCATAACGAAGCAGTAGCGGACCCCACAATAGTCACGGGTACGTTCCTTCTCAAATACTCTTATGCTTGTGTCTTATTCGATAGTGGAGCAGAAAGAAGCTTTATAAACCAAAACTTTAAACACTTACTTAAGCAAACCCCACAACCACTAAAGGAAACATTCATCGTAGAAATGGCTAACGGAAAGACAGAGAGCTCTAACGAAATCTACATAGGTTGCACCCGTACATTAGATGATTGTTCATTCCCAATCGATCTCATACCAGTGTCGATCAAGAGTTTCGATGTCATTGTAGGCATGGACTGGTTGAGTCTCCATCGCGCTGATATCCTATTCTTTGATAAAGCCATCCGCCTAAATCTACCGAATAACGAAACTTTGTTAATCTACGGAGACAAACCCAGTACTAGCCTTCACATCATCTCGAGTATTCAAGCCCAGAAGTACTTGCGTTAGGAACATCGCACATTCCTTGCTCACGTTATCGATACAAGCCAGAAAACGAAAGACCTAAAAGATTTCCCCGTCGTATGCCATTTTCCTGACGTCTTTCCAGAAGAACTCCCAGGTTTACCTCCCAAACGTCAGGTCGAGTTTAGAATCGACCTAATCCCAGGAGCTACCCCCGTAGCTAAATCGCCCTATCGTCTAGCACCTACTGAAATGCAAGAACTATCCGGTAAACTTAACGAGCTGCTCAGCAAGGGCTTTATAAGACCAAGCTTCTCACCCTGGGGAGCACCGGTCTTGTTCGTAAAGAAGAAGGACGGATCATTCCGTATGTGCATCGACTACAGAGGGCTCAACAAAATGACGGTCAAGAATCACTACCCCTTTCCCCGTATAGACGACCTATTCGACCAACTGCAAGGGGTAAGTTACTTTTCCAAGATTGATCTGAGGTCCGGATACCACCAGTTACGAGTGCTTGAGGAAGATGTTCCGAAAACAGCCTTCCGAACTCATTACGGACACTACGAGTTCGTAGTGATGCCCTTTGGACTGACTAACGCACCCGTAGTATTTATGGACTTGATGAATAGGGTGTGTCGTCCTTACTAAGATTAGTTCATCATCGTCTTTATTGATGACATACTTGTCTACTCTCGGAGTGAGGAAGAACAGAACAATCATCTACGACTGGGAATACCATCCAGTAAAACTATAGATTAGAGAAGATATAGATTTCGTGAATAAACTTATATTTTTATATTAATACGTATTGTGAGTCGGATAACCATGCTAATATGAGAACGAGACCTCCTTGACGTTCTTCAAGCATCGGACGATGTCTAGAATTTGTCACCCGAGGCGTGCCCACCTAACTGTAGCAAGCAGTTAAGGTTTGGGATTGTCAGTCCCGAATAGATCTATTCACAAATTCCACGCTCTCCCTCCAGGAGACTCTGGTTACACTTCCGGTAAGGATTTACTGATGACCCGAAAAGTTTAATGAAGATAACCTCACAAGCTAGTATTAAACTATTCACGGTGTACTCATTCATTATCAAACATAATAACCGTTATAAAACATAATACAATAAACACAATTTAATACAAGAAATTATCTGGCATGATACTTTAAATGAAACAGAGATAAACTGAATTAGACATAGTTTATCTATTAACCTTGCATAAAATCAGTGTCCGTAAAACAAGAACTAAAGATCCCAAATTATTCCCATAATAATTTAATTGGTTTGATTGTTTCCTTTACTGTAATTGAAATCTACTTAGTTATATTCAATAAAACATCCCTTATGCTCCGCATAATACAAAAGGGGTAATGATATCTAAAAGTTTTCCAGATATTTATAGAATTACATTAGTTTTAGGTTTCAAAAACATTTATAGTTTGCTTGTATTTTCCCCCTGAAAACATTGAAAGACATAGAAAAAGGTGTAGGGGTATGAACTCACCAGTCGAGAAGTGTGCCGGTTTGATGCTAATTGTCCGTTCGGGGATTGAAAACATGCGAGGATCCTATGTAATATGAAGAGATACATAAATTGTATCTAATTAGACTTTGATCTATTAATTAGGTAAGAGTAAATATTTGTAGATGTGTAAACACTTCAATTCAAGTGTTTGGAGTGACCCAGGTAGTATCTACGGATGTATAGGGCATAAATATGGAGTTTGCTCTTCAATAGTAAACTCTTTTAGGAGTTTACCGTCCAAATGACCAAGTCCCCATGATTTTACGGCCGTAAACTCATGGTGGGGGTGTTCTTGGTTGTTAATGGCCTTATAACACTTTAGGGGTGATGCTAGACTTGGGTTTAAGGCATTTGAAGGGAATTTGGGCATCCTAAGGACCATTTGAGGAGTTTACGGCAGTAAACTATGACTTTACGGCCGTAAAATCTTATGTGCCATGAATTAATGTGTTTTGGTGGACCTAGGTTAATTACAATTCACAAAGGAAGGTTCTAGGGTTGATTCCATGGCTTAGGAAGTGATTGGGACTTGAATTGACCTTGTAAAAGAAGTTTATGGTCTATGAAGATGTTCTTGGTGATTTTACTACCTTAAACACATGATTTTACGACAATAAAATCATGTTTGTCCATGATTCATGTGATTTGTTGGTTGAAGGTTAACCATGCTAAGTTCTATACCCATTTCTAAGCCATACTAGGTGTTAAGGGCACTTTAACACCCATTGGAGGAGTTTAAGGTCTAAGAAGAGGTGTTTACGGTCCAAGAATGTTCTTGGGCCGTAAACTCAAGTTTGACCCTTTTGTGTATGTTTTGGTGCATCTCTTGAAGGATTATAAGGTTCTATACTCTCATGGAAGCTTGTTGGAGGTGTTTAGGGGCAATCTAACCCCTTAAAAGGTGTTTTTGGTCTATGAATGAGGGTTTATGGTCCAAGAATGTTCTTGGGCCGTAAACTCATGTCCAAGCCTCAAATGATAAGATTTTGGGGTCCTAATCTCATGCATGCAAGTTTCTAAGTCATACCTAAGCACTGAAGTGATTTGGAGGGGTTTTGTGGCTTCAAAAACCTCTTTAGAGGTGTTCACGGTTTTGGTAGGTGTTCCCAACCGTAAACACTTGTTCATGGGTGTTTTGAGTGATTCAAAGATGAATTTGCATACCAATCAAGTTAAACAACAAGTTAGGATAGAATGCTTACCAATTTGAGGCTTAAAAGGGGGGGGGGGGGTTGGATCAAAATCGGATTTTAGAGAGAGAGTAGTGAGGGAAAGTGTTTTAAGAGAGGGAAAAAGCTTCAAAATGATGTCACTCAATCCCTTATATAGGGGTTGAGTTTATGGCCCAGTGGAATTCTACCCGATACTGATGTTAAATAGTGCCTACTAATTCTTTATCGCCTTGCTTTTGGAAGGGTCCGTGTGTATGTCTCTCTTGCTTACTACATGACCAAGGAAAATGTTTTAACCGAAGGGCATCACTATGAACTTGTAGTGATCATATCGAGTCCTGAACGCCGTCTTGGAAAAATTATTTTCGTGAACTTGAAGCTGTTGGTACTCTTTGTTGAGCAGTTCATTAGGCTGACTAGATAACTTCTGCATTTATGCTGGAGTTAAGCGATACGGAGACTTGACTACATGATTAGGTCCATGAATTAGGTCGATGCGAAACTCGACTTGACGTTCGGGAGGAATTCTTGGAAGCTCTTTGGGAAAAACATTAGGAAAGTTGCAGACTTCGGGGATGCTCTCGAGGTCTTTAACTATTTGTTTCTTGTTGATTACATGAGTTAGGAATGCACGACACTCCTTTCATAGAATCCTTTGAGTTTTGATGCATAAAATGATACTAAGATTGGAGCTAAATCTATCGCTGTGGGTCATGAGAGTTTGGCCAGAATGGAGATTGAGACGGATGGTTGTAACAAAGGATATCTGCATGTTTGGGACTCAACCAATCCATGCCGATAAGAACATCAAAGCTCTTGATGGTAATTGGTATTAAATCAATGAAAAATGAATGATTGTTCAGGGTAAGGGTATAGTTTATGAATATGTCGTTAGCATTTCCCTTTATCGCTGTTAGTTATCTCGACAGTAGACGTTTCGGTTACTAGACGAGGACTATGTTTAAGAAGATGTTTATATGAATGGCTACTAAGAACTTCTCTAACACTAGATTCAAAAAGGATACGAGTATATGAGTTTTCGAGAAGAAACGTACCAGCGACGATGGAGGCATCGGCGACTGCCTCCTCCTGTTTTGTAGCTAGAACTATCCCGACGTTTCTAGTTGTTGTTGCTTTGGGGCAGTTCCTCTTGAAATGACCTACTTCTCCACAGCCGTAGCAGACATGTTAAGCACTCGATCTGGAAGCTTGATTGGTTGGCTGAATTGGTGTTTTGCAATTTCGTGTAAGGTGACCTTTCTTGCCACAGTTGTAGCAAAACACCTCACGGCATGGGCTGGAAGTGAGATGATGGTAACTGCACTTATTGCACCAAGGGAGGTTACCAGCATACCTAGTGGTAGGTGCTTGAGCGATAGACGCAACAACAAGAGTAGTGGCAGCTTGAACTGCCACAGATTCATGCCTCTAGGAGGGTCCTTGAGAACTCTAACCCTTTCGCTTTTTCCAGATAACCTTTTTACTTTCCTTATGCTCATTTTGTCTCTCCTGATTATCTTCATGGTTTTGGGGGTAGGTGTTACTTCCTGGTATACTGAACTTGCTAGGGTACAATAGCGTCATGGTAGCCGTCACTGCGGCAGTAACAACTGTCTGAAATAAGACAGGGTCGAACGGAGGAGAATAAGGTGGTGGAGAGTTGTTGTTCCTAGAGTTGGGTCCTTTCTTTTGAGTCATGATGATCTAAAATGATTAGGAAAAAGAGGATGGTAAGTCCTCTGAATTGAATCAAGAGATATGAAACAAGAGATATCTCATTATGACAGATATAGGGTTCTATAAGCGATAAATCAGGAAAGAGTTATCAAAGCAGATAAATTATCGCTAAGGAAGGAAGGAGTAGCATCACTCTGAATGAATTTCTACAAAGTACTTGGTTCTAACTAAGATACTCCCATAGTATCTTACGTTTGTTTGTATCGATGAATCATTGTTTGGATCTTAGGTAAGTTTTAGGCATGCTGCACACCACAGTCACTCCTAAGCACATGTTGGCCGTGTCTCGAATGAATATAGTTGATCAGGATATATTGACCCTAGACACGACTACATTACTTCCCAGGTTTAACCGCAACACACAACACCCATTTACTTATGTTTTGTTCTACTCGTAGTTACGGATTCCGACGGTTAGGTATACTTGTATACTTTTGAAAATACTTATTTTTTAAAGTATACTTGTAGTTCAGAGCACTTTGTCCCCTTAGTATTTATATTCTTATACCATGTAAGTATTGGTATACTAGTTCACTATAATCAAGGGCTCTGATACCAATCTATCACACCCCGAAACCGATGGCGGAAACGTTCCAGGGCGGAGGACGCCATGTAAAGTATCACAACCAATGTACATAGTAAGCATAGTAAACACGAAACATTACGGTACATAGAATCATTTCATTTGTTTTAAAGTAGAAAAGCAAAGTAATACATGTTTGTAGATACATAAGTTTAAACAAAAGTAAAGACGAGAATTCCATCTGCTCTGTCATCTGCAAAAGGACGCGGGATACCTGTCTAAGGAGAACCTGAGAATACAAGCAGTTTAAAAATCAGCATAAAGCTGGAGAGTTCATAAGTTGGTTGTTTATGTAAAAAGATCATGTTTCCTTTGGTTTTCTGAAAAGTTGTTATCCAAGAAAATCCCATATTTTCTTATAAAGACAGTTTAGTTAAAGTTCTAAATTCCATTCGATACAACAACAGATAGTTTAATATATAAAAATATAGATTTAAAACCACTGGGAATACCATCCAGTAAAAATATAGATTTAAAACCACTGGGAATACCATCCAGTAAAACTATAGACTAGAGAAGATATATATTCAAAACCACTGGGAATACCATCCAGTAAAACTATAGATTAGAGAAGATATAGATTCTGTGAATAAACTTATATTTTTATATTAATACGTATTGTGAGTCGGATAACCATGCTAATATGACAACGAAACCTCCTTGACGTTCTTCAGGCGTCGGATGATATCCAGAATTTGTCACCCCAGGCGTGCCCGCCTAACTGTAGCTAGCAGTTAAGGTGTGGGATTGTCAATCCCGAATAGATCTATTCACAAATTCCATGCTCTCTCTCCAGGAGACTCTGGTTACACTTCCGGGGAGGATTTACTGATGACCCGAAGGGTTTAATGAAGATAATCTCACAAGATAGTATTAAATTATTCATGGTGTACTCGTTCGTTATCAAACATAATAATCGTTATAAAACATAATACAGTAAACACAATTTAATACAACGAAATTATCTGGCATGATACTTTAAATTAAATAGACATAAACTGAATTAGACATAGTTTATCTATTAACCTTGCATCAAATCAGTTTCCGTAAAACAAGAACTAAAGATCCCAAATCATTCCCATAATAATTTAATTGGTTTGATTGTTTTCCTTTACTGTAATTGAAATCTACTTAATTATATTCAATAAAACATCGCTTATGCTCCGCATAATACAAAAGGGGTAATGGTATCTAGAAGTTTGGCATATATTTATAGAATTACATTAGTTTTAGGTTTCGAAAACATTTATAGTTTGCTTGTATTCCCCCCCCCCCCCCTGAAAACATTGAAAAACACGGAAAAAGGTGTAGGGGTATGAACTCACCAGTCGAGAAGTGTGCCGGTTTGATGGTAATTCTCGTTCGGGGATTGAAAACACGCGAGGTTCCTATGTAATATGAAGAGATACATAAATTGTATCTAATTAGACTTTGATCTATTAATTAGGTAAGATTAAACATTTGTAGACGCGAAAACACTTCAATTCAAGTGTTTGGAGTGACCCGGGTAGTATCTACGGATGTATAGGGCATAGATATGGAGTTTGCTCTTCAAGAGTGAACTCTTTTAGGATTTTACTATCCAAATGACCAACTCCCCATGATTTTACAGTCGTAAACTTATGGTGGGGGTGTTTTTGGTTGCTAAATGGCCTTATAACACTTTAGGGGTGATGCTAGACTTGGTTTTAAGGCATTTGAAGGGAATTTGGGCACCCTAAGGACCATTTGAGGAGTTTACGGAAGTAAACTATGAGTTTACGGCCGTAAAATCTTATGTGCCATGAATTAATGTGTTTTGGTGGCCTTAGGTTAATTACAATGCACAAAGGAAGGTTCTAGGGTTGATTCCATGGATTAGGAAGTGATTGGGACTTGAATCGACCTTGTAAAAGGAGTTTACGGTCTATGAAGATGTTCTTGGTGAGTTTACTACCTTAAACACATGACTTTATGGCAGTAAACTCATTTTTGTCCATGATTCATGTAATTTGGTGGTTGAAGGTTAAGCATGCTAAGTTCTAGACCTATTTCTAAGCCATACAAGGTGTTAAGGGCACTTTAACAACCATTGGAGGAGTTTTGTCACACCCCAAAATAAAGAATGGTGGAAACATTCTGGGGCGGAGGACGTCATGTATAGTATCACAACACAGTATAACAGTAAACAAGCGAACAACATCATCCATTGCATTAAATATATAATTTTAGTACAAGCATGTTTCGTACACTTATAGACACCAAAAATTGTAAATCAAAATAATAATATGAGTCTTGAATGCGCTCCATCTTCTCAAAAGTTGGCCTCGGTACCTGTCTACTGATGATCTGAGAGTACAAGTTTTTTTTGAAAGAGTTTATCAGCATTAAGCTGGTGAGTTCATACGTATTTTAGTGTCGGTGGTTGTATCAAAATGTTTGAACGTAGTTATAAACACGAGTTTGTAAACATTGGAAATATAAGTATGTGAATGTTTCTAACTATTTGTAAAAGTTTGAATCTCTTAGAAAAACTTATATTTTCTATTAAAAGTAGCCTTCTACCAAGGTGTAACTGTTTTGTATGTTCGTTTTCTGTAAAAGTGTGAAATTTTCCCAAGTATAACTATCATTCTCAAAATATAGTTTGTACATTAATGTTTAAGTGAAAAGATCATTAAATATGTAAAGGGTAAATTTATGTAGTAATGTAGTGTTGTATTATAGGAACTACTGCTGTACTAACTACCTTAAATCGGATTTATATTAAGGTATCTTGTGATTAATTGTACCATACTATCGATTGGATAAACAACGAAAAATGTAGGTCGTAAAAATGAAATGGCATTTGGCACCTGCAGACCTGCAGGTCCGGCTGTAGCTAGCAACAAGGTGTAGGATAGTCAATCCAATATAGATCTATACGCAAACTCATGCTCTCCCTCTAAGAGACTCTGACTACAACTTGGGCCATGACATTTAAGGCATGCTCCGATACAGTGGATCACAATTCTGTCAATGTATATATGTATATGAAATGTATTGTTACTCGTTCTAGTATTGTTGTATATGTTCTCTTTCTAGTATAGTTGTATATGTTCTCTTTCTAGTATAGTTGTATATGTTCTTCCTCTAGTATAGTTGTATATGTTCTCTTTCTAGTATAATTGTATATGTTCTCATAGTAATAAGTATTGACTCATGAATGAACTGACTCATTGATTTAGCAATAGTATAAGTATGATCTTGTGCTACCCCGATGGTAGCCTACTAATGATGTAACTAGTACACATGAATATAGAAGCACTTTTATGTCTATATATGTACACATGATATATAATCAATATTTAAGCGACCTTCGAACGAGTACCGGATATCCTATCAGACCATATCTAAATCGAGGAAAAGGAAACAAGGTGGATAGCCTTCCTAAGTCTTTTAAACATTACTTATATAACTATACATATATGGGCATGCAATTTATAATAAGTGTAACAAGTTTAAGTAAAAGTATTTGATAAGTAAAAGAGTTTGTAAAACAGTTTGAACAGTAATAAAATCATTGGTTTTGTAGTTATTAATCACATGTGATTGATGTAATAACTATAAGTATTCAACTTGTATTCCCCCCCATAAAAGCATTTAAAACATTTAAAAGTATTTCAAGGGTTATTAAAGGGGTATGAACTCACTTGTGGTGAGTGGATTGGATTGAAATGTCGGGTACGGTGCTAGTTGACAATTGAAGACTTGTACACACACACGAGCCTAGTTATCATATAGTGAACACATATATAACTAATTAGCCAATTTATAACTAATAAATTAAGTTAGGACACCCTAGAACATGAAAACACTTTGTTTCAAATGTTAAGGATCACAAGGATTGCATCCGAGTGTTGGTAGGGCAAAACTAGAGTGTTTGGAGTCCAAGGGTAAACTCCCTTGGAGTTTACGGTTTTGTGGTCAAGACTTAGAGAGTTTACGGTAGTAAACTCTAGAGTTTACGGTCATAATCTCTAGTCTTAAATTCCAAGTGTTGTTTTGTGGTTTAGCAAGCCATTGAAGCATTTCTACTAAGTGGTTTGGCCTTTGGAATGGACTAGGGCAATAAAACACCTCATTTGAGGAGTTTACGGCCTCATGGCTTTTTCCTTTGGGTTTAAAAACCATAAACCCATATGGAAGAGTGTATAGCCATGTTTTCAATTCCCTAACACAATTTGGTAAGTGTATAAGCTAGTTTATAAGCCTAAGGAAGGAAAATAACCCATTTAGACATACTTTTGGGTGTTCACAGTTTTGGTAGATCCCCAAACCGTAAACACTTAAATTTGTGGTCATTTGATGTTTTTCAAGGTATAAACACAACAAAGGAAGGTTTAAACATGTCAAGGATGGTTTATACATCAAACTAAGGCTTAGATAAGAACTTAGGCACACTTTGGTGCACTTTAGGGTGTTTACGGCCCAAGCATCTTCTTGGACCATGAACACCTCTAGACTTGTGTTCTTGACATATTTACATGGTGTTTAAATGTAGTAATAGCTTAGAATCACTCAAGGATGGAAGAACTTACTAGTACAAGGCTTGATTTGAGCTAAAAGGCCAAGAACATTTAGTGTGTGTTCTTGGTGTTTTGGAAAATCTAAAAAAAACCGGAAATGAATGGATGAATAGATGCACAAACACTAGATTAAGTGTTTTACTAACTTGAAATGGTTAGAACACTTACAAGGTTGAAGATTTGAAATTAAATCTTGGATGATACTTGAGAGGGTTTTTGGACTTTACTCTTTTGACTATTGGGGAGTAAACACAAATGACTAGTTTTTGGGGAGTAAACTCATACATATGTATGAGTTCACGGTTTTTGGGTGAATTCTAAACCCAAAACATAAAAGTTTGGTCGGGTGTTTCTAATACGCGAAGTGTTTGCGGTTTTCAAAAATCAAAACCCGAGACGACACTTTCTTTCACCCGTTCGTTTAAAAATAATATTAAAAAAATCAAACGAACTTTATATTTCTTAAAAATTAGAAATAATGATATTAATTTATGATATGAAGTGGTTGACTTTTAGGCTTTGACCAAATGAAAATTTTCGGGTTGTCATAAGTTTAAGGTCTAAGAAGAGGTGTTTACGGTACAAGAATGTTCTTGGGCCGTAAACTCAAGTTTGACCCATTTGTGTATATTTTGGTGTATCTCTTGAAGGATTATAAGGTTCTATACTCTCATGGAAGCTTTTTGGAGGTGTTTAGGGGCAATCTAACACCTTAAAAGGTGTTTATGGTCTATAAATGAGGGTTTACGGTCCAAGCATGTTCTTGGGCCATAAACTCATGTCCAATCCTTTTAAGGTCCCAAGCTCATGCATGCAAGTTTCTAAGTCATACCTAAGAACTAGAAGTGATTTGGAGGGGTTTTGGGGCTTCAAAACCCTCTTTAGAGGTGTTCACGGTTTTGGGAGGTGTTCCCAACCATAAACACTTGTTCATGGGTGTTTTGAGTGATTCAAACATGAATTTGCATACCAATCAAGCTAAACAACAAGTTAGGATAGAATGCTTACCAATTTGAGGCTTGAAAGGGGGTTTTTGGATCAAAATCGGACTTTAGAGAGAGAGAGAGAGTAGTGAGAGAAAGTGTTTTAAGAGAGAGAAAAAGCTTCAAAATGATGCCACTCAATCCCTTATATAGGGGTTGAGTTTATGGCCCGGTAGAATTCTACTCGATACTGACGTTAAACGGTGCTTTTGGCTGTACCCGATTTAATTGTTTATAATCCGACGGAATAAAACTAAAATTTATCCAATTAAATATTGAAAGTGTTTTTACGTGTTTCTAACATGTCTGGATACTTACGAGGTCATAATAAAAATCTTAAATTAAATGACCAAATCCAAAATGTTAATGGAAAAATCGAAAGACAAATGGGTTTTACCTACGGAATAGGTTACAGCGACAGAACAATTTACGGGTTGTCACATTGGTATTGCTCTGTATAGGCAATTCTACTTCGTTGGAATTTTCCATGCTGAAACGTTTCAACACTTTGTTGAATTAGGTAATTTGACTAAGCCCTATTAGTCTCTTACTTCAGTTTCTCAATATCGTTATCCCTATAATATAAGCAGCCTCTCTGAGCTATTTCATAGCGAAACACTTCCCAATCTAGGACTTAACCTCCTGCAAGGTTGGGATGTCGTTTCCTGTGAGCAGTATTTAATGTACATACAATACAAGGAAGCTAATTGTACTCCCACTAGCTTTGACATATATGCAAGCCTCATATTCTCTTCTCGAAAAACCAAACTCTTTGACTTTCTCATCGAAACAAAGATTCCATCTGTGAGATGCTTGTTTCAATCCATAGATTGATTTCTCAAGCTTGCATACTCTATTCAAGTACTTTGCATCCACAAAACCCTCTGGCTGATTCTTGTAAACATCCTCAGCTAACTTTACATTAAGGAAAGCGATTTTGACATCCATCTGCCATATTTCATAATCATGAAACACAACTATGGACAACATAACCCTTATAGACTTGATCTTGGCCACTTGTGAGAAGGTCTCATCATAGTCAACCCAGGGGTTTGAGTAAAGCCCTTAACAAACAATCATGCCTTGAACATATGCACTTTCCCATCGATGTTGGTCTTCTTCTTAAATATCCAGTTGCAACCGACCGTATTACGAGTCTGTACATTATCAACCAAGTTCCAAAATTGATTCTCATACATGGACTGAATCTCGATGTACATTGCCTCTTTCCATTTTGCAGACTCTGGGCCTAGCATGGCTTCTTTGTAGTTTTTAGGTTCATCCATATTTATCAGTGTATTATTACTAATAAACGTATCACTCTCAGCAGTTATATCGAAGCCATATAATACAGGTGGAACACTAACTCTACCAGAACGTCTATGAGGTAAGGACTCATCAATCGGTTCAACATGAGTTTCTTCCTCGGGTTGGGCACTAGAGTTTGAGGTTCCTTAATCACATGATTCATGAAGCTCTTCAAGGTCAATTTTCTTCCCACTATCTTCTTGGCATATGAGTTCTCTCTCTCTCTCTCTCTCTCTCTCAAAAAAAAACCCATCTCCTCGCAACGAAGACAACATTATCACTCGGTCTATAGAAGAGATATCCAAAGGACTTATGCGGGTAGCTAATAAAAATAATTTTCGCACTACGAGATTCAAGCTTGTCGTGAGTCTTTAGTCTTACGAAAGCCTCGCAAACCAAAAACTTGATATGTGCCAACCAAGAACCGTTCACTATTCACATTTCATGAGGTGTTTTGGCAACCTTCTTAGTTGGGACTAGATTAAGGATATGGGCATCAGTGTCTAAGGCATACCCGTAAAATGATATAGGTAACGAATCTCGACTCATCATGGAAGGAACCATGTCGAACAAGGTTCAATATTTCCTCTCAGCCGCAACATTTAGCTGTGGTGTCCTTGGTGACATCAATTTTGAAACAATTCCACATTCCTTCAGATAGTCGTGGAACTCAATACTAAGATACTCACTACCTTGATCGGATCGGAGCATCATTATCTTCCTACCCAATTGATTCTTCACTTATTGCTTAAACTCTTTGAATTTTTAAAAGTTTCTGACTTGTGCTTGATTAAGTAGATATACCCATATCTGATATAATCATTGGTTAAAGTCACTTAGAAGTGGCTTGCATCCCTTATGGTGGATCTAAAAGTCCCACATATATCGGTGTATATGAGATCCAATAATCCCTCACCCTCTTGACAAGTGCCAGTGAAGGGTGACTTAGACGTCTTTCCAAGTAAACAAGACTCACACATGTCATCGGACCTTAGGTCAAATGACTCAAACACTCCATCCTTTTAGAGTTGGGCTATGCACTTCTTGTTAACAAGTGCAATTCGACAATGCCACAAGCATGCCTTGTCCAAACCATTAGATGAATCAATGCTCAATACATTATTTCCTATGTTATCTACAACTATCACAGTTTCATATATACCATTATAAGGCAATTCTTTAAAATAGAAAGTACCATTAAAGAAAGCATTAATAGAACCAATTTCATTATTAAATGAAAATCTAAAACCTTGTTTATACAAACCATGAAACGAAATAATGTTTCTTGTGATTTTTTATGAGTAGCAATAGTTATTCAACTCTAAACCTAACTCACTACTAACACCTAAAGAATAAACTCCAATCTTGGTAACATGTAACGCTTTCCTATTCCCCATGATCAAGTTCATTTTCCCATGCTCTACATCCCTACTTCTTGTTAGACACTCCAAATCAGAACAAATGTGAAAACCAGAAACTGTATCAAGGACCCAAGAACTAGCATGTAATGAGTTATTAGATTGAATAGTTTAAATACCTACGAAGTTTGGATTTATCTTCCCATCCTTGATATCCTACAGATACTTCGGGTAGCTTCATTTCCAATGCACTTTTTCATGACAATGGAAGCCCTCTATATCCTTTGGATTCGAAGAGGGAGCAGTAGAACCACCTTTGGATCCACTCGAAGAAGAACCATCATGCGACTTTACCTTGTGGCTCTTAGAGGGAGATTTCCTATTCTTCTTCTTCCCATGTCCAATTTCTAGGACTGGGGCAGCAGCAGTAGCAGTTGGTACAATAGACTTGCCTTTTAAACCACTTTTAGCAGTTATCAGTAGGCCTTGAAGCTTTCTTAGAGTGACTTACTCCTTGTTCATATGATAAGTTATTCTGAAGTGGTCATAACAAGGAGGAAAAAATGTAGGATATTATCAATAGCCAACTCTTTGTCAAAGTTGACATTGAAATTCAGCAAGCGGTCCACATACCTTTGCATCCTTTGCAAGTGGACCGTGATGGAATCTCCATCCTTCAATTTTGTTGTTATCATGGAGGCAATGATTTTGTACCTTTCTTGTCGAGAACTTTGATGGTACCTTTCCATCAAGTCTTCGTGCATCTCGAAAGTACATAAGTCCTCGTAGGACCTCGGAAGCTCAGGAGTCATAATCGCAATCATGATACAGGACAACTTTGTCGCGTCCTTCTCATGAGCCCTATACTCAACCAACTACTCAGGTGTAGCAGTTTCTTCATCAATCTCCTTTAGCTCATTTTAAGGACATAATCTTAGTTCTCGTAATGGAGGGCCATGTGTACGTTATGAATCCAATCGTTGAAGTTGGACACATCAAATATTACCCTCCCACATAAGTTCATGAGGGAGAAAGAGCCACAAGAGTTGGAGGTAGACATATGAAAAAGAAGAACTAGTTTAACTAGATATAGAATCCTTAATATGACACCCAAATGAAATACTAAGGGTAGGATCCAAACAAAATAATTCACAATTCAAAAAAGGAATGTCGTAATCTAATTGTAAATTATTTGAAGGGAGGTAAATGACGATTTACCAATTTCACCACCCAAAACAAAATTTGAAATAATTATGTTTTATTAAATTCCTAGTTCTTTGAGATTTATTAAGCTTTTCAATGGCATGTTTCAATCTCGATTATGCCCTTCAAGTTGGTGAATGGGATACCAAGGATCACAAATAAGGTGTGAATAACCATGCAAATGTGCTCGGTACTCTCGATGTCATTTATCACCTAATGAATGTGATGGTTAGCAGACATGCTCCATTGATCTATGATAAACACCGAGCTACCCTTTGCCACCCTTGTTAGTCCCAAATTAGTGTGCCGATTAGCCACACACGCTCCACTAACGACTTGACAAAGTGCAAAGTGGAATTTCATGGAATAGCATTAGTTTCACATTTTTTCTAAATTAACTAAGATTGGGAATTTATGAAAACCTTTTGTTACTTTATAATGTAATTATAATTATTAATGAGGAATTAGTTTTCCTATCCTATCCGTTTCGCTAACGACCTCCACCAATCAAGGAAGCGGTCGGTGAGAATGAACACCCATTCAATCGCCATTTTATAGATAGTTTCCTTATATCCCCTTAAAGATCGACTTCGTGAATAAGGTCTACAAACGGTAAGATAAATCAAAACTTTTCAATCAATAATTTAAATTCCAAAACTTGAGAGAAAATTTTGAAACTATTCAAAACCTCTTAGATCAAATTTGAAAAAAATTAAATAATAATATAATTAATCTTTATCATAAAATTTGACCTAATCCACTTACATGGCAAGATAATTCAAATTAAATAATAAAAATAATTATATTATCATATAATCTAGTAATTATCTTAAAATTGAACAATTATATTTTAATTGGATGGGGATAATCGTTACCACATCATGAAAATTGAATTTTATCAGTCAAAACAAATTTTGGTAATGATCCTTATCCAATTCTGGTCAAAATCCTGAAAAATATGCCAATAGATGAGTTGACTCGTAGAGTCTAGAAATGGACTCGTCATGTAGCCCCAGCTCATCGAGTCCCACAATGCACTCGACGTGTTCATCAGGTAGCAAGCAGATTTCAATTTGCTTCAGCTTTGAACAGTTAACCAATGCATCAATATAACAGAAAACACCCTAAGCCCTAATACCACTGATTGGTTTTGAGCACTACAACAATCCAATGGTGCACATGCAATCCTAATGCTTTTGATCTAGGTTTTCTCAAGTTATATCTATGCAATATTGAATTATCCAAAGCATAAACCCTAACTAGCATACTATTTTCGAGATTTACAATATAAGACAAGTTAGATGAATACCTCTTTGTTGTAGCTTGTAATCCATGACCTTAAAGAGCTTAGTACCTTAAATTTAATACCTCTAATAAGTCACAAACACCAAAAGCAAGTTCTAAGAATATGATATAGGTTGGGAGGCACTCAAACTCGTTTAGGGGTTCTCTTGGAAGCATAAGGGACGATTTTGGGAGTGATAGGGACTCTATTAAAAGTGTAGGCTCCTTAGGGTTTAAATCATGGAAACCTTAATTTACTTGATTAGGAATTAAGCAATCCAATAATCATTATGATAGGCCCTTGGACAAAATCATCATGGACACTCACATAGATTTCTTCCAACCCTAATCAATATGGATCATTAGCCCAAACTATAAGTATTACTGATTTACCTAATCAGTCCCCGATAATTTAATTAGTCTCTTTTGATCCCTAAATTAATTCCAAGTTAATTCTTGATCAATACTAATTAAATAATATGATTTCTCAGTTAATATATTATTCTATAATATATTAATAAATCAGAATTAACCTCCTTTTCAAATATCCATCCTATTGAATTACTATGGTGAAGACAACCGAAAATGACCATGCTACTATCGGGTCAAGTACATAGAAATTATAATTATGGGCTTATACACCTAATACAACAGTGTCATCTGTTGCAAGAGGGGGAGAAGGGCCCAACAGGAAAAGTAAATCCATCCCCTAGAAACATGTCTTGGAGTTCCGACTCTGAGATGAAAACTCTGATGATTCCTTACAAGTTCTTTCAAGTTCTCCAAATGATAATGATGATAGTGATGATGATGACAACAAAGATAAAGAAGATAAGTATGTCACCAATGCTATCATAGGGATTCCAGCTCTCTGAAGAAGTTCCCAGTAAAAGTGCTTTTTGAGGAAGAGCCACGGATATGGTCGACAGTCTCATGGCCATCAACTATGGCTGATATACTTCACAGAAGCCGAGAAATGGATAAGTCTAAAACTAAACTAACAACTGACGCCTTCCGAGCTACCAAATCGATGAGGCCTCTTATTCCCTCACCCAAGATTGCTCCTATTGATGAAGTCTCTCTTCTTCAGAAGGCTGATGATATTCCGGAAGAGCCCCTGATTTCCTCTCCTCCGAAATTTGCCATAGATGAGACCATGCAACACATTCTATCGGTCCTCAACAAATAGCAAGATATGGGAAAGAAACCCATCTCGGAATTTCCTTACTCCGAAACTCCCATGAAAGATAGAAGTAGTTAGTCCTAACAAGAAATAAATAAAGCTCTTGAGGAAAACATCCAGATTCAAGCCTTTAAAGACAATCCGCATCTGATGCTAGGGCTCTAGCGAAAGGGATTATACATGATTTGGACATAGTGCCATTTATGTACTATGATATTCCCAATCATGATTCGGACCAGATTGATCTACCTCTCTCTCCATATACTAAATTCTACACCAAGTTCGCTCCTCTTATCCCGAGATATGATCTGAAGATGATCATCAGAACTGAATGTGAAAGATTCAATACCTTTTAATCTAAGAAGAGACTTCCCCAAAAAGAAGTATGGTCTCGGAAAAGGATCACCAAAATCTCTGGGTTCGGAAGGAAAAATCTTAAAAATATTTGAACTAAACTGTGATGTTCAGATACCACATCATCCGAAACCACCAAACTCACAAAACCATCACTGACGCCGGCTTCCCAACAATCAATCCCAATGACATCCTGATAATAGCTACTCACTTTAGAAGCCACCAAATCGACCATCTTAGCATGGGACCTTAACCATGATGCCTTGAGTTTCATTAAAGATTATGTCACTGAATTTTACAGGTGCAACTTTCAATTGGCCCACTTGTTCGGAACCAAAAAATACTTAGCGAAGATTGACATCAAGCTGCCAGAAGCTGAGATATTGGTAGATGGACCAATTAATGAACCGATGTTACAGTTTGTGTATCTTTAAAAGAAAACGAACAAGAAGGACTTCTTCTGAGTCCTTGACAAGCATCTGGTTCGTAGCAAGGCTATTCGGAAGTTTATCAATCATGCATCTAAGTCCGATGCACCAGAGCATGTGAATGCAAAATTCGTAAGTCAACTGTAGAGGTACATTGAAGTCAGAGATTGGTTGTATCGGGCATATGTGTTTATCAAGGAAGAATCGAATTACGCTGAAAGGATTTCTAAGTTCACTTAGGGGGGATTGTTGGAACTTGAAAGTGAACCTCTAGCAATCTGTGACAACCCGTAAATTTCGTTCCGTTATTTTAACAGATCCGTCAGTAAAATTCGTCGTATTTGAATTGTTTCCGCTTCGTTATTAAATTAAGTCATTAAATTTGAGTCATTTATTATGATTTAATGGGTGCTAAAACACGTTAATAACTCAAGAAAATATTCCAAATTAACAATAAGAAAAATTTTATTTTCGACAATATCGGGTAACGGAAACTTAATCAGGTACGACCAAAATGTTAGATAAGGTGTCTAAGTCCATAACTATTTCTGGTATGTACTTGACCCGACCCAGCATGGTCCATTTCGGTTGCATGGCACCATGCAATTGGATAGACTAAATGAGAGAAATAACACTTGGAGACTATTAATATATTATAAGTTCTAATATATTAATAATATTATTTGATTAGTTCGATCAACAATTAATTTAGAATTAATTAAGTGATCAAAAGATAACTAATTAAATATATGGGTTGATTATGTAAATCATCCATATCTTGCATAGTGGGCTAAGAGGCTCCATGGATTACCAAGTTGGGTTCCACCCATAGGATGCTCCATAGATGCTCCATGGGAGTTACAAACCCATGGGTCATGGAAATGAAGAGTCATGACACATTAGGGTTTACATGGTGTAACTCTAGATGTGTCAACACTATATAAGAATCATATTCTCCACCAAAATCGGCTACACCTGTGAAACAAGAGGGCTAGGCCGATTTCAAGTAGTGTGCATTCTCTCAAAAGTCTTTCCAAGAGCATTTGGTGTTGTGTGAAGCATTTGAGGCATCACACTTGGGGTGCTAGGCTCATAAGGTTTCAAGGAACATAAGGTACAACAAGGTAAGTTATTCTATCTATCATTCAAGTTAAAATTGTTCCCCATGTATGCTAGATAGGAATATAGCCTTGGAATTCAACTTTGCATGATAATTAGACAAACATAGATCCAAGGTTATTAGGGTTGCATGTACACTTAGGAAGTGTGAGAATGCTCAAAACCCAACAGTGGTATCAGAGACAGGTTTGTTTGTTATTTGTGCTAAAAAGTTGAAGAAAGTCGAAAAACTTGCTGTCTGACTGTTGGACTCATCGATTCCATGGGTGGACTCGTCGAGTTCACTTGTATCTTCAACCTACTCCTCGAGTAGGTTAATGCACTCGGCAAGTAGGTTCGACAGAGTGCAGATTTTTGACTTTAGTTGCTGGAAATGGATTAGAAACATTACCCTAAACTGTTTTGGTACTTGAAAACTTGTTTTAGATGGTGTAATGTCCTTGCTAATTCATTTACAACAACTAGCTATCAAAATTACAAAGTTTTAAGTGTAATTTTGATTTATGAATGTGTTCATATTCATGTTCTTGTTCTTATGATGTTTTAGATGATCATAGAAATTATTTGTAACCTATGTGGTAGATTAATTTTTGATCATAATGTGTTTTAATGGAGTCCATAACGTGTCCTCAAGTTATGGAAAACCAAGAGTCACACTTGAATTAAAACCATTAAAAGAACACAAGAGTTAGAAAAATGAAGAGTCTTCATTTTATTACTCTATTAAACTCATAAGTTACAAGAAATGAAAAGTTTTGAAAGTTACAAAACTTGCCCTCAAGTTTTGGAACAAGTAAAGTCTTATTAAAACTTTAGTTCCAACCCTTAGAATTTTAAAAGTTAAAATTCAACCCTTATACTTATATTATTATAACTTAATAATTATATATATATATGTATATATATATATACATATATATATATATATATATATATATATATATATATATATATATATATATATATATATATATATATATATATATAAGAACAGAGTTGTCTTACCGCTAGTACGCCTCATTCACGAAGCCGGTTTATAAGGTGGGTATAAGGTTGTTGCCTATAAAATGGAAACTTAATGGGTGTCCATTCTCACCCACCGCTCGCTTGACTGGTGGAGGGTCGTTAGCCGAACGGGTAGGACAAGGACTTATAAATTCTCATTAAAAGTATGATGAATATTGTAAAGTAACTAAATGTTTTATTAAATTCCCAATCTTAGTTACTTTAGGAAAATGTGAATAAGGTGGTAATCCATGAAATTACACTTTACACTTTGTCTAAGTCGTTGCTGGAGCGTGTGTGGTTAACCGGCACACTAACTTGGACTTAACAAGGTAGGTAAAGGGTGACTTAATGTTTATTATAGTATCGGTGGAGCGTGTGTGGTTTACCAGCACATCGATTGAGTGATAAACTTTAAGGGTACCAAGTGATTTGCATGGTTACTTCACACCTCGTTTTGTGATCCTCGGTATCCCAGTCACAAAACTTGGAGGGCACACTCGAGATTGAAACATGCCTTTGAAAAGTTCATTGAATTGTAACAACATAAGTTTTCAAATAAAATTTTCATTTAAAATAAAGTGAATTATTTCAACCAAATATAATTATTCCAAGTTTCATATCAAAATACAATCATAAAATCCCCAAGATCTCAAAACATCATCAGTGTGTACGCGTCATGCCGGCGCCTTCCCACGGTCCTCGCTAGTACCTGAAACACATACATGACAACTGTAAGCATAAATGCTTAGTGAGTTCCCCAGTATACTACTTACGCATATACGCCTTTCCAGGCCTTGAGATAATCGCCTTCCGGCCCATAACATATTGCCTTCCGGCCCATAACATAATGCCTTCCGGCCCATAACATATTGCCTTCTGGCCCATAACATATTGCCTTCCGGCCCATAAACATACACAACAATTAATACATTAATCTTAACACATATAGCACATATATCATATATCACATAACATATTGCCTTCCGGCCCGTATAAACAAACATAGCACGCATAGCAAATACCTTACCATTTATAGCACGTATGACACAAATCGTATCCGACCTTCCGGTCACACAGTCAAACCCTTCCGGGTACAGTATAGTGAGAAGACTCACCTCGTGGGTAATGAAAGCTAGCGACTCCTGAAATCACTCGCACTTGATCCGCCGAGCTACAGACTCCCTATAATATCATATATCCCTTATTAATACTTTTATCTTTCAAAACACTGACCCTAAGAAATCACATGTAGGTCAACTCTGATCAACGGTCAACGGTCAACGGTCAACTTGACCGGACTCGGCGAGTGCTAAGGCGACTCGGCGAGTCTAGACGTCCTCACCAAATCCTGATGTTCCCTTTCTACTCGCCGAGTATCCCTCTTGACTCGACGAGTTCTTCGATAAAGAATCGCGGGGCCACCCCGACTCCACTCGCCGAGTCTGAAGAACAGCTCGACGAGTCCTAGTTAATCTTCAAGCTACTCGCCGAGTCTATTCATCGGACTCGGCGAGTCCGTGCGATGCAGTCGATCAAACTGCTTCCTGAGATCTGTATTGTCCCGAACATTCATAGGTTTGGTCCTCCTAAACTGGTACAACACGTAAGACCTTCATTTAGGTGCTCATGCTACACTCCAAGACTTGTAATTTACCTTTTGACTTAAGGCATAAGGATTCCAATCCAAAGCCTCTCTTAATTCCCGAAATACACATGCATGGGACATTCTGGACCTCTAAAGGTCCTAATACAGGGTTATAATCGTTTGGGGAACAAGGGTAATAATCAATCTAGTCACAAAAGGGTTCCATAAACCCTAAATCCATGCACACATCAACATAGCAGAATATGATCCGAAATATTACCTGAATAATGCACTCTCTATGTCCCCAATCCTCAGAGCTTGATTCCCTTGTTGTTCCTTTAGCCAAACCCTTCTCTTCCTTGCACAATAACTTCTTCAAGCTCACCAATGGCCTCCAATCCTTGCTCTAGATGCCCACAACCGATTTAGGGTTCTTCTCAGTCGCTAAAGACGGACAATGACGGCCTATAAGTCCGTTATATACGTTCCAAAACCGAACGGCTAGGGTTTCCGCTGAACAGCGCAGACTCGCCGAGTCCATAATGAACTCGTCGAGTCCAGTCGCGAACCCGCGACCAATTCTGTGGTCCTACTCGGCGAGTCTGGCTCCAACTCGCCGAGTCCCCTCTTAAAACACCCCAAAAACATAATATAACAATACCTGAAATTTCTGGGCTGTTACAACTCTCCCCCACTAAGACTAGACTTCGCCCTCGTAGTCTCACTCTGCAAATAACTCCGGATGTTGCTCCCGCATCTCACGCTCCGGCTCCCAAGTCATCTCCGATCCTTTCCGGTGTTGCCACTGAACCAACACCAGAGGTACCTCCTTGTTCCTCAGAACCTTGATCTTCCGATCCCTGATGGCTACTGGTCTCTCGGCGTAATTCAGGCTCGCATCCACCTGAATATCCTCTAATGGAACCACTGCCAATTCATCGACTATACACTTCCTCAACTGCGATACGTGAAAGGTATTGTGGATCTGTCCCATCTCTGCTGGCAACTCCAACCGATAAGCTACCCGGCCTACCCTTGCAATCACACGAAATGGACCTATGAACCGGGGCCCCAACTTGCCCCTCTTTCTGAACCGGATCACTCCCTTCCAAGGAGAAACCTTCAGGAGAACGAAGTCGCCAACCTGAAATTCGAGCTCGGACCGACGTCTGTCCGCATAACTCTTCTGTCGGCTCTGGGCGGTCAATAATCTCTGTCTAACCTGTTGAATCTGTTCTGTTGTCTGAAGTACGATCTCTGTACTGCCCATCACTCTCTGTCCCACCTCTCCCCTGCAAATGGGGGTCCGACACCTCCTACCATACAACAACTCAAAAGGTGGCATACCAATGCTCGAATGATGGCTGTTGTTGTAGGAAAACTCTGCCAAGGGTAAATGCGCATCCCAGCTACCCCCAAAGTCTAACACACACGCTCGAAGCATGTCCTCCAATGTCTGAATCATCCGCTCGCTCTGGCCGTCTGTCTGGGGGTGGTATGCGGTACTAAAATGCAGTTTAGTACCCAGCTCCTCGTGGAATTTCTTCCAGAACCTGGAAGTGAAGCGTACATCACGGTCCGAAACAATCGAGATCGGCACTCCATGCCGAGATACCACCTCTCTCACATATAACTCCGCCAACTTCTCCGCTGATGAACTCTCGCTGATGGCAAGGAAGTGTGCACTCTTCGTCAATCTATCCACAATCACCCAAATTGCATCGACTCCTCTGGCAGTTTTCGGCAATTTAGTGATGAAGTCCATGGTAATCTGTTCCCACTTCCACTCAGGAATCTCCAAAGGCTGCAACTTGCCATGCGGTCTCTGGTGCTCGGCCTTAACTCTACGGCAGGTCAAGCACCTCTCAATGAACCAGGCGACGTCTCTCTTCATACAGGGCCACCAGTATTCCTTCCTCAAGTCCAAATACATCTTCGTAGCACCGGGATGGATCGAGAATTTCGATCTGTGAGCCTCCTCCATCAAAGTAACACGCGTACCGCCTACGAACGGTACCCAAATCCGACCCTGAAACGTCAGAAGTCCTCGTCCATCCTTAACGAACTCTGAAATTAACCCAACGACCCGTTCTTTCTTCTGCATCTCGGATCTCACAGCCTCGGCCTGTGCCCCACGAATAGCATCCAATACCGGAGTCATCACCGTCAGTCTCAGACATACATCTCGCAATGGAGTGCTCTCCGCCCTGCGGCTCAATGTATCGGCTACCACATTAGCCTTGCCCGGGTGGTATAGGATTTCACAGTCATAATCCTTGACCACATCCAACCATCTCCTCTGACGCATATTTAGGTTGGGTTGATCCATCAAATACTTCAAGCTCTTATGGTCCGTGTATATCGTACATCGAACCCCATACAGATAGTGACGCCAAATCTTGAGAGCGAACACTACTGCCCCCAACTCTAGGTCATGCGTGGGATATCTCACCTCGTGAGGCTTTAGCTGCCTCGATGCATAAGCTATCACATGACCTCTCTGCATCAACACTGCACCCAGTCCCGAAATCGATGCGTCGCAATATACGACAAAATCTTCCATCCCTTCCGGGAGAGCAAATACCGGGGCTTCGCACAATCTCTGGCGAAGTGTCTCAAAAGAAATCTGTTGCTCGGGTCCCCATGAGAATGCAACACCCTTCTGGGTCAGTCTGGTGAGCGGTACTGTGATTTTGGAGAAGAATCTAATAAACCTCCGATAGTACCCCGCCAACCCAAGCAAACTCCTGATCTCGGAAGGCGACTTCGGTACCTCCCAACTCATCACTGCCTCAACCTTGGCCGGATCGACCAATATTCCTGCCTGATTAACAACATGTCCAAGAAATTGGACCTCCCTCAACCAGAAGTCACATTTGGAGAATTTTGCATATAGCTTCTCCGACCTCAGTACCCCAAGGACCTCCCTCAAATGTCCCTCATGTTGGTCTCTAGATCGCGAATACACCAGGATGTCGTCGATAAAAACAATCACAGACCGATCCAGCATCGGCCTGCATACCCTGTTCATGAGGTCCATGAACACTGCCGGGGCATTGGTGAGCCCGAAAGGCATCACCACGAACTCATAATGCCCATACCGCATCCTAAATGCTGTCTTCTAGACGTCCTCATGCCGCACTCTTACCTGATGGTACCCTGATCTCAGATCGATCTTGGAAAATCAAGATGCCCCTTGCAACTGATCGAATAAATCATCGATCCTCGGTCACGGATAGCGGTTCTTGACCGTCACCTTGTTCAACTCCCGGTAGTCAATGCACATCCGGTGTGAACCATCCTTCTTCTTGATGAACAGAATCGGTGCTCCCCACGGCGAGCTGCTCGGCCGAATAAATCCCTTCCCCAGCAACTCCTGGAGTTGCGAGGACAACTCTTGCATCTCTGGAGGTGCGAGACGATAAGGCACCTTCGCAATAGGTGCAGCCCCCGGAATCAGGTCGATACCAAACTCCACTTGCCTCGCAGGAGGCACTCCCGGAAAGTCCTCGGGAAAAACATCTGGAAAGTCGCGCACCACGGGAACCTTCTCCACTGACCTCGGTTTCTCGGAAGCCTCCCGCGTATCCATCACATATGCCATAAAACCCTTACATCCCTGCTGTAGACATTGCCTCACCCTAGCAGCCAAACAAAAAGCTGATCCTGAACGGGTACCCTCGCTGTATACCGTAAGAACTCCCCCACTAGGGTCTCGTATAGTCACCAGCTGGCGCTCACAGTCGATGACAACGCTGAATCGGCTCAACCAGTCCATGCCCACGATGACACAGACATCACCCATCACAATAGGAACTAGGTCAATCGGAAACTCAACCCCGAAAATCTCTAGTACGCATCCCCGAAGAACCTCCGTGGCACAAACCACCCTCTCGGCATCTATAGAAACGCTCAGGGGCCGACTTAACGGCTCACGACTAATGCTGATATGCTGACTAAAAGCTAAAGATACAAAGGACCTACTCGCACCCGAATCAAATAACACTAGAGCAGGCATAGAGTTCACAAGAAAAGTACCTACACATATATTAACATAAGCATAACATCTCGACTTTAAATAAATACGTGAATTACAGCATACCTGCCACAACATCGGGCGCAGCGTGGACCTCCTCCGCAGTCAGCTGAATGGCTCTCCCGCGAGCCCTCGGGGCCTCGACCTTCGCCGGTCGAGTCTCAGTAGTCCTGGTAGTAGGTGTAGATCCCTGACGAAGCTGCGGGCACTCGGCCTTCCGATGGCCTGTCTGGTTGCAATGAAAACAAACCATAAACCCCTTAGGACAATCCCTGGCAATGTGTCCTTCCTTGCCACACTTGTAGCAACTACCAGCTCGGCACGCCCCCTCATGACTTTTGCCGCACTTCCTGCAAGTGCGGCCCTTCTGACCTCCCGTCCTCAAATCAGCGGACCTGATCCGCTTGGCTGCCGGCTGAGACTGAGTCGGCCGCCGGTCCACCTGCCGAGACTCGGCCTCCTCCCTGGCCTGGGTCTCCAAGTCGATCTCGCGCTTCCTGGCATTTGCCTGAAGCTCAGTGAAAGTACGATAGGTGGAGTTTGACGCAAACTCCCGGATATTCCTCCTCAAAATGCCTAAGTCCCGGCTCATCCGTGACTGCTCTGTAGACACCAACTCGGGGCAGAACATCGCCCTCTCGTGAAACTTCCGTGTGACCACCGCAACCAAATCAGTACCCTGCTTAAGGGTCAAGAACTCCTGAATCAATCGTTCCCTCTCCACTGGGGGAACGTACTCGTCCCTGAACATGTCAGTAAACCTCTCCCATGTCACTGCTGAAATCTCCGTCAGAGTGAAGTTCGCCGTCACGAACTGCCACCAATCCTTCGCTCCCAGACGGAGCTGGTTCAAAGCGAACCATACCCTCAGGTGCTCCGGGCATGAGCAAGTGTAGAAGCACCCTTCAATGTCGGCGATCCACCTCATCGCAGCAATTGGATCCCGCGTCCCATCGAACTCAGGGGGTTTCGTGTTGCTGAATTCCCGGAATAGCAACGAATCGCCCCCTTGCGGCCTGGCAGCGGCCACAGCTGCAGTCTCAGTCAGTGCGGCGTACCGCTCCTCGAACGTCTCCATCAGAGTGGTCTTAATAGACCCAAACATATTCGGGATCTCAGCCCGGATCGCTGCAGCTACCTCTTCCTATATCATCTGACGAATAGCCTCGTCGCTCACACCGCTCGAACTCGCCCCGTGGCGTGTGGTAACCATGATGTCTCTGAAATACAACATAAAATTATCAGAGACTCCATCAAGTACAATTGTACTCGATAACGCAACCCTATTTAGTCTCCGATATCCAGGGATTCTTACTTGGGTCTTCCATCGACCCGGTGTCTTCGGTAGTACGGGCCCAATACTACCGACCACACGGTATCAGTATTCTTCCCAAATCTTCCTCCCCAAACCCCGAATAGTGAGTACTCTACTTTGATATGCACTAACTACCTGCGCTACCAAATATCTCATATCGGTAAACTCCCTAGATTAAGGCATCACAAATCAGGCCACTCTAGTCCTATCATGAATACCTAGTCTTCTAGCATGCATAACAATTCATAATTCATTGCATAACATAACATTGTAAGGTATTCTGGGGATCTTTACCGTTCGGGCGCTGGCTGATCGTACACACTGCTTCTTCTTGTTTATCACTTTACTATTTATAAAAGTTTATGCCTTTATTATATATATATTTTTTTTAAAATATTTCCTCAAATCCTCGGTTTGAGTTCAGTTACACCTGAAGGTACACCCGAATCCCTCAAACCAAGGCTCTGATACCAATTGTAACAACGTAAGTTTTCAAATAAAATTTTCATTTAAAATAAAGTGAATTATTTCAACCAAATATAATTATTCCAAGTTTCATATCAAAATACAATCATAAAATCCCCAAGATCTCAAAACATCATCAGTGTGTACGCGTCATGCCGGCGCCTTCCCACGGTCCTCGCTAGTACCTGAAACACATACATGAAAACTGTAAGCATAAATGCTTAGTGAGTTCCCCAGTATACTACTTACGCATATACGCCTTTCCAGGCCTTGAGATAATCGCCTTCCGGCCCATAACATATTGCCTTCCGGCCCATAACATAATGCCTTCCGGCCCATAACATATTGCCTTCCGGCCCATAACATATTGCCTTCCGGCCCATAAACATACACATGAATTAATACATTAATCTTAACATATATAGCACATATATCATATATCACATAACATATTGCCTTCCGGCCCGTATAAACAAACATAACACGCATAGCAAATACCTTACCATTTATAGCACGTATGACACAAATCATATCCGACCTTCCGGTCACACAGTCAAACCCTTCCGGGTACAGTATAGTGAGAAGACTCACCTCGTGGGTAATGAAAGCTAGCGACTCCTGAAATCACTCGCACTTGATCCGCCGAGCTACAGACTCCTTATAATATCATATACCCCTTATTAATACTTTTATCTTTCAAAACACTGACCCTAAGAAATCACATGTAGGTCAACTCTGGTCAACGGTCAACGGTCAACGGTCAACTTGACCGGACTCGGCGAGTGCTAAGGCAACTCGGCGAGTCTAGACGTCCTCACTAAATCCTGATGTTCCCTTTCTACTCGTCGAGTATCCCTCTTGACTCGACGAGTTCCTCGTGGAAGAATCGCGGGGCCACCCCGACTCCACTCGCCGAGTCTGAAGAACAGCTCGACGAGTCCCAGTTAATCTTCAAGCTACTCGCCGAGTCTATTCATCGGACTCGGCGAGTCCGTGCGATGCAGTCGATCAAACTGCTTCCTGAGATTTGTATTGTCCTAACCATTCATAGGTTTGGTCCTCCTAAACTGGTACAACACGTAAGACCTTCATTTAGGTGCTCATGCTACACTCCAAGACTTGTAATTTACCTTTTGACTTAAGGCATAAGGATTCCAATCCAAAGCCTCTCTTAATTCCCGAAATACACATGCATGGGACATTCTGGACCACTAAAGGTCCTAATACAGGGTTATAATCGTTTGGGGAACAAGGGTAATAATCAATCTAGTCACAAAAGGGTTCCATAAACCCTAAATCCATGCACACATCAACATAGCGGAATATGATCCGAAATATTACCTGAATAATGCACTCTCTATGTCCCCAATCCTCAGAGCTTGATTCCCTTGCTGTTCCTTTAGCCAAACCCTTCTCTTCCTTGCACAATAACTTCTTCAAGCTCACCAATGGCCTCCAATCCTTGCTCTAGATGCCCACAACCGATTTAGGGTTCTTCTCAGTCGCTAAAGACGGACAATGACGGCCTATAAGTCCGTTATATACGTTCCAAAACCGAACGGCTAGGGTTTCCGCTGAACAGCGCAGACTCGCCGAGTCCATAATGAAATCGTCGAGTCCAGTCGCGAACCTGCGACCAATTCTGTGGTCCTACTCGGCGAGTCTGGCTCCAACTCGCCAAGTCCCCTCTTAAAACACCCCAAAAACATAATATAACAATACCTGAAATTTCTGGGCTGTTACATGAATCTCAAAGAATCTAGGAATTTCTAAGAACCAATCATAAAACCTAATATCTAATATTTCGGTTTTCGTGGTGGAAATTGGTGAATCGTCATTCACCTACCTTTCAAATATGTTATAGCTTGTATTACGGCATACCTCTTCTAAGTTATAATATATTGTGATTGGATCCTAGCCTTAAACACACCAATAGCCTTGGAATAAAGTCTAGAACCAACCATAATCAAGTTAAGGACCTTAATCATGATAAAAACTACCCCATAAGAGCTTACTACCATAAACCCCCCAAGAATGGGTTCTTAGGCCATAAACTCCTTAATTATGGTCAAATGGGATCTTAAACTCATTCCATGGCTTGTAGATTTGGCTAGAAACACATGTAAAGACATATGACCACCAAAACATCAAGGGATTGAGTGTGGGGGAGTTTACGGATGTAAAATCCTAGTTTACTGCCATAAACTCCATTAAATGGTCCATATATTGGTTTAATCCATTCCTTTACCCTAGAATTGATCCTTGTTAATTTTCCCAACTGATATAAAACCATTTAGCACCATAGAACACCCAACCATGAGTTTACAGCCGTAATCTCATGGGGAATGAGTCATTAGGACCGTGAACTCCCTTAGGAGTTTACTCTTGAAGAGTAAACTCCATATCCAAGCCATATACGTCCGTAGGTGTCACCCGTGTCACTCCAAACACTTGATTTGAAGTGTTTTCGCGTCTTAGAGTGTATAATCATATCTAATTAGTTATTTAAAGTCTAATTAGATACAATTGTGTATCATTTCACATTACATAGGAACCACGCACGTTTTCAAGCCTTGAACTGACATTTAGCATCCAAACCGACACATTCCGCGATTGATGAGTCCATACCCTTACGCCTTTTCCGTGTTTTTCAATGTTTTCAGGGGGGGGGGGGGATACAAGCAAAATTATAAATGTTTTAAAAACTTAAAACTGAAGTATATTTATAAATAGCTGGCTAACTTTTAGATATCTTTACCCCTTATGTATTATGCAGAGCATAAGGGATGTTTATTTGAATAACAAATACATGGATTTCAATTACAGTAAAGGAAATAATCAAATCAATCAAATTATTATGGGAATAATTTGGGATCTTTGATTCTTGTTTTATGAGCACAGGTTTATGTAAAGTTAATAGATAAACTATGTCTGATTCAGTTTATCTCTGTTTAATTTAGAGTATATTGCCAGATAATTCCATTGTATTAAACTGTTGTTACTGTATTATATTTCAAAATGATTAGTATGTTTGATAATGTCTGAAAACACTGTGAATAGTTTGATACTAGCTTGTGAGATTCGTCATTTAAACCCTTTGGGGTATCATTAAATCCTCCGCGGAAGTGTAACCAGAGTCTCCTGGAGGGAGAGCGTGGAATTTGTGAATAGATCTATTCGGGACTAACAATCCCACACCTAAACTTCTAGTTACAGTTAGGCGGGCACGCCTGGGGTGACAAATTTTGGAAATCGTCCGACGTTTGACGAATGTTAAGGAGGTCTCGGTGTCGCATTAGCATGGTTACCCGAGTCACAATATGTATTAATATAAGTTTATTCATGAATTTGATTTTATATCTATTTTCTACCTATAGTTCTTATATCTTGTACGGGATGGTAATCCCATGGTTTTGAATCTATATCTAGTACGGGATGGTAATCCCATGGTTTTATATATGTATATCTAGTACGGGATGGTAGTCCCATGGTTTTGAATCTATATCTAGTACAGGATGATAGTCCCATGGTTTTCAATCTATATCAATCTATAGTTTTGTGTATATCAAACTATCTTATATCTGGTACGGGATAGTATTCCCATGGTTTTATATCTAGTACGGGACGACAATCCCATGATTATCAATCTATAGTTTTTATGTATCAAGGCTATGTTATATCTAATATGGGATAGTAATCCCATGATTTTCAGTATATAGTTTTATGTCTTAAACTATACAATGTGGTCTTTAACTAAGCTCTACTTTTAGGAAAATATAGGATTTCCTGGGATAACAATTGTACATAACCAGAATCGTGTAACAAAACAGTTAACTAAACAGTTAACTAAATATTACTTTTAAGAAAATATGAGATTTTCTTGGGTTCGTAACTTTTTAGGAAAACCAAAGGACACTTATACATTTTCAGAAAACAAACATCTTATGAACTCACCAGCTTTATGCTGATTTTCAAACTGCTTGTATTCTCAGGTCCGCATTAGACAGGTACCCAATGATCCTTTTGACGAAGACGGAGTACATAGAAGACACGTCTATACTTTTGTTCATGATACATATGTATAACACCTGTAACACTTTACTTTTGAACAGATGTAAATTCTAATATGTAATGTAATGGTTGTTTACTTTGCTTACTATGTACATTGGTTGTGATACTTAACATGATGTCACCTCCGCCCCAGAACGTTTCCGCCTGCGGTTTCGGGGTGTGACAGATTTTTATTAGAGCCCTTGTTTATAGTGAACTAAGTATACGAGACCTTACATGGTATAAGACTATAAACACTAAGGGGCCTAAGTGCTCTTAACTAAAAGTATGCTTCAAAGTATAAGTATATTCAAAAGTATACAAGTATACCTAACAGTCGATATCTGTAACTACAAGTAGAACAAAACATAAGTAAATGCTTGTTGTACGCTGCGGTTAAACCTGGGCAGTTATGTAGTCATGTCTAGGATCAATATAGCGTGGCCAACTATATTCATTCGAGACACGGCCAACATGTGCTTGGGAGTGACTGTGGTGTTCAGCATGCCTAAAACTTACCCTAATACCCCAAACAAAGAGATGTCATCACAACGAATCATGAAATACTATGGAAGTATTTCTCGAGCCAATTCTTTGTAGAAATCCTCATTCACGCGTTGTTCCTTGATCACTCCTTTAGCGATAATTTATCTGCTTTGATAACTCTTTCCTGGTTTATCGCTTAATAGAATCCTATATTTGTTTTACTGAGATATCCCCTGTTCCATATCTCATGATTCAATTTAGAGGACTTATGATCCTCTCTTTCCTAATATTTTTAGATCGAGATGCCTCCAAGAAAGAGACCTAGCTCAAAGACCAACAACAACCCTCCGCCACCACCTCCTCCTCAATTTGATCCTGTAAAGTTACAAGCAGTTATTACTGCTGTAATGACAGCCGCCATGTCGCAAATGAACTCCGGTAGTTCAGGAGCTGGTCGGCAGCCCCAAAACTAGGAAGGTAGCTAGGGACACCGAACGGAGTGTTTCTATAAAGATTTTATGAACGCGAAACCCACATCCTTCGATGGCACTGGAGGTGTCATTTTCTTAACCCGATGGTTCGAGAAAATTGAATCTATCTTTGAAATCTATGTCTGTTCAGAATCTGATAAAGTGAGGTTCGCCGCCTGTAACTTCATTGATAAAGCCTTGACTTGGTGGAACGGCCGAGTCAAATCCTTAACTCTACCTGTAGCTAATGCCATGTGTTGGGAGGCCATGAAAGATCTTTTCTTGCTGAATACTACCCACGAGACGAGATGCAGAAATTGGAACATGAACTATGGAATCTAAAGATGAAAGGTTCCGACATCGTCGCTTATACCTCTAGATTCGATGACTTGGCGCTACTTTTCCCGGGAATGGTTACCCCGGAGAGTAAGAAGATAGAGACATTAATCTGGGGGTTGTCCCAGCCAACAAAAGGAAACATCTTAGCTGCAAGGTTGGATACATACGACAGCGCCAAAAGCTTAGCACAAACCTTAATCGATCGTAGGGATGACCTTGAGGAAGCAGCTACCACTCTTGAGCCATCCGAAAGGAGTGGAGAGAAAAGAAAATTTTGGAATAAGAAGAAGAGTCAACCTTCTCAGGAGTCCTCGAAGAAGCAGTAAACGGTGGCAATTCATACTGCTACTGTCCCTGATGCTGTCTTTGCCATAGGATCCACAACTTAGACTCCTACCAGTGGATATACCAGTAACCATCCTTGGTGCGACAAGTGCATCTACCATCATCGTACTCCTGGGCCATGTCGCGAAAGACTCCGCAACAACTGTGGCAAGAAGGGCCACCTTGCTCGGAACTGCAGAAAACCAGCCCAATCAAACAACCAATCATCCGAAGCAGGTGTCAGTCAGGCCTGCTACGGTTGCGGCGAAGTATGGCATTTCAAGAGAAATTGCCCCAAAGCAGCAGCAACTGGCAACGCTGTAACAGTCCTAGCTATAGGAGAAGGTGAGGCAGTCACCGATCCCACCGTTGCCACAGGTATATATATTCTTCCTCGACAGCCCTTATACTTGCAATCCTTTTTTATTATATTATTGAAAGAAAATTTGTTATCTATTCAATCAAACATCATCTTAACCTTAGTCCTCCATTTGTAACCGAAATGTCTACCGTTGAGATGTCTAACAACGAGAAATAGGACGTTAGCAATAGATTCATAGGCTGTATACTTACCTCGAACGATCATTTCTTTCCCATCGACCTAATGTCAGTTTCCATAGATAGCTCTGATGTTATCATTGGCATTGATTACTTGAGTTCCAATCATTCAGATATCCTTTATTAGGAAAAATCCATCCGTCTCAAGCTTCCCTCTGGTCAGACTCTCACGATCTAAGGCGATAAGTTTAGCTCAAATCTTCATATCATTTCCTGCATCAAAGCTCAAAGGGCTTCCCCGAAAAGAGTGCTATGGATTCCTAGCCCATGTGATATGCGAGAAAAAGGAAGTTAGAGACCTCAAGAACGTCCCTGAAGTCTGTGACTTTCCTGATGTTTTTCCTATATAGCTTCCGGGAATTCATTCCGAACGTTAGGTTGAATTTCGCATCGACTTAATTCATGGAACTACCCCAATAGCCAAATCTCCATATCGCTTAGCTCCAACAGAAATGTGGGAGTTATCCAGTCAGTTGACCGTCAGAACCGATATCATCTTTCTTCGAATAGATGACCTTTTCGATCCACTTCAGGGAACCAGCCACTTCTCAAAGATAAACCTTAAGTCAAAATACCATCAACTACGAGTCCATGAGAGTGATGTTTCTTAGACAGTATGTAGGACTCAATATGATCACTATAAGTTCGGAGTAATGTCCATCGGTCAAACCATTTTCCTTGGTCATGTACTAGACGATGAAGACATACGTGTGGAATCCTCCTAAGCTCAAAGCAATAGAGAATTATTCGGCACCGAATATATCAACAGAAACCCATCAATTCTTGAGTCTCACTGGCTATTATTGCAGGTTCATCCAAAATTTTTTCCTGAATCGCCAAAACCCTAACTATTCTGACACAAAAGATCTACCTTCTTGTTGGAGGTCTTACTCTAGAGAGACATGGTACGCCTTGGAAACAGCGGAAAACTCAACCCGAGGTACATTGGACCCTTCGAAATCCTCGTTAAGATCGACCCCGTGATTTACAAACTCCGAGTACCTTTAGAACTTAGCAAGTATCCCCAATACCGAAGGTTCGCTGGAATGCCACTCTAGGACCCCAATTCACTTGAGAGTGCGAAAATCCGACAATGTAGAAGTATCCGTATTTCTTTCCGAATCCATAAATTGTATCTAAAGTTTGAATTTCGGGAAAAATTTCCCTTTAACGGGGGGGGGGGGGGGGGGGGGGGAGGGGGATAATGTGACAACTCGTAAATTTTGTTCCGTTATTTTAACCGATTCGTCAGTAAAATTCGTCGTATTTGAATTGTTTCCACTTCATTATTAAATTAAGTCATTAAATTTGATTCATTTATTATGACTTAATTGGTGCTCAAACACGTTAATAACTCAAGAAAATATTCCAAATTAACAATTAGAAAAATTTAAGTTTCGACCATATCGGGTAACGACAACTTAATCAGGTACGACCAAAAGACTCGGTAAACGTCACTATCGGGTAGAATTCCACCGTGTCCCAAAACCGAACCATATATATAAAGTTGATTAAGCTTCATTTTGAAGCTTTTTCACTCTTCACTACTCTCTCTCTAACCTCTCTCCTCAAATCCAAGCTTTAGGTCCAAAATCATCAAATTAAGGCTCCAAATCATCAAGGTAACTACCATAACCCATATATTAGCATCCTTAGCCTTCAATTTCATGTTCAAATCATGGAATAGGACCATAAACATGTGTTTACGGCCCTGGAACATCCTTGGTCCGTGACCACATGAAAATGGAGTTTTTGAGCCTTAAAACCCTTCCAAACCATCATTTGAACTTAGATATGGCCTAAGGACTTATTGGATTGGACTTAGAACACCTTAAACTCAAATTTTGGGGAGTGAACATGAGTTTACTTCCCAAGAACATGCTTGGGCCATAAACTTCATATCATGGGGAGTAAACTCATTTTAAAGTGTTAAGATGCCACTTAAACACACAAATAGCCTTGGAATAAAGTCTAGAACCAACCAAAATCAAGTTAAGGACCTTAATCATGCTAAAAACTACCCCCATAGGAGCTTACGACGATAAACCCCCCCAAGAATGGGTTATTGGGCTGTAAACTCCTTAATCATGGTCAAATGGGACTTTAAACTCATTCCATGGCATGTAGATTTGACTAGAAACACTTGTAAAGACCTATGACAACCAAAACATCAAGGGATTGAGTGTGGGGGATTTTAAAACTGTAAAATCCTATTTTACTGCCGTAAACTCCATTAAATGGTCCATATATTGGTTTAATCCATTCCTTTACCCTAGAATTGATCCTAGTTAATTTTCCCAAGTGATATAAGACCATTTAGCACCATAGAACACCCCATCATGAGTTTACGGCTGTAAACTCATGGGGAATGAGTCATTAGGACCGTGAAATCCCTTAGGAGTTTACTCTTGAAGAGTAAACCTCATATCCAAGCCATATACTTTCGTAGGTGTCACCCGGGTCACTCCAAACACTTGATTTGAAGTGTTTTTGCGTCTTGGAGTGTATAATCATATCAAATTAGTGATTTAAAGTATAATTAGATACAATTGTGTATAATTTCACATTACATAAGAACGAAGCGCGTTTTCAAGCCTTGAACTGACGTTTAGCATCCAAACCAACACATTCCGCGATTAGTGAGTTCATACCCCTACGCCTTTTCTGTGTTTTTCAATGTTTTCAGAGGGGGGGGGGGATACAAGAAAAATTATAAAGGTTTTCAAAAATTAAAACTGAAGTATATCTATAAATATCTGCCTAACTTTAAGATATCTTTACCCCTTATGTATTTTGCGGAGCATAAGGGATGTTTATTTGAATAATAAATACATGGATTTCAATTACAGTAAAGGAAATAATCAAATCAATCAAATTATTATGGGAATAATTTGCGATCTTTAGTTCTTGTTTTATGAGCATAGGCTTATGTAAAGTTAATAGATAAACTATGTCTGATTCAGTTTATATCTATTTAATTTAGAGTATATTTCCAGATAATTCCATTGTATTAAATTGTTGTTACTGTGAATAATTTAGATTATATTGCCGGATAACGTCTGAGAACATCATGAATAATTTGATATTAGCTTGTGAGATTCATCATTTAAACCCTTTGGGTTATTAGTAAATCCTCCCCAGAAGTGTAACCAGAGTCTCCTGGAGGGAGAGCGTGGAATTTGTGAAAAGATCTATTCGGGACTGACAATCCCACACCTAAACTGCTAGCTACAGTTTGGTGGGCACGCATGGGGTGACAAATTCTAGAAATCTTCCGACATTTGACGAACGTCAAGGAGGTCTCGGTGTCGCATTAGCATGGTTACCCGACTCACAATATGTATTAATATAAGTTTATTCACGGATTTGATTTTATATCTATTTTCTACCTATAGTAATTATATCTTGTACGGGATGGTAATCCCATTGTTTTGAATCTATATCTAGTACGGGATGGTAATCCCATGGTTTTATATCTATATCTAGTATGGGATGGTAGTCCCATGGTTTTGAATCTATATCTAGTACAGGATGATAGTCCCATGGTTTTCAATCTATATCTATCTATAGTTTTCTGTATATCAAACTATCTTATATGTTGTACGCGATAGTATTCCCATGGTTTTATATCTAGTACGGGACGACAATCCCATGATTATCAATCTATAGTTTTTATGTATCAAGGCTATCTTATATCTAATACGGGATAGTAATCCCATGATTTTCAGTATATAGTTTTATGTATTAAACTACACAATATGGTCTTTAACTAAGCTTTACTTTTAGGAAAATATATGAATTTCCAAGGATAACAATTGTACATAACCAGAATCGTGTAACAAAACAGTTAACTAAACGTTTAACTAAATATTACTTGTAAGAAAATATGGGATTTTCTTGGGTTCGTAACTTTTTAGGAAAACCAAAGGAAACTTATACATTTTTAGAAAACAAACATCTTATGAACTCACCAGCTTTATGCTGATTTTCAAATTGCTTGTATTCTCAGGTCCGCATTAGACAGGTACCCAATGATCCTTTTGGCGAAGACGGAGTACATAGAAGACACGTCTATACTTTTGTTCATGATACATATGTATAACACCTGTAACACTTTAATTTTGAACAAATGTAAATTCTAATATGTAATGTAATGGTTGTTTACTTTGCTTACTATGTACATTGGTTGTGGTACTTAACATGAAGTGACATCCGCCCCGAAACATTTCCGCCTGCGGTTTCAGGGTGTGACACAATCTCTAACTCTTTAAGATCTGAAGTCAGTCTTCAGTCTGAAATGGTTGTGGTACAAGATGATTGTAGAGTCCAGAGTGGATTATATGTCGAGATGAAGAAATGAGTCGAGATCATGTGTTAGTCTATGCATTAATTATTCATGTATTTGGTTTGATGTAAATTTACATAGGACTAAGTCTTTTTGTCAACTTGGATAATCATACTATCAGAAGTAATGCGATTATCCAGTCCTTTGTATGCTTTCCAGTTTGTACGATGTCACACCTTTTGCAATATATGGAGTAGTTTAATGACAAGAATATCACAGTTTGTTTCTCCAAAGATAGTTAGATTTAAATTTACTTCACTTCCATTTTTCTCTCAAATCAAACTCTGTTAATACATTCTTCTTGTTCATTTATTGTTTGTACTTTGATTATATTCTTAGTTCTTCATTTATGTCTTTAGTACTTCGTTGAATTCTCACTTCAAGTTTTCATTGGTATTACAACAACTGATTGAACCATATAATTATACATTGACATTCATTTTAAGTATTAAATCAAGATTTCAGCTTTCTAACCTTGTCCCTACGCATCACATCATTGTTATCACAAGATCTAGGGAGAGGGAGATAGATCTGTAGATGGAGAAGAAGAGGAAGCCAGATTTTGTGATGAGTGTTGAGGGATCGTGCAATAGGCCAAGTTATCGATTCTAGACCGAGAGGTCATCAGGGCCAAAGTTGTTGTGGCAAGTGCAGCAAGGTGCACGAGGGAGAGTGAAGGGTGGGTGGTTCTAGCTGCTTTAAGTGCAATTGGACTAGCCATATTAGTAGAGATTGCAATAATAACACCAGCATCACCCCGATATATGATCTGATTCACTTTCATTAGAATAAGAGGGCGAACAAGAAGGTTTAATGTTCGATTTTGGCTACTGCAGGACCGGTGTTAGCACCTACTCCTGTGAACCTTCGGATTATTGATGGCCACTAGGGCCAAGCAGGGGCACCTATGGTGAAGAGCAGGCTTTCCATTTGATAGCCGAGAAGGTATGTGCAGCTCTCAAAGTGGTGACAAGTATGTATCTTCTCCTTATCTCTTTATTTATATTGAATTGATTGCTTATGTTTATGGGGTTTGATTTAGGATTGTTCCTTGTGAATGGTATTTATGCTCTTGTATTATATGATTCGGGGGCTACCCAATCATTTGTGTTGCTTCCCTTGTGCAAGAGATTTATTGGAGATCATGGGGAGTTAAATGGTCCTCTAAATGTTGAGATTGCTAATGATAGGTCTGTTCAGGTTACAGGCATTCATTGGGGTTGTAATATCTGGTTATTCAGCGAGCAAGATCTGGTTGACTTGGTTCCCATTCCTCTGCTTGGGAACAAGGTGATTGTGGGTATGGATTGGTTGAGTCCTAACGGGGAAGTGATCAATAATGAGCAGCAATTAGTACAGGTTGAGACCTCTAGTGGAGGAGAGATAGTAGTTCATATGGAAAGATCTCAGTGTGGGCTGATTTATGTTCTACAGCGAGGGCCATACGCTATGTTCAGTAGGGTTTCTCTGGTTATGTCACTTATTTCATGGATACCCAGGATAAGGGTATGGCGACCATGGATGATGTATATATTATGTGGGATTAGCTGGATGTATTCCTGGAGGATTTGCCCAGGGTTCCTCTATGGAGGTAGGTGGAGTTTAGGATCGATCTAGTTTCGAGTGAGGCTCCGATAGCCAAAGTATTGTATCAGTTGACTCCTCCCGAGATGTAGGAGTTGTTTATACAGCTGCAAGAGCTGTTAGATGAGGGATTTATTTGGCTGAGCAGTTTTCCTTGGGGAGCAACGATTCTATTTGTAAAAAAAAAAAGAATGGTCTCACCGTATGTGTATCGATTACCAATAGCTAAATAAGGTAATGGTGAAGAACCGTTATCCACTCCTAAGGATTGATGATCTTTTAGACTAGTTTTAGGGTGCATCTTGGTTCTCCAAGATTGATTTTCGATCAGGTTATCATCAGATACAGGTCAGATATGAGGATCTCTAGAAGATCGCTTTCGGGACTCGTTATGATTATTATGAGTTCATGGTGATGCCTTTTGGGCTTACCAATGCACCAACCACGTTCATGGACCTCATGAACCATGTGTGCAGAATGATGTTGGGCTGGTATGTGATAGTATTCATTGATGATATCTTGGTTTATTCCAAGACTAAGGAGCATCATGAGGAGAACTTGAAGAAAGTGCTTGAGACGTTGAGGAGGGAGAGACTTTTCGCAAAGTTCTCTATGGTTGAGTTCTAGTTGCACGAGGTGCAGTTTCAAGGGCACCTTGTCAACCAGAAGGATACTCTAGTCGATCCAGCCAAGGTCAAGGCTGTGATACAGTGGGAGGTTCTAAGGTCTCGATCTGAGATTTAGAGTTTTCTTGGTTTGGCTGGTTATTATCGGTGATTCAACTAGTATTTCTCCAAGAGAGTTATTCCTTTGACTCGACTGACCAAGAAGATGGTTTCATTTTGTTGCGTGCCTGAGCAGCAAACATCTTTTGAGACCTTGAGCAGCGGTTGTGTGAGGTGTTGATTCTGACCCTACCAAAGGGTATTGAGGATTTCATGGTATATTATGATGCATTGATCTTAGGGTATGGGGCAGTATTGATTCAGTGGAGAAGTGTGATCAGTTATGCTTCGAAGCATGTAAAGCCTCATGAGGAGAATTATCTGACACATGATTTAGAGTTGGGGGCCGTGGGTTTTACCCTCAAGATTTGGCGGCACTATATTTGTGGGGTCCGATGTGCTATTTACACGGATCACAAGAGACTGAGGTACTTGATGGATCAGCAAAATTTGAATATGAGACAGCGTTGGTGGTTGGATGTGGTGAAGGATTATGATTGTGAGATCCTCTATCACTAGGGAAAGGCCAATGTGGTGGCCGATGCTCTCAGCCGCAAGGTGGGCGCGTGTCACACCCCCAAACCAGAACGACGGAAACGTTCGGGGACGGAGGACATCATATTCAGTATCATAACAGTTCATAGTAAGGAAAGTACACACCACCATATATATAAAGGTTTCAAAATGTTTACATAATTGTATTTGTTACATGTTCAAAACATAAATACATAAACATCTTTCAAAAGAAGTAATTAACATCAGAGCGTTAATCCCGAAAAGTTGGTTTCCAAACCTGCTTACCGGTTCCCTGAGAGTACAAGTTATTTCAAAGAAAAAGTATCAATAATTAATTTGTGAGTTCATCATCAGTTTTGAGAAAATGTATACCATTCCAAAGTTCGTGCATTTTTCCAAGAAAATCCCTTATTTTCTTATAAAAGTATGAAATGCATATGAATGTTTGTGTTGTGAATTGTAAATAGTTGTACCAAGAAAATCCCTTATTTTCCTATTAGTTGATTGTTTTGGATACATGAAAATCCCTTATTTTCCTAAAGTAACAGGTAGTCTCTAATGTCCAGGAAAATCCCTTATTTTCCTATTAGTTGATTGTTTTGGATACATGAAAATCCCTTATTTTCCTAAAGTAACAGGTAGTCTCTAATGTTCGCAAGCAACTGGCATGCTTAAAAGGTTGAGGTATAGTTTTATATAATAAAACTATAAGAAGATCGCACTTGTTAGATGAACAATATTTTTAATAACTACTCATTCATAAAATCAGAATACCATAATAATTGTCTATCCGGTGAGTTTTATAACCATACTAAACATAATATGCCTGTGGCGACGGTCTTTAGGCATCGAAACGTTATGACAAACTGTCACCCAAAGGTCTATAGCTAACAGTCAGGGCACGGGATCATGACTTCCCGTATAGATCTATACACATTTGACATGCTCTCTGGTTATAATAGACATGACTTTAGGTAGTATCTTTTAACGAAAAGGTAGCATTGAAGATGTAATCATCTCAAAGATTCTCAACTAAGTCTGTATTAAAATAATAGTTTGTATGCAATGTTTATCCTCTTTCACAATGTTTGACAAAGCATAAATCATAAGTTCTTTGAATGCATAAAATGGTTTAACAAGGATGGCTACCCTGGATACTATGCATTTTGTATAAATCTAATGCATGCAAAGTATAACAAGAGTTTTCAAGTTTTCACTCGGGATCAACCGTGTGTTTACTTGTATGCTCCGCCGAAGTGTATTAAAAGTACATTCTAAAGTATTTGAAGGTGTATAAAATGGGGTATGAACTCACTTGATTGAAGTGGTTGTTTTGAAGTAGTCGAGAGAAGAATCGAGCAGAACTTCGACTAGTGAGAGTTGAATTCTCGGGAATCTCAGGAGTGTAGAACTTCCTTCTGATTCTGAGTATGAAAACCGGGGTGTTGGGATGGCTTTGAGTGGAAAAACGCAGAGCAAAAGCGTGGGAAAAGAGAAGAATTGAACAAGAAACTCAGAACCCTAGCCTCCCTTTTATAGGAGGCTGAACCGCCTCCGTACTCTGGGCGTACCCTCTTACGCGGGGCGTAGCATACGTTGGCGCTTGCATCAGCCTCCTGATGGACGATGGGATGTCTGCTGCCGAAGGGACTACACCCTTATCACCTAGTACGCTGGGAGTACCCCTTTACGCCAGGCGTAACCCGATATAAAGAACTTATAAATTCCGTAACTCTCACGTACTAGCTCCGTGTCTGGCATTCTTTATATTCACACGTAGGTGAAACTGTACTCTACAACTGTCATTTAGACTCCGTCGGCTAGTTTTGACTTTATATTTAACAATACCTTTTTAAGAGGCCGAGACTGGAAAAGTTCGTTAAAAATCCATAACTTCTTCATCCGGCAACCAATTTTATCTGTCTTTTTACCATTGTATTCCTATGGTTAGGGTCTTCAACTTTCGTTTAGGTTGTGTTAGCTAAAGATTGCTCGATTTCTAATTCGAGCTTTTAGCTGTCTACTGCTAGGTCAGAAACTTCATAAAATGATAACTTCCTCATACGAAGTCAGATTTGGGTGTTCTTTTTATGTATGTTTGCGGTTTAATGATATCTACGACTTTCATTTAGATACCTAAGGCTAAAAGGTATTTTATTGACTCCTTTGTTATAACTCGGATTTTAGTGTTCTTTATATTTTTGGAAACCTTATCATGGTATCTACCACATAGTGTAATTAAACGGAGCTTTTTGAACATTTCATTTTCGATAATATTCTTATTACTTCACAAAGAGGTTACAAGAATCAACTTTTTGACATTACATTGACCTGAAATAACGGGTTGTTACATCATCCTACTGTTAGAGGGAATTTCCTCCTAAAATTAATTACAAAATTAGTGCCAATGGACTAGGGAAGAGATGCGGGTACTTTTGTTGTATCTGATCTTCTCGCTCCCACGTGAATTCAGGTCCTTGCTTAGCGTTCCAGCGAACCTTCAGTATTGGTATGCGACACTGTTTAATTCTTTTGATTTCCCTATCCATGATCTCGACGGGTTCTTCCATAAAGTTAATATTTTCGTTAAGTTCGATTTCGTCGGACAAATACTTTTTCAGGTTCGATACGTGGAACACTAGATGTACTTTGTTAAGTTCGATTGGAAGTTGAAGTCTGTTAGCCACTGGACCAATCTTTGAAGTAATTTCAAAGGGTCCAATGTACCTTGGATTTAGTTTTCCGTGCTCCCCAAAGTGTATCATGCCCTTCTAGGGTTAGACCTTTAGTAGAACGCAGTCACCAACCTGGAATTCCAAGGGTTTTCATCTTTTGTCGGCATAGCTCTTTTGCCTATCCCTAGAGGTTTTCAGATGCTCTCGAATTTGAACGATCTTTTCAGTTGCTTCCCTAATGATCTCCGGACCAGTGAGAGTGCTATCAGGGACTAGACCTTTTGCCAACTGTGTGTTGCCCACTTCCGCCCAGCACAGAGGTGATATGAACATACGGCCGTAAAGGGCTTCAAATGGAGCAGTCTTGATACTAGTATGATAACTGTTGTTGTAAGAGAAGTCGACTAATGGTAAGTGAACATACCACGCTTTACCAAAGTCGATCACACATGCTCGGAACATGACTTCTAGAGTTTGGATCGTTCTCTAACTTTGTCTGTCAGTTTATGGGTGATAGGCTGTACTCATATCCAACCTTGTTGCCATGGATTTTTGCAACGATTGCCAGAATCTGGAAGTGTGTCTACTGTCTCTGTCCGAGAAGATAGACATCAGCACTCCATGAAGTTGCATGATATCTTGGATATAGGTTCTCGTTAGCTTTTCCATCTCATTAGTTTCCTTGATCAGTAAGAAATGAGCAGACTTGCTTAGTTTGTCGACGATCACCTAAATGGTATCGTCACCACCCTGAGTCTTGGGTAGTTTTGTTATGAAGTCCATGGAAATCTGTTCCCATTTCCACTCAGGTATTTCGATTTGATTGAGTAGACCTAAGGGCTTCTGGTGTTCTACTTTTATCTTGCACATGTCAAGCACTTTCTCACATAGGTAGCAATTTCTGCTTTCATGTTTGGCCACCATTAGAGTTGTTTGAGATCCTGATGCATCTTATATGAACCTAGGTGTAGGGAGTATGGAGTCTTGTGTGCTTTTTTCATAACTATCTCTCTGAACACACCAAATGTTGGTGTCCAGATTCGGTTCATGAGGTAGCGTACTCCGTTACTCTTGATCTATAGATGCTTGTACATCCATCTAAGGGCTTCACCTATCATGTTTTCAAGCTTCAAGGCTTCTATTTGAGCTTCCTTGATTTTTGTTGAAAGATACGAATGGATTGATATGGATAATGACTTCAATCTTCGACCAGAGTACTCCTTATGACTAAGGGCATCAACCACCTCCTTCACCTTTCCCGGATGGCAACGAATCTCACATTCGTAGTCGTTGAGCAATTGTACCAAATGTCGTTGTCTCATGTTTAACTCCTTCTGGTCGAATATGTGTTGAAGGCTCTTGTGGTATGTGAAGAGGGTGCACTTGGTACCGTATAGATAGTGCCTCCATATTTTCAGAGCGAAGACCATAGCTCCAAGTTATAAGTCATGAGTGGTGTAGTTGACTTCATGTGTTTTTAGTTTTCGTGAGGCATACACAATAACCTTTCCTCGCTGCATTAGCAGACAACTTAACCCTTGATTCGAAGTATCGCAATACACCACAAAATCTTCGATCCCCTCTGGAAGATAAAGAATGGGTGCACTGCATAGGGCCTGTTTCAGAGTTTGAAATGCAGCATCTTGCTTTTCTCCTCAGTTTCAAGTCACACCTTTCTGGGTTAGGAGGTAAGTGGCTTTGCGATGTTGGAGAAGTTCTGAATGAACCTTCGATAATAACCAATAAGGCCTAGAAATTGGTGAATCTCCATTGGTGTAGTTAGTGCATAACAATTTTTGATAGCCTTGATTTTAGATGGGTCCACATGGATTCCTTCTTTGTTGACCACGTGACCTAGGAGGTCCACCTTCCTAATCCAAAACTTACATTTTGAGAACTTCGCATAAAGTCTCTCAGCTCGTAATGTCTCTAAGACTTGTCTCAGATGTTGACCATGCTCTTCTTTACTCTTTAAATAAATGAGTATGTCATCTATGAATACTATCACAAATTTATCCAAGAATGGACGACATACCCGATTCTTTAAGTCCATGAACACGACAGGGGCATTGGTTAGTCCGAACGACATCACTTCAAACTCGTAATGCCCATATCTTGTTCGGAAGGCCGTCTTGGGAATATCACTCTCCAGGACTCGCAGCTGGTGATATCCCGATCTCAGATTGATATTGGAGAAGTAGTTGGCTCCTTGGAGCTGGTCGAATAAGTCGTCAATTCGTGGTAGGGGATATCGGTTCTTGATGGTAAGTTTGTTGAGCTCTCGGTAGTCAATGCACATCTTAAGTGATCCATACTTATTTTTCACAAACAACACTGGTGCTCCCCAAGGCTAGAAGCTCGGCCTGATGAATCCTTTGCTGAGTAGCTCATTCAGTTGGCTGGATAACTCCTGCATCTCTGTTGGGGCTAATCGATAGGGCGCTTTGGCTACTGGGGTAGCTCTGGGAATCAGATCGATTATGAATTCGAATTGTCTCGCGGGAGGTATTCCTGGAAGATCCTCGGGAAAAACATCGGGAAAATTACATACGTCAGGCACGCTCTTGATATCATGGACTTCATGTTTCACATCCACAACATGTGCTAAAAACGCATGGCATTCCTTTCGTAGGCACTTCTGAGCTTGGATACACGAGATGATACGAAGAGTGGTACTGGGTTTGTCGCCATAGATAATGAGGGTTTCGTTGTTTGGCAGATTAAGGCGAACGGCCTTATCGTAACATAAAATGTCCGCATGATAAGAACTCAGCCAGTCCATGCCTATGATGACATTGAAACTGTTAGTCGAGATTGGCATGAGGTTGATTGGAAATGGATTATCGTTTAGAGTTAGGGTACAATTTAAGTATATCTCCTTAGTGCCTTTTGTTTACCGTTGGCCATTTCTAATATAAACGGTTCACTTAATGATTGGGGTGTTTGTTTCAGCAGGCCTTTAAAATTATGACTCAAAAAAACTCCTCTCCGATCCACTATCAAACAAAATGCATGCATACGACTTATCGAGAAGAAACGTACCCATAACAACATTGGGGTCTACAACGGCTTCATCCTGTCCCATTGCAAACACTCGGCCTCTTCCACTGGTACTCCTGTTGTTTGCCTCCGGCCAGTCCCTGCCGTAGTGCCCCGTGGCTCCGCACTCAAAGCAGGCATGCCTTACTCTGGCATTTGCAGTGGGGGCGGCTTGTTGGGCTGGCTCCTTGCAGAAGCAGACCGTATGCCCCTTCTTATTGCACCCGGTGCATTGGAAGTCATGGCAAGGACCGTGGTGGTGGAAGTTGCATTGGTTGCACTATGGAAGTTTCCTAATGTATGAACTTGTGGGTGCAGTGGTGGTAGTAACAGTAACAGCGTGAGCTGCTACCAGTTGTTGTTTCTTGGTGTTCCCCTGTAGGGTTAGTCTCCTTCTCTTGTTCCAAGGCCTTCTCTGGCCCTGTACCACCTTTGATGGATCGGCAGGACCCTGATATTGGATATGTGTTTGATTATGACCATGATTACTCCATTGTTTGAGTGGATTCGTGAGGCTCGGGTCTAGGCTATGAAGGAAGATCATCGGAAGAGCGAGCCTTTTGTGGGTCAGGTGGCTTCCTTCGATTATAATAGCCGTGTATTGTTGACTCTGCATCGACGAGTTTGAGTTCTATATTGGGGTGGAGTGTGTCAAATTCTTATGGAGGAGGCTCACAAGTCGAGATTCTCCATTTATCCCAGGGTGACAAACATGTATAGGGATACTTGTTTTGATTATTTTTATCCCTGAATGAAGCAGGATGTGGCATGGTATGTATAGTAATGCTTGACTTGTAGGAAATTAAAAGCCGAGTATCAGCATCCTCACAGCAAGATGTAGCAGTTAAAGATTCCCTTATGGAAATGGGAGGACATCACTATGGATTTTATCAAGAAACTTCTCAGTACTGCATGCGGAGTGAATTCGATTTGGGTCATCATGGATCATTTTACTAAGATTCCGTACTTTATTGCAATTCAAGAGAGTATTTACACAGAGAAGTTGGCTATGACTTATGTTCTGGATGTTGTGGCATGTCATAGGGTGGTAGTATCAATGGTTTCTGATAGGGATGTCTGGTTCACTTCCAAAATTTGGAAGAGGTTCCATGATGAGTTGGGTACTCGTCTCCATTTTAGGACAACTTTTCATCCGCAAACCAATGGTTAGAGTGAGCAGACCATTCGGACCCTCAAGGTTATGTTGCGAGTGTGTGTTCTAGATTTTGGTAGGATTTGGGATACGTATCTTCCGTTGGCGGAATTTTCATATAACAACAATTATCACACCATCAATGATTGACCCCTTTTGAGATGATCTATGGGAGGAAATGCAACACCTATATTGTTAGGGCAAGGTTGATCAGCGGATTATGGGGAGTACCACAGTGGTACTCAAGACAACTGAGCTACTTTAGTAGTTTCAGAGCAAGCTCCACACAAATCCGATTCGGTAAAGATTTGTGCTCAACAGTCGCCACTCAAACATAGAGTTCCAAGTGGTAGACATGGTCCTCCTGACGGTGTCACTTTGAATGGTGTCATTTGATTTAGGAATCGGGGCAAGCTGGGTTCCAAGTATATTTGACACTTAAGGGTTTTCGCATGGGTGGGCTGATTTGTGTATCGTTTAGGTCTTGTAGTCGAGGTTAGTTATATTTATAGCACGTTCCACATCTTTCAGCTGTACGAATTCTTAGTAGATGATTTCATACTAGTACCTTTAGAGGACATTTAGGTGGATGACCACCTGAGTAACATTGAGAGGACATTCAGGTGCAAGCTTTATGGGATTCTTAGACACATGCTTGCATTAAGTCCCTTATTATGTCCTTTATAAGCTTAAGAGATTCATTTAGCCATGCATGAATGTAAATTTAGCAACTTTACATGATTTTCTAGCTCATGGAAGTTAGATCTTTGTTCTTAAGCTTATTCTTAAGGGGTTAAGTTTTAAATTGATTTTTGGTTGAATATGGTATGTACTTGGGCATACAAGCATGTACGCTTAGCGTACAAGCCTTCAAGCAAGTATGTTATGCGTACATGTTCAGTACGCCCTCCGTACTCAGTCTGTTGGGCCTCGCATGTGTGGTCTTCGGGTTTGGGCTATCTTTTGTGCTTGGTTGCTTGGGGTATTGTTAGGCCGTCTGAATACAAGTATTTTTGAGTACGATAAATTATTGGGCCTTAGGGTAAGGCCAATGTAGAGATTTGGGATGAATTTGGAAAATTGGGCAATATGTAGCCCTTGGATGGATAGTTGGTTTTTGGGCCTTGTAGATTGTAATTTTGGACATTAGTCTTGGACCAAACTAGGTAAGGGGTAAAATGGGCTTTTTACCCTAAGCATGGATTTAGGGATGTAGATTTGACTCTAATTGTTAATTGGGTGTTATTTGATATTGATAGATCGGGAATATGTCGGACCAGTAGCCAAGGATTATCAGTGTGAGTCAGCAGTGTGATGTGAGTTCCCTCACTATGTTTAGCGGGTCGAAGGCACCAATACCGACCCGTGATTATGTTATGTTAGTATGTTAGTTGTATGCATGACTCTTGTTTGTGCTTTGTACATGTATACTTATCGGGTGGGGCTCCATGTCAGACATGGCCCATTGACCATGTTGTATGCTATGTATATTTTTGATTATTGTCTGTGTATTTGTTCATTTTTTATATGTATTATGTATGCTAGGCGGGGCACGGACTATATACTGGGCAGGGAACGATGCCTGCGGGACCCATTATATGTTATTTATGCGTGGTATTTGGTATTTTGGGAAACTCATTAAGCTTTCTGCTTTCAGTTTTAGATTTATGTTTCAGGTACTTCCGGTTCCAAGGAGAAGAGCTCGGGTTGACTGCGTCACACACACCACATGAATTTTTCTTTTGATATATCACTCTGATTGTTACGATGTTTGACATACTTATTTTCATTTAGGTTGTATGTATAATGTTTTTGGAATACTTATAATTTAAATTAAAAAAGAAATTTTTGGATCATATATTGGGACGTTACATTTTAACATCCCTAAGCATGGATTTACGGATGTAGATTTGACTCTAATTGTTAATTTGGTGTTATTTGATATTGATAGGTCGGGAATATGTCGGACCAGTAGCCAAGGATTATCAGTGTGAGTCAGTAGTGCGAGGTGAGTTCCCTCACTATGTTTAGCGGGTCGAAGGCACCAATAGCGACTCATGATTATGTTGTGTTAGTATGATAGTTGTATACATGACTCTTTCTTGTCTTTTGTACATGTATGCTTATCGGGTGTGGCTCAATGTCAGAAATGGCCCATTGACCATGTTGTATGCTATGTATATTTGTGATTATTTTCTGTGTATTTGTCTATTTTTATATGTATTATGTATACTAGGCGGGGCCCGAACTATATATTGGGTAGGGAACGATGCCTGGCGGGACCCATTATATGTTATTTATGTGTGGTATTTGGTATTTTGGGAAACTCATTAAGCTTTCTGCTTACAATTTTCAATTTATGTTTCAGGTACTTCCGGTTTCAAGGAGAAGAGCTCGGGTTGACTGCATCACACACAACACATGAATTTTGCTTTTGATATATCACTTCGATTTTTATGATGTTTGACATACTTATTCTCATTTGGTTGTATGTATAATGTTTTTGGAATACTTTTAATTTAAATTAAAAAGGAATTTTTGGATCATATATTGGGACGTTACATTTTAACATCCCTAATCATGGATTTAGGGATGTAGATTTGACTCTAATTGTTAATTGGGTGCTATTTGATATTGATAGATCGGAAATATGTCGGACCTGTAGTCAAGGATTATCAGTGTGAGTCAACAGTGCGAGGTGAGTTCCCTTACTATGTTTAGCGGATCGAAGGCACCAATACCGACCCATGATTATGTTGTGTTAGTATGTTAGTTGTCTGCATGACTCTTATTTGTGTTTTGTACATGTATGCTTATGTGGTGGGGATCAATGTCAGACATGGCCCATTGACCACGTTGTATTCTATGTATATTTGTGATTGTTGTCTATGTATTTGTTTATTTTTTATATGTATTATGTATGCTAGGCGGGGCCCAAACTATATATTGGGCAGGGAATGATGCCTGGTGGGACCCATTATATGTTATTTATGTGTGGTATTTGGTATTTTAGGAAACTCATTAAACTTTCTGCTTACAGTTTTCAGTTTATGTTTCAGGTACTTCCGGTTCCAAGGAGAAGAGCTCGGGTTAACTGCATCACACGCACCACATGAATTTTGCTTTTGATATATCACTCTGATTATTACGCTGTTTGACATACTTATTCTCATTTGGTTTGTATGTATAATTTTTTTGGAATGCTTTTAATTTAAATTAAAAAAGAAAATTTTGGATCATATATTGGTACGTTACATTTCAACAAGAGTATTCTGAACAATAGTTGTAATAGACGAAAATACAAACGTATAGATATAAAGATCGTTAAAATCGGAGATCATATGAAGAAATTATGACATTTAGAACACTTGACCTAATCAACCAACTAGTCGAGATAGTTATCGACATAAATTATTCATATGTACTAAATGAGTACAAAAACAAAATAACTAATTTTGCAATATATATTGTTGAGTCCATTTGTGTTGCGTCTTGGGCTATGTATTTTTTATCCGGATTGGGCCTGTCCATCCATGTCTATCGAGATTAGTTTCGTTGTTATCTAGATTAGCTGTTAGGGTTATAGTGTGTGTATATATATATATATATATATATATATATATATATATATATATATATATATATATATATATGCATGCATGTATGCGTATATTAACAAGTTATCTATTACGTTGATTCTTGTAACCCTAAACGCCTCTACAAATTGAAGTTCTTTATCGAGCTCTTCTGAGGTGTTATTGCATTAATCATTCGACATATTCAGCGCCATACTTGTGTTCGTTATTACGTTATTATTTAATATCTTGCTTAGACTCATACGATAAAGAACTTTGTTCTAACAATTGGTATCAGAGCAGGAGACTGTCTGATCAATACACATTCCTTCTATATTCATAATATTTTAGGGTTTCCGCTTTTATCGTATAAATAGAAGTCATCGTCTTCATATCGACGACAACTCTGTTTTTGATAAAACCCTAATCTCAAATTTACAGGTTTGATTCTAGCAGCTCACCATGCTTCACGATGATTCGCATACAAACCCCATTAATGTCTCAAACAGCATCGAATCAACAACCAGAGTACCCACACTCTATACTCAAGACTACGAAGTATGGGCTCATCACTTTGAAGATTAAGTGGTTGGATCTGAAGACAATGGCTATCTCATCTGGGAGGCTATCACTCTTGGACCGTTTGTACATTCGGAGACAAACACAACTGTTAAGACGCAAAAGGATTACAACAAGTTGGTGACAGATGTTCAGAAGATGCCACAAGATGAGAAGGACAAGATATTGTGTAACATTAAAGCCATGCGAATGATAAGATTCAGTCTGCAATCTGACACATTTCGGCTTGTAGGTTCATGCACAACTGCTAAAGAGATCTGGGATAGGTTGAAGGAACTTTACTCGACTGATGAAGATCTGGAACACTCCATTCAAACTCTGTTACTATCAGAATTTGGAGTTTTCGAACAGAAACCTAAAGAGAAGCTTGTACAGACCTTTGATCGGTTCAATCATCTCTTAAGTAAGATGATCAAGCATAGGATAGAGAGGAAGCTGATCGAGCAGAAAGTAACGTTCATGAACGGGCTGAGACCAGAATGGATGGTTGTGGTTTCCACTGTGAAGGCGCATGAACAGTTCAAATCGTACTCGCTGGCGAAACTAGTAGGGATAGTGAAGTCCCATGAAAGTGTTGTAACTAAGGAAGCGAAAGTGGTCTCTGGTGTGGGATCGTTGGCTCTTGTTTCTAAAGGAAAAAGTACTGCTGAAGAAGAAGAAGAGTCATACATGTCAGAGTGCGACCTTACAAGTGAGGAGTATGCCTTGATGATCACAAATCCAAAGAAATTTGCAAGGAGAAAATTTCCCGTCAACAAGAACCGAAACTGGCAGGGAAGTTATAGTTCTGAGAAGATGAAAGATGAACCGAAAGTCTACTCTCAAAAGGATGAAGAGAAAAAGGAGAGCAAGCTTGCAGGAGACTCTAGATACGACCGCAACTATTGTCACGGCAAGAACCATTTTGCCAAAGATTGCATGATGAGAAAGATGGTTGAGAAAAGAGAGGGTGAAGATGATGAGGCGTATTATATGTGCAAATTAGAAGAAGTGGAGAAGAAAAAGGCGTCCAACAGCTCAATGAATGCCTTAATCGTATAGGAGAATGCTGGGGATGATGAGTTCGGTGGCGTAGAAGTCTGGTCAATCGACTCTGAAGACAAAGAGGTTAGAAGACCAACTCATGGAAAGGCGTATGTGGCAAAGAATGAAGGTTCAGGTGGAAAGTGCTTTATCGTCACTACTGGTCCATCAACCGAAAGTGAAGATACGGAACCAAACCTGACAGAAAACAGGTGTTTTGCGGCCAAGCCGGTGAATGAGAAGATCAACAACTGCGATCGATTGATCAAAAAGGTACATTCTATTCTTGAGTCTCTTAAAATTTCAAAAACTGATTATCAAGAAGAATTAAATTAATTAAACTTTAAATTTTCTGACCTGAGTCGTAGCCTCATGCAAACCCGCTTAGCGAATTCTAACCTAATTGACCAACTCGGTAGGGTGTCTTCAAAAAGTGAGGAAAGGAAAATCTGGATTGAGCTGAAGGAAGCAGAGTTAGTTAGGGCTAGAGATGAAAGTATTTATTTGCAAAGAGACAATTTAAAGTTATTAAAAAAAGAAATCTTTTCTGGTTAATTGCTAAGCGTCTTTATAATAATATTTCTAAATTACATTTATATTGTGAAATTGGAAAGAGAATTCATAAAATGATTTTTCCCTTTCTTGAATTTAAGGAAGATGAAGTTATAGCGGAATGTGAATCAAAAGTGTCCTCTGAAAAAACATCAATTTTGTATAGGCTAGGTTTGGATAAGATAGAAACCTTCATCGATTCTAAGGAACATAAAAGTATGTTAAAAGATATCTTAGATGAAAATGATAGGCTAAAGATTAAAACTGAAACTATACAAACATTCGATCTGTCTAATGCCAAAATTGTTAAGGATAATAAAATAAACTTAGATAATTCGTCTGAATTTGATGTGGAAAGCGAGATGAGTGAAATATCAGTAGAGTATGAAGTTGATTGCTCTAAGTTTGTGAAAAATAAAAACCGAGAATGAAAAACCTCTTACATCAGAAAACTCGGTTGAGTTTGCTCGTCTGTCAAAAGAACAGAAACCAAAACTCAAGGAAAAAGCCTTCGTTTATCAAAAAGTTCAGACCGTGCCAAATCAGGTTTATGCTGTGACTGGGGTCACTCAAAGGAAAACGGCAGAATTAAGAACAATAGTTGACAAAGATAACACTGAAGGATGTGAAGACTCTTTCTGGTACGCTCCTATTGATAATGCGGACGAGACTGTGGGACTTTCCGAGAAAACCACATGGAGAGTCAAAGGTAGATACATACCAGAACCCATCAAGAAACCCTCCAGTTTCGACATTTCAAGCACAAGTGGAACCAAAGATGTTCCTGAGGAACCAATGGTTGAACCTGATGTTCCAATCAAGAGGGAAGAACCGAAAGATCTACTCAAGATAGAGGAAGCACCGAAAGTTCAAACTAAGAAGAGTTCAGAATCTAAAATGGAAGGTAAGACAACTGTAACACAGAACGAGTAACCAAAGGCCAGCTTCAATGTTCACAAATCTCAGAAGGAGCTAGCTGAACGGAAACGCCTGAGAAATCAAAGATATGCCACGAATTTGAATAAACAGAAAAGGCATTGGAATTCTCAAAATCCCAACTATGAGCCTCCCAGGAAAGAATCCATGGACAAGGGAAAGGAAAAGTTGAAGGAAAATTTCAGTCCAAATTCCTATTATTCCAAATCCAAGAACCGAAAGTCAAGTATCGATCTTGAACCCACTTTCGGTCCACGACCCAATTTCGGTCCACGACCTAGTTTCGGTCCAAAACCTAGATTCGGTCCTCGATCCAGATTCAGTCCTAAACTTAGATTTGGTCCCAATCCTAGTTATGGATCTTCCAAGTCCCAAGAAGAAACAAATTCTTTAAAGGACATCAAAGGAAAAGGAAAGCTGGTATCAGACTCTGAGAAGGAAAATAAGAAAACCTCCACTAAACCTAGGAATCAAACAAAAAATCCTAAACCATCAAAAGCAACACCAATTGATACACTAAAATTTAAATACGATAAAACAAAAATCAAGGTGCATATCATTAAAAGAAAAGATCAAACCACTCTTACTAAACGGACTTATTTAGTTGATGCTTCTATAGTTATTCGTTTCTCTGTGAAAAACTCACCAGGACCCAAGAAACTTTGGGTTCCTAAATCGGCTTGAATTTGTAGGTAATCACTGACAAGCAGTTTGACAACAAATGGTATATAGACAGTGGCTGCTCGCGTCACATGACAGGGAGGAAGGAGGAGCTAAGGAAGTTTCGATCCCTGAAAGACGGTGGGTTTGTGAAGTTTGGAAACAATTCCTATGGAATAATCAAAGGATACGACATGATAACAAATGGACACTTCTCAATTAGAAAGGTGGCTTATGTAGAGGGATTGCAGCACAATCTCATCAGTGTATCGCAATTAGTTGTGGGCACAGGTTTGAAGGTATCATTCGATGATGAGGGGTCTGAGATAATTGAAAAACAATCCAAGAAGGTTCTATTGAAATCTGCGCAAAAGGGAGAGATGTACCATCTGAATCTTAATCCAACTCGAGGGACACTAGCTATCTGTCTGCTGTCAAAGGCAAACACTGATGAAAGTTGGTTATGGCATCGACATCTATCACACCTAAATTTCAAAGACATCAACAAATTAGTGATTGGTGATCACGTTCGAGGCCTTCCTCTTCTCAAGTTTGATAAGGAGCATTTATGTGCAACATGTGAGATGCGTAAGCAGAGCAGAAGAAGCCACCCTACACGTATCAATACTAAGATAGTGGAAGCACTTGAACTATTACACATTGATTTGTGTGGATCTTCTGCTATAGAGAGTATCGGTGGAAGTAAGTGTTGGATATAGTGTCTAAGTCCATAACTTTATTTGGTATGAACTTGACCCGACCTAGCATGGTCCATTTGGGTTGCATGGCATTGCAGTACGTGGATAGACTAAATGAGAGAATAAGACACTTATGATTATTAATATATTATAAGTTCTAATATATTAATAATAGTATTATTTAATTAGTATTTGATCAAGTATTAATCTAGTATTAATTTGGTGATCAAAGTGAGACTAATTAAATATATAGGGTTGATTATGACAATCATCAATTCTTTTATGGTGGATTAATGATCAATGGTTTATGGGTTTGGTTATAACCATATGGAGTTCCATGGATAGTCCATGGGAGTTACAAACCCATGGGTCATGAGAAATGAAGAGTCATGAAAATTAGGGTTTACATTTGTAACTCCTAATTTATGTTACACTATAAAAGAAACCCTATAGCATGCAAAATCAGCACTAGTGTTACTAGAGAGGGCATAACCGATTTTTGAGTGTAAGAAATATTCTCTCAAGTTATTCCAAGTTTTGTGGTGTTGTGTGAAGCATTTGAGGCACAAAATTTGGGGTGCTAGGCTCACAAAGTCTTGAAGGAATCCAAGCAACAACAAGGTATGTATTTTTACAAGTTCTTTATGTTTTATGTAATCCCCATGCCATGCTAGTTAGGAAATAACCTTGTAAAAGAAATTTGCATGTATATAGAGAAAACATAGATTCAAGGTTATTAGGGTTGCATGTACACTTAAGAAGTGTTAGAATGCTCAAAACCCAACAGTGGTATCAGAGCCTAGGATTGTTTTCTGTATACTTGATGCAAACTGCTTGAAAAAGTCGAAAATTATGCTCACTGTCGACTGGACTCGCCGAGTTCATGGGGAGGACTCGCCGAGCCCATGAACAAATTCATCCTACTCGTCGAGTAGGATAATGCACTCGACGAGTAGGAGCGTGTTGGGTAGTTTTTTTTTTCGTGTTTGATTGCTGGAAATGGACTAAAATCATTATTCCAATCTGTTTTGGACTGGTAAAATCTGTTTGTCAAAATGATAATGATTATGTTAACCCATTTTACATGACTTTTATTAATTTTCAAGTATTGTATATGTTTATATCATTTCTTGAAATTTCTTGACATGAATTTGTGTTCCTATGAGTTTTTAGAAGATCAAAGGAATTATGTGTAACCTCCATGTGTGTTTAATTCATGATCTTAATGGCAATAATGGTGTCCATAACTTGTACTCAAGTTATGGATAACCAAAGGTCACTTCTTTAACTTGTGTTTAAAGAACTAAAAAGGTTTCATAAAATGAAGAGTCTTCATTTTATGAACCATTAAAACTCATAAGTTACAAATTGAAGAGACTTGGAATAGTTTCAATTCTTGCCCTCAAGTTTTGGAATTTGTAAAGTCTTACACTTTAATTCCAAATTAATTTTTTTTTAAAGTTAAAAACAATTCAAACTTTATGGTCTTCATTAAATTAATTAAAGTGTTTAATTAAAAGAGGTAATAATTCCATAAAGACATGGTTTAAGTTTAATTAAATTAAGAGTATAATTTAATTAATAGATTTAAACCACCAAGTATTTTAAATGTTTAAAATACACCCTTATACTATTATTATAATTTTAATTATATAGATATGTATAAGAATATGTCATTCTTATCATTAGTAGGCCTTATTCACGAAGCTGGTCTATAAGGGGGTATAAGGTTGTTGCCTATAAAATGGTGACTTAATGGGTGTCCACTCTCACCCACCGCTTCCTTGATCGGTGGAGGGTCGTTAGCCGAACGGGTAGGATACGACTTTAAATACTCATTAAAAGTATAATGAATTATAAAGTAACTATACATTATAAATTCCCAATCTTAGTTACTTTAGGAAAATGTGAAATTAGTGCTAGCCCATAAAATTACACTTTGTACCTTACCAAGTCGTTAGTGGAGCGTGTGTGGTTAACCGGCACACTAACATGGACTAGTAAGAGTGGAAAAGGGTAATTTGACTTTATTATAGATCGGTGGAGCGTGTGTGGTTAACCGGCACATCGATTAGGTAACATTGTTGAGGGTACCAAGTCAATTTGTATGGTTATTCACACTTTGTTTGTGATCCTCGGCATCCCAGTCACAAACTTGAGAGGGCACAATCGAGATTCAAACATGTCATTGAAAGTTCAATGTATCTCAAAATATCTAGGAGTTTCAAATCCAATTAAAACTTAATTATATTTCATTTTTCATGGTGGAAATTGGTAAATCGTCATTTACCTACCTTTAACTATTTTATAATTTGGATTACGGCATCCCTCTTCCAGTTATAAATAGGTTATTGGGTCCTAGCCTTAATATTTCATATTGGGTGTTATATTAAGGACTTTAAATCAACTAACTTGAATTTCTCCAATTATAGATGTCTAGTTTAGATAGCTATGGTCTTCCCAAATCTTAGGAAGAAGCTTCCTAATGAAGATGATATCCCAAATGGCAACCAAGGTGAAAGATCAATCGCTTTGTTATGTATTAGTGGGACTGGAAATCATACTTCACTTTCTCCACCTCCTCCAATAAATCTCCCTATCCCACAAGTTTCAAGACCTGATAAGTTCTAAGTCACTCAATCCCTATTGGCAAACAAAGTCTATATGTGCTTAGGTCTTGGAGATTAAGTTACATATTGACAAGTCGGGAGAGTCGCGTGTCAAAGTCTCAAGGTAGCTGGCTATTGACTTGGTCACTCCCTGATGACAGATCACGACATGAACCTTAATGATCTTACATATTTGCTTGATGATGCTGAATCAGCAATGGTTTGGAGCATTGGTAAAGCAAAATTTGATTGGAAGATCAAATTCCCAAACTTCCATGGACATTGACAATGGTAAAGAGAAAGGCTAAGTCTGTGATAGTCCCATGTACCATTTCCAAAGAGTCCATATGTTTCTAAAGGAAGGGCATTGGTTGCGAAGCTGCCAAATTTACCTAAAAGTCCATAAGGATAGTAAAGTCAAATGTTTGACTCTACTTCAGGTAAATTCCATTGTCTAACTCTATTAAGTTTCTATTCTGAGATTCTTATTGCATGTTGTGACTGGGTCACATATTGATGTTTAAGAATCAAAGAAGAGTGAAGAAACTTAAAGGAAGTATATGCTGATTCTGATCGTGAAGCTGGATTTCGATTGCATGGTTCGGTGATCAGAATTTTGAGTTGTTACTTAAGAGTTAGATATATTGCTTAGGAAAGGATAACAACAATTTTTACATATGGATTGTAAGGATAAGTTTTCAGAAAAGTTTTAAAATAAAAGAAAATGGTTTTGATTTTATTTATTTTAAGTATCCTTATAATGGCATTTGTGAAAAAGGTTGTTGCTTATATGTTTCCATTGATAAGCAATATGGGTAAATGGATTTGATTCTTTCATTAGTGGTAGTATCATAATTTACCAAATAAGGAAAGACTCCCATCACCCAAGTTTCAGTTGGATAGAAACTTGGAATGATGCAAGTTGTATTGTGTGATGAATGAGAATTTTCATCTTTGGTAAATTAAGACTAATTCCTTGTTCACATTCACATGTGAGTCAAGCAAAGGACTAAAAGATTGGGTACACTTGGTTGTGTGCTGGTCAGGTCCACCACAAAGGTTGATAAGATTATTCATTATGATTTACTAAAGTTTAGTAAATATGGTTATGCTTACGAGTTTAAGTATAATTCTGAAACATTGGAAAAGTTTCAATGTATGTCAGAATGAATAAGAAGAATCAAATAAGGCAGAAAGATAAAAGTTTCTCCAATCAGAATAGATGGGAGAGTACTTGTGTATTTTGTTTTATGATTATCTTAGTGATTATGAAACCAGATCACAATTGATCCTCTAAGGACACCTTAGTTCATTTCTTTGGCTAAGGAGAGGAATCATGAGTTGTTGAAATGGTTAAATCAAAAGATAAATCATACATCAAATCTTAGAGTCATACTCCAAGATTAAGCCATTGAGTGACATAATCTTTAGAAAGTTTATATCACTTATCAAATGTAGAGTAAGATGTGTCATACTCTTGTACATTTGAGGTTGGTTAGTTGTGATGTTTTGGATAAAACAAAGACCAACTAAGTCCAATTATGGGAAGTGTTTAACTTGATAAGAATCCGCACTAGCTCTTGAATATTTGTATTGTCAAGGAATGGTTCTTAACAAAGATAAGTCTTTTATGTCAAGAGGATAGTGGGAGTCTAAAAGATTCTGAAATAGTTTCAAGAACTAATCAAGAGTTTTGTTAATCACTAGCCCACGACATGAGGTTTGTAACATATCGTGTTGACATATTCTGGGCTTATCCCAGTTAAGGTTGGCTTTGCATTGGAGTTCTGAGAGTTCTTGACTGTTTGCATAACAACCGGGAAGCAATGGTAGGCCCTTGTGCTGCCGGGTGGCAAGGAATTAAGATTGCACAAGTTCAGTCCATATGAATTTGGAGGTGTCACTAACCTAGTCTTGTGATTATGGTTTTGACAAAATTCACATGGAAAAGAACACATACACCATAAAATCTAAGTGTCATAAGGTTTCTCTTCGATTCATGAAAATGATGGTAAGGAAACGCTTCCACTAAGAAGATTTTAAGAAGATAGCAGTTGTGATATTTGCATTCTCATATAGTTAGTGGAGCGTGTGTGGTTAACCGGCACACTAACTAGTGAAAATTGAAAAAGGTCTAGACAAACATGTGAGCTATCTAAGGAAAGGTGTATATTTTTGATAAAGTCTTATCAAAGCAATCTAGTATCATAAATATGAACTTTGGTAAGAAAGTCAATAAAGTATTGATTTCTAGAAGTCTAGTTGATTTCTGAGTACATGTCAAAGCTAGTGGGACCATAAATTGTTATGCTGGTAATCATTATGCTAGTGGGAGCATGATGATTATGTTAAGTATTGCAAGTCAGCAATGTTATTTATAGAAAACAAAAGTTTCAAATTCCTTTGAAAAGTTGTTTTGCTATAATTAAGGGAGAGGATTCTATGCTTTACTCCAATTCTACAAGCTTATATTGAGACTTTAATCTACTTTAGTCAAGAATATATATGAATGTTATGCTGGAATGGTTCAACATAAGGAAATTGTATATATGTTGTGGTCTCAAAATTCAATTATGATTACTGCATCCCTCTTCATAGTTCGAATTTTGAGAACATGGCAAATAAAAATTTTATAGCATAAATCATGTCCCATATGCTTTGGGTATAGGTTTGATTATATATGCTATAATATTCATCCATTCTAAATTTTCCAAATGCCTAGGGCATTAAAATGGAAAAAGGAATAGAACTGGAAATGACTAAAGTGATTAAGCAAAATTGTCGAGGACAATCTGAGGTTTACCGAAGATTGGTTGCTCATGGACAGTTAGAACTATAAAGTAAGGACCATATTGACGTATTTTGAAAAGCGGTAACTCTTGTTCAGAAGTGATGGTCAAAATGGTAATAGGGAATTGTCTCCAAAGGTGGAAGTTATTCTTTAAATCTGTGTAAGATTAAAGAACTTAATGCTCTGTAATATCTGTTGTCAAGTCTTTGTGAATTATGTGCATAGTCATTACAAAGGGATCATTGCATATAACTTTAGAATCTAGCAGAATACAATAAATGGCAAGAGTTTGGTATTCTTGCATTTACAACAAGGATTGGAATTGTGAAATGAGCATCATTGGAATATTGACAATTGATCTATTTCACAAAGAGAGCACCATATGTAAACATAGTATGCATACTTGGAGTATGCCATAATTGTTGTTTGGAAAAACATAGTGTACGTGCTTGGAGCATGGGACAACTAATGTTTTAATTCAAGCATAAAGTTGATTAATCGAAACATAAATAATGAGTAATCAATATGGTGCTTAGATAAAAGTTGTTTTATTTACACCCAAGTGTTGGGGCCATATAGGATTAAGTATTATTCTTGTGTTTCACTTTGCATGTTTTGACTTCCAGAATAATTATGTTATGGTATATATCATATTATTCAAACCATCCACAGTCAGTCATATGTTGGAAGTAGATATGAATCAACACTGTCATGAATTTGGCTTGTATCATTTGTCTAAAGTGCTTTAGACAATGCAATGGTTGCTACAACATTCATGAGTACTCATAAGGGCTGAGTATTGGATTCAACCCACGCTCACTTACATCACTTCATGGAATTTATCTCGAGTGATCATGAGACAGTAATATCATATAATCTTCAAACCTAGAGATATGAGTTGTTGACCATGAGTTGGTTATTCATTGATTGTACGAAAACGCATTGGTAACTCGATGTTATATAATGTGCCTTTGTGAATAATTCAACAAGTAGTTAGTACAAGCATATCAGTCGAATTTTATCTGTTCCTTCTAGAAATAGAAGCGATATCTGGGCCCTTCGATGATTTGGTTTTGACCTATGTACCGGGCGCGGTCAAAACCTAATTGATGTGTTCAATTTAGTTCTATGTCGAAACAAATCGGAGATCGAGAAACAAATGTTGGACAATAAGTAAGACCATGTTCCATGTGTTTGTCCGGCTGATATCATGAGAACAGAGGATTATATGATCACATATCTTAAATGGCGTATCATCATCATCTCAGTTCCGAGAGACTTTGAAAGATCTACGATTGCTAGTCGGGATTTTGAAGTCATATTTACAAATATAGTTATTAGACTTATCCAAGTGGTAGACTGTTGGATATATTGTCTAAGTCCATAACTTTATTTGGTATGAACTAGACCCGACTTGGCATGGTCCATTTGGGTTGCATGGCATTGCAATACTTGGATAGACTAAATGAGAGAATAAGGCACTTATGATTATTAATATATTATAACTTCTAATATATTAATAATAGTATTATTTAATTAGTTTTTGATCAAGTATTAATCTAGTACTAATTTGGTGATCAAAGTGAGACTAATTAAATATATACGGTTGATTATGACAATCATCAATTCTTTTATGGTGGATTAATGATCAATGGTTTATGGGTTTGGTTATAACCATATGGAGCTCCATGGATAGTCCATGGGAGTTACAAACCCATGGGTCATGAGAAATGAAGAGTCATGACAATTAGGGTTTACATTTGTAACTCCTAATTATGACACACTATAAAAGAAACCCTATAGCATGCAAAATCGGAACTAGTGTTACTAGAGAGGGCATAACCGATTTTTGAGTGTAAGAAATATTCTCTCAAGTTATTCCAAGTTTTGTGGTGTTGTGTGAAGCATTTGAGGCACAACATTTGGGGTGGTAGGCTCACAAAGTCTTGAAGGAATCTAAGCAACAACAAGGTATGTATTTCTAATAGTTCTTTATGTTTTATGTAATCCCCATGCCATGCTAGTTAGGAAATAACCTTGTAAAAGAAATTTGCATGTATATAGAGAAAACATAGATTCAAGGTTATTAGGGTTGCATGTACACTTAGGAAGTGTTAGAATGCTCAAAACCCAACAGTAAGTACATTCTTGTTATTGTAGATGATTTTTCACGCTTCACTTGGGTTTTCTTTCTTAAACAGAAATCATATGCAACTCCCAAGCTGAAGCCGTTCATCAAGCAAGTGGAAGTGCAATTAAAGAAGACGACCATAAACATTAGAAGTGACAATGGACTGGAATTCAAGAACAAGGATTTTGAGGAGTTTCTGGCTGATAAGTGGATAACTGACAATTTTTCGGCCCCTTATACACCACAGCAGAATGGGATTGTTGAAAGACGAAACCGCTCGTTATGTGAAGCAGCTAGAACCATGCTCAGTTACGCTTCCCTACCTTTATACTTCTGGGCTGATGCCATTGCCGCTGCTTGCTATACTCAGAATCAGTCATTGCTCAACAAGAGATTCTCCATAACTCCTTATGAGATCTTAAACAATAGGAAACCGAACGTCAAATTTTTCCATATTTTTGGTTCAAGGTGCTTTATTTTTAGTTCCAAAGAGAACCGAAATAAGTTTGATGTTAAAGCGGATGAGGGCATATTTCTGGGTTACTCTATGTCATCAAAAGCATACAGGGTGTTGAATAAGCATTCCAGAAAATTGAAGAGACTTATTATGTCACCTTTGATGATGATTATATGAAGAAGGTTTAAAGGACTGAAAGTGCCTCAGGAGACATATTCCCAGAATCTGGACAGGTCTCGGTTCCAATATCCAACCTATTTGAGGAATACATTCCGCTATTCGATGAACCAGAAAAAGCAATTCATTCAGAGGCAACAACAGCAGACAACAAAATCGATAATCTCAAATCTCAAGAAGGTCATAGACGAAGCTACTAAAGAGATGGAAAGCGAACCACCAACTCCTAAGTCATCAACAGGCTCTCCAAACAGAGATTCAACGTTCCAGGGGGAGAGCTCTACAACTTAAAAGACAACCAAAGTTTCTGTTGAGGGGGAGAATCCAAGTTCATCCCCAACATCTAAAGGTTCAGATAATAGGGAAAACATTGATCCAAAACTAACAAGTGAAAGTCAAATCGAGGGGGAGACACCAACTTCCACAAGAAATGTCGACTCTGATGCTGACAGAGATTTCACTTCGCCAGTCGAGGGGGAGAAGGAGAAAGCAAGTGATACTTCTACTGACGAAGGTGAGGGTGATCAGTCAGATGTTGAAATAGAAGTAGAAGCTGAATTGAATCCAGAATGTGATCCAAGCTATCCTCCATTAGTAAAATGGACAAGGGACCATCCCAAAGAGCAAATTATTGGTGAAACTTCCGAAAATGTTCTTACTCGATCTCAACTAAAGGCGAAACAAATTGCATTATTCTCTAAAGTGGAATTTTGTATGTTTAATTCGTTTATCTCCAAAATTGAGCCGAAAACTGTAAATGTTGCACTTGATCATTCTGATTGGGTTCAAGCAATGCAGGATGAGCTCCATGAGTTTGAACGCAACAGAGTTTGGAGGTTGATTCCTAAACCAAAAGATGCTTTCGTTGTCGGCCTGAAATGGGTGTTTAGAAATAAGTTGGACAAAGAGGGGAATGTCATTCGTAACAAGGCTCAGTTGGTTATAAAAGGTTATTGTCAAGAAGAAGGGATAGATTATGAAGAAACATTTGCTCCAGTAGCAAGGTTGGAATCTGTTAGAATCTTTCTTGCATATGATGCTCACAAGAACTTCGAAGTTTTCCAAATGGATGTTTAATGCGCTTTCTTGAATGGAGAATTAGAAGAAACCGTCTATGCTGAGCAACCGCCTGGTTTTGTGAATGAAAGATACCCTGATCATTGTTATGTGCTGGATAAAGCTGTCTATGGGCTAAAACAAGCACCGAGAGCCTGGTATGAAACGCTAACTCGCTTCTTAAAAATGTCAAAATTTAAACAAGGTTTGGTTGACCCAACCTTCTTTCGTAAGAAGGAAGGCGAACATTTGATGATTGTTCAGATTTATGTTGATGATATCATCTTCGGATCCATGAATCCTAGCTTAACAGCTGAATTCAGGAAGTTGATGGAGACTAAATTTGAAATGAGCACAATGGGTCCAATTAACTTTTTCCTTGCTTTGAATATTAGACAGGGACTAGAAGGTATCTTTATAAACCAGGAATCATACACCAAAAACTTACTGACAAAATTTGGAATCAAGGGTGATTCAAAAGTGAAGGTTCCTATGGCATTTGGCACTAAGGTAACCCTATCTCTGGAGAAACCTGCTGTGGATATAACTCTTTATCGTCAAATGATAGGGTCCCTTATGTATCTAATAGCTAGTAGACCAGATATTATGCTTTCTGTTTGTTACTGTGCCAGGTTTCAAGCCAATCCAAGAGAACCTCACATGCTTGCTGTGAAGAAATTTTTTCGATATCTGAAGAAAACTTCATCTCTCGGTCTCTGGTATCCTGCAAGATCTGGATTCTTCATCCAAGCCTTTTCTGATGCTGATCTAGGAAGATGTGGACTGGAAAGAAAGAGTACTATAGGGGGATGCCAATTTCTTGATGGAAAACTTGTTATTTGGCAATCCAAGAAACAAACCTTTGTTTCCTTATCCACAGCCGAAGCTGAATACATTGTTGATGCATCTTGTACCTCTCAAGTGGTTTGGATTCAAAGTCAATTAAGAGATTATGGGCTGAGTATGAAAAAAATTCCTCTCTATTGCGACTCTGAAAGTGCAATTAGGATTTGTCATAATCCAGTGCAACACTAAAAAACCAAGCGCATTGCACTTAGGTATCATTTCATCAAGGATCATGTAGAAGACGGGAATGTGGAAGTACACTTTGTTCGATCTGTTGATCAACTGGCTGACATCTTTACTAAATCCTTCCCAGAAGCAACCTTTAACAAAATCTTACAAGGCTTGGGCATGATGGAAGGAGAGTCAGTACCGAATCCTCAAATCTTTCATTACAAATTAGACAACTGAAATGGACAGACCGCTTGGTCTATTTCGGCTCTAGAATTTTAGGGAACCGAAATAGACAGACCGCTCGGTCTATCTTGGCTCCGTAATTTTCTGGAACAGAAATGAACCGAATGATCCGTCTATTTCGCTTCACTCATTAAAGGATAAGGTTTCTGTTTTTATTTCTTTTTCAGAAAATTTCAAAAATCCAAAAAATATTTTATCTTTTTGTTTTTTTTTTCTTTTTCAGAAAATTTCAAAAATCCTTAATTATTTTATCTTTCTGTTTTTATTCTTTTTCAGAAAATTTCAAAAATCCAAAAAATATTTTATCTTTCTGTTTTTATTCTTTTTCAGAAAATTTAAAAAATCCAAAAATATTTTATCTTTCTGTTTTTATTCTTTTTCAGAAAATTTCAAAAATCCAAAAATATTTTATGTTTCTGCTTTCAGAAAATTTCAAAAATCCAAAAATATTTTATATTTCTGTTTTTAGTATTATTTTTTCTAGAAAAATTCAAAACTTTCACTAAGTTTTATCTGTCTCGATTGTTTGTTTGGTTTGTTTGGTGTATTTCTTTATTCTTCTTAGGTAATATGAATACAAGTATAACCGACTGTGGATCTAAGGCAGGTATGATTCAATTTCAAAATGAACTAGCTAAGAGTCCCTAGAAGCATGTTTTTGCATGTCGTCTTAAGCCTCTACGATCTTGAGTAGGCCTTAATGATTCGATCTATACCTATCATTTCTTCTAAATCAAGCTAATTTATATTACTCGGTCTAGAGCTACCTTACTCTTCTCATATGAGTTTCTGCTCTGTCAGGATTATCTAGCAGAAGGTACATTCGGTTCTTAAGCCACCTCCTTCCATTCTCCATCTACTTTCGGTTCACCAACATAACCCTTGAGACTCTCGGTCTTTACCACTAAGGTTTATGGTTACACAACATCTGTGTTTGTGATCTTAGATACGTTTACCACGTGCTGAGTGAAACCCAATATCCAACACCAAAAATGAATTGACGGTGAATTATATATTCAAGAACTTACTGGTTACTTAAGGAAATCTCTTTTTATTTTTGTGTGATCTTTTATGAAATTGTCTACAGCCAAGGCATTTCTTCCCAAAGAGATCTAGTTTATTTTTTTGAGATTTCCGATTCCTATATAGTCACTAAAATAATATATCCCACCTACATGTTCAACAGACCACATCGGTCTCGCAGGTACTTCTTCCAACGATCGGTTTTATGTTATAACTCGAAGTTTGGTTGAAGACAAGCTACCCTAAGCCTATGATTATAAGAAGTCTTTCAATGTTTATTAACAAATAGTTGATCGTATTTTTTGGTAAACCACACAAGCACTTCAAGTCTCTCGTGACTTTGAAGTAAGTGATTCATGCCTGGAATCCTTTGCTTTCTGTCTAATAATAAGACATCACTCACATCCCATACACATTTGATTTGTTTCTTTATCTTTGTCACACTTATGCACGAAAATTTTTATTTTCCAACATTCTAGTTACTGTTTGGTATGAGTTTTTGTTATCTATTGTAACCAAACAAGGGGATAATTGGAATTTCAAACACCAATTAAAGATAAGATTTAGGCGCGTGAATTTGATCGGTTTCTAAACCCATGCGTGCTAACGTATTCCTGGGAGTAACCACACTATCACATCGCGCTTTTTCAGGTGACGTTTAAGTAACCTCATCATCACGGTTTTCTCTCTCTAGACAATGGTATATAAAGGGATTGAACGTTTTATTTTTCTTTTACTAGCACTCAATTCTCTCAAACGTAAACAACAAGTAGACACTGGTCATCATCTTCTTCATTCATCAATGGCAACATCCTCTTCAGCACATGATCAGACGGCATCATCATCTTTGCTCACCATTAAACCTAACCAAAATATGATCATCGAACTTAGTTCGTTCTTGTATAACTCATATATGTTGCAGGTTGTGGAATGTTTAAAATATTCCCCTTGGTTTTTTAGCCCTAACCCAGGTTGAAGCAGTCCCAATGTCGCTGTTATCACAGGTTTATTCCACGGCAACTCATGACAAGAACAAAGATCGTATCTATTTTACCATCAACAACAAGAAGTCTTTGATTTCAAAAGTGAAGTTTTGTTCGATTTTGGGTCTTGCAGTCGATTCCTCAATCATCTCGCCAGATTTTATCACCACATCATAGTTATTTTCAATGATGTACGAGATGGGGTATACTGATGTGCTCACAACGATTACCAACGTGAAGAAATCCTGTTTACCATCTAAATGGAATGGCTTGCTCACTCTACTGATTAAGGGTTTGGCAGAACATAGTGGTGGTTCCGATACTACTAGCAAGGGTTTTCTCGGTATTCTTTATGGCCTCTACAACGGGATCAATCTTGATTATGGCTCCATAATCTGGTCTCAAGTGGTGTAGAGTCTCAATACTTCTACACGCCATTCAGAAATTTCATGTGGGCATTTTGGACCCTGATTACAAGGAAGGACATTGATTCTTTAGAGATTCCAATCATGAAGGATGCTCTACTTGCTTCTATTGCCACATTCCATACAAAGAAGATCATTCTCTCTGATCCATGTAAGTTTCCTCATTATGGAATGATTCCTGAAACGATGTATCGTTGTGTTACGGAACAGAGCAACATCTTGGCGGACTATAGGAAACTTCCTCCTATCGGACCGAGAGTTCTATCCCTTGAGCAGCAAGTAGCATTGGATGCACTGGAGAAGCCTGCCAATAGAGGAAAGATAGTTACAAAGAAATAGGATCCTGAGGAACGTAAGTCCAAGTCCTCTAAACGCAAATCTGGTGAAGGAGATTCTTCTCAACCAAAACAGAAGAAGATAAAGAAGATGGCTCGCCGAACCAGGGAGAACACTCCTCCAAGCACAGATCCTACTGATGAGCAAACTAAGGAAGAAGAGGTTCATCATGTCTCACCCCAAGAGCCCACTCCTCCACGTTCTCCTACTCCACCATAATCTCCAAATCGTACCAAAGTTCCAACTCCACCCCAATCACCGAAACAGACGGTTCAACTTTCTGTTCCTACTGTTACTCCACCCATTATCACTAAAACAACAACTGTTCCAACTTCATCACCAATTACTTCAGTTCCTATCTCTACTATACCCTTATCTACTCCACTCGTAACCGAATCAACAACCACTACCATTCCCAAACCCACAGTGGAAGTCAATGTATCTGATACAGGGGCTACTACTTTGACTGAACCTCCAGTTATTACCATACCACCTTCACCAACCCCATCATCTCATTCTGGTGCTACTCTTGGGGGAGACGATGTGGATTTTGACTCCATCTACTATAGTCCTTATAGACTTCCAACCGAAGATGAAGTTGATGCTCCTGTCACAAGTCAACAAATACAGGGCACTTATGAGAAGTTGGATCGATTGCTTGCAGACAGTAAATCCTATGGTGGTGTTGTTCTCAAAGCATTTTTGGAGACATCCATTAAACAATATACTGACGCAATTGATAAATCTACAGAGGCAGTTAATGAGTCTACATCCACATGTAAGAAGGCTACCAAGGAAGTTACTGAGGTTGTTCATACAACTTAGATTTTTCTTGATTCATTGAAGTCTCATGCTGACATGAATGCAGCAAAATATCAATCATCGGTGGATTCCTTTTCTAAGTCTCTTCATGATGAAACTTCCAAGTTTGAGGCTGTTCACACTAAGCTCAAAACAGAAACCATTTCTTTCTTAAAATCAGTGGATTCTCATTTTGATGCTCTTGCTGCTAATCTTGCAACTGAGAGTACTTTGAAGGAAGATCTGGTTAAACAACAAGCCACCATTGACGTACAGAAAGCGCAGTTGGCCCAAGCAAAGAAAGAAATTTCGTTGTTAAAAACTCAGAGGGTTGTGTATAAAAGTTGTGCATGAGATGTAAAAGATATGTTGACCAATCTGCTTGAAGCACGTGATCCAATCTTAACTTTGACCATTCAGAAACATCTTCAATCCAAACTCCTCCCTGCTATTGCAATTTTCAGCAAAATGAAGGGTGTTTCGGAGGGTTTTATACCTCCAAAACAAGGGGGAGAGGGTAGTGCACACCTACAAGTCAAAACAGAATCGAAGGTTAATTTAGCTTTGGGTTCTGGTTCTCAGTCAAAGCAGAAACAAAAAGAGGTTTGTGTTGATAGTGATAGTGATACTGAAGAAACAATAGCTGATGCTCTCAAAAGAAAGAAAAGAGACAGAGAGCTTGATGAAACAATGCAAGTGGCTAGAGAAGCAGAAGAAAAGGAAAGGAAGAATAAGGAAGATGAAGATGCCTTGCAATGAAAGAAGGCTTTGTTTCCAGTGTGGAAAAGAGATACACTTATCAATCAAGCAATTGAGTTTCCTTCTGTCTATTGCTTGGAACCAATTGCTTCGTTTGATTGTGATAACTCCAAAGACTTGCAGTTTGACATGCCTATTACCAGAAAAGCTTTTACATTTCACTGCTTTGAGGCAACTGTTGAGGTTCCACATCCATATCCAAAGGTTGACAGGGAATTAATTGATTTTTACTTGAAGAATGGTCAACCGCAATACTTGACTTGGAGTGCACAGAAGATTACGAAAGTCAAGGTACTGGAAGAATGGTCAACCGTGGTTCAACAAACACGGAGTCTTTTATCTCTCTGGCAGATCTTCCCAACCTCAATCCGCATGACTAGATTTTGCTATACAACATTCTGCTCTCTAATCTTAGGGAGTATGAGCCGATTCTTGAACATCTTAAAAGAATGTTGGCCTCCTATATTCATGAGCTTGCAAGTATGGATCGGGAGATAGAAAAGGTTATGAATAAAAAGCCGACTGTGAAGCCAACATCTAAACCTGGTGACATAAACAAAATGAAATTGGGGCAGATAGATTCAACAAATCTAACTGTTATGTTCACAAAAGGTGATAGACACAAGTTTCTGCTTACTCTGGTCGATAAGCATTTGTTTTCAACAGATTGTTTAGAGCGTATCATCAGTATCATACACCGATGCAAGCAGAACTCAGCAGCTGATAAGAAGAACTTTACTGACATGGTTCGGTGGTATATTACCTTTCACCATCATATCTTAGCAATTATGTCGAAGGTGTTTAAAACTGTTAAGAAGCCTCTTACTGTTAAAAAGGAATGAGGTTTCGGCTCCAAGGACGCAAAGGGGGAGATTGTTGAGTTCATTTGTGTTGCGTCTTGGGCTATGTGTTTTGTATCTGGATTGGGCCTGTCCATCCGTGTCTATCTAGATTAGTTTCGTTGTTATCTAGATTAGTTGTTAGGGTTATAGTGTATATATATATATATATATATATATATATATATATATATATATATATATATATGCATGCATGTATGCATATATTAACAACTTATCTATTACGTTGATTCTTGTAACCCTAAACGCCTCTACAGATTGAAGTACTTTATCGAGCTCTTCTGAGGTGTTATTGTATTAATCATTGAACATATTCAGCGCCATACTTGTGTTCGTTATTACGTTCTTAGTTAATATCTTGCTTAGAATCATACGATCATAAAAGAACTTTGTTCTAACATATATATATATATATATATATATATATATATATATATATATATATATATATATATATATATATATATGATTAAATGAGTACAAAAATATTAAAGAATAAATAAGCATAAAGTGAGAAATATATTATCCTATGAAGTCATTTTCACCGGCTAACATGGAGTAGACGGTTATAAGGATTGAAAGTGTACAATTTAACAAGTTGAAAAAGTAAATGTGATCTAAGAAGTAACAAAGTGACTAAATGTGTGTAGATCGAAAAAATATATTATCCTTTTAAGTCATTATCGTTATCAAGTTGTGTACTCCATTGTTAAGAAAGATTATTGAAATGGAGATTCCTACGGTTAATATACCTAATTTTTTGTTTAAATCTTTTTCAAACGAACAAGAACCTCAAAATATCGAATGTAAAAGATGCTTCGCATTTGTTTGAACAAGTGAGGTTTACATTATAAAAACATAATTAAATAAGATGCGTACAAGAATAATATTTCCATCCGTGAACTTACTTTTAGCTTCTTATTCCTGCATGAACACCATCTATTAAGATTCTTTAATACCGTTTAAATAAGAATTTAGGATTCTTTGATGATAATCACAATAGTAACTTTCGAAAATTGTTTTCAAAATGGTATCTTACATAATTATGTTTATCCAGACGTGATCCAAACTTTCCCTGATCGGATTAAATAAATGTAAAAGGAAGGATCATTCATAATTAAAATTTTCTAAATATAAGAATCATTTTCAATCAAAGATATTCTAAAGCAAAAAGAAAGCAAACCGAGAACTGCATTATACAGGCAATGATCCCGGTGTGTTTTTAGCAAACGAATGAAAATATAATAAGAATCATGGACAATGGGGTTTGTGTTGTCACTCATCATTCCGGTTGTGTGAAAATTTAAATATCATCAAATGTCCTTCCAAGAAAAAACGTCATTTATAAATATTACAAGATTATTTATTTTTAAATAGATAAAAATACGTATATATTACATAATCAAATGGCGTTTATATATTATATAATAAAAAAATTGGATCCCCAATTTGCCGAATGGTCAACGCTCCCATGTCACTTGTTTTCGTTTTCGTTACCAAAGGTTGACCCGATAGTTGGACCTAAAAGCTAAGAAGAAATAACAATGGACAGTTTGCTTTTTTGAACTATTAACATGACGCGGAGGATAGAAGGTTGAACCGATAGTTTGGACTTCAACCTTTATCAATTGAATCGGATGACCAAATCAACATTATCACCAGACATCACTATTTCACATTCACCACACCAACCATCATCATCTTGGGCAGCGACCTACCATGTTGATTCAGAAGATGGAAGAAGTTACAACCGATATTGATAGAACGAGATTTGTTTCTCGGCTTAGAGTAAGATGAATGGGCTGCCATTTTTGGTGGCGCGTGGATTCGTTTTTGAGAAAGGAAAGAATGAACACAAGAAGAGAATAGGGGTTCGATTTCTTCTTGTTGCTTTGCTAAGATACGCACGACATGGTCACACGCACATACAAGTTTTATGATACATTGAGTATTTTTCTCTTCAATAATTTGCGTTACTTTTGTTGTGTGTCTATATTATTGTATTATGGTAATGATGAAAGATAATGAAAATGGTGGAATGAGCAATTTTTTAGAATTTAGGTATCTTTTTCCAGATTGGGATTGACCGGAGACAAGAACAGAAAGAAGGTTAGAGAGAGAGAGAAGTATTAAATTTAAAAAAAAAAAAAGAAAATACATACCCCAAGGGTAAAAGTCATTTTCGTTTACGAATGACCAAATCCGTAAGGAAACTAGGCACCATAAAACCATAATAATTAAAATTTTGACTAAACCTCAGAAAAAATAGATACCACATGACCATTTTTTAGTTTTTTCTTTAAACATTTCCATTCTAAAAGAAAATAAATAAATGCATAAACAAATTTTATGAACATATATCATCGTCTCCTTTTCGTTACCATCTTAATTATCCTCACATCAACACACCAAAGCAAACCATATAATTAAAAAAATACAAAAAGAAAAAACTATCTAGTATTTATAATTTCAATAATTTTCAGTAGAGTCCTAATATATTAGTCCAACTTATAAAAAAAGTCTTAGATTAACTGATTTCACAAAAGAACCACTAAAAGTTCGGATTTTTTTTTCAGTAGGATTAGCTGATTTCATCGATATCATGTCATTTTTCGTTAGTTTGATCAAATTATTCAGATTTTTTTTTTTTGAAAATTGCCCTATATTTTACCAACACCCAAAATGTTGCGACCTTTTTGAAAATTATTATGGCATTAATGGGTATTATTACTCACAAATCATTTATAAATATAATAAATATTTATTATTTTAGGAAAATGAAATACATTTGTTGTTATTTTGTAGAAATAAAATAACAGACTAATTATCACTATGTTTCATCTTGACCACTTCAAACTCTTTATGTTCATTATACGCATCGTTACAGATGTCATTGTCATATGTAAATTGTGGTTCCTATAATGTTATTGTTTCCTTTATGCTTTTGTGGTATATGACCCTACATGCACACCACAATTCTTGGAATATATTTTCTATTTAAATGTTCTTGGACCTATATATATATATATATATATATATATATATATATATATATATATATATATATATATATATATATATATATATATATATATATATATATATATGAGTTCAATTGAGAAAATAAAAAAGGTTGAGAATGGGGGAATCATTCTCAGGCATTCATTTAATTAGCCTCTAAACATAAAAGACACGATGACAAACTTGTAAATATGATATAATAGCCTTCAATCACAAATACGAACAGTTGAAATTCATTCGTTTTTTGCTCTTTCAATCTAACCTTCAATTTTGTTTGAATACGAAAATATCTTTAACATCTACGATTAATTATACTCTCGACATCATTAGAACAACATCATCGATAATTAACAAAAAATTCAATTCGTATTAATCATTCAACATCGTTCATCAAATAAAACATCGAAATTAAGGTAAGAAAAAGATCAAATCATTTTTTGTTTGAAATTTTCATATATTTCTCTACCAATCTACAATTTTGTAAGATTTAAGTAGTCAAAGTATCATATTTATCACATTTTTAAAAAAGTTAACTTGTATACACTCCAATTGTTTGATGAAATGTATAAACTAAATTACCACGTTATATTAACATATGAATATGTTTTCTCACCTGAATCAATATGTGATTATTAAAACACAAAACAAATATGCAAATGTATATGTTATTCATATGTGAATAACATATAAAAATTATATATATTTCTGAAAACACATTGTAATATTAATATATGAATATACTGTACAATATTCACATATGAATATACCAACTATTATTCATAAGTGAATATACGATCTAATATTCACAAGTGAATATACTATGTATTATTCTCATGTGATATACCATTTAATACTATATAATATTCACATATTAAAATATCATATAATATTCATAAGTGAATATATCATCTAACATTCACAAGTGAATATACTATGTAATATTCACAAGTGAATGCATCGTCTAATATTTAAATATAAATATAATATGTTTAGTATATGTGTGACAACCGTCAAAATTCGAGTCGGTTCTAGATTTGACTAGACTTAGTTGCACATATAGGCACTACACATACTAGATTTAGTAACTAGAAGCTAAGTTATAACATACTAGAAACTTGGAAACAATTAGAATCAATGGATAGTATACTTAGATTTCACATTGATATGTTGTGACAACCCGATACTTCAACTCTTTGTAACGACCAAAATGGGTCAAGTATTGTAACCACTTACGAGTAATAAAATGTATAAATAAGTTCTACTTAATTTATTTCTATGATTAAATGTCTTTGAACCATGATCGTACGTAAAAAGATCGCCCAAATCCGATTTCATATAGCGAAGTTATGAATTTTCAAAGAAATTCCTTAAACACGATGGGTTTTTATTAAATAATAAAAATAATTTTGGAATTTGCCGACGGAGTCTAAACGAAAGTTGTAAAGCGTAGTCTCACCTACGCGAGGATATAAAGACCATCGAAAACGGAGTTTGTATAAAGAAGATATGAGTTTTTGAAGTTTATTAAATAAATTAATTATTTATTTTAATCAAAATTCGGATATTATCCGAAGGGGAGTCAGCGCCCTCATTCGAGGTACGCGCTGCGTACTCCTGTACGCCCCGCGTAACCGAGAGGATTGGCCTCTGATCGTCCACGTCGCGCTATCCGAAGGAACCAACCCGTCCGACCCGTCCGAAGCCCCGACCCGCCGTCCCATCCGACCCGCCGTCCCATCCGACCCGCGTACCCAGCAACCTGTCCCATCCGAAACCGAGGCAGTCGAGGCCTCGGTCATGCATGACGTACGCGTACACGCTGCGTACGAGCGTACGTCCCGCGTACCGAGGCAGACCAGCCTCACTATAAATAGGCTACGAGGGTTTCCAAAGAAAGGGCTCATTTCTCTTCTCTCTCTCTCAACTTTGCCTCGTTTTCCGTGTCCGTTCAAACCCGAAGCTCTGGTCTTTTTGGCTCAAGTCCCGAAGGTCGATTTTACTCCCGAGATTCCCGAGAATCCCGAGGAGAATCCATTTCCCGAGACGAAACTCTGCCCGGTTTTCCATCTCGCTATCTCCAAAACTTTCAAGTGAGTTTCATACCCCTTAATCTACCGTTTTAATTATTCTAAATACTTTTATATGCTTTCAAAGGGGGGGATTACAAGTAAAACACACGAGTATTATCGTGTGTTACATAAAGAAACTCTTTTATATACTGTTAAATATTCAAATCACATGCGATTTATAAACCTTTAAAGGAACTTTTATATATAAATATATATCATATGTTACAATAGCATTCGATCTTTTAAAATATAAAGTTGTTGTAATGCATGTATAAAACTAAACTGTTCTTAAATTATTCTTTTCTATCGTAGACTCTACACCAAAAATCTATGCTTTCATAAACAAATGATTCTTTTCCTAAGTATTTCTAAAACCAACAAGGCACACTTTTTGAAAACTATAATAGGTATAGTTTTACGAACAGATTTCTAACTCTTATGTACTAGAAACATATATTTCAAGAAGTTTACTTTCGTATACAAGAACAAACGTAACATTTTAACAAGTAGATCTGTTTTTATACCACGGGTTTGTGAGACACTAACTTGATGTACGTTCGAGTACACATTTGAAGTCCTGTATTATATACCAGAATCCCTTGGAGGGGGAGCATGGTGTTTGTGTATAGATCTATACGGGCTTGACAACCCGTGCCCTGACTGTTAGCTGCATTCCACCGTTTGGGGTGACAAACGTCATAACATTCCAACGCCTGAAGAACGTTGTGTATAGGCATTCCGAGTCAATAGTATGGTTATAAAACTCACAAGGGGTATTAAAAATGCATTGATTTACAAGGTTTTCAAACTCATTGATTATTTTACATTTACACACGTTTTGGAAACAAACATTGGTCTTGAGTGAAGGCTACTTTTATACTAGTAGAAAATATAGGATTTTCTAAACACAAACAAACAAAGATAAAACATTTCATTTCATTCAAACATTGTCACTTAAATACTTATGAAATTCACCAGCTTAAATTCTGATCTACTCTTTCAAAATTACTTGTATGTCCCAGGAAATCAGTAATTTCAGGTATGCATTTCGCTTTTGATGAAGGGATGCTGCGGCGCCAGTTTAATCTCGTATTTTGACATCATATTGTAATTGAGTTTTGAATATGTAACTTTTGACAAATGTAAACTTTCAATTATATATATATATATATATATATATATATATATATATATATATATATATATATATATATATATATATATGATGGTTGTATTGCTTTGTTTACTATGTATTCAATTGTTACGTTACCACATGAAGTCATCCGCCCCCGAACGTTTCCGCCGTTCAGGTTTGGGGGTGTGACAGATTGGTATCAGAGCAATGTTTATATTGAACTAAGTATATCGAACCACATAAGATATACAAACTATAAATGCTTAAGGGACTAATACTCTTTGACAAAACAAATTTTCTTTTTACACTTAAGCAGCATTTCGTTCAACTTAAATTGATAGTTCATTTAAGTACAAATTACATGCATACCACAAACTATTTTCATGTTATACAATTTTACAAGTATATAGGCAAGTTGACACGCACGAATCGAGGAATGATCGTAGTAAGCAACAAGTCAAACCGTACCAAACCATTACAAAAATCAAACACAAGAATTTAAATACTATAGGAGTATTTGCTATCTAAACTAGTTTAACTTACATGTTTTACATGTTCCGACTTTATTCAATTCTTATAACCCTAATTCTTGTATAGTCAAATGGCTGGATTTCACCACCCTGGCGACCCCTACTTTCCCAACCAAGGCAACGGAGGATGGATCGAAGATGATCCCGAAGAGGACGAGGAACCCATAGACGTGGGTGATGACTCCGGTACCGACTCAGAGCCGGAAGTTATCGATCCACCACCCATTCAACCTCCCGTCTTCGTAAGGAACTTTCAAGGACCGACTCCCGTCTGGGGAAGTCACCTCCACCATTGGAGCCAACAGCAAAACCTACGCCCTCCCTACGGCATGTGCCGGGACTTCTATGATGTCCGCGGCGGAGGTTCGGCTGATCGAGCACTCCCGGTAATGGTGGGTAAGTTAGCCAATCAGTCCTATCAGTCTGGAGTACAAGCTAGTCGACTCCGGGATATCAACGTGGAAGTGCAGGTTCACACTTCTGACATCTGTAGGCTGGACAAGATGCAAGACAACGCTCAATTCCAAACCGAAGCGTTTCAAGCGCAAATGATTGCAGCCCTCGCCGAACTAAGGGAACAACAAGCCGCTTTCGATAGGCGTCTAATGGAGTCAAAGCAATCAGATACGGAGTCAAGCTCCAAGCGCAACTTTCGACGCAAGTAGTGCTTGTCAAGGACTCAAATTTTGTTATAGCTTAGGACCTCGGCTAAAAGTCTTTAAATTTCATGAACTTGGTAATCGAAGACCCTTATAGGGGACAAATTTCCTTGATCGTTGTACCAACTTTTATATTAATATAAGTGGCACTGTTACTACTATGTTGAGTATTTCGTTCGAACCTTGAATGGTCCTTGTGAACCCAAATACTTGTTTCATACCTTCAGTCTTACAAATAACTTTCATTCTTCTATTTTAAGACTCATACTATCATCTGTTGTTGAATTATAGCGATTTAATTCATGAGACACATACATTTTCCATTTTATGAAATTCTTATCCTTGTTTTCTTTCCATCAATAGTTGAAAGATGCCTCCGCGTAGGAATCCAAGGCGAAACAACAGTGAGGAAGCACCTATACCACCACCACCTCCACCACCCCAATTTGACGCGATATGTTTCAAGCAGCAGTCACCGCAGCGGTGGCAGCTGCCGTGTCACAGATCAATAACTCGAGTGCTAATGGCTCGGGATCTGGCACACACCCATCCAACCATGGCGAGAGTCATGGACCACCTCGAGAATGCACCTATAAGGACTTCACTAATGCCAAGCCCCGGATGTTTTATGGTACTGGTGGTGTGATGGCCCTGAGGCAGTGGATTGAAAGAATGGAGGCAGTCTTTGAAATCTGCTCCTGTCCCGAGCACAGCAAGGTCAAATTTGCAACCTTCACCCTTCTCGATAAAGCTTTAACTTGGTGGAATGGCCACGTTAAAGTACTTACCCTAATCGTGGCGAACTCCATAAGCTGGGAGAGCTTGAAGGCCATGATGATGAGAGAATACTGCCCGCGGGGAGAAATTCAAAAGCTTGAACACGAGCTATGGACTCTCGGAATGGTGGGTACCGACATCACTACTTATACCAACAGATTCTGCGAACTGGCAATCCTTTGTCTAGATATGATTGCTCCCGAGAGCAAGAAGATAGAAAGGTACATCTGGGGACTGACGTCCCAAATGCGGTCAAGCGTGTTAGCTTCTAAACCTGACACCTTTGAAAGTGCTAAGGAACTGGCACAATCTCTGATCGACTACGGAGGTCATCAGAACTCAACCACTTCTGCACCAGCACCACAGAAAGGAAACAACAACAACAACAACAACAACAATGGCAGGAAGAGAGCGTGGATTAAAGGGAATGGTGGGTCTTCCCAAGAATCCGCAAAGAAACAACTGGTGTCAGTAAATGCTGCTACCGTACCTGCTACAGCCCCTACAAATACCTACCCAACAAAGCCTTATGTAGGCAACCTCCCAAAATGCACCAAATGCAATTACCACCACCATGGACCTTGTCGAGATATGCAGTGCGCCAACTGCAGCAGGAAAGGACATACAACCCTTTTCTGCAAAGAACCCGCAAAACCGATCACTCAAATTCCCAGTGCGGGTGTAGGGCAGGCTTGCTACGGTTGTGGCGAGGTGGGCCACTACAAGAGAAACTGTCCTAAGGCAGCAAGCACCGGAGGTGTAGGACGAGTTTTGGCAATAGGCCACGACGAAGCTGTAGCTGACCCAACTATAGTTGCTGGTACGTTCCTTCTCGATAATTCATACGCATGCATATTATTCGATAGTGGAGCGGAGAGAAGCTTCGTGAGTCAAAAATTTATCCATTTACTTAAACCTAAACCTAGCAAGTTAGAAAAATCATTCACTGCAGAGATGGCCAATGGAAAAACCGAAAACACAAATTGCATATACATGGGTTGTACGTTAACATTGGACGGCCATTCTTTCCCAATCAATCTCATGCCGGTACAAATTAAAAGTTTCGACGTCATAGTCGGCATGGATTGGTTGAGTATCCTTCGCGCTGACATCATGTGCTTTGAGAAAGCAGTCCGTCTTAACCTCCCGAACAACGAAACATTAGTTATCTACGGCGACACATCTAGTACAAACCTTCGCATCATTTCGTGCATCCAAGCTCGAAAGTGCTTGCGGAAGGATTGTCGGGCATTCCTAGCGCACATCGTCGATACAAGTCAAGAACTGAAGGACATCAAGAGCATCTCGGTAGTACGCGACTTTCCCGATATCTTTCCAGAAGAACTACCAGGATTACCACCGCAACGCCAAGTCGAGTTTAGAATCGACTTAATTCCAGGAGCTACCCCAGTAGCGAAGTCGCCTTATCGTCTTGCACCAGCAGAGATGCAGGAACTTTCCAGTCAACTTAATGAACTCCTTCGTAAAGGATTCATAAGACCAAGTTTCTCACCTTGGGGAGCACCGGTCTTGTTTGTAAAGAAGAAAGACGGATCGTTCCGTATGTGCATCGACTACAGAGAGCTGAACAAACTTACTGTCAAGAACCGCTATCCTCTACCCCGTATTGACGACCTATTCGATCAACTTCAAGGGGCGAACTACTTCTCCAAAATAGACCTGCGATCCGGATATCACCAATTACGAGTTCTAGAGGGGGACATTCCAAAGACAGCTTTTCGAACTCGTTATGGACACTATGAATTTGTGGTGATGCCGTTCGGATTAACCAATGCACCAGCAGTATTTATGGACCTAATGAATAGGGTATGCCGCCCTTACTTGGACCAGTTCGTCATCGTATTTATCGATGATATACTTATCTACTCTCGAAGTGAGGAAGAGCATGGTCAACACCTACGAAAAGTCCTAGAAACACTGCGAACGGAAAAACTCTATGCGAAGTTCTCTAAATGTGAATTTTGGATTCGAAGAGTCGAATTTTTAGGTCACGTTGTTAGCGAAAAGGGTATACACGTGGACCCCTCCAAAATTAAGGCTATTGAGAACTGGTCGGCACCAAAGACACCTACAGAAATTCGTCAATTTCTAGGTCTAGCTGGCTACTATCGCAGATTAATAAAGAACTTTTCGAGCATCGCGAAACCTCTTACTTCATTAACCCAGAAAGGTGTGGCCTTTGACTGGGAAGTGAAACAAGAGAAGGCATTCCAGACACTAAAGCATGCCTTGTGCACCGCACCGATACTATCCCTCCCCGAAGGGATAGAAGACTTCGTAGTGTATTGCGATGCTTCAAATCAAGGACTTGGTTGTGTTCTTATGCAGAGAGGGAAGGTTATCGCTTATGCCTCCCGACAGCTTAAGACACACGAAGTGAACTATACGACACACGATCTCGAATTAGGAGCTGTAGTATTTGCTCTGAAGATCTGGAGGCACTACTTATACGGAACAAAGAGTACCATTTTCACCGATCACAAGAGCCTTCAACACATTTTCGATCAGAAGGAACTCAACATGCGACAACGACGATGGGTCGAGTTACTGAATGACTACGAATGCGAAATTCGTTATCATCCTGGAAAGGCCAACGTAGTAGCCGACGCCCTCAGTCAAAAGGAATACACTGGTCGGAGGGTCAAATCTCTGACCATGACTATCCATTCCCACTTATCCACACAAATTAAGGAAGCACAAATGGAAGCTTTGCAACCTGAAAATGTGGCGGGTGAATCCCTGCGAGGAATGGAGAAGAATTTAGAAGTCAAGGGTGGCGGAGCCTACTATCTCATGGACCGAATCTGGACCCCAAAACATGGTGGTTTCAGAAACGTAGTCATGACTGAAGCTCACAACTCAAGATATTCCGTTCACCCGGGTTCAGATAAAATGTATCTGGATCTTAAGAAACTGTACTGGTGGCCTAACATGAAAGCAGAAATTGCTACCTTCGTGAGTAAATGTCTTACTTGCGCTAAGGTTAAGGTCGAGTATCAGAAACCGTCAGGACTACTACAACAGCCAGAAATACCGGAATGGAAATGGGATTGGATTACTATGGACTTCATAACCAAATTACCCAAGACGACAAGTGGACTCGATACCATATGGGTCATTGTCGACAGACTGACCAAATCCGCGCATTTCCTACCCATCAAGGAGACTGACAAAATGGAGAAGCTTACAAGAACTTACTTAAGGGAAGTAGTGAGACTGCATGGTGTTCCGATATCCATTATCTCCGATCGAGATAGTAGATTCACTTCAAGGTTCTGGCAGTCACTACAAAGTTCCCTGGGAACTAGGTTGGACATGAGTACAGCCTACCACCCACAGACAGACGGACAAAGTGAGAGAATAAAACAAACTTTAGAAGACATGCTGAGAGCCTGCGTGATTGACTTTGGAAAGGCATGGGATATTCATTTACCCCTTGTCGAATTTTCATACAACAATAGTTATCATACAAGCATAAAGGCTGCTCCGTTTGAAGCCCTCTATGGTCGAAAGTGCAGATCCCCTCTGTGCTGGACTGAAGTTGGCGATACCCAGTTACCTGGAAGAGGAGTTCCTGAAAGCACTCTCACCGGTCCGGAGATCATACGTGAAACAACAGAGAAGATCGTTCAGATTCGTGAACGATTGAAAGCCTCAAGAGACCGACAGAAAAGCTACGCTGACCAAAGGAGGAAACCTTTGGAATTCCAGGTAGGAGACCACGTCTTGTTAAAGGTCTCACCGTGGAAGGATTTCATACGATTTGGAAAGCGTGGGAAACTAAATCCAAGATACATAGGGCCTTTCGAGATTCTTGCCAGAATCGGCCCTGTGGCTTACAAGCTTAACCTACCGCGTGAACTTAGTAACATCCATCCAACCTTCCACGTCTCAAACTTGAAAAAGTGTCTGTCCGACGAGACTCTTGTTATTCCACTCGATGAAATCGAGATCAACGAGAGCCTCAACTTTGTGGAAGAACCAGTAGAAATCATGGACCGAGAGGTCAAACAAACAAAACAAAGTCGCATACCCATCGTGAAGGTTCGCTGGAACGCCAAGCGGGGACCCGAATTCACGTGGGAACGCGAAGATCAGATGAAACCAAAGTACGCTCATCTCTTTCATGTTCACTAGTATCTTTACTACTTTAAATTTCGGGACGAAATTCTCTCTAACGGGGGGATGATGTGACAACCCGATACTTCAACTCTTTGTAACGACCAAAATGGGTCAAGTATTGTAACCACTTACGAGTAATAAAATGTATAAATAAGTTCTACTTAATTTCTTTCTATGATTAAATGTCTTTGAACCATGATCGTACGTAAAAAGATCGCCCAAATCCGACTTCATATAGCGAAGTTATGAATTTTCAAAGAAATTCCTTAAAAACGATGGGTTTTTATTAAATAATAAAAATAATTTTGGAATTTGCCGACGGAGTCTAAACGAAAGTTGTAGAGCGTAGTCTCACCTACGCGAGGATATAAAGACCATCGAAAACCGAGTTCGTATAAAGAAGATATGAATTTTTGAAGTTTATTAAATAAATTAATTATTTATTTTAATCAAAATTCGGATATTATCCGAAGGGGAGTCAGCGCCCTCATCCGAGGTACGCGCTGCGTACTCCTGTACGCCCTGCGTAACCGAGAGGATTGGCCTCTGATCGTCCACGTCGCGCTATCCGAAGGAACCAACCCGTCCGACCCGTCCGAAGCCCCGACCCGTCCGACCCGCCGTCCCATCCGACCCGCCGTCCCATCCGACCCGCGTACCCAGCAACCTGTCCCATCCGAAACCGAGGCAGTCGAGGCCTCGGTCATGCATGACGTACGCGTACGCGCGTACGTCCCGCGTACCGAGGCAGACCAGCCTCACTATAAATAGGCTACGAGGGTTTCCAAAGAAAGGGCTCATTTCTCTTCTCTCTCTCTCAACTTTGCCTCGTTTTCCGTGTCCATTCAAACCCGAAGCTCTGGTCTTTTTGGCTCAAGTCCCGAAGGTCGATTTTACTCCCGAGATTCCCGAGAATCCCGAGGAGAATCCATTTCCCGAGACGAAACTCTGCCCGGTTTTCCATCTCGCTATCTCCAAAACTTTCAAGTGAGTTTCATACCCCTTAATCTACCGTTTTAATTATTCTAAATACTTTTATATGCTTTCAAAGGGGGGATTACAAGTAAAACACACGAGTATTATCGTGTGTTACATAAAGAAACTCTTTTATATACTGTTAAATATTCAAATCACATGCGATTTATAAACCTTTAAAGGAACTTTTATATATAAATATATATCATATGTTACAATAGCATTCGATCTTTTAAAATATAAAGTTGTTGTAATGCATGTATAAAACTAAACTGTTCTTAAATTATTCTTTTCTATCGTAGACTCTACACCAAAAATCTATGCTTTCATAAACAAATGATTCTTTTCCTAAGTATTTCTAAAACCAACAAGGCACACTTTTTGAAAACTATAATAGGTATAGTTTTACGAACAGATTTCTAACTCTTATGTACTAGCAACATATATTTCAAGAAGTTTACTTTCGTATACAAGAACAAACGTAACATTTTAACAAGTAGATCTGTTTTTATACCACGGGTTTGTGAGACACTAACTTCATGTACGTTCGAGTACACATTTGAAGTCCTGTATTATATACCAGAATCCCTTGGAGGGGGAGCATGGTGTTTGTGTATAGATCTATACGGGCTTGACAACCCGTGCCCTGACTGTTAGCTGCAGTCCACCGTTTAGGGTGACAAACGTCATAACATTCCAACGCCTGAAGAACGTTGTGTATAGGCATTCCGAGTCAATAGTATGGTTATAAAACTCACAAGGGGTATTAAAAATGCATTGATTTACAAGGTTTTCAAACTCATTGATTATTTTACATTTACACACGTTTTGGAAACAAACATTGGTCTTGAGTGAAGGCTACTTTTATACTAGTAGAAAATATAGGATTTTCTAAACACAAACAAACAAAGATAAAACATTTCATTTCATTCAAACATTGTCACTTAAATACTTATGAAATTCACCAGCTTAAATTCTGATCTACTCTTTCAAAATTACTTGTATGTCCCAGGAAATCAGTAATTTCGGGTATGCATTTCGCTTTTGATGAAGGGATGCTGCGGTGCCAGTTTAATCTCGTATTTTGACATCATATTGTAATAGAGTTTTGAATATGTAACTTTTGACAAATGTAAACTTTCAATTATATATATATATATATATATATATATATATATATATATATATATATATATATATATATATGATGGTTGTATTGCTTTCTTTACTATGTATTCAATTGTTACGTTACCACATGAAGTCATCTGCCCCCGAACGTTTCCGCCGTTCAGGTTTGGGGGTGTGACATATGTGAACTCTACATCTATTGAGCTGTAGTGACTATCCATATTTGGGTCACTCTTTAACTCGAACAACATTTCATGAATCATATACAAACATCATGCACTAGACCTAGAAGTGAGTTCAAAGTCTCATAGAAACTTAAGTCAAAGTTGAAGACTAGGACTAGTATACTTGATTCCTCAATTTCGCTTGAATCTCAGAATCACTACATAGAATGCCAATAAACCGATAAAAATAAATTAAAAACATTATTTATAACTATAAAAGAGTTATAATACCATAAGATAATTTGAAGTCTCAAATATTCAATTTATTTTGATATTCAAAGTTTATTAAACTTCAAAACCCTAAAAGCACTAAAATCTAAATTTTATAAAATTTGACATCAAGTATTCTATAAAAATAGTTATGAAACTTATAATATTATCTTAAAACAATTAAATTCAGGGAAATATAATCAAGGAAAATAAAAATTGAATTCATTAACATTCATCCTTAATTTATAAGTCAAAAATCAAGGTTTCATGAATAAAAACTTGATTTTAGTGCATATTTTATATAAAATTTAGATATTTTATAAAATAACTTAAATTTTATAAAACAAAATGAATGAGAAAGGGTTATTATACTCAAAATTTCGGACCCCTCTCTTCCCATATATCTCTCTCACACTCTCACTCTCCAACAGACACACATCTCTCTTCTCTCTCTCTCTCTAGAAAACTCTCTCTACCTTCTCTCTAATTTTTTTCTCCAAACACCACAACCACAGCCTCTTAACCACGAAATTATGGAGATTCATAAGGGTTTTTGAAGCCACAAATAAATTTAAGGTAAAGAACATACATCTCTTGAAGATCCACAACAATGATTTAAGCTATGCATGTGTATTTTACTTCAAAAAACCGACTTCTACTTCTTCATCTTCTTCAAACTTGTTTTCTTTTTGTTAAAATGGTTTTTAGAACATCATGGATGTGTTCTAACACCATGCATGTATTATAAACAAGGTTGCATGTTCATGATGTTAGTGCAAAAATCGATTTTAAGGACTAAAACATCAAACTCAAGTTAAGAGTTTTTAAGAAACAAAATTTTGTTTATAAATGCATGTATACATTTTGATAAGTTTTAATCTTTTGATCTCGGTAAACATGACTAAAATATGAATTTATCATCACATATTTAAATTATTTCAAAAGATTTACTCAAGGAAATGATGAAAACTCACTTTTCTAACCAATCATCATGCATGCAATCTGCCAAATTTCCTTACCTGACTTTAAACTGTCATATCTCACTCATTTCTTAACCAAAATTCGTGATTCTTTTTCTGAAATATAATACTTTGAGCTAACTTTCAAACCCAACTGGTCTCACTGTAAAATATTAAATATCCGATTTTTGGAAAGTTTTACAAAATGGTTGCGCAGACAGCTCTTTTTTCTGTGATCACCATTTTTTCCTTGTATGATCAATGGCCTTAAACCCAACCATAAATCTGGGGAAAAATACTTTCGAAACTTAACATATCCAGTGAACTATGGCTGAAATTTCGTGGCTTAAAACCCAACTTAATGGGCTATACAAATTCATGAACTTTAGCCACATTTACATCTCATGCACCATTGCATGCAACATGTCTTAACTTGTTTGGGTTCAATACCCCTATTTTCCTTCTGAATAAAATTTGAACACTTTTCCTTTTGAAAGCTCTCACATGCATGTGATAATCTGTAAAATACCAAAAGCTTTTATTATTTCTTTGATTTATTAAAATTATTGCTGGAAACCAAGGGCATAAATCACATAAAATATTCCAGAGGTTAATAAATCCGGAATAAATTCATGGATGACCCTTATGGTGAATAATGACCCCTCACTAAATTTCATCAATTTTTGTTGTTGTTTGGTATGATTTCCGATTTTCTTTTTGTTTGGGTATAATAAATCACAAAACCACTTTAGGAAGTGTGAAAATTGTATCTAACAATTTTCGCAGCTCTTACCTGTGGTGCGAGACTCAGAAAAATAATTTCAGAATTTTTCATCATGCCTTCCTATTTTTCACAATTTTTGATAATTATAATGGCCTAAAAATAGGAAATATAGTTCTGATTATCCAAAATTCATGAATTTTTACCAGAACATCAAGGTTACATAAAAATTTTGATGATTTTTCTCTACTGTATACTATTTTTCTCCTATCTTCTAATGTTAAATACACTTAAATACACTTACATACACATAAATACCCAAAACCATATTATACAATATGAAAACCACTTTTGGTATTTTTCCCAGATTACCTACATTGTAAATGATGTTACAAAATTTTTTGGTAATTTATTTTAACTGTTTATTATTTATTCTTCAATTAATGATTATTTAAGGGGATAAAACAAGGAAAAATAGAAATACCCACTGAAAAATATCTTTTATATTTTTCCCAGACTATTTATGTATAATAAAAGTTAAATAAAAAGTATGGGTAATTTTGGAAACTATTTTCTATTTATTTCAATTTTTATTGGAATAAATGCTCAAAAATCATAAACTATAATTAATCAGTTTGGAAATCCATTTTTATATTTTTCCCAGCTTAGTAATGTTTAATAACAGTAATATAAAAAGTTTGGGGAATTTTCTTAACACATTACTATTTTTCATGAATTTATGGTTATTCAAGAAACTAAAATGGTGAAAAATAGTTAGACAAATAAAAAATTCAAGAAAATTTATCTTGAGGTCTTTGACTTCAATTAAAACTGAAATGCATATTTTGAATATTTTAGAACTAAATTGATTTAGTTTTGAATATTTAATCATTGGAACGCCTCTTAAAATGTTAAATATTAACATTTCAATAGTGAGAAATTACACTTAAATTGTTATATAACAATTGATTCTTTGAAACTTAATTTCCGCAGAAAAATGTTTGTAACTTATCAATATTAAATTTCGACACAATATTGACATAATTCTATTGTAGTAGTATGTATACTAGTGTTAGATTTCGATTAGAGACTCATTAGTGTGTAACATCGTTGTAGGAAAACGATAGTGGTACGAGTGGAGCGTAGTTCAAGGCACCATTTGCATCATCTCAATGCATATTGTGAGTATTCACCAATCCCCTATTTTCGGTTTTTAAATGTTTTGGGGTGGAAAAACATGTCCTAAACTATATATATCCGTTGTATTTATTTAATTGACTTGTATAAACTTGGTTGCTATATTTTGCATATTGTGAGTATTCACTCACTCCCTTATTTTCGGTTTTTTAAATGTTTTGGGGTGGAAAAGCATGTCCTAAACTATTTTTATGTTTGTTGTATTTATTTTGACTTGTATGAAACTTGGTTGCTATATTTCGTATGTATGTGTATGTTACCTTAATTCATGAGGACTGTATCGCGGTTAAGTCCCTGGAATCTCTAGACACAACTCATTAACTCTTTTGAGACTATGGTTATTATGGATAGCACTATCAGGAGGTAGACAACTCCTCACTCGCACGATTCGCTTCAGTGCATTTTACCATTTTCTACACTATGTTTGCGATACACATAGTAGTCAATAGGGCACGATTCGGTCATTAGGCTTGGGTTGTGAACTCATGAATGGAAACTTGATGCACATACTATTCTTTATGCACGTACGAAACTTGTATTCCCATGTTAGCAACGACACTTGTATATTTATTTTAGCAACGAAACTTGTTACTCGTTATAGCAATAAACTTGTTATTTATTATGGCAATAAATTCGTTTATCAAATGTAGCAATCAAATTTGTTTCTCATTATAGCAATGAACTTTATTTCTCATTACAACAATGAACTTTTACTACTGGAGACTTATATACATGTTTTAGCAATGAAATTGTTTGCTCCTTGTAGCAACGAAATTGACAGCTCATTTTAGCAATGAAACTTGTTTACTCGTTTGAGTAGCGAACTTTATCTTCCATGAGAATATGAATGTTGCATCTCATTTCGGCAATATACTTTATCTCTCATGATGACAAAGAACTTTGCTTTTACAAACTTATTTACTCATTTTAACATTATACTTGTATTATTGGAAACTTTTATCAAAACTTTGATTTCAACCCATGAAACCAAGATTATTTTGTTAAACTTGTGAGTACTCACGAACTATTTTTATAGTTGACGCTCGTTTTACATGCTTTTTCAGGAATCATCGAGTAAGTGGCACTTAGGGACACTTCACTTTTAGGAGCATTCACATGTGTTGTATTTCAATTTACATTGTAATTTCTTTTAAAAGTTGTTCAAACCCATTGTAAAATTGTAATGATTTTTAATACTATGGTTGGTGTTGTGTTTTTACTTTTGCTATGAAACCCTTTAAACTGCCACGCCCTGTGTTTCCGCTTTAGCGGGGTGTGACAAGAAATCGTATCAGAGCCGAAGGTTATAGAGAATATCGGTTTTCCTTTGGAGAACCACAAGTATAGCAAACAAAAATTCAAAATGTTTTTAAAATACCGAACGTACTACTAGTATAACTAATTCGAGTACACATTATTGGACTTTAATTAAGTATAACCTGGCCAACTATGCTTAATTAAGGAAACTTAATGTGAGGCTTGGAACGGTTATAGTAAAATTATGTTCAAAACGATTTTCAGCTTAAACTTTTGAAAAACAATGTTTTTCGGTGTGCGTACGGGCATTGCATATTATAGGCATTCATCTAGATACACTTAGAAACTAAGTGCACTTTTATAACAATGCCTTTATTTAGAAATATTCTTACCCCTTATCAAGTGCTAGGATAACCACTTAGGTCCTGTCACTACATCGGGTGCAGCACGTGCCTCCTCGGCTGTCAACTGAAATGCTCAGCTCCGCACCACTGGAGCCTCTACCTTGGCCTTTCGGCCATGCATAACTCGTGCTACTGCTGGGGTCGACGTCGTTGCTATCGCCGTTATTAATCTAGGGCAATTGTCCTTCTTGTGGCCCCTCTGATTGCAATGAAAGCAAATCAGTTCTGACATCTGCACTGTGTGTTATGTTTTATACAGACAAACCTATGTGTGCATGCAACCCTATATTTGGATCTGTGTTTTCACTATTAGATACACAACATTATGAACACATGAATAAAACCCTAAAGTAGATTGCTATTTTCGAAATTCATATATAAGGTTAGATCACATACCTCTTGTTGTTATATTGCAATAACAACTTAAATCTTCAAACCCTAAGTCTTGAAAGCAAGCACCACAAGTGTAGTGCCTCTAATGGCTCACAAACATCACAAGCAATTGGAGACGCTATAGAGAGAGAAAGGGAGAAGTAGAAATCATATCTAGATACCCTAGGGATCAAGTGGACGATTTCTTATGCCTTAGGGGTGTGACAACCCGTAAATTGTTCCGTCGCTGAAACCCATTCCGTCGGTAAAACCCATTTGTCTTTAGATTTTTTCGTTAACATTTTGGATTTGATCATTTAATTTAAAATTTTTTATGACCTCGTAAGTATCCAGACACCATAGAAACACGTAAAAACACTTTCGATATTTAATTGGATAAATTTGAGTTTTATTCCGTCGGGTTATAAACAATTAAATCGGGTACGACCAAAAGCACCGTTTAACGTTAGTATCGGGTAGAATTCCCACCGGGCCATAAACTCAACCCCTATATAAGGGATTGAGTGACATCATTTTGAAGCTTTTTCTCTCTCTCTTAAAACAATTTCTCTCGCTACTCACTCTCTAAAATCCGATTTTGATCCAAAAACCCCCTTTCAAGCCTCAAATTGTCAAGCATTCTATCCTAACTCGTTTAACTTGATTGGTATGCAAATTCATGTTTGAATCACTCAAAACACCCATGAACAAGTGTTTACGGTTGGGAACACCTCCCAGAACCGTGAACACCTCTAAAGAGGTTTTTGAAGCCCCAAAACCCCTCCAAATCACTTCTAGTGCTTAGGTATGACTTAGAAACTTGCATGCATGAGCTTCGAACCCCAAAATCTTATCATTTGAGGCTTGGACATGTTTTTACAGCCCAAGAGCATGCTTGGACCGTAAACACTCATTAATGGACCATAAACATCATTTAAGGTGTTAGTTTGCCCCTAAAGACCTCCAAAAAGCTTCCACGAGAGTATAGAACCTCATAATCCTTCAAGAGATGCACCGAAACATACTCAAATCGCTCAAACTTGAGTTTATGGCCCGAGAACATTCTTGGACCATAACACATCTTCTTAGACCATAAACAACTCCAAAGGGTGTTTAAGTGCCCTTAACACCTTATATGGCTTAGAAATGGATCTAGAACTTAGCATGCTTAACTTTCAACTACCAAATCACATGAAACATGGACAAACATGAGTTTACTGCTGTAAACGCATGTGTTTAAGGTAGTAAACTCACCAAGAACAGCTTCATAGACCGTAAACTCCTTTTCCAAGGTCAATTCAAGTCCCAATCACTTCCTAAGCCATGGAATCAACCCTAGAACCTTCCTTTGTGCATTGTAATTAACCTAGGACCATCAAAACACATTAAGTATTGGTACATAAGAGTTTATAGCCGTAAACTCATAGTTTACTGCCGTAAACTCCTCAATTGGTCTTTAGGATGCCCAAATTCCCTTCCAATGCAACAAAACCAAGTCTAGCATCACCCCTAAAGTGTTATAAGGCCATTTAGCAACCAAGAACACCCCCACCATGAGTTTACGGCTGTAAACTCCTGGGGAGTTGGTCATTTGGACCGTAAAATCCTAAAGGAGTTTACTCTTGAAAAGCAAACTCCATATCTATGCCCTATACGACCGTAGATAATACCCTGGTCACTCCAAACACTTGAATTGAAGTGTTTTCGTGTCTAGAAATGTTTACTCTTACCTAATTAATAGATTAAAGTCTAATTAGATACAATTTATGTATCTCTTCATATTACATAGGAACCTCGCGTTTTTTCAATCCCCGAACAGACAATTAGCATCAAACCGGCACACTTCTCCACTGGTGAGTTCATACCCCTACACCTTTTTAAGTGTTTTTAAATGTTTTTAGGGGGAATACAAGCAAACTATAAATGTTTTCGAAACCTAAAACTAATGTAATTCTATAAATATTTGGCAAACTTTTAGATATCATTAGCCCTTTTGTATCATGCGGAGCATAAGGGATGTTTTACTAAATATAACTAAGTAGATTTCAATTAAAGTAAAGGAAACAATCAAACCAATTAAATTATTATGGGAATAATTTGGGATCTTTAGTTCTTGTTTTACGGACACAGATTTTACGCAAAGTTAATAGATAAACTATGTCTGATTCAATTTATCTCTGTTTAATTTAAAGTATCTTGCCAGATAATTCCGTTGTATTAAATTGTGTTTAATGTATTATGTTTTAAAACGATTATTATGTTTGATAACGAACGAGTACACCATGAATAATTTAATACTAGCTTGTGAGAGTATCTTCGTTAAACCCTTCGGGTCATCACTAAATCCTCCCCGGAAGTGTAACCAGGGTCTGCTGGAGGGAGAGCGTGGAATTTGTGAATAGATCTATTCGGGATTGACAATCCCACACCTAAACTGCTAGCTACAGTTAGGGGGGCATGGCTGGGGTGACATATTCTGGATATCGTCCGACGCCTGAAGAACATCAAGGAGGTCTCGTTGTCATATTAGCATGGTTATCTGACTCACAATACGTATTAATATAAAAATATAAGTTTATTCACGAAATCTATATATTCTCTAATCTATAGTTTTACTGGATGGTATTCCTAGTGGTTTTGAATCTACATCTTCTCTAATCTATAGTTTTACTGGATGGTATTCCCAGTGGTTTTGAATTTATATCTTCTTTAATCTATAGTTTTACTGGATGGTATTCCTAGTGGTTTTGAATCTATATCTTCTCTAATCTATAGTTTTACTAGATGGTATTCCCAGTGGTCTTTAAGTCTATAGTTTAATACATATTAAAACTACCTACTGTTGTACTGGATGGTATGCCAAGTGGATTTTTTTTAATATATAGTCTTACGTATTAAACTATCTACTGTTGTATCGATGGAAATTCAGAACTTGAGCTAAATTGTCTTTATAAGAAAATATGGGATTTTCTTGGATAACAACTTTTCAGAAAACCAAAGGAAACATGATCTTTTTACATAAACAAACAGCTTATGAACTCACCAGCTTTATGCTGATTTTTAAACTGCTTGTATTCTCACGTTCTCCTTAGACTGGTATCCCGCATCCTTTTGCAGAAGACAGAGAAGATGGAATTCTCGTCTTTACTTTTTTTTAAACATATGCATCTACAAACATGTATTACTTTGCTTTTCTAGTTTCAAACAAATGTAATGATTCTATGTAACGTAATGTTTCGTGTTTACTATGCTTACTATGTATATTGCTTGTGATACTTTACATGATGTACTCCGCCCCGGAACGTTTCCGCCATCGGTTTAGGGGTGTGGTAGATTTGTATTAGAGCCCTTGTTTATAGTGAACTAGTATACCAAACCTTACATGGTATAAGACTATAAACATTAAGGGGCCAAAGTGCTATGAACTAAAAGTATACTTTAAAATATATGTATTTTCAAAAGCATACAAGTATACCTAACCGTCGGAATCCATAACTACGAGTAGAACAAAACATAAGTAAATGGGTGTTGTGTGTTGCGGTTAAACCTGGGCAGTTATGTAGTCGTGTCTAGGGTCAATATAGCCTGATCAACTATATTCATTCGAGACACAACCAACATGTGCTTGGGAGTGAATGTGGTGAGCAGCATGCCTAAAACTTACCTAAGATCCAAACAATGATTCATCGATACAAAGTAATGTAAGATACTATGGAAGTATCTTAGTCGGAACCGAGTACTTTGTAGAAATTCATTCAGAGTGATGCTACTCCTTCCTTCCTTAGCGATAATTTATCTGCTTTGATAACTCTTTCCTGTTTTATCGCTTATAGAACCGTATATCTGTCATAATGAGATATCTCATGTTTCATATCTCTTGATTCAATTTAGAGGACTTACCATCCTCTTTTTCCTAATCATTTTAGATCATCATGCCTCCAAAGACAGGACCCAACTCTAGGAACAACAACTCTCTGCCACCTTATTCTCCTCCGTTAGACCCTGTCTTATTTTAGACAGTTGTTACTGCCACAGTGACGACTACAATGATGATATTGTACCCTAGTAGGTTCAGTGGACCAGGAAGTAAAACCTACCCCCAAAACCATGAAGATAATCAGGAGCGACAAAATGAGCGTAAGGAAAGTAAAAAGGTTATCTGGAAAAAGCAAAAGGGTCAGAGTTCTCAAGGACCCTCCAAGAGGCATGAATCTATTCCAGTTCAAGCTGCCACTACTCCTGTTGCTGCGTCTACAACTCAAGCATCTACCACTAGATATGCTGGTAACCTCCCTTGGTGCAATAAGTGCAGTTAGCATCATCTCACTTCTAGCCCATGTCGTGAGGTGTTTTGCTACAATTGTGGCAAGAAAGGTCACCTTACGTGAAATTGCAAAACACCAATTCAGCTAACCAATCTAGCTTCTAGATCGAGTGCCGAACAGGTCTGCTACAACTGTGGAGAAGTCGGGCATTTCAAGAGGAACTGCCCCAAAGAAACAACAACTAGCAACGCCGGGATAGTTCTAGCTATAAAATAGGAGGAGGCAGTTGCCGATCCCTCCATCGTCGCGGGTACGTTTCTTCTCGACAACTCATATACCCGTATCCTTTTTGAATCTAGTGTTAGAGAAGTTCTTAGTAGCCATTCATTCAAACATCTTCTTAAACATATTCCTCGTCTAGTAACCGAAACGTCTACCGTCAAGATAACTAACAACAAGAAAGGGAAACGCTAACGACATATTCATAAACTATACCCTTACCCTGAACAATCATTCATTTTTCATTGATTTAATACCAATTACCATCAAGAGCTTTGATGTTCTTATCGGCATGGATTGGTTGAGTCCCAATCATGCAGATATCCTTTGTTACAACCATCCGTCTCAATCTCCCTTCCAGCCAGATTGTCATGACCCACAACGATAGATTTAGTTCCAATCTTAGTATCACTTTATGCATCAAAACTCAAAGGCTTCTGTGAAAGGAGTGTCGCACATTTGTAACTCATGTAATCAACGAGAAACAAATAGTTAAAGACCTCTAGAGCATCCCCAACGTCTGCAACTTTCCTAATGTTTTTCCCAAAGAGCTTCCGGGAATTCCTACCAAACGTCAAGTCGAGTTTCGCATCGACTTAATTTCTGGAATTAATCATGTAGCCAAGTCTTCGTATCGCTTAGCTCCAGCAGAAATGCAGAAGTTATCCAATCAGCCTAATGAACTGCTCAACAAAGAGTATCATCAGCTTCTAGTTTACGAAAATAATGTTTCCAAGACAGCGTTCAGGACTCGATATGATCACTACAATTTCGTAGTGATGCCCTTCGGTCAAATCATTTTCCTTGGTCACATAGTAAGCAAGAGAGACATACACACAGACCCTTCCAAAAGCAAGGCGATAAAGAATTAGTCGGCACCAAAGACACCCTTAGAAATCCATCAATTCTTGGGTTTCACCGGCTAATGTCGCAGATGCATCCAAAAATTTTCTAGGATTGGCCAAGCGCTAACCACTCTAACATAGAAAGGTGTACCCTTTTGTTGGAGTGAAAAGAAAAATACAATATTCCAAGCATTGAAGCAAGCCTTGTATAGCACACCTATCCTGTCTCTGCCTGAAGGAACAAAAGATTTCGTTGTCATCGGAGATGCGTCTAATCAGAGTCTAGACTATGTAGTTATGCAGAGAGGAAAAGTTATCACTTATGCCATGAAACAACTGGAGAGTCGCAAAGTTAACTACACGATTAATGACCTAAAGTTGAGAGTTGTGGCCTTTACACCAAAGGTTTGGAGACATTATCCCTACGGAACTAAGCGCATGATCGTAACCAAACATGAAAGCCGAGATCACAACCTTCGTGGGCAAGTATCTGACTTGCGCCAAGGTAAAGATCGAGTAAGGAACCCTCAAGTCTGCTCTAGCAGCCCAAGATACCGGAGTGGAAATGGGAGATGAATACCATGGAATTTATCACCAAGTTACCCAGGTCTCCGAGTGGGTACGATACCATTCGAGTAATGGTTGATCGTTTGACAAATCTGCTCACTTCCTTCCGATTAAAGAATCATCCAAGAAATAGTTTGACTGCATGGTGAGCTTGTGTCCATTATCTCTGATTGAGATAGCAGGTTTACTTTAAGATTTTGGTAGTCCCTTCACAGCTTACCATCCTCGAAGAGGCGGACAGAGTAAGAGAATTATCCGGACCCTAGAGTAAGATTTTGGTAGTCCCTTCACAGCTTACCATCCTCGGAGAGGCGGATAGAGTAAGAGAATTATCCAGACCCTAGAAGACATACTAAGAGTATGTGTCATCGATTTCGGAAAATCGTGGGACACCCATTTACCTTTGACCAAATCATCATAGACCTGCATTAAGACTACCTCGTTTGAAGCCCTCTACGGTCACAAGTACAAGATCCCTTCTGTGTTGGACCGAGATAAAGGACATGCAACTAGTCAAGAGACCATTTCCCTGATAGTACCTTCTCTGGTACTCCAATCATCTGCGAAACTGTCGAGAAAATTATCTAGATCCGAGAACGACTGAAAGCTTCACGAGGCAAACAAAATTGTACACCGATAAACTACGAAAAACCCTTAGAATTCTAGATTGGAAACCGTGTCCTGTTGAAGGTCTCGCCCTGGAAAGACATGGTACGCTTTGGAAGCGCGGAAAAACTTAACCCGAGATACATAGAACCTTTCGAGATCCTAGCCAGGATCGGTCCTGTAGCCCATAAACCCCGACTAGCTTCAGGACTTAGTTGCATCCATCCTGTATTCTACGTCTTCAATCTTAGGAAGCACCTAACCGATGAAACGCTAGTAACCCATCTTTATGAGATCGAGATCAGTCAAAGTTTGAACTTCATGGAAGAACGATCCGAAATCATAGATCGAGAGACTAGATGTACGAAACAAAGTCGTACCCCGATAGTGAAGTTTAGCGGGAATATCGTGCGAGAACCCGAGTTCACTAAGGAGCACGAAGACTCGAATGAACAGAAATAACCACGTCTCTTTCCAAACCCATGATTGTATCTTAATTCTAAATTTACGGACGAAATTCCCTCTAATGGGGGGATATTGTGACAACCCATAAATTGTTCCGTCGTTGTAACCCATTATGTCGGTAAAACCCGTTTCTCTTTCGATTTTTCCGTTAACATTTTGGATTTGGTCATTTAATTTAAGTTTTTTTATTATGACCTCGTAAGTATCCAGAAACATTAGAAACACGTAAAATTAATTTCGATATTTAATTGGATATATTTTAGTTTTATTCCTTCGGGTTATAAACAATTAAATCAGGTACGACCAAAAGCACCGTTTAATGTCAGTATCCGGTAGAATTCCACCAGACCATAAACTCAACCCCTATATAAGCGATTGAGTGACATCATTTTTAATCTTTTTTCTCTCTCTCTTAAAATACTTTCTCTCACTACTCTCTCTCTAAAATCCAATTTTGATCCAAAAACCCCCTTTCAAGCCTCAAATTGGTAAGCATTCTATCCTAACTTGTTGTTTAACTTGATTGGTATCCAAATTCATGTTTGAATCACTCAAAACACCCATGAACAAGTGTTTACGGTTGAGAACACCTCCCACAACCGTGAACACCTCTAAAAAGTGTTTTGAAGCCCCAAAACCCCTCCAAATCACTTCAAGTGCTTAGGAATGACTTAGAAACTTGCATGCATGAACTTAGGACCCCAAAATCTTATCATTTGAGGCATGGACATGAATTTACAGCCCAAGAACATGCTTGGACCGTAAACCATCCTTCATGGACCATAAACATCATTTAGGGTGTTAGTTTGCCCCTAAACACCTCCAAAAAGCTTCCATGAGAGTATAGAAAGTTATAATCCTTCAAGAGATGCACCAAAACATACTCAAATGGGTCAAACTTGAGTTTATGGCCCAAGAACATTCTTGGACCGTAAACACATCTTCTTAGACCATAAACACCTCCAAAGGGTGTTTAAGTGCCCTTAACACCTTGTGTGGCTTAGAAATGGGTCTAGAACTTAGCATGCTTAACTTTCAACCACCAAATCACATGAAACATGGAAAAACATGAGTTTACTACCATAAAATCATGTGTTTAAGGTAGTAAACTCACCAAGAACATCTTCATAGACCGTAAACTCATTTTCCAATGTCAATTCATGTCCCAATCACTTCCTAATCCATGGAATCAACCCTAGAACCTTCCTTTGTGCATTGTAATTAACCTAGGACCATCAAAAAACATTAAGAATTGGTACATAAGAGTTTATGGATGTAAACTCATAGTTTACTGCCGTAAACTCCTCAATTGGTCTTTAGGATGCCCAAATTCCCTTCCAATGCCACAAAACCAAGTCTAGCATCACCCCTAAAGTGTTATAAGCCCATTTAGCAACCAAGAACACCCCCACCATGAGTTTACGGCCGTAAACTCATGGAGAGTCAGTCATTTGGACCGTAAAATCCTAAAGGAGTGTACTCTTGAAAAGCAAACTCCATATTTATGCCCTATACGTCCGTAGATACTACCCTGGTCACTCCAAACACTTGAATTGAAGTGTTTTCGCGTCTAGAAATGTTTACTCTTACCTGATTAATATATCAAAGTCTAATTAGAAACAATTTATGTATCTCTTCATATTACATAGGAACCTCACATTTTTTCAATCCCCGAACGGACAATTAGCATCAAACCGGCACACTTCTCGACTCGTGAGTTCATACCCCTACACCTTTTTAAGTGTTTTTAAATGTTTTCAGGGGGGAATACAAGCAAACTATAAATGTTTTCAAAACCTAAAACTAATGTAATTCTATAAATATCTGGCAAACTTTTAGATATCATTAGCCCTTTTGTATCATGCGGAGCATAAGGGATGTTTTACTAAATATAACTAAGTAGATTTCAATTACAGTAAGGAAACAATCAAACCAATTAAATTATTATGAGAATAATTTGGGATCTTTAGTTCTTGTTTTACGGAGACAGATTTTATGCAATGTGAATAGATAAACTATGTCTGATTCAGTTTATCTTTGTTTAATTTAAAGTATCTTTCCAGATAATTTCGTTGTATTAAATTGTGTTTAATGTATTATGTTTTAAAACGATTATTATGTTTGATAACGAACGACTACACCGTGAATAATTTAATACTAGCTTGTGAGAGTATCTTCGTAAAACCCTTCAGGTCATCAGTAAATCCTCCCTGGAAGTGTAACCAGAGTCTGCTGGAGGGAGAGCATGGAATTTGTGAATAGATCTATTCGGGACTGACAATCCCACACCTAAACTGCTAGCTACAGTTAGGTGGGCATGCCTGGGGTGACAAATTCTGGATATCGTCTGACGCCTGAAGAACGTCAAGGAGGTCTCGTGTCATATTAGTATGGTTATCCGACTCACAATACGTATTAATATGAAAATATAAGTTTATTCACGAAATCTATATCTTCTCTAATCTAGAGTTTTACTGGATGGTATTCCCAGTGGTTTTGAATCTATATCTTCTCTAATCTATAGTTTTACTGGATGGTATTCCCAGTGGTTTTGAATCTATATCTTCTCTAATCTATAGTTTTACTTGATGATATTCCCAATGGTTTTGAATCTATATCTTCTCTAATCTATAGTTTTACTGGATGGTATTCCTAGTGGTCTTTAAATCTATAGTTTTATATATATTAAAACTACCTACTATTGTACTGGATGGTATTCCCAGTGGATATTTTAATATGTAGTCTTACGTATTAAACTATTTACTGTTGTATTGAATGGAAATTTAGAACTTTAACTAAACTGTCTTTATAAGAAAATATGGGATTTTCTTGCATAAGAACTTTTCAGAAAACCAATGGAAACATGATCTTTTTACATAAACAAACAGCTTATGAACTCACCAGCTTTATGCTGATTTTTAAACTGCTTGTACTCTCAGGTTCTCCTTGGATAGCTATCCCGCATCCTTTTGCAGAAGACAGAGCAGATGGAATTCTCATCTTTACTTTTGTTTAAACTTATGTATCCACAAACATGTATTACTTTGCTTTTCTACTTTCAAACAAATGTAATGATTCTATGTAACGTATTGTTTCGTGTTTACTATGCTTACTATGTACATTGGTTGTGATACTTTACATGTCGTCATCCGCCCCGGAACGTTTCCGCCATCGGTTTCAGGGTGTGACAAGGGGTCTTTATATAGTGTTGAGATTAGAGTTTCAATCCTTATCCTTATCTAGTTGCTTGCCCACCAAGTAATCATAAAATAAGCCTTGATAACCCTTATCTCTTGGACTTTTGGACGATTTCAAGGATATCCTATCCCTTGAATTCGTCCATCCTACTACTCGGATAACCATTGCCCTATTTTGCAACTATCACGTAATTACAATTCAGCCCCCCTAGTTTAATTAATTCACTTGATCACAAAATTAATTACTAATTAATTATTGACCAATATTAATTAAACAAATATGATTTCTCTTTTAATATATTATTCTTATAACATATTAATAAATCATAATAACCTCTTTCTCTATTTATTTCTTCAGTCAAGTTGCTTTGGTGAAGGAAACCCAAAAGCACCATGCATAATCGGGTCAAGTACTTACCAAATATGGTTACAAGTTTAGACACTAATCCAACAGTATCCCACTTGGATAAGTCTAGTAACCACAAATGTAAGTACGACTCGATTAGCAACCATAGCTCTCAAAGATGCTATCGAACTCTGATCTTATCAGTACCCTGTCCTTTAGATAAGGGATCATATATTCCTCCATTCTAGATATCATATAAACGCAAGACATGGATTGAAATCATTCTATCAGTCTATGTTTTGTTTCCTGATTTCCGATTTACGACGACTGACTAATTAAACAAATCAAATTAGCCCTAGCCCGGCCGAGCATTTACGTTTGTCATCACTAAATCATCGAGGGCCCCACAAATATTGCTTTTATCCCACTTTGGGTAAAAGGAATGGATAAACTTCGATTCAATGTTTGCTTGCACTGACTCACGAAATCACACAAAACAATAAGTTTTATAACACCAAGTTACTAGTGCATTTACATATTATCAATGTGCAACCGATTCGCAAGACACAAATCACACATCTCGGTTTCAAGTATACAAGATATTATCGTCTCACCAATCGCTCATGATAAAATCCATGAAGCGATCCAAGTGAGCGTGGGTTTAATCCAATGCTCAAAATCATATTCATAAGCACTCATGAACATTGCATCAAATCTTTACTATGTCTAATACACTTTAGACAATCTACAAACCAATTCATGACAGTCTTTTTCCATACCTACTTCCAACGTATGACCGACTGTGGACCGTTTCGAATAATTTTATTATTATGAAATAATTAATTATTTAGGAAGTCAAAACATGCAAAGTGAAACACAATGATAATACTTAATCTTATATGACCCCAAACTTGTGAGTATAAATAAAACACCTTTATTTAATCACCATATTGATTACTCATTATCCATTGTTTAACGTTTCAGATAATCAACTTTATAACTCGAATCATAACAACAGTTGTCCCATGCTTAAAGCATACACACTTGGTTTCCTATGGTCCATACTTTCTGTAATAGATCAATTGAAAACTTTTCAAATGAAACTTATTTCACAATCCCCAATCTTTATAATTACTATAAGAATACCAAATTCTTGCCACCTTTTAGAATATATCAAATTCTAATATTCTATGCAATGATTCTCTTGTGATGTCACGACACAAAAATCACAAAGACTCGGCCAATGAAATCACAAGGTGCTCTATCAAAATTGTTACAGAACAATTCTATAGATGTGATGTCTCTCACTAAAAGTATATTCCTTTGAACATCCTTTTGCATAAAATTTTCTAATCTACATAAATTCTTAATTTCCAACTCCCAATTATGGAAACATTTCCATATTTACCATGTGACAACTCATTCTTAATAGAATCTTATCTATTCATAATAATGTCAATATGTTCCATTCAATACCATACTTCCAACTACTCACAAGCGACCAATCCTTAGTGAACTTTGGATCGTCGTTTGATAGTTGTTTAATTATTTCAGTCAAAACCAGTTCTGGTCCCTTTTCCCTCTTAATGTACTTGGAATTTGGAAAATTTTTAGAATGGTCAAATGTTATAGCATATGAAATTGTTCCTATACCGGAAGCGTACGTGTAACAACCCGAAATTTCCGTATCATCTCTTGTAACTCTTTCGTAGTACAATTCACGCAACCAATAGTCGTTTCCAAATTCGATTTCCGATCTTCCGTTTAATTAAGTCATTAACTGGTAAGTATCTAAAATGACTTAATGGGTGTCTTAATACATTTAGAAATCATTTTAACACCCCACTTTAGTGATCGGAATATTTCTAGAATTTACCATATCGGGTTACGGCAACCTAATCGGGTACGACCAAAAGCCTCGCCTAACGCCGGTATCGGGTAGAATTCCACCGTGTCCAAAACTTAGGCACTATATAAAGTGTTTTAAGCCTCCATTTGAAGCCTTTGGCCATTTTCTCATAAAACATATCCAACCTCTCTCCTCATCCATAATCAAGGGTCCAAAACAAAGATTTAAAGCTTCCAATCAAAGATGTAACACCCTTAACATGTTATGTAACCTCTTTAGCCTTCAAATTGATGTTTAAAATTATTTTTGGGACCAAGAACATGAGTTTATGGCCAAGGATCAAGATTGGGCCATAAACTCCTCAAAATGGAGTTTTTAAGCCAAAATTACCCTTCCAAATCATAGTTGGGACTTAGATATGACCTTGAGGCTTGCAAATCTGGACTTGGAACACATTAAGCATGAATTATATGGGACAAAAGATAGTTTATGGCCAAGGCTCTTTCTTGGGCCGTAAACTCCTCTAAAAGGGGGGTTTAGTGCCTTTAAACATGTCCAAATGCCTTGAAACTCAACCAATGGCCTTGTGGTAAATCCTAGAATCATCTAAAAATAGTTTGGGCACCTTAAACACATCCAATACCCTATATAAGTGAGTTTACGGCCATAGAACCTCTCCTGGGCCATAAACTCCTATAAGTGTGTCATATGATGCCTTAAACCACCCCAAAGGCTTGGATAAATTCCTAGAATCACATGTGATTGTTCTTAGCATCAAAAACTAATATTTTCTTAACCAAATTAGAGTTTACGGCTAGAGGGTATGTATTTGGGCCGTAAACTCATACAAAGGTGTTAATTGAAGCCACAAGTTGATACCAAGCCTTAGAAAATTAGTTAGAATCACATGTGATTATCCTTTATAGCTTAAATCAAATTTTCTTGGCCATGGGTGACTTTACGGCCGTAAACTCCAAGGTTGTGGCCGTAAACTCCCTTTTAAATGGTATAAATCCAAACAAATTAAACCAAGGCATTCTAGAAGTCCATTCAAACAATCCCCATGTCCATTTAAGCCATTAAACACTCAAAAACACACCAACATGAGTTTACGGCCGTAAAATCATGTATGGGTGTGTTACGTGGCTGTAAACTCCCTAAAATATATACTCTTGGGGATTAAACTCAAGTCCCAAGTCCCAAGTGCCAATACACGTCCGTAGATGTCACCCAGGTCACTCCAAACGCGTGTTTTGAGGTGTTTAACCTCGTCGGAGTGTAATGTTCCATATAATTAGTGAATGTATCCCAAATTGAATATATATGGACATTATTTCATTTTACATAGGGACGTCACGAGTAATCAAACCCCAAACCCACGTTTAGTGTCCGAAAGCTTCGCATTCCCAAGTCTGGTGAGTTCATACCCCTACCCTTTTTCACTGTTTTCACGGGGGGAACACAAGCAAAGTACAAGGGAATTCTTGTACTCAAAACATGTTTTCAAATGTGTGTTTTATAATCCATATGCTTTTATTACTAATTACTACAACTGATAACCATTTGAACATGCAGATCACATAACATATATTTGTGAAATAGGTCTTTAAACTGTTATGTTTTACATATATTTCACAAATGGCTTTCCAAATTTTATCAGTTAAAAGCATGACATTAGACATTGAATATAATATCTGTACAATGTTTTGTCCTCGGTAACACTCCACATATATACGCGAGTGGAGGACTATCATATTATTACTAGTAAATTTGTTAATCCTGTATGATTGGAGACACGTCCTCGGTGAACACTCCACAGAGATACGCGAGTGGAGGACTGCACCAGTAACCAGAATCTCTGGTATTTAGAGAGCATGACTTGAGTGTATAGATCTATACGGGGCTGACTACCCCACACCTGGCTGCTAGCTACAGCCGAACCGAAATGGTTCAAAGGTGACGAAAGTCATAAGTATGTGGACTACTTATTGCCACATGTGGACTACTTATTGCCACAGGTTTTAGTCTATCGTATGGTTATGGAACTCACAATTAGGATAACAGAGATTTACTTATAGTAATAATGAACCACTTTATACATATTTTACATCTTTTACATCGTTCACATTAGAAATCAACATGCGGGAAAGCATGGGGCTTTCTTGGGTAACACCTACATAACTAGAAACTGTAACAAACTGGGTAACATTACATCTTTTACAATTGGTAATATTCAATAAGGAAAGTATGGGACTTTCTTGGGAATACATTATAAGTAAAACAGAACAATTTAACAAGCCGGATAACCAAACTATACATTTTTACATGAGTAGACATGTTTTCAGTGTACAAACTTACTATACTTTACATTTGTGAAACAACAACCAACTTTTAAGAAAATATGGGATTTTCTTGGTATACATAACATTTCAGAAACAGAAAGGAAACTTGAAACATTTTCACAAACAAAAACCGCTTATGAACTCACCAGCGTTATGCTGATTTTTAAACCGCTTGTGTTCTCAGGTCAGCGTTAGAACAGGTACCCGAAGATCCCTTTTTGGTCAGAAGACGGAGTACATGAAGACCCATTTCATTTTGTTCATATATATACTATGTATCACAACTGTAAAAACTTTACTTTTGAAACAACTGTAAAATTTTTCTTATGTAATGTAATGGTTGTTTTACTTTACTTACTATGTGCATTGGATTTGATACTCAACGTGGAGTCAACCCCAGAAATGTTTCCGCCTTCGGTTTTCGGGGTGTCACAGTACGGGACATGATGCATAATGTCTTACATAAAGATACGATACTCTATCAATTTTCTGCCATAATATTTGATGTCTCACGTTCTTACAATTCGAAGTATGAAGAGGGATGCCATAATCATAATCGGAATTTAAAAACTCACTATGTATCCTTTGACTAAATTTATTAAAAAATTCAAAATCTAAGCCTTAGATTTTTTAAACGAAGTACAATATTCTCTCCCTTAATTATATCAAAACAACTTTTCAACTCTTACAACTTTCCAACGTATAACTCTTGTTTTCTATAATTAATGTTGCTAACTTGCAATACTTACCATAATAATCATGCTCCCACATACATGATGATTATTTCTTTACCAGCATAACACTTATGCTCCCACTAGCTTTGACATGTATTTAGAAATCACCTGAACTTCTAGAAAACAATTTCTTAAGTTCATATTTCTAATACTAGATGCTTTGAAAAGTATCTATCTAAGCTTCTCAAACTCATACACTTTTCTTTGGACAAGTCATATGTATATGTCTGAACGATTCTAGGAACCATATCAATAAGTCTAAGATGTTCAGATCCATTTGCCATTTCCCATTCTTCGAACTATGAAAAGGTATGCCGTAATCATTTTTGAATTTGAGAAACCCAAATTACATAATGCTATCTTCAAAATCTCTCTTAGTGAAAGCGCTTCCTCACAATCATTCTCACGAATGAGAAGAAACTTTATGACACTTAGATTTTGTGGTGTATACGTTCCTGTCCATGTGAATTCGTCATAACCATAATAAAAAGATAATGTCAGTGACAAATCCAAACTCTTGTGGATAGAACTTGTTCTTCTTAATTTGTTTCCATCAAGGGTCCCACCATTACTTCCAAGTTATTGAACAACCCACCCCTTCATTTCAATGTACTTTCCATTGAACAAGGTGCCTTGCTCCTATACATTTGATCGAGAACTCATAGAAATCACATGCATAATTAACTCAATTGAAATGGCACAGAAACAAAAATAGTGTCAATAGGATCAGTTGTGGACCTCAAGTCGTGTGCTAGTGATGAATGATAAGGTCTATTCTTGATTTGTTCTTGAAACCTTTCAAGACTATTAAGACTCCCACTAACTCATTGACATATAAGATTTTGTTGTCAAGAACCATTTCTTGACAAAGAAATATTCAAGAGTTAATGTAGCTTTCATCAAGACAAAACACTTCATATGATTGGTCCTAGTTGGTCTTTGTCTTATCCAAGACATCACAACTTACCAATTTCAAATGTGCAAGAATAAGAAAAACCCTTTTTTCCAAATTCCACATTTGATGAAATTTATAGTCCTTCTTAAGACTTGTCACTCAATTCACAATCTTGGAGTATAACTCTAAGATTTGATATTGGAACGAAGTAAAATTGACTTCTTGATTTAACCATTTCCACAATTTTCGATTCCTCTTATTAGACATACAAATTGTACTAAGACTCACTTAGAGGATCAATTGAGATATGGTTCTTAATCATTAAGACCTATCATAAAACATAATACAAGGTACTCTCCCTTCTTCTTAGAGCGGAGAAACTTTTATCTTTCTACCTACTTGACTCTTATTATTCGTTTTGTTATTGATTGAAACTCTTTTAATCAACCCAGAATTATACTCAATCTTATAAGTATAACCATATTCACCAAACTTTAGTAAATCATGACCAATATCTTTGTTACTCTTGTGTTAGACTTGATCAACGTACGACCTAGTGTACTCGATCTCTTAGTCCTTAAATTGACACTTTGTCATAAATTAGTCTAAATTTCCCAAATGTGGAAGTTTTTCATTCATTATGCAATACTTGTTGCACGATTCCAAGTTCCTATCCACTTGAAACTTAGGCGACGAGAAACTCTCCCTATTTGGTAAAATCTTGACACTTCCACAAATAACCTAATTAAGAATCAAATCCATTTTGCTAAGTACACAAACATCAATTTTTCATATATGCCATTGTAAGGATAAACAAATAAGATAAAGCCAAAATATAATTTATTTATAAAAGCAGTGGAAAACATGTCCTTTCAATGCAAAATTCGAATGAAAAACTATGTAAACAAATACTCCTAACAAATATATCATAACTTCCTAAGCTCAAAATCTGATCTTCGAATCCTGCGATCGTAATCCATTTCTTCATGATCAGACTCATCTTGCCCTTCCATCAAACTTCCTCTCTTTTCTCTAATCCTGAAAAACATGGAAATGTAATCTTATCACATTATGTATAGAGAATAGGAATTTAAAGGAGTTAGATAGTAGATTTTATACTTGAAGTAGAGTCATACTTCTTGATTCTCTCATCTCTTAGACTCTTCAGTTCCTTTAGGCAGCTTTGTATCCATTGCCCCTTTTCTTGGTAGCAGAAACAACTTTGTTCTTATAGAGTGTCCACGGAAGCAGGGTTGGTTCAATTACCAGACAAATATGCTCCATTACTTCGCCAAATCATTTCTGATTTAGCAGCAATAAGCATGTAAGTTAATTCAATGAGGGTCGTGTCAAGATGCATCATATAATACTCTCTTTTGAACTTATCATACGATTCAGGGAGTGACTGAAGAACCCAGTCCACATCCAACTTATTGGGAAAAGACACACCCAACATAATCAACCTATCAATGTGTGATTTCATCCCTAGCATGTGAGCACACACGGGTTTATCATCTTCATGTTCCATTTCCAATAGGGTTTCAGTGATCTTGAACCTTTCAAATCTTCGATCTTGTGGGTCGGGGAGAACAACGGGAGGAGGAGGAGGGAGTGAAATAAAGGTAGTCCACATTGATCCTCCACTTTGGAACAAGCTTTTACTTTCAACAGGAACACCTTTTCCTTAGGATTCGGGAAGACAACAGTTAGAGTCAGACATCTACAAAATGGGAGAAATTTCAAGTCAGTCGATTGAATCCTTAATGAAACACCCAAATGACACATTAAGGCTAGGATCCAACAAAATTATTTACACATTAGAAGAGGGATGCCGTAATCCAACAGGCAAATAATTTGGAGGTAAGTGAATGATGATTTACTAATTCTTCATCATAAAAAAAAACATAAAGGCTTAAGTTTTAAATGTATTAAGAATTCCTAGATTTCCTTTGAGATTCATTGAACTTTTCAATGACATGTTTAAATCTCGATATGCCCCTATCGTTTGTGATTGAGATGCCGAGGATCACGAAGTGGGTGTGAATAACCATGCAAATGTACACGGTGCCCTCATTTTTACACTCACCTATTCAATGTGCCGGTAAACCACACACGCTCCATCGAACTATGACAAACAATGCGTCACCCTTTAACACCTTTGCTTAGAACTAATTAGTGTGCTGGTTAACCACACACGCTCCACTAACGTCTTAGCAAGGGTACAAAGTGTAATTTAATGGGATTGCATCAATTTCACTTTTGCCTAAAGTAACTAGGATTGGGAATTTGTAAAAGCTTTTGGTTACTTTACATAAATTCATTATACTAATTAATGAAGAGAGGATTGCCCTATCCTACCCGTTCGGCTAACGACCCTCCACCAATCAAGGAAGTGGTGGGTAAGAGTGGATACCCATTAAAAGACCATTTTATAGGCCATAACCTTATACCCCCTTATAGATCGGCTTCGTGAATGAGGCCTACTAACGGTAAGACTAGCATTTTAGTTATACATATATAATATTAGACTTTTAATGTTATACATAGTATAAGGGTGTATTTTACACTTTTAAAATACTAGGTGGTCTAAATTTTACACTTTTAATAAACTATAAACCATATCATTATTGATTTATTAACTCTCTTTTAATTATACACTTAATTAATTTAATAAAACTATAAGGGTATAATTTGAACTTTTTCAAAATCAGGATTTTAGAATTTAGACCTTCAAAATTAAACTTTTAATCAAACAATTTAAATTCCAAAAATTGAGGGCAATTTTTGAAACTTTTCAAAACAATTAGGTTTTAATCTCACTTTAAAATTTTCGAAATTTAAGACTATTTAAATAAAAATTTTAAATATTAAAACTCGTGATTTAATAATTATCTTGAATTAAACTATTAATTTAAATTATTAAATCATAAGGAATTATCTAAATCATAAAGGATAATTATAAATTAAACAATTAATTTATCCTAATCCTTTTAATCCCTCTAAATTTTGAAAATCATGGGATAGGATAATTCAAAATCTTGAATTACCATATATAACCATTAAAGGATAACAACAAGATATGGGATAATCCAAATCTCTAAAATTTAGGATCTTATCTTGGGGAGGAGGCTAATTTCGAAAATCATAGGGTTTTGCAAACTCTAGATTTCGAAATCTTGAGGCTTAAGGAAAGGATTTCAAAAATACTTTCAAATTTTCGCATATTAGTGTATGGAAACCTTAATCTCGAAATTTCTAGCCTCCTAGGGTGTATTGGCTATAAACCCTAATATGTCAAGTTCATACAATTATATAATACTAATTGAAAACAAGTTAACCAAAGTCTCTGATACCAGTGTTAGGTTTTATACAAACAATCCTATGTGTGCAAGCAACCCTAGATTTGGATATACGTTTTCACTATTAGATACACAACATTATCAATGCATGAATAAAACCCTAAAGTAGATTGCTATTTTTGAAATTCATATATAAGGTTATATCACTTACCACTTGTTGTTATATTGCAATAACAACTTAAATCTTCAAACCCTAAGTCTTGAAAGGAAGCACCACAAGTGTAGTGCCTCTAATGGATCACAAACACCACAAGCAATTGGAGAGGCTATAGAGAGAGAAGGAGAGAGGTATAAATTGGATCTAGATACCCTAGGGATCAAGTGGACGATTTCTTATGCCTTAGGGGTCTTTATATAGGGTTGAGATTAGGGTTTCACTCCTTATCCTTATCTAGTTGCTTGCCCATCAAGCAATCATAAGATAAGCCTTAATAACCCTTATCTCTTTGACCTTTGGATGACTTCAAGGATATCCTATCCGTTGAATTCTTCCATCCTAATACTAGGATAACCATTGCCCTATTTTGCAACTATCACATAATTAAAATTCAGCCCCTCTAGTTTAATTAATTACACTTGATCACAAAATTAATTCCTAATTAATTATTGACCAATATTAATTAAACAATTATGATTTCTCCTTTAATATATTATTCTTATAACATATTAATAAATCATAATAACCTCTTTCTCTATTTATTTCTTTAGTCAAGTTGCTTTGGTGAAGGGAACCCAAAAGGACCATGCACAATCGGGTCAAGTACTTACCAAATATGGTTACAGGCTTAGACACTAATCCAATACATGAATCCAAAACATGTGCCTAAATTAATTTGTCACTGTTCATTGTTTTAAACTCAAATTTGGATTTGTCTTGTTGATTTAGCCCAAAATCAATATATGTGATATTATTGTTCATCACTTCTTTTGATCCACTGTGTTTGCATTTCACTCGTGTATCTCTGACTTCAGTCTCTTAAGACCATTGATTGGTCTGTTGATGGATCTCTTACAATGATTCGGATCTAAAAATGGATATCAAATTAACGATCATTCTTTTTTGAAATCATTGATTAATCTGATTTTTTTCTTGTTTAATCATTAAAATCAGTTTTGTCAATTAAATTTACATCATTTGACATGATTCACGACGTTAAGTTATTCATTGTTCATGTTTTTGGTTGAATTCAAGTTTAATCTAAAACATATTGAAGTTGAAAACGTTTGTTGTTTGTGAAAGTTTATGGTTCAAAGTTAAAAGAAATTGGGGTCATGATATTTAACAAGATGGTTGATAAATAGAAATAAGATGCATCTGTGAATCGAAAACTAGGATTTGAAGGTTTAAGAAATCGAATACTTGGAATTGATTTTGACAAGTTCCTGTAATTGTTTGAAGTCGATTTCGATGGTAATGCTTTGAGTGGAACACGTTTTGTTAAGTTGAACGATGACTATGAGTCAAAAGAGATTTTAGGATGAAGAGTCAAATGTCACTTAATTGGAGTTGAATCTGATTTCGACGATATCGCTTGGGTCGAGACTTTATTCAGGTTGATTAATGTTTTGACTGATGTTGATGTTCTTTCATGAACATAATGAGTTGGTAGAAATAGAATTCGAGTAAAATGGATTTTGTATTTATGGTTAAATGATCAAAATAAAATGGAGTCAAAAGATGCTATTGAGTTGAAATTGATATGATGTCAAGAGTCGAATGTATTTACTTGGAGAAAAAAATAATTGATTGGATTGAAACTCATTTCGAATCATTCAAGTTAAGTATTGACGATATTGTTTGGTGTCGAATGCATGTGCTTGGAATCAATATAAATTTCGATAGTATTGTTGATTCAATTCGAGTCTAGATTTTAGTCAAACTAATATTGATTGATGTTGATGACTAGTAAGTCGAAATTGATAAAGGGTTAGACATTGAACTTGATTTTCTTAGGGTGAAAATCGAATTCAACTGTTGTGTGTGTTTTATTCGCATCCTGGAAACATAATTGGGGAACAACATCACTGGTTTGTACTTAGCCCTTATTGTTTCATTGTTTCGGTAGAAAATACCAAGTTTTCAACTGGGAGTATAATTCAAGGAAGTGGAAAACGTTTTCAGATTCAGTCCCTAAAGCTTATGCAAAATGACACTTTATACCCAATTTCACATTTGGGGTAAAGTTTTTCATTTAAAGCTGATTTTTCGCAATAGGTCACTTTCTCCTAATTTCCTAATTGATAGTTTTTACCCAATCTCCTAATTTCTTGCAACTTTCTCCTAAAAGTCGAAGTCTTTACAACTTTTGAAGATTTTTTCTCGACTTTTCATGATAGTTTTTCATAGTTTCATTTTTGTCACACACCTAGAGAGATTTTCGTCACATTTATTCCTCGTGTGTTTATCATTTCCTTTTAGGTTTTATAATCATTTGTTGAATATAAAAAAGGGGAGAATGTTGAAATGGGTATTTGAAGATTATTGGATATTCAATTTGAAAGCGGATTTAAAGTTCGATGTTAGTTTGAGGGGGAGTTGGTCTTGATCGGGATCTCGTTTGGAATGGAAGTCGAGACATTCAATCCTAAATTTAAGGGAGATAATGTTAGGATGCAAAGTTCTCCTTGGATCTGGATTAGCCTCTTTTGATGTGTAATGGGTTGAATCTTTCCTATAAATAGGAAGTTAGTGACTGTCATTAATGTATGGAACCCATTTTGAGATATTAGTCTAGTGAGAGAATTATTACTTAACCCACTTTGTAATAGCATACTAGATCTAATGGAGCTTAAACAAATTTATCTACTCTTGGTTTTCTTCATGGTTGTTTAACTCACTTTTGATCTTTACTATTCCACATATTGTCATCATAATTTGGAGACCACATAAATCATGTCAAATCCCTACAATTCCAATACTTCAAATCCCAAATATATATCTTAGGTCTAAGAACACAAAGATAAAACCTTATTCAAAACGTCACGCTTGAATACGATCCATAAAGTAGTTTTTATGTGGGTGAAGTCCAATACTTATTCTCTCAATCAAGTACCTATGAAGTTGGTAGGTTCTATTGCTATTCTCATCTCTATGAGCACCCACCAATCCACTCATGTTACTCTTACCTCATAGATGCTCCTACAACTATTAACTACTATGGACATTTACAATCATTTACTTATTCTAGGATTTAAACATGCTAATATAAAACACAAAACATATTTAATCAATGAATCATACCAAATATATCAAATCATTACAATATATGTTGCTTTTATTGTTGCAATATCCACATACTAAATTTTAGTCAAATACATCTACTCATATCAAAAAGGCCCTATAGCACCAACTTTACTTTCATGCTTTAGCTAACAAAGGAGTTATGTTAAGTGGATGTGACAAAACATGATTTGTATAAACTTTGCAAATACAAACATGCTCAATTAAATATATATATATATATATATATATATATATATATATATATATATATACACACACACATACATGAAGAAGAGCAATATTAATGTATTAGACGTTTAAATGTGACTTGGATGCCAATACTTGCCTAATGGGATTACTCATAGTCATAATGAACTATACATTAAGCATCTTTGTATGTGGTTCTAAAAACCACAATGTACTCTAACTTGGATGGAAACACTATCCATGGAATTCTCTCTTCATTCAAAATGAGGAACACACCTGATTGTGATTAAGAATCATCTCAATATATTTGGAAGCTTAGCACATGTGTAACAACTTTAAACATAAATCTATTTCAAATACTCTGTAGACTAGGAATATTTAAGTAGTTCTTGCAAGTACTTAAGTATGGTCATATAAGTCACATAATGACTTGTTCTTGGATTCTACTAGTATCAATGAACATGCTCTAAGAATACGACTTATTTGGCCTCTTTCCCTAATCATGAACAATATGATTAATCTAATTGTAGTAACTTATGGAATACAATCATATTATGTAGTTCAAAAACATTTGCATTGGGATTTTGCTCAAAAATCATGTCATGTGGTATTTAAGAAGATAATGCTATTAGAGTCTTTTATCTTAATCTCTTTAAGATCCTTGAAATTAATGCAATTTTACATAATCCTTTAAGTCGCCATGATCAATCTATTTAGACCTTCATTTAAAGAATCACTATATCAATCACATATAAGACTAGGCGGGGTACTGCGCTCCCACTAGCTTTGTAGAAAACTCAATGCTCATCTTCATTTAGAATTAGATCACACCGTGTGACTATCTTATAAGAAAGACGATTGTTACATTAAGATGTTAGATTAAATACGAGAAGATATTCATTCATGTATGTTTTCTCCTCTAAAATCTCACTAACTCTTTATATTCATAATATATAGATGAAGATTAATCTAGCATATACTTCATAATCGTACATGGATGCATCTCTATGTGTTTTATTTGTTTCCAATCAAATACTGTGCAAATTCAACAATAGTTGAAAACTTGCTAGTTCCATACTGTGATGCATTTGTCTTATGGATCATTAGGACTTATTGTCCCAAATAGCTCCCACTTATAAAAAGAACTTTCTAAGCACTTGTCTTCTGGAATGACAATTAGTGGGATTAAGGGCACCTTATCTTACACAATCATTTAGGATAGTCTACATAAATGCAATTAGTAGAAGCTAGAGTCGTTAAGCTAATTATGTAACATAAGCTCCTTATGTCCAACCCTTTTAGATAACGAAAAACAGTTACATCCTTAGTCTGATGAAAGTATTTAATCACATGTTTCGCTGGAATGTATATATATATATATATATATATATATATATATATATATTTGCTGCAGTGAGCATAATCCAAAATATTATAAAGTAAATAGTTCTTTTAAAAACATCATATAATAGATTGAAAGGTCTATTTTTATCCTCTTTAAATTTTGTACTATCAACATTCAGCTAGTGGTCAGGTGACCCTATTTTACTAGAGAATACGAAGGGTACCTCGAGCATCAAAAGATAGATCCAAGTGATCAGGTAATCCTTTGTCATAAAAACCGTATTAAAGACGAGTGAGTGTTATGGCAGAATAAGTTGTAAATAGAGTCCACAAGTCTTAAGATTCTTCCAAGAAGACTTGGTTTGGAAAACTCATTTTCTTTATCACATTGAAATTTCAATGATGGTCTCATTAAGCTGTATTTCAATCATTCCTATGAAACAATTTGAGAAAGTCAAAGGTGTCAATAATAAGGAATAAAAGTCATCAGTGAAATTGACTAACCTCAATCACCAAATTTATTCATGGATTGAAAAAATTGCATAAATCACGTATGTATAATTCTTTATGAAGAGTTTTGTTCTTTAACTATTAATAGATAAATATATTTTTGAGTCATGTTCCCATATAAATAGGAGTCACATATATAAAATGAATCAAGCTCATTTGCCTTCAAAAATTCATTCCTTTTGAAGTTGGTATATGTGTTTCATATTTATATAGTCATGATGATTATTATATAGATAAATTCCAACTAAATATCATTTGATTATTTAGGTGCTATGATCACAACCATCAATTTAATAAAAGATTATAGATTTACTTCATAAATGACATTATGAGAAAATATTCTTTAACACAATATGCATTATTTCACAACATGAATGTGAACATCCATTAAACGATAAGTAAATATAGATTTATTCATAAATTTACAATTGTTACATTTTCCTATAAGAATAAGTACTAAACATCTACTGTTTAAATAAAGACTATAACATCATTTGTTATCTCCTCAACACAGAATGCCATTTGTTTGTAATAAGTTTATTATTTATCGCTATCATCAGCACATAATATCAATTATTAGTGTCACTTGAAGTATAACACACTCAAGTAAATCATGGAAAAATAAATAGTTTTATCATATAGATATCTGAAGTCTTGTCCAATTCAAACATCATCAATTCGATGATATTAGAGAAATAATTTCTCTTTCGATGCCTATTTTCTTCCATAATAGAAACAACACTAATCATTTTGACTATTTATTGATTTATGGGTTCATGTTATATATCCATTAAAGAAACTATAAGTCTATTTAAGTAAACAATCTTGTAAACTTCCTTTATTCAATGCTTAAACATACTTGAAGAACTTTCTATTGTTTTGATTGAATATATGCTTTACTTGATAAGGCATCTGATATTTTTAATTATCGAAGACTTCCTGCAAGTCAAGGCTTGTTAGTCCAGTATGATCAGACTAATTGGTTAGCAGAGGTTGTTCAAGTGTGAGATCTTTCATTATATATAATTTCTACTTCTCCTTAAGGTGGAACTTTAACATATTATACTAGTTATAGAAATTATAATCATCGATTGTTACTCTTTCCTAAAACTTAACAAGGGAGATGATTTGCAGGGTATTAGAGTATTACCAGTTATTAACATAATTTAATAAAGTTTCGTTTAGGATTTTCCATATTTAGTCTTTAAAAATTAATACCTTTTATAGTTTCTTAAAACCATAATTTACTAAAGTCTAGGATCCAAGTAATGAAACAAGTAAATAGTTAAGTGACCTTTATCCAATAAACTTAATCAAACTCGATATGTAGTGATAACCAACTACATACATTATGTAACTCCTAGATTATGGAATCCTAAACAACTATTGCTTAACTTGGCATGTTTATCCCATCTATGCCTCTGACATCTCATGTTTAGGGGACCTTTATCATACAAGATTCCAATCAAGTCATCATACTTGAAACAACTTATTGTATTGTAACTTTCTAGTGACATGGTGAACCTTTAGAAACTAGAAACTTCAAAACTACATCGAACATATTAAGACAATCCTAACGACCAGGTGACCCTCTAACACTATGAATATACAAATGATAACAAGTTTTCTTCAAAAGCATGGCAATGACTTGCATTCTTAGAATAAGGCTTTATATATGTTTTTTACAATTACAGTTTATAAAAACATGGTCTCACGAATATTGCGTGCATCCAAAAATTCATGTACCATTTTGAAAAATTAATATCACTTATGTCGCACCCCAAAACCATGAAAGGTGGAAACGTTCTGGGGTAGAGGATGTCATGTATAGTATCATAGCACAAAATAATAGTAAACAAGAAAACAGCATCATCCATTGTATTAATAATATAATTTTAATACAAGTGTGTTTTGTGACTTATAAGACACCAAAGTATGAATCAAAATAAAAGATGAGTCTTGTATGGGCTCAATCATCTCAAAAGCTGGCCTTGGTACCTATCTACTGATGACCTGAGAATACAAGTTATTTTGAAAGAGTTTATCAACATTAAAGCTGGTATGTTCATAAGTATTTAGTGTCATAATTTGTATGAAAATGTTTGTAAGTGTTTGAATGTAAGAGTACGTAAAATTGTTTCTTGTAATTGTTTGTATCTCTTAGCAAATCGTATATTTTCCATTAAAAGAAACCTTCTTCCAAGGCATCAAGTGTACTGTATGTTTGTTCATTTTAAAAGTGAGTATTTTTCCCAAACGTGACTATCATTAGTGAAAATATAGTTTTTACATTACCCTTTATGTGAGGAGGTCACAAGGTAGATGTAATGGGAAAATAATGAAGTACTGTAGTATAATAATATTATAACTACTATTGTACTAACTACCTTAAGCCAATTGTTAATTAAGGCATAATGTGATGTAATTGTAGCCATGCTTGACCGACCTAGTGAAACACAACGCTCGAAGACATCGAGATGTTATGACATTCATCACCTGAAGACCTGCAGGTCCAACTTTAGCTAGGAGCAAGGTGTAGGACGGTTAGTCCAGTATAAATCTATACACGAATTCACGCTCTCCCTGCAGGAGACTCTGGATACAAGACGAGCCATGACAGAGATGCCATGCCCCGAGGTCGTGCCTCACATTTATGTTATAGTGCGTATGTAGTGTATGCACTAGTGTAATGTATGTCTCCCCTGATTCTGATCATAGTAAGTTCTCTAGTATAATATATAGTGTGTATGAATAGTATGTACTAGTGTATGTTCTCTCGGTGTAGTTAGTAGTATGTTCTCCCTGACTCTCATTATAGTATGTTCCGTTGTATAGTGTAGTGTATGTATTGTTTATAGTATGTATTGACTCATGTATGAACTGACTCTTTGTATATTTCATTGTACTAGAAAGAGTAAGTAATATACATCTAAACTATACCTATTATAGTTTACTAGAATTGTTGTTTGTATAACTGAGTGTATTGAAATAAGACAACCAGCTTTTATGTCTATACATATATAAATGATATATAACTAAGGATCAAACGACACTCAGACTAATAATAGGGTACTCTAAGTCCGCAAGCAAACAAAGAATAGGAAATAGAGTGTATTATTAGTCCTAAGTCCTTCAAACCTTACTTATATAACTATATATTGTTACACAAGTGTATGTTCTCTCGGTCTAATGAGTAGTATTTTCTCCTTGACACTCTCTATAGTATTGTAGCATCCCGAGTTCAGGAGTGCAAGATCAGGGTTCAAAGTGTAAATGTGAAAGAGCAACTCGGCGAGTCCATGGCTAGACTCGGCGAGTAGGGTCGCAATTCTGGTCGCATGTTAAGTGGCCAACGCGGCGAGTCGTCGACTGGACTCGACGAGTTGGTGCTATGTGGAGAAAACGCTAATGTTGGAGGATGAGACCTATATAAAGGACATTATACCCTCTCCCAAGCCTCTTTACCCTCTCTTGAAGTCCAGAAAATGCTAATGCGCATTTATGAGTAATTTGAGAGCATTTGAACCTTGGAGAAGAGATTTTAGAAGAGATCTTGGAGAGTCAGGAGGCTTTGAGCAAGGGGCTTTGCTAGGATACAAGTTTCTCTTCTGTTGGAGCTTCCTTTTGAGGTATTATTTCGTTGCTTGGGCTATTCTTCATCTATATTCATCATTTTGGAGTATTTGGAAAGAATAGCTTGTGACATTCCGAGTTTGGAGGTTAGATCTAGGGTTGCTACCCCAGATCTTGAATGGAGAAGGTCTAGAGTGCATTAAAGTCCCTGTTCTTGAGTGATTAGTGAAGCCATCTTGTCCCAAACCCTAACTCTAGAGTGTTATATGCTTAGATCTCTTTGGATACACGTAAAGTTTGCCACTTTACATGATGGATGGGATGTAGAAGGGTAGATCTATGGTTTGGATCATCTGCATGGCCTGTAAAGCTTCAGTATGGATTAAGATCGAGGGGTACTCGGCAAGTCACAAGGGTGTTCGGCGAGTTGCATGAAGGTGGGCAGGAACTTGACGAGTTGGAAGAACAACTCGGCGAGTTGGTTGAAGATAGCCTTGGATTCAGCGAGTCTGTTCTTGGACTCGGCGAGTTTGGTCTTGAGGTTCTAGTCTTTTCTGGTTAAGATGAGAATCGACGAGTCAAGGGATGACTCAGAGAGTTGAGATGGGATTTTTAGAGTTAGGGGACTCGACAGCGGGTTAACTCGGCGAGTAGAGTCAGTCAGGAAGTTTGACCTTGACTAAAGACTTTGAATTTGACCAAAAGTTGACCAGTTGACTTCCAAGGGAGTTTTGGTAGTTATTAGTATTTATTGGATTCGGTCTTTTGGTATTATCAGGGTCGGAGTTCGTGTCGGAAGTTGGAGCAGTGTCATCTTATCTTTTCAGTCAGTAGTTGCAAGGTGATTTATCCTCACTATATCAATAGGGTCTAAGGCAGCAAGGCCGACCATTTATCGGATTGTAATCCGGGTATCGTGTTATTTTGTTGCTTTGCTATGTTTGCATCCTGGTAGTTAGGATGGTATATGTTAGAGACCTGGTTAAGGTCGCTATCCTGGTATATAGGATGATGCTATGCTAGTGACGGGTTAGTTCGGTATTATGTTTAGAGTATGTTATGTTATGTGATCTTCTAGATTAGTTTGATTGGATGTGAATTGTTATATGATTGTATGTTTATGTGCATATGGTTGTTTGACTAGGGTTGGGTTGAGGTGGGTCCTGCTTTGTGCTGTAGGCCAACATACCCAGGGTGGACCGGTTATCCCGAAAGCCCAGCGAGCGGTCCGGGTAGGCTGTAGGCCCCATGAGGGCGGACCAGACGTGTCGAGGCTCAGAGAGTGGACCAGTCCGACTGAAGGCCTGATGCGGGCGGACCAGTCATACTGTAGACTCCGAGAGTGGACTAGGTGGATTGAAGGCCCGGTGCGGGCGGACCAACCACACTACAGACTCGATGGATATTGTAGACTCGTAGGGTGGACCAGGTGGACTGTAGGCTTGGTGCGGCGGACCAGTCACACAGTAAACCCGAAGAGCATGCTTGTTCTGTTCAGTTATGATATGTTATGCGTGGTACAGGCGGTTGGTATTTTGGGGGTATCTCACTAATCTTTCGGGCTTACAGTTGTGGTTTAATGTTTTTCAGGTACTTCAGGAGACCGTGACAAAGAAAAGGCGTGATCGTACCGCTCCTCATGTTTATGTATGATGTTGTGGTTCTGGGAATACTCTGATAATAAATGTATTGAAAACCTTTTTGTAATAACGTAATGAAATTGGGATGTTTTTGAAAAGTTTAAATTGGCTAGAATTTTTAGAGTGTTATAAGTGTTGGATAAGGTGTCCAAGTCCATAACTATTTCTGGTATGTACTTGACCCGACCCAGCATGGTCCATTTGGGTTGCATGGCACCATGCAATTGGATAGACTAAATGAGAGAAATAACACTTGGAGATTATTAATATATTATAAGTTCTAATATATTAATAATATTATTTGATTAGTTTGATCAAGAATTAATTTAGAATTAATTAAGTGATCAAAAGATAACTAATTAAATATTTGGGTTGATTATGTAAATTATCCATATCTTGTATAGTGGGCTAAGAGGCTCCATGGATTATCAAGTTGGGTTCCACCCATAGGATGCTCCCAGGATGCTCCATGGGAGTTACAAACCCATGGGTCATGGAAATGAAGAGTCATGACACATTAGGGTTTACATCGTGTAACCCTAGATGTGTCAACACTATATAAGAATCATATTCTCCACCAAAATCGGCAACACACACTAAGGAAACAAGAGGGCTAGACCGATTTCAAGAAGTGTGTATTCTCTCAAAAGTCTTTCCAAGAGCATTTGGTGTTGTGTGAAGCATTTGAGGCATCACACTTGGGGTGCTAGGCTTACAAGGTTTCAAGGAACATAAGCAACAACAAGGTAAGTTATTCTATCTATCATTCAAGTTAAAAATTGTTCCCCATGTATGCTAGATAGGAATATAGCCTTGGAATTCAACTTTGCATGATAATTAGATAAACATAGATCCAAGGTTAATAGGGTTGCATGTACACTTAGGAAGTGTTAGAATGCTCAAAACCCAACAGTGGTATCAGAGCCTAGGCTTGTTTGTTTGTTATTTGTGCTAAAAAGTTGAAGAAAGTCGAAAAACTTGCTGTCTGACTGTTGGACTCATCGATTCCATGGGTGGACTCGTCGAGTTCACTTGTATCTTCAACCTACTCGTCGAGTAGGTTAATGCACTCGGCAAGTAGGTTCGACAGAGTGCAGATTTTTGACTTTAGTTGCTGGAAATGGATTAGAAACATTACCCTAAACTGTTTTGGTACTTGAAAACTTGTTTTAGATGGTGTAATGTCCTTGCTAATTCATTTACAACAACTAGCTATCAAAATTACGAAGTTTTAAGTGTAATTTTGATTTATGAATGTGTTCATATTCATGTTCTTGTTCTTATGATGTTTTAGATGATCATAGAAATTATTTGTAACCTATGTGGTAGATTAATTATTGATCATAATGTGTTTTAATGGAGTCCATAACGTGTCCTCAAGTTATGGAAAACCAAGAGTAACACTTGAATTAAAGCCATTAAAAGAACACAAGAGTTAGAAAAATGAAGAGTCTTCATTTTATTACTCTATTAAACTCATAAGTTACAAGAAATGAAAAGTTTTGAAAGTTACAAAACTTGCCCTCAAGTTTTGGAACAAGTAAAGTCTTATTAAAACTTTAGTTCCAACCCTTAGAATTTTAAAAGTTAAAATTCAACCCTTATACTTATATTATTATAATTTAATAATTATATATATATATATATATATATATATATATATATATATATATATATATATATATATATATATATATATATATAAGAACAAAGTCGTCTTACCGCTAGTACGCCTCATTCACGAAGCCGGTCTATAAGGTGGGTATAAGGTTGTTGCCTATAAAATGGCAACTTAATGGGTGTCCATTCTCACCCACCGCTCGCTTGACTGGTGGAGGGTCGTTAGCCGAACGGGTAGGACAAGGACTTATAAATTCTCATTAAAAGTATGATGAATATTGTAAAGTAACTAAATGTTTTATTAAATTCCCAATCTTAGTTACTTTAGGAAAATGTGAATAAGGTGCTAATCCATGAAATTACACTTTACACTTTGTCTAAGTCGTTGGTGGAGCGTGTGTGGTTAACCGGCACACTAACATGGACTTAACAAGGTAGGTAAAGGGTGACTTAAGGTTTATTATAGTGTCGGTGGAGCGTGTGTGGTTTACCAGCACATCGATTGAGTGATAAACTTTAAGGGTACCAAGTGATTTGCATGGTTACTTCACACCTCGTTTTGTGATCCTCGGTATCTCAGTCACAAAACATGGAGGGCACACTCAAGATTGAAACATGCCTTTGAAAAGTTCATTGAATCTCAAAGAATCTAGGAATTTCTAAGAACCAATCATAAAACCTAATATCTAATATTTCGGTTTTCGTGGTGGAAATTGGTGAATCATCATTCACCTACCTTTCAAATATATTATAGCTTGGATTACGGCATACCTCTTCTAAGTTATAATATATTGTGATTGGATCCTAGCCTTAATATTACATTTGGGTGTTTTATTAAGGACTTTCTTAATATCTAAACTAATCTTATCCTCTTCCTTTAGATGTCTTCAAACAATGCTGCTTCTGGCTCTAATCCTAATGGCTCCTTTACCCTTATGAACTTGTGTGGGAAAGTCGCTTTTGATGGATCCAACTTCAATGAGTGGATCAGAAAGATCAGAATGATTACCTGCTACGAGGACAAAGAATATGTCCTTGACAAGGAGCTTAAGGAGATTGATGAGACCATTGCAACTCCTCAGGAGATCGCTGACTTTCAGGCACATGAAAGGAATGCTACGAAAGTAGCATGCATCATGATGGCCACGATGACAGTGGAACTCCAAAAGTCCTATGAGGATTTCTACCCTTATGAAATGCACCAAGATTTGATGGAAAGATACCATCAAAGTGCACGGCAAGAGAGGTACAAAATCATATGCTCCATGATAACAACCATGATGAAGGACGGGGATTCCATCACGAGCCACATGCAGAACATGCAAAGGTATGTGGATCGATTGCTGAAGCTTAATGTGAACTTCCCTGAGGAGCTTGCAATAGATATAATTTTACGCTCCTTACCATCGTGCTATGATCAATTCCGCATGACATATCAAAAGAATAAGGATGAGGTCACACTCAGCAAACTTCAGGGACTTCTCAAGACCGTAGAATCAGGTCTTAAGGGGAAGTTGGTTGTTAACACTCCTACTCCAAACTCCACTCCGGTTTGGCAATTGGGAAAAGTCGAGGGAAGAAGAGAAAGAGTTCTTCGAAGGGTACCAAGGTTAGGACCCTTGATGGCTCTTCTTCAAGTGGAACCAAGAAAGGTTTCGTCACTCCTTCTTCTGACCTAAAAGAGGCTAAATGCTTCTATTTCCATGAAAAATCACATTGGAAGTGGAACTGCCCAAAATACCAGCAAGATGTGAAGGATGGGAAAGTTAAACCCAACCATGTAGGTATTTACACTATCATTTCTAGTAACTCACCCCATTCTAAATCTTGGGTCCATGATACCGGTTGTGGTATTCACATTTGTTGTGACTTGCAGGGACTAAGAAGAAGTGAGAATGTGGAGCAAGGAAGAATAAACCTAATCATGGGGAATAGGAAAGTTACACCTGCCACCAAGATTGGAGTTTATACTTTATCGCTAAGTAGTGGGTTAAATTTAGATTTGAATAAATGTTGTTATTCTCCAGAAATGGAAAGAAATATTATTTCCTTTCATGCATTGTATAAACAAGGTTTCACCTTTTCATTTGATAATGAAGCTGGTTCGATTAATGCTTTCTTTAATAATGTTCTTTATTTTAAAGCATTACCTTGTGATGGTGTGTATGAAGCTGTATCTGTTGTAGATAACTTAGGAAATAATGTTTTGTGTATTGATTGTCTTAATAATAATAACTTGGGTAAAGCATCATTATGGCATTGTCGTCTTGGACATATAAGCAAGAAACGTATAGGCCAACTCCAACAGGATGGAGTCTTGGAGTTGTTTGACCTAAAGTCAAATGATAGTTGCGAATCATGCTTACCTGGAAAAATGACGAAGTCACCCTTCACAGGCTCGTGTGAGAGGGGTGAAGGTTTGTTGGACCTTGTACACACGGATGTGTGTGGACCATTCAAACATGCCACAAGGGATGCTAATCGTTATTATTTGACTTTTACTGATGATTACAGTAGATATGGATATGTTTACTTAATCAAGCATAAGTCAGAGACTTTCGAAAGGTTTAAGGAATTTAAACAAGAAGTCGAGAATCAATTGGGCAGGAACATTAAGATGCTTCGATCCGATCGAGGTGGTGAGTATCTTAGTTCAGAGTTCCTCGACTATCTAAGGGAATGTGGGATTGTCTCACAATTGACACCTCCCAGGACACCGCAGTTGAATGGTGTGGCTGAGAGGTGTAACCGAACCTTGTTAGACATGGTTCGTTCCATGATGAGTCGAGCTTTGCTACCAATCTCATTCTGGGGGTATACCTTAGAGACTGCCTCCCATATCCTTAATCTAGTCCCTACAAAGATAGTTGCCAAAACTCCTCACGAGATGTGGACTGGTAAAGTACCCAAACTAGACCACATCAAGATTTGGGGTTGTGAGGCTTTCGTAAGACGCGAGACTCATGATAAGCTCAAACCTCGAAGCGAGAGGTGTATTTTCATCGGCTACCCACATCAATCCTTTGGTTATCTCTTCTACAGACCTAGTGATAATGTGGTCTTTGTAGCAAGAAGAGGAGTCTTTCGAGAAAGAGAGTTTATAAGACAAGGAGATAGTGGGAGGCAAATTGATCTTGAAGAAATTCAAGAGTCAAGTGGTGAAGGAACTTCAAACTTTAGCCCTCAACTTGAGGAGGAAACTCCTGTTGAGCCAATTGACGAATCTGTACCTCTGAGGCGTTCCACGAGTGTTAGGAGTGCACTTGAGCATTACTATGGATTCCATATTACTGCAGAAGGTGAGACCCTCATTAGTGATGGGACACTAGTAAGTTAAGATGACCCTAACAGCTACGAGGAAGCCATGGCAGGCCCCGAGTCTGCTAAATGGAAAGAGGCTATGGATAGTGAGATACAATCCATGTATGACAATCAAGTTTGGAACTTGGTTGAGAATGTAGCATGTCGTAAGACAGTAGGGTGCAAATGGATCTTCAAGAAGAAGACCGACATGGATGGTAATGTACACACTTATAAGGCTCGACTGGTCCCAAAGGGCTTCTCGCAAATTCCTGGAGTGGATTATGATGAGACCTTTTCTCCAGTAGCCAAGATTAAGTCTATTAGGGTTATGTTAGGCATAGCCGCATTTCATGAATATGAAATTTGGCAAATGGATGTCAAAACTGCTTTCCTTAATAGAAAGTTGGCTGGAGATGTTTAAATGAGTCAGCCAGAAGGTTTCATCAGCAACGAGTACCCTAATAGAGTGTGTAAGCTTGAGAAATCCATCTATGGATTAAAGCAAGCACCTTGCAGATGGAATCTTTGCTTTGATGAAAAGGTCAAGGAATTTGGCTTTTCTAGGAGTGAAGATGAATCTTGTATGTATGTCAAGGCTAGTGGGAGTATAGTTAGCTTTTTGGTATTGTATGTGGATGACATACTACTCATAGGAAACGACATTCCAACCATGCAGGAAGTAAAGTCCTGGCTTGGGAAGTGTTTCACTATGAAGGACCTTGGTGAGGTTGCCTATATTTTAGGGATAAGGATCTTGAGAGATCTGAGTAAAAGACTAATTAGACTTAGTCAGAGTACCTACTTGGATAAGGTGCTGAAGAGATTCAACATGCAGGACTCTAAGAAAGGAGAGTTGCCCATCCAGAGTAATGCCAAATTGAGTAAGACACAAAGCCCTAGCACTGAGGCTGAGATAGCAGAAATGAGTCGAATACCTTATGCTTCGGCTGTCGGATCGATCATGTATGCTATGACGTGTACTCGACCTGTTGTAGCCTTTGCCCTGAGCACAGTTAGCAGGTTTCAGGGGAAACCTGGGAAGGCACACTGGACTGCGGTAAAGAATATTCTCAAGTACCTACGAAGGACTAAGGACTGGGTCGTTACCCTCGATGGGAGTGATGACTTGAGAGTTTTAGGGTATAGTGATGCTAGCTTCCAGACTGATAGGGATAATTTCCGCTCTCAGTCGGGCTGGGTCTTTACCCTAAACGCAGGAGCAATTTCTTGGAGGAGTTCCAAGCAAGAGACAGTGGCTGATTCAACTTGTGAATCAAAGTATATTGCAGCGAGCGAGGCGGCAAAGGAGTCTATATGGCTAAAGAACTTCATCGGAGACCTTGGAGTTGTACCAGCTATTAAAGAGCCAATGGAAATTTTATGTGATAGTGAAAGCGATGTTGCCTTAGCCAAGGAACCAAGGGATCACGGGAGATCCAGACACATCGACAGAAAATACCATTTTATTAGACATCGAATAGAAGGACTCATCGTGGCAAAGAGGGTATCATCGGATGAGAACCCAGCAGGTCCCCTCACGAAGGGACTGACTCAGGTTAAGAATCTCCAGCATGCTCGGAGCATAGGGCTGAAGGATGATATTAGATTTAGTAGTTAGATAACCTCGAAATTTGTAAAGTGTAATTGACATTCGATGATGAATAAAAGGTGTTTTATTTATGAGTAAAGTGTCGCTATCTCTTGTCAATCGTTTACTATATTTCTTTTGCATGTTTTGACTTCCAAAATAATTTTGTTTGGTATAACATATTATTCAAACCTCCACACTCGGTCATATTTCGGAAGTAGGTATGAATCAAGACTGTCATGATTGGTTGCAGAGGTCTAAGGTGTTAGACAAGGCTACAACACTCATGAGTGCTCATAAGTTCTGAGCATTGGACTCAACCCACGCTCACTGGAATCACTTCATGGAATTCTATCTCGAGTGATCGTGAGACGGTAATGTCATATGAGTCTTCAAACCCAGAGATATGATTTGTTACTTACAAGTTGGTTATGCATTGATTGTAGGAAAATGCATTGGTAACTCGATGTTATAAATCGTGCTTTTGTGTGTAATTCAATGAGTGGTAGAACAAACATATGAGTCGAAGTTTATCTGTTCCTTCTTGGATTAGAAGTTGATATCTGGGCCCCTCGATGATTTTGTTTTGACCTATGTACCGGGCCCGATTAGAACTAAGTTGATGTGTTCAATTAAGTTCTTTGTCAAACAAATCGGAAATCGGGAAACAAACTGTTGGACAATAAGTAAGACATTGTTCCATGTATTCATCCGACTGATATCTAGAACAGAGGATTATATGATCACTTATCTTAAATGGCGTACCATCATCTTCTCAGTTCCGAGAAACCATGAAAAGAGCTACGATTGCCGATCGGTTCCTGAAGTCATACTTGCAGTAATAGTTATTAGACTTATCCAAGTGGGAGACTGTTGGATAAGTTGTCTAAGTCCATAGCTATTTCTGGTATATACTTGACCAGACCTAGCATGGTCCATTTGGGTTGCATGGCACCATGCAATTGGATAGACTAAATGAGAGAAATAACACTTGGAGATTATTAATATATTATAAGTCTAATATATTAATAATATTATTTGATTAGTTTGATCAAGAATTAATTTAGAATTAACTAAGTGATGAAAAGATAACTAATTAAATATATGGGTTGATTATGTAAATCATCCATATCTTGTATAGTGGGCTAAGAGGCTCCATGGATTATCAAGTTGGGTTCCACCCATAGGATGCTCCATGGATGCTCCATAGGAGTTACAAACCCATGGGTCATGGAAATTAAAAGTCATGACACATTAGGGTTTACATGGTGTAACCCTAGATGTGTCAACACTATATAAGAATCATATTCTCCACCAAAATCAGCAACACACACTAAGGAAACAAGAGGGCTAGGCCGATTTCACGAAGTGTGTATTCTCTCAAAAGTCTTTCCAAGAGCATTTGGTGTTGTGTGAATCATTTGAGGCATCACACTTGGGGTGCTAGGCTCACAAGGTTTCAAGGAACATAAGCAACAACGAAGTAAGTTATTCTATCTATCATACAAGTTAAAAATTGTTCCCCATGTATGCTAGATAGGAATATAGCCTTGGAATTCAACTTTGCATGATAATTAGACAAACATAGATCCAAGGTTAATAGGGTTGCATGTACACTTAGGAAGTGTTAGAATGCTCAAAACCCAACAATAAGTTGGTATAAGAGCCTTGGTTTGAGTGAATTGGAGGAACATTCGTGTGAATCCTGTCTCAAATCAAGGAGAATTTTCAAAAGAGAATTTAAAATGGTTTTTAAAATAAGTAAAAGAGGACGCGGAGGTACGATCAGCCGGAGCCAGTAAGTAGCCCAAAAATACCATGAAAGTTATTTGTTTATGTGTTATGATAGAACAACATGCTAGTGCTAGGCTAGGGATCTTCAGGAATTGCATGATAGTATTGCCTGATTCGTGATGCCTGCTAGCCTAGGGTTTCTTTATGTATGAGATTTCCAGTGATTCCTCTAGGAGTGAGGGTTGAGTGCTTGGTATGCCTGTTCTTCTCTTTGGTGTTGTGGTGATACTTGGTATAAATATGGGTAGGTGTGGAAGGTAGTATGGGCCCGTACTAGTGAAAGCACAGGACCCATACGCGTACCAAGGAAGTCACAACCCCTAGGGTGGTGTTAAGAGTCAGTTCCCGGGTTAGTGGGAGGTATCAGATGGTTGTAGTGTTTTTCAGTATGGTGGTTACGAGGTATGCTGGAAGTGGATCCCGGTCAGGATCGGGAGCAGGAGAGGGAGATCAGAGTGGGTAAGCGCCACCCGAGGTTTACAGTCAAATGAGCGCAGGCGAGTTGGACGCTAGGATTCGTGAGATCCTACATGATGAGGTTGCTGCGATGTTCCGGGCTGAGTTGGTAGAACTGTTTGGGTTGATCAAGACCGTTTTGGTTGAGTATTTTGATGATTGCTATGCAGCTCTTACTGAGACGGCTGCCGCGGCAGCTACATCGGCAGGGGGAGGAGCCGGTAGAGGTTTTAAGTATCAGGACTTCGATAACATGAAGCCCCTTACCTTCGATGGAGTTCAGGACTCGATTGTTGCTATGAGATGGTTGTCAGACGTGGAGGGGTGTTTCTTTACGTGTTCATGACCTGCTGATCAGAGGGTGAGGTGTGATCTGAACCTTTTGAGGCTCGGGGCGAAGGTTTGGTGGAGGTTGACCACATGATCGTATTCTGATGCGCAGCGAGCTGCGGTTTCTTGGGATCAGTTCAGAGAGATGTTCAGTACTCGCTATGTTCTGCGAGTTGAGGGGGGAAAGATTAGCTCAGGAGTTCCTGGAGCTAAAGCAGGATTCTGAGTTGGTGACGAAGATCACCCGGACGTTCACTGAGAGGATGATGTTTTGCCCGGAGTTTGCTTCAGAGCAGGCTCAAATGTCCCGATATCTGAGTATGCTCAAGAGGGATATCAAGCAGTTTGTGTCTACTCAGAGGTGTAGAACTTTGCTAGTGTTGCAGGAGGCCGCTCGGCGGCGTGAGTTGGAGATTGAGCTACAGTTGAAGGAGTAGAGGCAGGCCCCAACATAGTTGCAGCCGGCATAGAAGCGGTCCAAGACCATTGATTTCAATTTGGGAAGTCAGGGCAGCTGCACTTGTGGGATGTGTGGGAAGGTTCGCGCTGGAGTTTGTAGGTCTGGAGGTGCGTGCCATAAGTGCGGGAGAGAGGAGCATTATGCGAGGGATTGTCGTCAGTCAGCCTCGGTTCAGGATATGAGGATTTGTTATCAGTGCCATCAGGTTGGTCACATGAGGGCCAACTGTCCACATCTTACCGCAGGACCGGTGCAAGATCCAGCACCGGCCACGTTGAGGATTACGGGTGGAGATCAGGGTGGAGCAGAGCCTGCGAGGGCTCAGGATTGTGCTTTTCAGCTTACAACAGAAGAGGTCAGGGCAGTGCTGGATGCAGCTTCGGGTATGTTTCCTTCTTGAAATTTGTTTATCTTGTGATTATTATGGAGTATTGTATATCTGCTAGTCTCGTGGTGTGATTTTTGGTATTGTAATTGTTGTTGTTCCTCAAGGGGTATGGTATGGTTAAGGGTCTTGGTATTGGGAGTTTCATTGGTTATCATTCATGGGGTTTATTAGTGGGGAATCAGCTTCCTGGTTTGATTGTCGGGTAGCATATGCGGTCTGAAGAATGGTTAGCTGAAGTTCGGACTTCTTTCAAGTCCGAGATGATCTGTATTGATATGGGATTTTGTTAAGGTTGTTCGTTCTAGTGGGGATCAGTTCGCGTGTAAGGGGATATACAGTGTAGGGATGTTAAGGGAGGTCGGTTATGGAAACTGGTGGTTGATAGTCAGAACTCTAAGTGGGGAGAATTCGAAAATTCTCCGGAAGATTGACAAGCATGAGAGGTTGATTAGCTGTCTGGGATTCAGCAGCGGTTCTATCAGCCAAGAGCAAAGGCTGGTTTGAGCAAGTGACAGGCAAGCGGGGTGGGATACAAACCAAGGGTTTTGTAAAGGGCGATCGATCGTGGAAGGCCTAGGATTAGGCCGGGAATGAGGATATGGGATGGAGTTAGAGTTCGGAACCCCTAGAGGGCTAGAACAGTAGGCTTGGGAGAGTTTTTCCAAGGGATAATAGGGATGATAAATGCTATTTGAACGGTCCGGATAGACTGAAGGCCGGTGGGCGTACCAGTCAGGCCGAAGGCTCGGGGATGGTCCAGATAGGCTGAAGGTCCTAGAGGGCGGTCCAGACATGCTGAAGGTTCTAAGAGTGGTCGAGATTGGCTGAAGGCCTGGAAAGGTGGTCCAGTCATGCTGAAGACTCTGCATGTGTTGACAAATCTATATAAGGGGATGGAATGAGTATGTTATGATGTGATAGCATCAGAAGGTCTGGCCCCGGGTATTGATCATGATTAGTGGAAGGTAGTGCATGGACTCGAGAGCCCTTGCGAGTAGATTCAGAGTATGCGGGGTGCATAGGATAGCGGTTGTGCTATAGGGGAATGGTGTAGCGTTGGGTGACCACCGTGACACTTGTCATAGTGAAAAGGCGACCAAGTAGATTTCCTCGGATAAGGAAAGGGAAAGGTACGTAGCTCCGAGAGGGAGTGTAAGTTCACGGAAGTGAAAGCAATAGCATGGAGGAATGATCGAGGTGTTCCAATCATGGTTGTTGAGCAGTGTGTTTGCGCTGGTGGTATGGAATCACATCCGGGTTGGATGTCTGCTGAGGTCGCGGAAGGAATTCCGTGGGTATAGGGCCAAGAGGCTCGGAAGGGATGAAGGGATGGAATCATGGATTTCCAGTTTGATTTTGATCAAGGAATTATGTATGTGGTGGAAATTCATCCTGAGGGATGTGTCATCCTTTCAGCATGGAGTGGATAAAGTTGGCATCAGATCCGGATTTCGGTAGTTCAGGGTTATTTCTAGCTTGTACGAGTCAAGTGATTGTTGTGGTTTGGAGCGAGTGAAGTATCATGGAATGGTACTCAGTTGATAATGTGGTTATCATAGTAGGAGGCCGATGGTCGGCTTCAAGCGGTGGTCAGGACGCCGCAAGAAGGAAAGTTGGGTTTTGGGTTTCGATGGTTGTGTTTGAGGAAGCTGGTCGGGTTAATGCCAGGAGGTTCATTGCGAGAGTAGTTCTGGAGTTGTGTTGCCGTAGGCTTCGAGGACAAAGCCTAATTTAAGTGGGGGAGAATTGTAACATCGACAGTTCAGGAGTGCAAGTTCAGGGTTCAAAGTGTAAATGTGAAAGAGCAACTCGGCGAGTCCATGGGTGGACTCGGCGAGTAGGGTCTCGATTCTGGTCCGGTGTTAAGTGGCCAACTCAGCGAGTCGGCAGCTGGACTCGGCGAGTTGGTGTTGTGTGGAGAAAATTCTAATGTTGGAGGATGAGCCCTATATAAAGGATATTATACCCTCTCCCCAGCCTCTTTACACTCTCTTGAAGTCCAGAAAACCCTAATGTGCGTTTATGAGTAATTTGAGAGCATTTGAAACATGGAGAAGAGATTTTAGAAGAGATCTTGGAGAGTTAGGAGGCTTGGAGCAAGGGGCTTTGCTAGGATACAAATTTCTCTTCTGTTGGAGCTTGCTTTTGAGGTATTATTTCATTGCTTAAGCTGTTATTCATCTAGATTCATTATTTTGGAGTATTTGGAAAGAATAACTTGTGATATTCCGAGTTTGGAGGTTAGATCTGGGGTTGCTACCCCAGATCTAGAATGGATAAGGTCTAGAGTGCATTAATGTCCATGTTCTTGAGTGATTGGTGAAGCCATCTTGTCCCAAACCCTAACTCTAGTGTGTTATATGCTTAGATCTCTTTGGATTCATGTAAAGTTTCCCACTTTAAGTGATGGATGGGTTGTAGATAGGGATGACAATGGGTATGGATATACCGGGATTCGTGTTCCCCATCCCTATACCCGAATCCCCATCCCCATCCCCATACCCGACCCCATCCGCATCGTGGATTAAAAATCTATCCCCATCCCCATCCCCAAGGGGTAATGGGGATTTTTCCCCGTTACAAAGTTTTGAACTTTTATGAAAAATAACTCATAATTATATATTAACCAACAAACAAAAACTAATAGAACTAATATAAAACACTATAATCACTGAATGTATTGAAACACGAACAATAACATTCAAGGTTACAAATTAAATCATTCTTTGCAAAAAAAGACATAAAAAGTCTTCCCAAAACTATATGTTTGATTGTTAGAAAACCTTATTTATTCTAATGAACATTTGCTTATGCATTATTAAAAATAAAAACATAAATATTATATATATATATATATATATATATATATATATATATATATATATATATATATATATATATATATATATATATATATGGTACCCATCGGGGCCGGTTTCGGGTACGAGTATGGGTACCTGACAGGTAAAACCATCCCCATCCCCATCCCCATCCCCGCTTTTTATATTCGGGTAATACCCATCCCCGTCCCCGTCTACGGTCGACTCAGGTTAGGGTTTTGGGTACCCGTTGGGTATGGGTTTTTTTGCCATCTCTAGTTGTAGAAGGTTAGATCTATGGTTTGGATCATCTGCATGGCTTGGAAAGCTTCTGTATGGATTAAGATCTAGGGGTACTCGGCGAGTCACAAGGGTATACTCGATGAGTTGCATGAAGGTGGGCAGGAACTCGACAACTTGGAAGAACAACTCGGCGAGTTGGTTGAAGATAGCCTTGGACTCAACAAGTTTGTTCATGAACTCGACGAGTCTGGTCTTGAGGTTCTAGCCTTTTCTAGTTAAGTTGAGAATCGGTGAGTCAACGGATGACTTAGAGAGTTGAGATGGGATTTTCTGAGTTGGGGGACTCGGCGAGTCAGTTAGAAAGTTTGACCTTGACTAAGGACTTTGACTTTGACCAAGAGTTGACTAGTTGACTTCCAAGGGCGTTTTGGTAATTATTGGTGTTTATTAGATTCGGTCTTTTGGTATTATTAGGGGCGGAGTTCGTGTCGGAGGCTGGAGTAGCGTGATCTTATCTTTTCAGTTAGCAGTTTCAAGGTGAGATATCCTCACTATATCAACAGGGTCTAAGGCACCAAGGCCGGCCCTTTATCGGATTGTAATCCGGGTATCGTGTTATGTTGTTGCTTTGCTATGTTTGCATCCTGGTAGTTAGGATGGTATATGTTAGAGACCTGGTTAAGGTTGCTATCCTGGTATATAGGATGATGCTATGTTGCTGACCGGTTAGGTCGATATTCTGTTTAGAGTATGTTATGTTATGTGATCCGCTAGATCGGTTTGATTGGATGTGAATTGTTATATGATTGTACGTTTATGTGCACATGGTTGTTTGACTAGGGTTGGGTTGAGGCGGGTCCTAGTTTGTGCTATAGGCCAACATACCCAGGGCGGACCGGTTATCCCGGAGGGCCATCGAGCAGTCCGGATAGGCTGTAGGCCCCACGAGGGCGGACCAGACGTGCCGAGGCTTGGGGAGTGGACAAGGCCGACTGAAGGCCCGATGCAGGCAGACCAGTCATATTGTAGACTCAGAGAGTGGACCAGGTGAGTTGAAGGCCCGGTGCGGGAGGACCAACCACACTGTAGACTCGAGGTATATGGCCAGACTCGGAGGGTGGACCAGGTGGACTAAAGGCTCGATGCGGCGGACCAGTCACACAGTAGACCCGAAGTGCATGGTTGTTCTGTTCAGTTATGATATGTTATGCGTGGTATAGGCGGTTGGTATTTTGGGGGTATCTCACTAAGCTTTCGGGTTTACAGTTGTGGTTTAATGTTTTTCAGGTACTTTAGGAGACCGTGGCAAGGCGAAGGCATGATGGTACCGCTCCTCATGTTTATGTTTGATGTTGTGGTTAAGGGAATACTCTGATAATAAACGTATTGAACACCTTTTTGTAATAACTTAATGAAATTGGGATGTTTTTGAAAAGTTTAAATTAGCTAGAATTTATAGAGTGTTACAAGTATGTTCCGTTGTATAGTATAGTGTATGTATTGTTTACAATATGTATTGACTCGTGTATGAAGTGACTCTTTGTATGTTTCATTGTACTAGAAATAGTAAGTAGTATACCTCTAAACTATACCTATTATAGTTTACTAGAATTACTGTTTGTATAAATGAGTGTATTGAGATAAGACAACGAGCTTTTATGTCTATACATATATACATGATATATAACTAAGGATCAAATGAAACTCGGACAAATAATACGGTACTCTTGATGGGTTTTGAGCATTCTAACACTTCTTAACTGTACATGCAACCCTAATAAACCTTGGATCTATGTTTGTCTAAGATACATACAAATAATTATTTTTCCAAGGTTCATATCCTAACTAGCATGGCATGGGGAACATGAATCAAATAAAGCTAGTACAAATACTTACCTTGTAGTAGTAGTTGATCGCTTGGAGTTTTAGAGCCTAGCAACAATAGTGTGGATGCCTCAAATGGAAATCACAAATCACCACAAACTTGGAACTTTGAGAGAATAGTCACTATTATCTTGAAATTGGACCTCACCTCAACAAGTGTCAACTAGTGTGATTTCAAGAACCAAGGCCTCCTTTATAGAGTGTGGTGGATTAGGGTTACATCAATGTAAACCCTAATACCCATGTCTCTTCATTTCCATGAGATCCATGGGTTAAAGCTCCATGGAGTATCCATGGACTTTTCCATGCAAGCCTAGCCCATTCCAAATAAGCATTATCCCACACTATATAAATATAGAAGCCCATATTTAATTAGTAATATCTTTGATCTCTAAATTAATCCTAGATTAATTATAGATCAATACTAATTAAATAATATGATCTTATATTAATATATTAGAACTTATAATATATTAATAAATCATAACTTGTACTATTCTAAAAAATTATCCATAAATTGTTCGGGTGAAGTGCAACCCAAATGGACCATGCCGGGTCAGGTCAAGTACATACCAAATATAGTTATGGACTTAGACACTACATCCAACAGTCTCCCACTTAGATAAGTCTAATAACTATAGTTGCAAGTATGACTTCAAGAACCGATCAACAATCATAGCTCTTTAAACTCTGTTGAACTAGAACGCGCCATTTTAGATAAGTGATTATATAATCCTCTGTTCAACATATCAGCTGGACAAATACATGGAACATGGTCTTACTTGTTGTCCAGCATTTGTTTCCCGATTTCCGATTTGTTTGACATAGAACTTAACTGAACACATCAATTTAGTTATGACCGGGCCCGGTACATAGGTCAAAACACAATCATCGAGGGGCCCAGATATCAACTTCTAATCCTAGAAGGAACAGATAAACTTCGACTCATATGTTTCTTCTACCACTCATTGAATTATACACAAAGGCATGTTTTATAACATCGAGTTACCAATGCGTTTTCGTACAGTCAATGCATAATCAACTCGTATGTAACAAATCATATCTGTAGGTTTGAAGACTTATATGATATTAGCATCTCACAATCACTCGAGATAAAAATTCCATGAAGTGATTCCAGTGAGCGTGGGTTGAGTCCAATGCTCAGAACTTATGAGCACTCATGATTGTTGTAGCCATGTCGAACACCTTAGACCTCTGCAACCAATCATGACAGTCTTGATTCATACCTACTTCCGACATATGACCGACTGTGGAGGTTTGAATAATATGATGTACCAAACATAATTATTCTGGAAGTCAAAACATGCAAAATAAATATAGTAAACGATCGACAAGAGATAGCAACACTTTACTCATGAATAAAACACCTTTTATTCATCATCTAATATCAATTCCACTTACAAATTTCATAATTTATCTAACTACTAAAACTTATATCATCCTTCAGCCCTATGCTCCGAGCATGCTGGAGATGCTTAACCCTAGTCAGTCCCTTCGTGAGGGGATCTGCTGAGTTCTCATCTGATGATACCCTCTTTGCTACGAGGATTCCTTCTTCTATTCGATGTCTGATGAAGTGATATTTTCTGTCAATGTGTCTGGATCTCTAATGATCTCTTGGTTCCTTGGCTAAGGCAACCGCACTATTGCTGTCACAAAAAATCTCCATTGGCTCTTTTATAGCTGGTACAACTCCAAGGTCTCCGATGAAGTTCTTTAGCCATATAGCCTCCTATGCTGCCTCGCTTGCTGCTATATACTCTTATTCACAAGTGGAATCAGCCACTGTCTCCTGCTTGGAACTCTTCCAAGTGATTGCTCCTCCGTTTAAGGTAAAGACCCAGCCTGACTGGGAGTGGAAATTATCCCTATCAGTCTTGAATCTAGCATCACCATACCCTACAACTCTCAAGTCATCACTCCCACCGAAGGTAAGGACCTAGTCCTTAGTCCTTCGCAGGTACTTGAGGATATTCTTTACCGCAATCCAGTGTTCCTTGCTAGGGTTCCCCTGATACCTGCTAACCATGCTCAGAGCAAAGGCTACACCTGGTCAAGTACATGTCATAGCATACATGATCGATCCTACAGCTGAAGCATAAGGTAGTCGACTCATTTTTGCTATCTCAGCCTCAGTACTATGGCTTTGTGTTTTACTCAATCTGGCGTTACTCTGAATGGGTAACTCACCTTTCTTGGAGTTATGCATGTTGAATCTTTTCAACACCTTCTCCACATAGGTGCTTTGACTAAGTCCAATTAGTCTTTTACTCCTGTTTCTCAAAATCCTTGTCCCTAGGATATAGGCAGCTTCACCAAGGTCCTTCATAGTGAAATACTTCTGAAGCCAGGACTTTACTTCCTACAGGGTTTGGATGTCATTTCCTATGAGTAGTATGTCATCCACATACAATACCAAAAAGCTAACTATACTCCCACTAGCCTTGACATAAACACAAGATTCATCTTCACTCCTAGAAAAGCCAAATTCCTTGACCTTTTCATCAAAGCAAAGATTCCATCTGCGAGGTGCTTGCTTTAATCCATAAATGGATTTCTCAAGCTTACACACTCTATTAGGGTACTCGTTGCTGACAAAACCTTTTGGCTGACTCATGTAAACATCTTTAGTCAACTTTCCATTAAGAAAAGCGGTTTTGGCATCCATTTGCCAAATTTCATAGTCATGAAATGCAACTATGGCTAACATAACCCTAATATACTTAATCTTGGCTACTGGAGAAAAGGTCTAATCATAATCCACTCCAGGAATTTGAGAGAAGCCCTTTACAACCAGTCGAGCCTTATAAGTGTGTACATTACCATCCATGTCGGTCTTCTTCTTGAAGATCCATTTGCACCCTAAAGTCTTACGACCTGGTACATTCTCAACCAAGTTCCAAACTTGATTGTCATACATGGATTGTATCTCGCTATCCATAGCCTCTTTCCATTTAGCTGACTCGGGGCTTGCCATGGCTTCCGTGTAGCTGTTAGGCTCATCCAGACCTACTAGTGTCTCATCACTAATAAGTGTCTCACCTTCTGCAATAATATGGAAACCATAGTAATGCTCAGGTGCATTCCTAACTCTCGTGGAATGCCTTAGAGGTACAGATTCGTCAATTGGCTCAACAGGAGTTTCCTCCTCAAGTTGAGGGCTAGTGTTTGAAGTTCCTTCACCACTTGACTCTTGAATTTCTTCAAGATCAATTTGCCTCCCACTGTCTCCTTGGCTTATAAACTCTCTCTCTCGAAAGACTCCTCTTCTTGCTACAAAGACCACATTATTACTAGGTCTGTAGAAGAGGTAACCAAAGGATCTTTGTGGGTAGCCGATGAAAATACACCTCTCGCTTCGGGGTTCTAGCTTATCATGAGTCTCGCGTCTCACAAAAGCCTTGTAATCCCAAATCTTGATGTGGTCTAGTTTAGGTACTTTACCAGTCCCCATCTCATGAGGAGTTTTGGCAACTTTCTTTGTAGGGACTAGATTAAGAATATGGGCGGCAATCTCTAAGACATACCCCCAAAATGAGATTGGCAGCGAAGCTCGACTCATCATGGAACGAACCATTACCAACAAGGTTTGATTACGCCTCTCAGCCACACCATTCAACTACGGTGTCCTGGGAGGTGTTAATTGTGAGACAATCCCACATTCCCTATGATAGTCGAGGAACTCTGAAATAAGATACTCACCACCTCGATCGGATCGAAGCATCTTAATGTTCCTGCCCAATTGATTCTCGACTTCCTGTATAAATTCGTTAAACCTTTCGAAAGTATCTGACTTATGCTTGATTAAGTAGACATCTCCATATCTATTGTAATCATCAGTAAAAGTCAAATAATAACGATTAGCATCCCTTGTGGCATGTTTGAATGGTGTCACAAGAACCTATGAAGGGTGACTTTGTCATTTTTCCAGGTAAGCATGATTCGCAACTATCATCTGACTTTAGGTCAAACGACTCCAAGACTCCATCTTTTTGGAGTTGGCCTATGCGTTTCGTGCTTATATGTACAAGACAACAATGCCATAAGGACGCTTTATCCAAGTTATTATTAACAGAATCAATAGAAAATACATTATTTCCTAAGTAATCAACCACAAATACTGTTTCATACACGCCATCACAATGTAATGCTTTAAAATAAGAACATTATTAAGGAAAGCATCAATAGAACCAACTTCATTATTAAATGAAAAGGTAAACCCTTGTTTATACAATGCATGAAAGGAAATAATATTTCTTGCCATTTCTGGTGAATAACAACATTTATTAAAATCTAAATTTAACCCACTACTTAGCGACAAAGTATAAACTCGAATCTTGGTGATAGGTGTAACTTTCCTATTCCCCATGATTAAGTTTATCCTTCCTTGCTCCACTTTCTCACTTCTTCTTAGTCCCTGCAAGTCACAACAAATATGAATACCACAACCGGTATCAAGGACGCAAGATTTAGAATGGGGTGAGTTATTAGAAATGATAGTGTAAATACCTGCATGGTTGGGTTTAACTTACCCATCCTTCACATCTTGCTGGTACTTTGGGCAGTTCCGCTTCCAATGTGACTTTTCATGGCAATAGAAGCATTCAGCCTCTTTTGGGTCAGAAGAAGGAGTGACGAAACCTTTCTTGGTTCCACTTGAAGAAGAGCCATCAAGGGTCCTAACCTTGGTACCCTTCGAAGAACTCTTTCTCTTCTTCACTCGTCCTTTCCCGATTTCCAAGACAGGGGCGGAGTTGGTAGGAGTACGAGTAGTAACAACTGTCTTACCCTTAAGACCACTTTCAGCGGTCTTTAAGAGTCCTTGAAGTTTGCTCAGTGTGACCTCTTCCTTGTTCATGTGGTATGTCATGCGGAATTGATCATAACATGAAGGTAAGGAGTACAACATTATATCTATTGCAAGCTCCTCAGGGAAGTTCACATTTAGCTTTAGCAAACGGTCCACAAATCTTTGCATTTTCTGCATGTGGCCCGTGATGGATTCACCATCCTTCATGCGAGTTGTTATCATGGAGGAGATGATTTCATACCTCTCTTGACGAGCACTTTGATGGTATCTTTCCATCAAGTATTGGTGCATCTCATAGGGGTAGAAATATTCATAGGATTTTTTGGAGATCAGCGGTCATAGTGGCCATCATGATGCATGCCACTTTCGTGGCATCCCTTTCATGTGCCCTAAACTCAGTGATCTCTTTGAGGAGTTGCAACTATCTTCTTAATCTCCTTAAGCTCATTATCAAGGACATATTCCTTGTCCTCGTAGCGAGTAATCATTCTGATGTTTCTGATCCATTCATTAAAGTTGGATCCATCAAAAGTGTCTTTCCCACACAAGTTCATAAGAGAAAAGGAGCCATTTGGATTAGAGCCTTAATAAAACACCGAAATGTAGTATTTAGGCTAGGACCCAATCACAATATATTATACTTAGAAGAGGTATGCCCAAGGTTGTAGAACTCGTTACTCGGTACCTGCTCGGCCGACTACCGAGTAGCGAGTACTCGGGAGTACTCAGGAGTACTCGGGAGTACTCAGGAGTACTCGGGGAGTACTCGGATTTTGTAATTCATGTAGTAACAGTTTTAGGGAAATTATATATGTCAAAATTATAAGTTAAAATCATAAGTTGATTGAAATATATAAAAAAATTAGATACATGTGAAAACATAAATACTAAAAAAAAACAAATAATGGTCTCACTTCGTGAATAATTACTAAAAATTTAAAATATATATGTAGTAATAATCACATGTGTGTATGTTAAATAATAAATCATTAAGTATATTATACATATTAATCACCGAGTTGACCGAGTTTTACAACATTGCTTAGTTCAGTAAGGGGTCGATCGGGGAGTACTCGAGATTCTGTAACTCGCGTCGGCAAGGGGCCGAGTAGCGAGTACTCAGAGGATTAATCGGCCAACTCGGCGAGTTTTACAACATTGGGTATGTCGTAATCTAAGTAATAACATGTTTGAAAGGTACGTGAATGACAATTCACCAATTTCCACCAAAGTCGAAATATTAAAATATTTAATTTGGTTCTTAGAAACTCCTAGATTCTTTTGAGATTCAATGAACTTTTCAAAGGCATGTTTCAATCTCGAGTGCGCCCTCCAAATTTTGTGACTACGATGCCGAGGATCACAAAATGAGGTGTGAAGTAACCATGCAAATTACTTGGTACCCTTAATAAATTACCCCTCAATCGATGTGCCGGTTAACCACAAACGCTCCATCAATACTATGATAAATATTAAGTCACCCTTTACCTACCTTGTTAAGTCCAAGTTAGTGTTCTGGTTAACCACACACGCCACTAATGACTTAGACAAAGTGTAAAGTGTAATTTCATGGATTAGCACCTTATTCACATTTTTCCTAAAGTAACTAAGATTGGGAAATTAATAAAACATTTAGTTACTTTATAATATTGATCATACTTTTAATGAGAATTTATAAGTCCTTGTAATACCCGTTCGGCTAACGACCCTCCACCAGTCAAGCAAGCGGTAGGTGAGAGTGGACACCCATTAAGTTGCCATTTTATAGGTAACAACCTTATACCCACCTTATAGACCGGCTTCGCGAATGAGGCGTACAAGCGGTAAGACAAATTTGTTCTTATACATACATACATATATATATATATATATATATATATATATATATATATATATATATATATATATAATATTATTAAATTATAATAATATAAGTATAAGGGTTGAATTTTAACTTTTAAAATTCTAAGGGTTGAAACTAAAGTTTTAACAAGGCTTTACTTGTTCCAAAACTTGAGGGAAAGTTTTGTAAACTTTCAAAACTTTTCATTTCTTGTAACTTATGAGTTTAATAGAATAATAAAAATGAAGACTCTTCATTTTTCTAACTCTTGTGTTCTTTTAATGGTTTTAATTCAAGTGTGACTCTTGGTTTTCCATAACTTGAGGACAAGATATGGACTACGTTAAAACACATTATGATCAAGAATTAATCCACCACATAGGTTACAAACAATTCCTATGATCATCTAAACATCATGAGAACAAGAACATGAATATGAACACTTTCATAAATCAAAATTACACTTAAATCTTTGTAACTTTTATAACTAGTTGTTGTAAATGAATTAGCAAAGACATTACACCATCTAAAACAAGTTTTCAAGTAACATAACAGTGTAGGGTAATGTTTCTAATCCATTTCTAGCAACTTAAGTCGAAAATCTGCACTCTGTCGACCCTACTCACCGAGTTCATGAACCTACTCGACGAGTAGGTTGAAGATACAAGCGAACTCGACGAGTCCCCCCATGGACTCAGCGAGTCCAGCAGTTAGACAATAATTTTTTCGACTTTTTTCAACTTTTTAGCACAAATAACAAACAAACAAGTCTAGGCTCTGATACCACTAATGGGTTTTGAGCATTCTAACACTTCCTAAGTGTACATGCAACCCTAATAACCTTGGATCTATGTTTGTCTAATTAGCACCTTATTCACATTTTTCCTAAAGTAACTAAGATTGGGAATTTAATAAAACATTCAGTTACTTTATTATATTCATCATACTTTTAATGAGAATTTCTAAGTCCTTGTCTTACCCGTTCGGCTAACGGCCCTCCACTAGTCAAGCAAGCGGTGGGTGAGAGTGGACACCCATTAAGTTGCCATTTTATAGGCAACAACCTTATACCCACCTTATAGACTAGCTTTGTGAATGAGGCGTACTAGCAGTAAGATGACTTTGATCATATACATATATATATATATATATATATATATATATATATATATATATATATATATATATATATATATATATATATATATATTGTAACATCCCGAAATAGCAAGAGTTGAGTGGAAGGGCTAAAAGTTTAATTTGGGAAAGAGTGACTCGGCGAGTCCATGGATGGACTCGGCGAGTAGAGTCGCGACTTGGTCGCGTGTTAAATAGCCGACTCGGCGAGTCAATGAGATGGACTCGGCGAGTAGGCGCTGAGTGGAGAAAACCCTAATTCTCGGGGGTGACCCCTATATAAAGAGCATTATGTTCCCTCCACAGCCTCTTTATCACCCCTTTGAGTCCCTGAAACCCTAAAATCGTGGAGAAGCACCATTGTTGAGTGGATTGTAGCTTGGATAAGTAATTGTTGAAGAAAGTTTGGAAAATTGAAGGTGTGGAGCAAGGGGCTTTGCTTGGAAAATTGAAAATTGAAGGTGTGGAGCAAGGGGCTTTGCTTGGAAAATTGAAGGTGTGGAGCAAGGGGCTTTGCTTGGAAAATTGAAAATTGTTGAAGAAAGTTTGGAAAATTGAAGGTGTGAAGTAATTGGGGTGTTCCTTTGAGGCAATATCTCGTTCTTAGGCTGTTGTTATCTTGTTTATTCATTTTGGGGTTTGAGGGAAGCTTATCTTGGGTTATGTTGGAGTCTAGATGTTAGATCTGAGGTTGCTACCTCAGATCTGGTATGAAAGAGAGTTGGAATGCAGGAAAGTCCCTGTGTTGAGTGTTGGTTGAAGCTATCTTGTCCCAAACCTTAGCCCTAATGTGCAAAATGCATAGATATCTTTGGATTCACGTAAAGTTTGCCACTTTACGTGATGGGTGAGTTGTAGGAGGCTAGACCTATGTTTTGGATCAATTTCATGGTCTGGAATGCTTCTGTATGGATTCAGACCGGTGGTACTCGGCGAGTCACATGGGTGGACTCGACGAGTTGCTTAAAGACGAGCTGAGACTCGACAAGTTAGAAGAACAACTCGGTGAGTTAGATGAAGATGGCCTGGAACTCGACGAGTTTTATGAACAACTCGGCGAGTAGATTGAAGATAGCCTTAGACTCGGCGAGTTTGTTCTTGGACTCGGCGAGTCTTGTTGAAGAGTCCAAATATTTTCTAGTTGAGTCGAGAACCGGAAAGTCAAGGGATTACTCGGTAAGTTGTGTGCGAGTGGACTCATCGTTGTTGGACTCGGCGAGTCTCGGGGCGACTCGGCGAGTTAGGTCGCGGATTGAGTGAAGTTTTGAGTATGGGAACTCGGCGAGTCATAGGGTTGACTCGGCGAGTAGGGTCAGTCAGGGGTTGACTTTGACCTAGTAATTGACCAAGGGTTAACCAGTGGTTTCCATGGGTATTTTGGTAATTGTTGATTATGGTTTTGAGTTCAGTGCATTGGTGGCTGTCCAGTGGTAGAGATCGTATCAGGGATCGGAGTAGCTTGGGCTATCTGTTCAGTCGACAATTTCGAGGTGATTTATCCTCACTATATCCATAGGGTTCAAGACACCAAGGCCGACCCTTTTATCGGATGGAAATCCGGGTAATTGTCTGTTGTATAATATTGCGGGATATGGTCCGGAAGGCATTACGTTATGGACCGGAAGGCATTATATGTTGTGGGCCGGAAGGCATTACATATTGCGGGCTGGAAGGCAATGTGATGTGGACCGGAAGATCATGGCCTGGAAAGGCGTATGTGCATAATTATTATGTGGCTGAGTCGTAGGGTGATGTTATGCTAGTGATCGGCTAGGTTGGTATCTTGGTTAGGGTAATGCTATGTTATGTGATCTGTTGATCGATTTGCAAACTGTGAACTGCTATATGATTACATGTTATGTGTATGGTTGTGTGGTATGGAGTGTAACCCGGTATGCATGGTTGTTCTATGTTCCATCATGATATGTATGCTTTTTATGTTGCGGGCCGGGAGGCGATATGTTAGGGGCCGGAAGGCAATGTGTTATGGGCCAGAAGGCATTACGCTATGGGCCGGAAGGCGATATGTTTTGGACCGGAAGGTTGTGGCTTGGAAGGGCGTATATGTGGTTGGTATTTTGGGGGTATCTCACTAAGGTTTCGGGCTTACAGTTGTGGTTTTTATGTTTTCAGGTTCTCTGGAGTCTGTGGCAAGGCAAAGGCGTGATCGTACCGTTCCTCGTGTTGGTGTTTTATGAAATGGACTTGGGAAATGCTCTGTTAAATAATGTATTGAAAACCTTTTTGTAACAATGTTATTAAAATAGATTGTTTTTGAAAAGTTTTAATTGTTTTGAAATTTTGGGTCGTTACATATATATATATATATATATATATATATATATATATATATATATATTATTAACTTATAATATTATAATTATAAGGGTTGAATTTTAACTTTTAAAATTGTAAGGGTTGGACTAAAGTTTAATATGACTTTACTTGTTCCAAAACTTAAGGGAAAGTTTTGTAAACTTTCAAAACTTTTCATTTCTTGTAACTTATGAGTAAAATAGAGTAATAAAAATGAAGAGTCTTCATTTTTCTAACTCTTGTGTTCTTTTGATGGTTTTAATTCAAGTGTGACTCTTGGTTTTCCATAACTTGAGGAAAAGTTATGGACTCCATTAAAACACATTATGATCAAGAATTAAACTACCACATAGGTTACAAATAATTCATATGATCATCTAAACATCATAAGATCAAGAACATGAATATGAACACTTTCATGAATTAAAAAAATTACACATAAAACTTTGTAATTTTGATAACAAGTTTTTGTAAATGGATTAGCAAAGACATTACACCATCTAAAACGATTTTTCAAGTACCAAAAAAGTTCAGGGTAATGTTTCTAGTCCATTTCCAGCAACTAAAGTCGAAAATATGCACTCTGTCGCTTCTACTCATCGAGTGCATAAACCTACTTGCCGACTAGGTTGAAGATACACATGAACTCAGCGAGTCCCCCCATGGAATCGGCGAGTTCAACTAGCAGACAATAAGTTTTTTGACTTCTTCAAATATATTGCATCAAGTATCAAACAAACAAACCTGACTCTAATAGCACTGATGGGTTTTGAGCATTCTAACACTTCCTAAGTGTACATGCAACCCTAATAAACCTTGGATCTATGTTTGTCTAAGATACATGCATATAATTATTTTTCTAAGGTTCATATCCTAACTAGCATGGCATGGGGAACATGCATCAAATAAAGCTAGTAGAAATACTTACCTTGTAATAGTAGTTGATTGCTTGGAGTTTTAGAGCCTAGCACCAATAGTGTGAATGCCTCTAATGGAAATCACAAATCACCACAAACTTGGAACTTTGAGAGAATAGTCACTACTATGTTGAAATCGGCCCTCACCTCAACTAGTGTCAACTAGTGTGATTTCAAGAACCAAAGCCTCCTTTATATAGTGTGGTGGATTAGGGTTACATCCATGTAAACCCTAATACCCATGTCTCTTCATTTCCATGAGATCCATGGGTTAAATCTCCATGGAGTATCCATGGACTTTTCCATGCAAGCCTAGCCCATTCCAAATAAGCATTAGCCCACACTATATAAGTATAGAAGCCCATATTTAGTTAGTAATATCTTTGATCTCTAAATTAATCCTAGATTAATTATAGATCAATACAAATTAAATAATATGATCTTATATTAATATATTAGAACATATAATATATTAATAAATCATAACTTGTACTATTCTCAAATATTATCCATAAATTGTTCGGCTGAAGTGCAACCCAAATGGACCATGTCGGGTCGGGTCAAGTACATACCAAATATAGTTATGGACTTAGACACTATATCCAACAACTCTAAGTCCACAACCAAACAAGGAATAGTAAACATAGTGTATTATCACTCCTAAGTGCTTCAAACCTTACTTATATAACTATATATGTATTGGACATGATTTGACAATATACGAATTTATAGAATTGAAAGTAAATATTTGGAAACTAAAACTAAGTTTTATTAAAAGTTTAACATGTAAAAGTGTTTGATAATCATTTGCAAGTAGCTTTGTTGACAAAACAGTTTAAAGTATAGTAAATTCGTTTGAGTGTTAGTTATTAATCACATGTGATTGATATAATAAGTTTTATGATTCAACTTGTATTCCCCTCATAAAAGAATTTAAAAAACATTTAAAAGATTTATTACGCGGTATGAACACACCTGTTGTGACTGATGCGACTGTAGGATCGGTTTAGGAAGTTGAGTGTCAATCGCAGACTTGAGCACAAACGGATCCTATTACCCGTATAACGACATATATATATATATATATATGTATATATATATATATATATATATATATATATATATATGTATACAATTAGTGCTTGAAACAACTAATTATTGAATTGGGACCACCTTAGGGACTACTAAACACTTATATTGAAATGTTACAACCATATATACTTGTATATGAGGGGTATATAGCTATACAAGGGAGTGTATGGTCAAATACACCATATTAGTGTGTGTGCGGAAGGGTGTGCGACCAGTATGGGTGTGCGGATGCACACTCCCAATAAAGTGTCTCAAAACATATTTTGAGGCCTTAGGACTCATCTAGGAAGGTTTCTTACTTCATGTTCTAGCCATAAATGGAGTTTGTTGCCATTTTAAGACCTAAAAAGAGTGTGTATGGTTTCCCATGGTATGTGTGGCTGTACACATGGTGTGTACGGCCCTACATACCTGAAGATCATAAGAAATGGTGTTTTTCAGGTATATCTTCAAGTGTTCTGGGCCTAAAACAAGTTATAACAAGTATATACACGTTATAGAGGGTTGAAATGGATGATTAGGGTCCAAAACTTAGTATGCATTCTTGGTGTTCTTAGAGAACTTGTTGGGTTTTGAGCATTCTAACACTCCTGTGGTGTACATGCAACATGCAAATAAGAACTTTCCAAGGCTTTAATCCTAACTAGCATATTATGAAGTTTTAATACTACAAAGTACTAGTTAGATGACATACATTTTGATGTAGTTTGATGTCTTCAAGCTTTAAGAGCTTAGCCCCAATAGTGTGGAAGCCTTAATTGGAATCACAAATCACCAAAACACCTTGGAAGACTTTAGAGAATATGGATACTTGGTTCTCTCTATTGAAATCGGCTAGCCCTTCTTAGTGTACCACACTAGTGCCAATTTCACCAACCAATGACATCTTTATATAGTACGGAGACTAGGGTTAAACCCATGACCTTTCATTTCATATGATCCATGGGTAAACACTCCATGGACTATCCATGAAACCTTAGCCCAACTTAAATGAACTTGGCTAATTCGATATATATAAGAGTCCATATTTAATTAGTTCATTTTGATCACTTAATTAATTCTAAATTAATTCTTGATCAATAATAATTAAATAATATGTTTCCATATTAATATATTAGAACTTATAATATACTAATATTAATCATAAATATACTATTCTCAAAAGACTATCCATATAAATTGTGTTGGTGAAGTGCAACCCAAATGGACCATGTCGGGTCGGGTCAAGTACATACCAAATATAGTTATGGAATTAGACAATAATCCAATAGTCTTCCACTTGGATAAGTCTAAAACTATTATTGAGTATGAATTCAAAACATAACTGACAATCGTAGCTCTTAAAGCCGCTGTCGAACTCTGATCTTGTCAACGAACTTGTCGCTTAGATAAGGGATCATATATTCGTCCATTCTAGATATCATATGGACTGAGACATGGATTATAATCATTCTCTCCGTCCATTTGTTGTTTCCCGATTTTCGATTCATGACGACTGACTAATTGAACAAATCAAATGAGTCCTGGCTTGGCCAAGCACTCACATGTGTCATCATTAAATCATCGAGGGGCCCACCGATATCGCTTTTATCCCGAAGATAGAGGAATGGATAAACTTCTACTCATATGGCTTGTTCTGCTACTTTTTGAATCATACACAAAGGCAAGTTTTATAACACCGAGTTACCAAATGTGTTTTCGTGCAATCAATGTACAACCAACTCATAGTAACAACTCATATCTATAGGTTTGAAGAATATAAGATATTATCGTCTCATTATCAATCGTGATAAAATCCATGAAGTGATTCCAATGAGCGCGGGTTGAATCCAATACTCAGAACTATGAGCACTCATGAGTGTTGTAGCCCTTTGTCCAACATCGTAGACCTCTACAAGACAACCCATGATAGTCTTGATTCATATCTACTTCCAACATATAACCGACTGTGGATGGTTTGAATAACTTAGTCATTATGGAAGAATTAACTAGTTTATTCTGGAAGTCAAAACATGCAAATTGAAACACAAGAATAAATTAATCAGATATGGTATCAAACCCTATGAATATAAATAAACACTTTTATTTATCACCATATTGATTACTCATTATTCATTGTGTCGGTTTTATCAACTTTATACTTGAATTAAAACACTAGTTGTACCATGCTCCAAGCATGTACACTATGTTTTCTAAACACTAGTCATGCCACACACCAAGTATGCATACTATGTTTGCCTCTGATCTTTACTTTGTCAAAATAGATCAATTGAGCATAACTCCAATGATCATCTTTGCACGGTCCCAAACCCTTAATGGAAATGCAAGAATTCTAAATTCATGCCATTTACTGAAATCTGTTGGATTCTAAACTTATATGCATTGATCCTGTTGTAATGATTATGCACAAATTCAACCAGACTTGACAACAATCATTACAGAGTATTTCAATGGAGATCAACTCCTTGGAAACATCCTTCTTGCATTAAGTTTCCTAATCTTACATATTGAATACTTTCTAACTTTGAACCATTTCCATATTCCATTTTGACTATCTCTTCCAAACAAGAGTTGCCTCTTTTCAGACTATGTCAATATGGTCCTTCCAAAGTCAACAATATACTTCCAACTATCCTTGAGCAACCAATCCTTGGTAAACCTTAGATTGACCTCAACAATTGCTTAATCATTTTAGTCATATCCAATTCTAGACCTTTTCCCTTCTTAATCCCCCGGGCATTTGAATTTTTTTAGAAAGGATGAATATAGCACATGTAATCGATCCTATATCCAAAGTATATGGGACACGATTCATGATGTCTCACATAAAGACTAAACCAGTCTTTTGCTATAATATTTCCATTTCTATTTGCCAAGTTCTCATAATTCAGATTATGAAAAGGGATACCGTAATCATAATCAAATTTTAGAACGCAAATAATGGACCCATATATAGATTTTCCTAATGTTAAGCCATTCCAACATGAAATTCATATATATTCTTGACTAAATACGATTAAAACCTCAATCTAAGCTTTTAGAATTGAGATGAAGTACAATATCCTCTCCCTTAATTATAGCAAACCAACTCTTTCCCAATTGAGACCTTTTGTTTTTCTATAATTAACATTGCTAACTTGCAACCTTAATCATAATTACCTCCCACTACCATGATGATTAGTAGCATAACACTTATGCTCCCACTAGCTTTGAAATTTACCCAGAAATCAACTGGACTTCTAGAAATCACTACTTTATTGACTTTCTTACCAAAGTTCAGATTTTTGATACTAGATTTCTTTGATAAAACTTTATCAAAATCATACACCTTGCCTTAGATAGCACACTTGTGTCTCTGAATATTTTTAAGAACTATGAACAAGGGATGCCGTAGTCATAGTCTCGATTGTTTAGACCTTTGCCACTTCTCACAAGTCCAGGTTAGTGTGCCGGTAAACAACACACGCTCCACTAACGACTTTGAGAATGCAAATATTACAATGGCTATCTAGCTAAAATCTACTTAGTGAAAGAGTTTCCTCACCATCATTTTCATGAATCGGAGAGAAACCTTATGACACTTAGATTTACTCGTGTATGTGTTCTTATCCATGTGAATTGTCAAAACCATAGTCACAAGAGAAGGATAATGACAAATCCAAACTCATATGGATTGACTCAATCTTGATTTCTTGCCACCTGGCAGCTCAAGGGCCTGCCATTGCTTCCAAGTTGTTGTGCAACCAATTTAGAACTCTAAAAACTCATATGCACAGCAAAATTTAACTAGAATGGGCATAAAATTGGTCAACATGATAGGTTGTAAACCTCAAGTCGTGTGCTAGTGAAGAACTTCAGGTTTTATTCTTGATTAGTTCTTGAGACTTTCAAGACCTTTAAGACTCCCACTGTCCTCTTGACCTATAAGACTCCCTTGTCAAACATCCAAGAGATAGTGCGGATTCTAATCAAGACAAACACTTCACACAATTAGCCTTAGTTGTTCTTTGTTTTATCCAAAACATCACAACTTACCAATTTCAAATGCACAAGAGTAGAAAACTTTTACTCTTACATTTGACAAGTGTTTTAAACGTTCTTTAAGGCATATCACTTAAATTACAATCTTGGAGTATAACTCTAAGACTTGTATTGGAATGAAGTATGATTCATCTTCTTGATTTACCCACTTCAACAATTCAAGATTCTTCTTCTTAGTCATAAGAATCCACTAAGATTCCCTTAGCGAAATAATTGTGCTATGGTTTCTTAATCATTAAGATGATCACAAAACTGATACCAAAGTAATCTCCCATCTTTTCAGATGTGAGAAACTTTTATCTTTCTGCCTAATTTGATTCTTCTTATTCGCTCTGCCATACATTGGAACCTTTTCCAATGTCTCATAATTAAAATTAAGTTTGTAAGTATAACCATATTTACTGAGCTTTAGTAAATTATGAGGAATAATCTTATCGATCTTTTGTGGTGGACTTGACCAGTGCACAAGAATGTGTACTCGATCCCTTAGTCCATTACTTGACTCACGCATCCATGTGAACAAGTAAGAGTCTTAGTTTTCCAATACTTGGAAGTTCTCATTCATCATGCTATATGACTTGCATGATTCCAAGTTCCGGTCCAATTGAAACTTGGGTGATGAGAATATTTTCTTATTTGGTAAATTTAGACATTACCACAACTGAAAGAATCAATTTCCTATTTCCACTCTTGCTATTAATGGAATCATATAAGCAACAATTTTCCTCAAATACCATTGTAAGGATATTTTAAAATAAATAAAATAATTTTTTTTCTTTTATTTTCAAACTTTTGCGGAAAAACTTATCCTTACAATCCATATGAAACCTTGTTGTTATCTATTCCTAAGCAATATCTCATAACTCCTAAGAAGTAGCTCAACAATCCGATCTTCAAACTGCGTGATAGAAATCCATCTACTCTATCAGATTCAACATATTCTTTCTTTAAGTTTCTTCCCTTTTCTTTGATTCTTAAAACAACACCATGTGACCCAGTCACATCATGTATCAAGAATCTCATAATAGAAACTTAGCAGAGTTAGATAGTAAACTTTACCTGAAGTAGAGTCAAACTTATCGACTTTAACATCCTTAGGTAAATTTGGAAGCTTCGCAACTAATGACCCTTCCTTTGGCAATATAAACATATGGACCCTTTGATAATGGTACACGAGACTATCTCAGATTTAGCCTTTTTCTTTACCATTTGGTCAACCGAGTTGACTATGGCCGATCACTTTCCACTGGGAAGAGAGAGCTTTACTAGATATCCAATGTCATCATTGTCAATGTCCATAAAGTTTTCGGAAGTTGATCTTAGCAAATAGATAATATCATTAAGGGTCTTATCATAGTCTGTTTCATAGGTGTTCTAAAAGACCTCACTATGTGACTTAGAAAGTAGTTGAACCACCAACTTTCTCAAGACTTTGACACCCAACTCTCCCAGCTTGTCAATATGTGACTACATCTCCATGATATGATCACACCTAGACCTTGCCTTGCCAATAGGGCTTGAGTGACCTTGAACTTGTGGGTTAGGGAGAATAATTGGAGGAGGTTAAAGAAGTATGATTTCCAAAGGACATCATCTTCATTTAGGAAAGCTTGTTTCAAGAGATTTGGGAAGATCATAGATGTCTAGACCAGACATCTTTTAGGATATATTCAAGATAGTTAATCTTAAGTCCATGATATGACACCCAATATGAAATATTAAGGCTAGGACCCAACAAACTATTTTATAACTTAGAAGAGGGATGTCGTAATCCAAGCTATAAAATATTTGAAGGTAGGTGAATGACGATTCACCGATTTCCACCAAGATAAACGAAATGTATGATTAGGTTTTAATTGGATTTGAAAATCCTTGATCTTTTGAGATTCATTGAACTGTTCAATGGTAGGTTGCAATCTCGAGTGTGCCCTTCAGGTTTTGTGACTGGGATGCCGAGGATCACAAAACTATGTGTGAAGTAACCATGGAAATTACTTGGTACCCTTAAGTGTTTGCCCCTTAATCAATTTGCCGGTTAACCACACGCTCCATCGATATTATGATAAACATTAAGTTACCCTTTGCCTACCTTGTTAAATACAAGTTATTGTGCCGGTTAACCACACACGTTCCACTAACCGACTTAAACAAAGTGTAAAGTGTAATTTCATGGATTAGCACCTTATTCACATTTTCCTAAGTAACTAAGATTGGGTATTATTAAGAGTTTAGTTACTTAGTATCTATCATTAATAGTTTTAATGAAGGGAGAATTATAGTCCTATCAAACCCGTTCGGCTAACGACCCTCCACCGGTCAAGGAAGCGGTGGGTGAGAGTGGACACCCATTAAACTGTCATTTTATAGGCAGTAACCTTATACCCCCCCTTATAGAGCGGCTTTGTGAATGAGGTCTACAAATGGTAAGACTGACTTTACTCTTATTCATATATATAAATATTATTAACTTATAATATTATAAAGTATAAGGTTTGACTTTTAACTTTTAAAATTCTAAGGGCTAACTTGGAATTAAAGTATTCATAAGATAACACTTTTTCAAATTCCAAAACTTGAGGGCAAGTTTTGAAATTATTCAAAACTAATTAATTCCATAACTTATGTGTTTAAAGTAGTTTTAATCCAAAAACTCTTCAAGTTCCATAACTTGAAGACAAGTTATGGAAGACTTTAAAATTAATAAAAGAATGTATGTTTTCTTTATTTTATAACTTAGGGAATTATTAAGGTTACACACTTTATTGTTTAATGAAGTTATGGATTCATAAATACAATTAATGATGACAAGACTCTTCACTTTTTGTAAACATTGCCAACTTTTATGAGTTTTATGGAACATAAATGTGACTTTTCATATAACTTGAGGACAGGTTATAAATACACATTTAGAATCAACTCTTAGATTATTTTGGATTGAAAACAACTATTTCACTCAACTTTTCTTTTAATCTAAGCAACTCATAAGAACAAGATAATTCAAATCATACTTTTTCATGTAATTAGTCTAAACCTTAAACTAATACAAAACATGAATCTATTGACAATTATCTTTGAAATTGGATTAGCATGAACATTACCACATCAAAAACAAGTTTATAAGTCCAAAAACATCTTAGGGTAATGTTCCTAGTCCAATTTCAGCCAAAACAATCGATTTATGCTGTTTGGGGGTCCAACTCGTCGAGTGCATGAACCAACTTGGCGAGTTGGATCGATTTGATCACTTTTTATGCATGCACTTGCCGAGTCTCCTGATGGACTCGCCAAGTCTGATGGTCAGATAGCAAACAACTTCGATTTTTTAAGCAATTTTGCAAGCCTTGGCTCTAATACCACTATTGGGTTTTGAGCATTCTAACACTCCTACGGTGTCCATGCAACCCTATAAACCTTGGATCAATATTTTCTCTATTATACATGCAAATAAGAACTTTCCAAGGCTTTAATCCTAACTAGCATATTATGAAGTTCTTATACTACAAAGTACTAGTTAGATGACATACCTTTTGATATAGCTTGATGTCTTCAAGATTTAAGAGCTTAGCCCCAATAGTGTGGAAGCCTCAAGTGGAATCAAAAATCACCAAAACACCTTGGAAGACTTTAAAGAATATGGATACTTGGTTCTCTCTAGTGAAATCGGCTAGCCTTTCTTAGTGTACCACACTAGTGCCAAGTTCACCAATCAATGACATCTTTATATAATATGGAGACTAGGGTTAAACCCATGACCTTTCATTTGATATGATCCATGGGTAAACAGTCCATGGACTATCCTTGAAAGCTTAGCCCAACCTAAATGAACTTGGCCCATTCCATATATATAAGAGTCCATATTTAATTAGTTCATTTTGATCACTTAATTAATTCCAAATTAATTCTTGATCAATACTAATTAAATAATATGATTCCATATTAATATATTAGAACTTATAATATATTAATATTAATCATAAATATACTACTCTCAAAAGACTATCCATATAAATATTGTTGGCGAAGTGCAACCCAAATGGACCATGCCGGGTCCGGTCAAGTACATACCAAATATAGTTATGGACTTAGACATTAATCCAACATATCTAACACCAAATCACTTGTTTTCATGGATCAAAGTAAGGAAGAAGGCTAGTTATGTTCAAGTATCAACAAATCAAAGGAAGGATTACCTACTTTTATGAAGATCAAGATGAAGATTGGGATGGTACTTGAGAGAAAAACGTGTTCCAGCTTTGAAGGAGTGTAAAAAGTGTTCAAAAATGGCTAAGTGTGGTATGTATAGTTAAGAGTGTGTGGCTGGGATGGGTGTGCGACCATACACACCTGTGTCTACCGTACACTCAAGTGTGCGGCCACACACTCCATATGTTGGAGTGTTTGGCCTGAGTTCGCTTGATATACATCATGTTTTCCCATTTCTAGGCTCTAACTTGATTGTACTAGGTTTAGAACACTTGAATAGCCCCTAAACAATGTTAAAAGATACAAAACAAGTCTAACTTTGATTGAACTGATTTAATGTTCGAGGTAGAAATTTTGGGTTGTCACATCATCCCCACGTTAGAGAGAATTTCGTCCCGAAATTAGAGTTTAAGCAATAACTAGTTACAATTTAACTATGCGAAAAGTTGAGGATATTTCAGTTTCATTTGATCCTCGCGCTCCGAAGTAAATTCAAGTCCTCGCTTGGTGTTCCGGCGAACCTTCACTATTGGGATAGGACTTTGTTTCATTTGCTTGACCCCTCGGTCCATTATCTCTACGGGTTCTTCCACGAAGTTGAGGCTCTTGTTGATCTCGATCTCGTCGAGTGGGATTACAAGAGTCTCATTAGATAGACACTTTTTCAAGTTCTAGAAGTGGAAAGTAGAATGTACGTTACTAAGTTCGTGGGGTAGGTTAAGTTTATAAGCTAGAGGGACAAATCTAGCCAGAATCTCGAAAGGCCCTATGTACCTTGGACTGAGATTCCCACACTTTATGGAGCGTATCAAGCCCTTCCAGGGTGAGACTTTCAAAAGAACGTGGTCTCCCACCTGGAATTCCAAAGGTTTCCTTCGTTTCTTTTCATAGCTTTTCTGTTGGTCTCTAGAGGCTTTCAATCGTTCATGAATCTAGATAATATTCTCTGTCATTTCCCAAATGATTTCTGGACCTGTGAGAGTGGTATCAGGAACTCATCCTTTAGCTAACTGGGTGTCACCTACCTCAGCCAAACATAGACAGGATCTGCACTTCCGACTGCCAGAACCTTGAAATGAATCTACTATCTCTATCGGAGATAATGGATATAGGAACACCATGCAGTCATACGATATCCCTAATGTAAGTTCTTGTAAGCTTCTCCATCTTGTCAGTTTCTTTGATAGGTAGGAAGTGTGCGGACTTGGTCAATCTATCGATGATGACCCATATGGTATCAAGTCCACTCGTTGTCTTGGGAAACTTGGTTATTAAGTCCATAGTGATCCGCTTCCACTTCCATTCTGGTATCTCTGGTTGTTGTAGTAAACCGGAGGCTTTTTGGTATTTGACCTTGACCATTACGTAAGTAAGACACTTACTCATGAAGGTGGCAATTTCTACTTTCATGTTAGGCCACCAATATAACTTTTTAAGATCCTGATACATGTTATCTGAACCCAGGTGGACAGAATACTTAGTGTTGTGTTTCTCGGTCATGACCAACTCTTGGAAGCCACCATGCTTCGGTGTCTAGATCCGGTCCATGAGATATAAGGATCCACCACCCTTGATTTCTAGATTCTTCTCCATCCCTCACAGGGATTCACCTGCCACATTTTCAGGTTTCAACGCTTCAAGCTGAGCCTCTTTAATTTGTGTGGATAGATGTGAATGGATAGTCATGGTCAATGATTTGACCCTTCGACCAGAATATTATTTCTGACTTAAGGCTTCTTCTACTATGTTGGCTTTACCCGGATGATAACGAATTTCGCGTAAGTAATCATTTAGTGGCTCGACCCACCGTCATTTTCTCATGTTGAGCTTCTTCTGATTGAATATGTGTTGTAAACTCTTGTTGTATGTATAGATAGTGCTTTTCGTAGCATACAGATAGTGTGTCCAGATCTTCAGGGAAAACACAACTGCTTCTAGCTCAAGATCATGTGTGGTGTAGTTGACTTCGTATGTCTTCAGCTGTCTCGAGGCATAGGCGATGACCTTACCTCATTGCATCAGAACACAGCCAAGCCCCTGGTTGGATGCATTGCAGCATTCAACGAAGTCTTCTATCTCCTCGGGGAGGGATAATATTGGTGTGGTGCATAAGGCTCGCTTCAGTGTTTGAAATTGTTTTTCTTGTTTCTCTTCCTAGTCAAAGGCCACGCCTTTCTGGGTCAGTGTTGAAGAGGTTTCGTGATCCGTGAGAAGTTTTGTATGAATTTGCGGTAGTAGCCAGCGAGACCTAGAAATTGACAAATTTCTCTAGGCATCTTTGGTGCTGACCAGTTCTCAATTGCTTTAATTTTTTAAGGGTCCACGTGGATTCTGTCACACCCCAAAACCAATGGCGGAAACGTTCCGGGGCGAAGGACGTCATGCGTAGTATCACAACCATTATACATAGTAAGCAAAGTAAACACAACCATTACATTACATATGAATATTTACATTTGTTTAAAAGTAAGGAAATACATGTTTTATATTATACATCAGTTTGAACAAAAGTAAAACCGAGACTTCTATGCGCTCCGTCTTCTCCAAAAGAATGTGGGATACCTATCTAACGAGAACCTGAGAATACAAGAAGTTTCAAAATATCAGGATAAAACCGATGAGTTCATAAGCGGTTTGTTTCTAGTAAAAGAATAGGTTTCCTTTGTTTTTATGAAAAATTGTCTCCCAAGAAAATCCCATATTTTCTTATAAAAGTAGTTTGGTTATTCATTTGTTAAACAGCCTGTTCATGAAAAGTAAAGACATCCCAGGAAAAACCCTTATTTTCCTTAAAAGTTGGTTGTTGGTTATTGATCCGGAATGACGTGTACAAGTATCTACCGTTCTTGTATTGTTAAGTGAAGTTTCCATGAAAGCTTGGTTATCCTTGAAAAGTACATTAGTTTTAACGCGTATATAAAACTAATAAGTAGGTAGTGAACTAATTCCTAAAGGTATCACTGACACCCTCTAGTAATCAACACAATTATTACTTTAAGGTTAGTTCAGTAGATTCATTATTACTAAAAGTAAATCTCCATTATCTAAATTGCGAGTTCTATGACCATACAATAAACTAGATATGGCGCGTAATGGGGCGAGTATCATTTTATGACTTTCTGACCCGTAGTCCTGTCGGTCCCACTGTAGCTAGCAGCAAGGTATAGGGTAGTCAGCCCTGTATAGATCTATACACACAAGTCACATTCTCCCTCTAGGAGATTCTGGTTACAGGGTCGGTCCTCCACTCGCGTATCTTTGTGGAGTGTTACCGAGGATGTGTCTCCAATCTTAAGAATAACGAATTTACAAGTAATAATATGGAAAATCCCGTTTTATGAATGGCATGAAATCCTTTGTGAAATATAAAATATATCCTTTTATAATGAATTTCACAAGTTTTCCTTGTTTTAGTTTCGAAAACAAACTCTACAAGTTAATTTCTTAATCGGTTGATAAATCGGTTTTGTGTGTTAGAAGCATGTTGAACATGTAACTATTTTATACGAAATAATAAGTTTTGAGTACAATTTCACTTGTACTTTTTCTTGTATTACTCCCCAGAAAACACGAAAAACTCGGAAAAAGGTGTAGGGGTATGAACTCACCTGACGTGGGTGTGCCTGGTAGGACGCTAAGTGTCAATTTAGGACTTGAACACACATGAGGATCCTATGTAACATGAAGTGATACACAATTGTATCTAATTAGACATTGAACACCTAATTAAGTAAGATAATACACTCCGATGCACGATGTATCTAAGGAGTGTAGGGCCTTGATAAGGAGTTTACTCTTCAAGTGTAAACCCTTAGTGGTGTTTACGGCCCAAAGACCATATCCCCTATGAGTTTACGGCCGTAAACTCATGGGTGGGGTGTTTTTGGGTGCTAAGGGTTATGGAAGTGTTTGGGACTTGGAAAGACCCTTGGATAGAGTTTACGGTTTATGAATGTGCTCTTTGTGAGTTTACTGCCGTAAACACATGAGTTTACGACCGTAAACTCATGCTTGACCCATTCTTGCATAATTTTGGATTTCAAATGAAAGGGTACCAGGTTCTAGGCACTTATGCAAGCTTTTGGAGGTGTTTAAGGGAATTTTAACACCTTAAAAAGGTGTTTACGGTTCATGAATGTTCATGGACCGTAAACTCATGTTTACTCCCATAAAGACATGATTTTGGGGTTCTAAGTTCATGCATGCAAGTTTCTAAGTCATAGATAAGCATTAGAAGGGTTTTGGAGGGGTTTTGGGGCTTCAAAACCCCCTTATGGGAGTTTACGGTTTTGGGAGGTGTTCCCCAACCGTAAAAACAAGTTTTTGAGGTATTTGGATGATTCAACCCCGAATTTTCATGGATACAAAGCTAAACAACAAGCTAGGAAGGATTATTTACTATTTTGGGGCTTGAATAAGGTGTTGCTTGACCAAAATCCAACTTGTAGAGAGAGAGAGAGTAGAGAGAGAAAGCTTTAGGAGTGTGAAAAGGCTCAAATGAAGGCCACTCAACCCTTATATAGGGTGAGTTTACTACCCAAGTGTGTTTACCGCCAGAGTTTACTACCCAAGTTTACCGCCGGAGTTTACTGCTCGGAGTTTACCGCCCGGAGTTTACCACCCGAAGTTTACCGCCATAGTTTACCGTCTTGAGTTTATCGCCAGGTTTTACTGCCCGGAGTTTATTGCCAGCGTTTACCACCCAAAGTTTATAGCCCGGAGTTTACCGCCGTAAACTCAATGTTTACGGCCGTAAAATCCATCTTATCGAGTTTATGGCATGGTTTTTGATGTTAGGACTTTAGTGGCGGTTTTCTAACACTTGATCCTTAAGTGTAGTCGGCTCGAAATACTAATATGGACTCTAAATTGGGCTAACAGATGGCGGAAACGAATTTGATTTTCAAATGAAGTTATAGACTGGTGAAATTATATATACGAAATATTCGGTTTGTCACATATTCCTTCTTCGCTTACCATGTGTCCTAAGAATTCAACTCTTCGAATCCAAAATTCACCTTTCGAGAACTTCGCATAGATCTTCTCCGATCGTAAAGTTCATAGAAGTTGTCGTAGATGATCACTATGCTCCTACTTACTTCAAGAGTAGATCAGTTTGTCGTCAATGAAGATGATGACGAACTGATCCAAGTAAGGATGACATACTCTATTAATTAATTCCATGAATATTGCGGGCGAATTAGTCAATCCGAATGGCATCATCACGAACTCGTAATGTTCGTAACAAGTTCGGAAAGCTATCTTCAGAACATCCTCCTCTAGCACTCGTAACTGGTGATATCCGGATTGTAGATCATCTATGCGAGGCAGAGGGTAATGATTCTTGATCGTGAGTTTGTTGAGTTCTCTGTAGTCGATACACATATGGAATGATCAATATTTCTTCTTAACAAACAAGACTGGTGCTCCCCATTGCGAGAAGCTAGGTCTGATAAAGCCCTTGCTGAGGAGTTCGTTAAGTTGACCGGACAGTTCCTGCATCTCAGCTGGTGCTAGACGATAGGGCGATTTGGCTACTGGGGTACATCCTGGAACTAAGTGGATTCAGAACTTGACTTGCCGTTCTGGAGGTAATCCTGGTAGTTATTCTGGAAAGGTGTCGGGAAAGTTGCTCACTACCAGGATGTTGTTAAGGTCTTTCGTTTCTAGACTCGTATCAACAACGTGAGCAAGGAACACACGACATTCCTTAAGTAGGTACTTCTATGCTTGAATACTTGAGATGATACGAAGACTCATGACGGGTTTGTCACCATAGATAATAAGGGTTTCGTCAGATGGGAGGTTTAGACAGGCTGCTTTCTTGTAGCATATGATGTCGGCAAGATGAAGACTTAACCAATCCATGCCGATTATAACGTCGAAACTTTTAATTGATACCTGCATGAGGTCGATTGAAAAGTTATGGCTATCCAAAGTTAGGGTACATCCTATGTATATACGGCTAGTGCTCTCAGTTTTCCCGTTAGCCATTTCAACAGGGAATGGTTCCTTAAGTGTGCGTGGTTTTTGTTCAAGTATGCGTGCAAACTTCTGGTTTATGAAACTTCTCTCTGCCCCACTATCAAATAGTATGCATGCATAAGAGTTTTCAAAGAGAAACGTACCAGTCACCACCGTAGGGTCAGCAATTGCTTCTCCGTGGCCTATAGCTAGAACTCTTCTCTCTCCACTAGTGTTTCTTGCCTTGGGGCAGTCCTTTTTGTAGTGGCCCACTTCGTCACATCCATAGCATGACTACGTCACACCAGCACTAGGGATCTGGTTGATTTGCCTTGTCGGGGATCTGCAAAAGCGGATAGTGTGTCCCTTCTTGTTGTAGTTAGACCATTGCAATTCCCGGTAGAGTCCATTGTGGTGGAAACTGCATTTGTTTCACTTAGGCAAGTTTCTAGAATACTGCTTTGCCGGAGCAGTAGCGAGATGTCGTATCGCGACATGAACCGCCACAACCTGTTGCTTTTTGGCAGCTTTCTATTTCTTCTTGTCATCCCAGAACTTCCGCTTGTTGTCAGCGGCTTTGGAGGGTTCTGAGATGGCTTAGGTTGTTTTCGATGATGGGGATTAGACTCCATGATCGATGGGTGGCTGTAAAAATCATTTGGCACTGTAGAAGGTAGCAGGGAATGAAGATAAGACATTTCCCTGATATGGAGGCACCAACCCCTAGGTCTACCTTTTGATTTTCTTTCCCTCTGTAGGAACCATGTTGGGACAGAGGGCCACTAGTTCGCTGAATTTGGCGGTATAAGCGACTATGTTAGAGCCCTTCATGATTAGGATCCATAGCTCCTGTTCCAACTTCTACATTTCGCCCCTCGGTCAGTACTCCTCAATCATGAGGTCTTTCAGAGTTTCCTATCCCATATCATTTGCCACTATGCGAGTTAGTGACTTGACATGGCTATTCCACCATGTCAGGGCTTTCTCCTCGAAGGTGCAAGCAACAAACTTAACCTTGATCCATGTTGGACAGGAGCAGATCATATAAATAGATGTACTACTTAAGATAATTATAATACGATCCTCAGTAGTTACTTCATTACATGAATAGTGCATACCAGTTATATAAAATGAAAGTAGGATATACCTTCGAAGAAGTAACCCCAACTCAATATCCACAACCAAACAAGGAACATGAACTAAAGCAAAGATCGCACATTCTAAGTCTGTGACACCTTAATCTCATATAACCTTAGTTTATTAACTTAGCAACTACTGAACTACTAGTAAAGATCTTTTTAGTTCTCAGAAATTAATTATAGTAACACAAAATACTCCTATAGTATTTTAAGTTCATGTTTTGTTCTAATGTTATCATTGTAATATTGTTGGTAAGTTTTTAGACTTGTTGCAACACCACAACCATTCTTAGGCACATGCTAGTCACTCCTCGAAAAATATAGTTGATCAGGCTATATCCTCCTAGATTTTAGTATATGTCTCTAAGCCTAATTGTGTTGTTAAACAATCGTAATACTTTTGTTCTGTCCTAGTTACACTGATTTTAGTTTGAATGCAAGTATGTATACTTAGTTAAATATTTTATTATTTGGAAGTATAAACTCTTGGTCAGAGTATTTTAATCTCGTTGTGTTTATAGTTTGTATATCTTTTATGGGTTGATATACTCAATTCACTATAAACAATGCTATGATACCAATCTGTCACACCCTAAAACCATGAACGACGGAAACGTTCTGGGGCGGAGGACGCCATGACTAGTATCACAACCCAGAATAATAGTAAACAAGCAAACAACATCATCCATTGCATTAATAATGTAATTTTAATACAAGTGTGTTTTGTGATTTATAATACACCAAACTATGAATCAAAATAAAAGATGAGTCTTCTATGGGCTCCATCTTCTCAAAAGTTGGCCTTGGTACCTGTCTAGTAATGACCTGAGAATATAAGTTATTTTTAAAGAGTTTATCAACATTAAAGCTAGTGAGTTCATAAGTATACTTTGTATGAAAATGTTTGAATGTAAGAGTACGTAAAATGTTTGTAGTAATTGTTTGTATCTCTTAGAAAATTCAATATTTTCCATTAAAAGCAGCCTTCTACCAAGGAATCAAATGTACTGTATGTTTGTTCATTGTAAAAGTGAGTATTTTCACAAATGTGGCTATCATTAGTGAAAATATAGTTTTTACATTACCCTTTATGTGAGGAGGTCACGAGGTAGATGTAATGAGAAAATAATAAAGTACTGTAGTATAATAATATTATAACTACTATTGTACTAACTATCTTAAGCCAATTGTTAATTAAGGTATAATGTGATGTAATTGTAACCATACTTGATCTACATAGTGAAACATAACGCTCGAAGACGTCGAGATGTTATGAAATTCATCACCTGAAGACATGCAGGTTCCACTGTAGCTAGTAGCAAGGTGTAGGACGTTCAGTCTAGTATAGATCTATACACGAATTCAAACTTTCCTTTCAGGAGACTCTGGATACAAGATGAGCCATGACGGAGATGCCATGCCCTGAAGTAGTGCCTCACATTTATGTTATAGTGTGTATGTAGTGTATGTACTAGTGTAGTGTATCTCACCCCAGATTCTGATCATAGTATGTTCTCTAGTATAGTATATAGTGTGTATGAATAGTATGTACTAGTGTATGTTCTCTCGGTGTAGTGAGTAGTATGTTCACCCTGACTCTCATTATAGTATGTTCCGTTGTATAGTGTAGTGTATGTATTTTTTATAGTATGTATTGACTCATGTATGAACTGAATCTTTGTATGTTTCATTGTACTATAAATAGTAAGTACTATACGTCTAAACTATACCTATTATAGTTTACTAGAATTGCTGTTTGTATAACTAACTGTATAGAAATAAGACAACCAACTTTTATGTCTATACATATATACATGATATATAACTAAGGATAAAACACCACTCGGACTAATAATAGGGTACTCGAAGTCCACAACCAAACAAGGAACAGGAAATAGTGTGTATTATTAGTCCTGAGTCCTTCAAACCTTACTTATATAACTATATATGCATTGGACATGATTTGACAAAATAAGAGTTTAAAGAATCGAAAGTAAAGATTTGGAAACTAAATATAAGTTTTATAAAGGGTTTAACATGTAAAATTGTTTGATAATTATTTGCAAGTAGCTTTGTTGACCAAACAATTTAAAGTATAGTAAATCCATTTGAGTGTTAGCTATTAATCGCATGTGATTGATATAATAACTAGTATGATTCAACCTGTATTCCCCCCCCCCCCCCCAATAAAAGCATTAAAAAATATATTTAGAATGTTTACGGTGTATGAACTCACCTGTTGTAAGTGATGCGACTATAGGATCGGTTTAGGAAGTTGAGTGTTAATCGTGGACTTGAGAAGAAACGGATCCTATTACCCATATAAGGACATATATATGTATACAATTAGTGCTTGAAACAACTAATTATTTAATTGGGACCACCTTAAGGACTAGTAAATAACTTATATTCAAGTGTTACAACCATATATACTTGTATCTGAAGGGTATATAGCTATACAAGGGAGTGTATGGTCAAAATACACCATATTAGTGTGTGTGTAGCCAAGGTGTATGGACAGGGTGTGTGTGCAGCCGAACACTCCCCATAAAGTGTGTCAAAATGTATTTTGAGGACTTAAGACTCATCTAGGAAGGTTTCTTACTTCATGTTCTAGCCATAAATGGAGTTTGTGGCCATTTTAAGACCTAAAAAGGGTGTGTAGGGTTGCACATGGTGTGTGTGGACGTACACATGATGTGTGCGGCCGTACACACTTGAAGATCGTGAGAAATGGGGTTTTTCAGGTATATCTTCAGGTGTTCTTGGCCTAAAACAAGTTCTAACAAGTATATACATGTTATATAGGCTTGAAATGGGTGATTATGGTCCAAAACTTATTGTGTGTTGTTGGTGTTCTTGGTGTTCTTGGATATCTAACACCCAAAAACATGTTTTCATGGATCAAAGTAGGGAAGAAGGATAGTTAAGTTCAAGTATGAACAAATCAAAGGAAGGATTACTTACTTTTATGAAGATCAAGATGAAGATTGGGATGGTGCTTGAGAGAAAAACATGTTCCCACTATGAAGGAGTGTAAAAAGTGTTCAAAAATTTCTAAGTGTGGTATATATAGGTAAGAGTGTGTGGTTGGGATGGGTGTGCAGCCGCACACACCTGTGTGTGGCCGTACACTCAAGTGTGCGGCTGCACACTCCATATATTGGAGTGTTTGGCCCGAGTTTGCTTGATATGCATCGTGTTATCCCATTTTTAGCATCCTACCTTGATTGTACTAGGTTTAGAACACTCACATAGACCCTAAACAATGTTAAAAGATAGAAAAACTAGTCAAACTTTTATTGAATTGATCTATTATTCGAGATAGAAATTTTGGGTTGTCACATCTTGTTATGGAGTTCTTTAGATGCCAAATAAAACTTTATTTTACTTTCCATTAGCCACAATCAATTATAATATAAATTTCATCATTTTAAAGTTCAGACGTAGATCGGTTTAAGAAGCGGTAAAAATCTTCATAAAATTTCCTTTTATACTAAAGACTTGAATGATGAACCAAAACTTGATAAACCAAAACTTGTATGGTAAAAGTAATATTTTGATATACCAAAAGTTTTCGATGCAAAATAGTCATTAGTTTTATGATTTGTCGTAATAAATCTATAAACCGATGTTAGTATTTTTTTAATAAAACTCTTATTTATTATAAAGACATAGAGTGTATAAAATGTTTAAACACCTTTTAAACCATTTCAAATATTTTAAATTTGGTTATTTATAAGTTTTATAATAAAACAATTTTCAACAAAAATGAATATTTAAGTGGTAGCCGGTAAAAATGTTTTTATAAATATCCATTTGTAGACATCTTATGGTATCTTTTAAATATTTTTTACTCAAAATCCAAGCGATATTATTTTATGATAAAATTTTATTTAATATGTAAAAACTTTTTGCATACATCAAACATAACATAAACATCACAAACGTGCATTAAAACATATGTGCATAAACCAACTGGTTACAATGACATTTTGTGAGCCAACAAAAAATGCCAAGTCTATTCCTAAAGGTAGAAAAGGTTCTTCAAAGGTAATAATTCAACAATGCAACACTTTTTAGAAAAAGGTTGCAAAAAGTGTTGCATTAGGTGGAACAAACCTTTTGCAATAGCCATCAGTGACAACTTTAGAGACACTTTTCAGAAAGCCGTCACTAAAGGGTTTTGAGCATTCTAACACTCCTAAGGTGTACATGAAACCCTAAATACCTTCGATCTATATTTTGACTATTATACATACAAACATTCATTTTCTAAGGTATTACCCTAAATAGCATACAAAACATTGATTCATGGGTAATAAAACAAGTTAGATAACATACCTTTTGTTGCAGCTTGTTGCTTGGAGCTTTAAGAGACTAGCACCAATAATGTGAATACCTTAAGTGGAAGCACAAATACCCACTAACATTTGGAAACTTGGAAGAGAACTCTTATGCTCACAAAATCGCCCACACTTCTTGCAAATACTCTAGGTGACAATTTTGATGAACCAAAGGGCTTCTTATATAGTGTGGTTACATTAGGGTTACACCATGTAAACCCTAATGAGCATGACTTTCCACATTCCTCATGATCCATGGGTTTTAACGTACATGGAGTATCCATGGGTCACCACATGGGTTAAGCACAACATAAAGAACCATGGATCATTAGCCTACATTATAAGAATGATTGATTTACACAATCAATCCCTATATATTTAATTAGTCTCTTTTTACCACAAATTAATTCCAAACTAATTCTTGATCAATACTAATTAAATAATATGATTTCATATTAATATATTATAACTTATAATATATTAATAAATCATAAATATCCTCTTTTCAAAAGTCCAAATTGTTTGGTGAAGTGCAAACTAAATGAACCATGCTAAATCGGGTCATGTTCGTATCAAATATAGTTATGGACTTAGACACCTTAACCAACAGTCTCCCACTTGGATAAGTCTAATAAATATAGTTGCAAGTACTACTTCAGAAACCGACCAACAATCGTTGCACTTAAAACCTTATGGGACTAAGACACGCTATTTCAGGGAAGTGAGCATATAATCCTCTGTTCTCAAGATATCAGCCAGACAAATACATGGAATAACATCATAGTTATTGTCCATCAGTTTGTTTCCCAATTTCTGATTTGTTTGAAATAGAACTTAATCGAGCAAATCAGTTTAGTTTTGACCAGGCCCGACACATAAGTCAAAATAAAATCATCAAGGGGCCCAAGATATCGCTTTAAATCCTCTAAGGACTAAAAGGAATAGATAAACTTTGACTCATATGCTTGTACTAATTATTCACCAAATCATACACAACACTATGTTTTATAACATCAAGTTACTGATGTGCTTTCGTACTATCAATGCACAATGAACTCATAGTCAACAACTCATATCTCTTGGTTTGAAGACTAATATAATATTATCATTTCGCGATCACTCAAAATGAATTCCATGAAGTGATACAAGTGAGTGTGGGTTTAATCCAATACTGAGAACTTATGAGCACTCATGAATATCATAGCAATGTGTAACCATTTCAGAAAATCTACAAGCCAAATTCATGATAGTCTTCATTCAATACCTACCTCCAAAGTATGATCGACAATGAATAGTTTGAATAATATTATTATTTTGGAAGTCAAAACATGCAAAATTCAAACAATAGTAAATAATTGACACAAGATAGTAACTTTACTCATAAATAAACAACAACTGTTATTTAATCATCAAATGTCACTTATGTTTTATCTATTATAAGTTTCTGAAATAACTTTCTAATCACTAACACTAATATCGTCTTTCAATCTGATAGGCCTCGCATGCTGCAAATGCTTAACCCTATTGAGTCCCTTTGTGAGGGGATCTGCTAGGTTTTCTTGTGACGATACCGTCTTTGCTACGAGGAGTCCTTCTTCTATCTTGTATCTTATGAAGTGATACTTTTTGTCAATGTGGTTGGATCTTCCATGATCCCTTGGTTCCTTTGCTAAGGCAACCGCATTGTCGTTGTCACAGAAAATCTCCATAGACTCCTTTATATCTGGTATAACTCCAAGGTATCAAATGATTTTCTTCAGCCATATCGCCTCCTTTGCCACTTCACTTGCTGCTATGTAATATGATTCGCATGTTGAACCAGCTACGGTCTCGTGCTTGGAAATTTTCTAAGTTATTGCTCCTCCATTCAAGGTAAATACCTAGCCCGATTGAGAGCGGAAATTATCTTTGTCGGTTTGAAAGCTTGCATCACTATACCCTGTTAGTCTCAAGTCATCACTCCAACCAATGATGAGAACCTAGTGATTAGTCCTTCACAGGCACTTGAAAATATTCTTTACCACAGTCTAGTGAGCCTTACCAGGGTTTCCCTGATATCTACTGACCATGCTCAAAGCAAATGTCACATCAGGGCGAGTACAAGTCATACCATAGATGATTGAGCCAACAACAGAAGCATATGGTAATCGACTCATCTCAACTATCTCAGCCTTTGTACTCAGACTCAGAGTCATACTCAGTTTGACATTGCTCTTGATCGGTAAGCCACGTTTCTTGGAATTCTACATGTTCAACCTCTTCAACATATTTTCAAAATATATATTTTAACTAAGTCCAACTAGTGTTCTACCCGTGTCTCTCAATATCCTTATCCCTAGGATATAGGTAGCTTCTCCATGGTCATTCATAGTGAAACACTTCCCAAGCCATTATTTCACCTCCTGCAAGGTTGAGATGTCATATCCTATGAGCAATGTGTCATCCATATCGAGTACCAAAAAGCTAACTATACTTCCAGTAGCACTGACATATACATAGGAGTCATCCTCGCTTCTCGAAAATCCAACTCTTTGACTTTGTTATCAAAATAAATTTTCCATCCACGAGATGCTTGTTTTAATCCATTAATGGAATTCTCAAGCCTAGACACTCTATTAGGGTACTTTGTTTGACCAGACCCTCTAACTGACTCATGTAAACATCCTTAGGTAACTTTCCATTAAGGAACACGGTTTTGACATTAATTTTCCATCTTTCATATTCATGAAATGCAGCTATGTCTAGCATAACCCTAATAGATTTGATCTTTGCTACCGGTGAGACTTTTCATGTAACATTCGGAACCCCAGGTATATTATTCTAATATTTTATTTTAGAAATTCGTGAAGGAACTCGGTGAGTTGATGCTTAGACTCGCCGAGTAGGGTCGCAGTTGATCATCCGGGTTCGCGTTGGACTCGGCGACTCCATGAATGGACTCAGCGAGTCCACGCTGTTTAATGAAACCGTAATCCTCCGGGGTTAGAGCCTATTTAAGGGCACTCTTAGCCTTCCATTGCGGCTACTAGTACCTTGAGACCACCCTAAGTGAGATAGATCGTTTGGGAGGAAGGAGAAACCATATTCGATCTTTTATCTTTGTTTTAACAAGAAGAAGGTGATTAAGAGAAAGAGGTGGCTGAAGGAGGTGTGATTCTAGTGGTTTTAGAGTTAGGGTTTTCTAATCTCTTTTGAGGGTGGTTATGTGGAGCAATTGGTCCCTTATTGAGTTTATTCCTTGGATTTGGACTCAAAGAGGTCCAAAGACCTTAACCCTTGGAGCTTTATGGGTTATCTTGGGAGTTAAGACCTTAGGATGCCATTTTTTCGGCTAAATCTCCTAATGATACCATCTAGATGATATATGAGTGTCAAGGTCTGGACTTTATGTGATTATTATGCTTGGGAAGGACAGATCTATGGATTTCAGGAACAGATCTGACCTCAGGAGGTCAATGGAGTTTGTGCATGGCATGTACTTGTCGAGTTGTTCTTGAGACTCGTCGAGTTGAGTCGGGGTAGCCCTGCGATTCTTACATGGGGACTCGTCGAGTAAAGGGAGGGAATCGACATGCTAAATGGGACTAAAGAGTTAAGTGGACCTAGGTGGACTCGCCGAGTTTCCCAAGTGCATTCGCCGAGTTGGGTTAAAGTTTGACCGTTGACTTTGGTTGACTTTTAGGATTTGGTCAACAATGAGGGCCTTTGAGCCAAAGGGGGGGGGGGGAATGGTCTTTTACCCTTCTGAGGGTGCTTAGAGAGAGTAGATTCTAGTTCTAAGAGTTATATTTATGAGAGTATTACTTTATGTGTTTAGGTGGAGGCTAGATCGTATTTCTACCGGGTCAGTGATTTACCGGCACATATGAGGTGAGTCTTCTCACTATACTTTACCTAGAGTGGTAATTAGAGTTATGTGCCAGAGTTATCGTACGCTATTATGTGATGTGTTATACTGCATTGTTTCTATGTTTTCTATATCATGTGTATATTAGAGTATATGAGAGTTAGAACCGAAAGGTTCATAGAGCTAGGACCAGAGGATCCATAGAGTTAGGGCCCACAGGCTCACAAAGTTATAGCCTCGACTAGCTAGTATGTGATATGTAGGGTATTTTGGGGAACTCACTAAGCTTTATGCTTACAGTGTTATGTGTTATGTGTTTCAGGTACCAGTGATGATAACGGGAAGGCTCCGACATGACTCGTAGACACGCACAAACTTTTATGTATTTGATCTTGGGAATATAATTTTGTGAACCAAAGTATTGAAACAATGGGATTTTATTTTTAAATGTGTTTGATAAAATGTGTTTAAAATTGCGAAAAATGGTTTTAAATATTACGGTGTTACAATTTGGTATCAGAGCCTTGGTTTGAGGGATTCGGATGCATCTTCGTGCTTATTTGAACTCAAACTGAGGAACTGAGGAAAAATTTGATAATAAAGTAAATTTTTTTAAGAAAAGGAGTAAAAAGAATTTTGAAACAGACAGAGCAGGACTGTGTGTAAGATCAGCCAACGCCCGAACGGTGATTTCCCAAAATACTTTACAACAAGTTGTAAAAGAAATGTTATGATGAATTATATTATGTATGCTAGAGTAAGACTAGGTATTCTTATTAGGACTAGAGTGGCCTGATATATGATGCCTTAGTCTAGGGATTTTGCTATTAGGAATGTTTGAGACCGTTGAGATAGCAGCAAGGAGCTTATGAGAGTTGTGCTAGTGAGTGGCACATGATTAGAGAGAATATCGTACTTGGGATTTTGGGCTCTGGGAGGAGGACTTGGTGTGAATGCTGAGTCGGTGTGGTCGGTAGTATTGGGCCCGTACTATCGAAGGCACCGGGTCAGTACACAACCCAAGTAAAAATCCTTAGGGCACCAGAGATCAAGTAGGGTTGGGATATCGAGTGTGTGTACATTCGAGTAAATTAATGATATCTTATGTTGTATTTCAGAGAGGCATCATGGTAGGGACACGTCACAGACCAGGGACCAGTGGAGGGGATGTGAGCGGTGAGGAGCTCCGCCAGATGATTCATGATGAGGTGGCTACTTCTATCCGCGATAAGATTCCAGAGATGTTCAGGTCTATTAAGACCACCCTGATAGAGACATTCGATGAGAGATACCTTGCTCTTTCTGAGGCTGCTGTTGTTGTGGCCACTGTAGCTGTCGCTGCGGCGAGACCACAGGGTGGTGATGCATTGTTGTTCCGGGAGTTCCGCAACACAAAACCACTGGAGTTTGATGGGACCCAGGATCTTATTGCAATGATGAGGTGGATATCAGACATGGAGGGATGTTTCTTTACTTTCTCATTTCCTGAGCATTAGCGGGTCCAGTTCGCGCTGAACCAGCTTCGCTTCGGAGCGAAGGACTAGTGGAAGTTTGTGATGGCACATTATTCGCCTGCTGAGCTTGCTGCAGTGACTTGGGAGAGGTTCACTGCTATGTTTTGGAGATGAGGATGTTCCCCAGGTGGAGAGGGAACGTTTCGCCAAGGAGTTTTTGACCCTCAAGCAGGGTACTGATTCTGTTATGGTGATTACGAGGAAGTTCCATGAGCGGGCGATGTTCTGTCCAGAGCACGTGTGTAACGACCCGTTCCCGGCTTGAAGAAGGAGAAGAAGAAAGGAGCAAGGAGGAGAGGAGTAGTGCAAAGATCCAAGGGCAAATCAGAGTTCTTTGAGGTATTTTTCGGATTTCCCTCTTGTTTTATGCTTTGGGACTCTTCTAGATCAAGTGGATGCTTTTCCCAAGCTTTATGATTGTGTGAATGACCTAATAGGCCGAGATGTCCAGAGATCTATTCATTTAGTAGTTCCATAGTCCAGATCTATTGCCTTTATGAGGATACTTTGCATATTAACCCTAGATCTATCCCTTTTATGCACATTTTAGCCTTATTTCCCTTATTCATGTGGTTGTACACGTAAAGTTGGAAACTTTACGTGGTAAATCAGCTTATTGGACTCAGATCTATCAATTGTATGTGTTGGATTCAAGCAAAATCGAGTGAAAAGCAGTTGCATGGCGGCAACTCGGCGAGTCGGGAAGAACGACTCGGCGAATTGAGTCGCGAGTCCCCGATTCCTTCATTTTTAGCAGTGTCGAGTGGAACCAGTGAGTTAGAGAGTGGACTCAGCGAGTTGAGGGTAGACTCAGTAATGGAGGGACTCGGCGAGTTGCTCATACAACTCGGCGAGTCCAAGGCAATCTTCTTAAGATCAAGAACAACTCGTCGAGTATGTTCATACAGCTCGGCGAGTCGGATGAAGATTGTCTGAGTTCTTGGATCAAGAGGGTACTCATCGAGTCAATGCCATACTCGACGAGTAGCAGCGAGTAGGATTGAAAAGTGAGAGTAGGACTCGGCGAGTTGGGTGGCCCAACTCGGCGAGTCAGTCCAAATGAGAGTGACTTTGACCAAGGGTAAAAGAGTCATTTTACCCAAAGTGCAGTGTTTAGTATTTGATTGAGTGTGTTTATGGACTTGTAGCCGGGGAGATACAGGAGAAACAGTCGTTAGCTTCCAGAGCCACACACTCAGTAGCCAGTTTACGAGGTGAGTTTCCTTCCAGTAGGGACGGGTCTAAGGCCACAATGTCGGCCCGTTCAGTTAGCAGTAGTTTCCAGACTTTGATCCGATGCAGTAGCTAGTATGTTTGATGCCTTCGTGGCTCAGACAGGAATTGTGTGCTATGTTTTATGCGTTATGTATTATGTGTTCCGGGCTACGGCTCGATGTAGTATGCAGTATATGTGTTGATGCTAGTTGTTATGTTATGCTACGCTATGCTCAGTGAGTTAGTTTCGGACTTCAGTCCGATGCGAGGGGACAAGGTCACAGACGGTTCCAGACTTTGGTCCGATGCAGTTAGTTCCGGACTTCGGTCCGATGCAGTCGGTTCCGGACTTTGGTCCGATGCAGTTAGTTCCGGACTTCGGTCCGATGCAGTTAGTTCCGGACTTCGATCCGATGCAGATAGTTCCGGACTTTGGTCCGATGCAGGGGAAAAGGTCCCAGTCAGTTCCGGACTTCGGTCCGATGCAGTTGTCGGGCTTCGTCCCGATGCAGTCGGCAAGGCCCAATATGTGTTTATATGTTATTGTATGGTATGTGGTAGTTTGGGGGAGCTCACTAAGCTTCGTGCTTACAGTTTCAATTTTGGTTTCAGGTACTTCCCCAAGCAAAGGGAAGAGCTTGGGGTGATGGCATCGCACACACCACAGCTTTAGCTTTTAGCCTGGGATTGATTTAGTTTGTTTTGATTTGACGTAGTATGATACAGTTTTCCGCACAGTGTTTTCTATTATGTTGGAATACATCATGTATGGTTTTATTATATGACACTCTGATTATGGTTTTGATTATATCGAAAAACGAAATTTTTGGGTCGTATTTTTGGGTTGTTTCAAGTTGGTATCAGAGCCCTGGTTTGAGGGATTCGGATACACTTTCGGGTGTATCTGAACTCAAACTAAGGGAAATAAAAGATTTTATTTTAAAAATAATAAAAACGTATTACCAAGAGAATTTTGAAAGCACTTAGAAAGAAAGAATAGTTTTTAACAAGATAGAGGTGTGTGCATGCGGTCAGCCGAGCTCAAGTAAGTACTCCCAAATTATCCATACAAGTTATTTGTTCAGTTTCAGTTTCAGTAGAACAGCATGCTAGTATAGGACTAAGGATCTAGGAGAATGCCTTATGTGCCTGCTTTATGTGTTACAGCTTTATGAGTATTGCATGCTAGAATTGAGTAGACAGCAGTAGGATAGCCTGATTAGGTTATGCCTGATAGTGGGAGCTTAGCATCATATACTAGTGCAGTTTCTTGTTACGAGAATAGTTTTGCTTGAGTCTGTTTCCCTTGTCCGAATGTTGCTTGCTTCGTGCTTTGTGGGGTTCTGAGTGATGGGAGTTAGCCATTAGGTGAACACGTCACACCACATGTGGTCAGGGTTGAATAATCCTAGAGTGCTGGAACTGGCCCTATTGCGCAGCTCTTGTTTGAGTCCAACCGTTATAAGGATGGGTCTTTTACTTGAAGGATTCTCTGATCCTCATCACATGTGATGGTGTTTAGGTGGTGGCTAATTGGCATTATGAGGAAACCTTCAGCAGCTGAGGACCGGTTGTGTTGAGCCTGAGGTTTCCCTAGGGCAAGCCTAGGATGAGAGTAGCAGAGAATAGCAGTAGTAGAAGTGACTTAGTTGAGTCAAGGCAGTTCTTGAGGAAAGTACGGATAGATGTGGAAGGTAGTATGGGCCCGTACTACTGAAAGCAGAGGATCCGTACTCGAATTAAGGAAGGCCAAGACAAGACCAGGAAGCTAGTGGTAGTATCACGATCCCTTGAGATATTTCAGTGTTCTGATGTTGTTATGATATGTTTCAGAATGGTAGTTTTGCACCCGCGACCAGCAGTCGGCAGCTCAGATGCCGGAGGGGGATCAGGATCGGGATCAGGCCCGGAGGTCGGGCAGATGGATGAGCAGACCAGAGAGTTCCTTTCTTCTGAGGTTACCCGCATCATACTGGAGCAGACTCCTGTGATCTTCGGTTCGATCAAGGAGGGTATTTTAGAGCTGATGGATGAGAGATTGGGTATTTTCCGTGCGGAGATGGCGGCCATGATGGGGTCGCACACACTTACGTTCAGGGAGTTCAGGGCATGCGGAGCTCCAGACTATCATGGGGGGCGGGACCCCATAGCGAGTACCAGATGGTTGGCGGATGTGGCCAACGCTTTCTGCACTAGCAGGTGTCCCGAGGGGGACAAGGTCAGATTGGCGTCCTGTCTTCTGAAGGACACAACACAGGATTGGTGGGAGGAGGTCGGACATGCCATCGGGGATGATGTGGCATTGGATGCCATGACCTGGGCTGATTTCTCTACCAGGTTCAGGGCGGAGTTTGCACCAGTCATTGAGGTGCAGCAGTTAGCTAGGGACTTTCAGGACCTTACCCAAACTACAGAGACAGTGGCGGAGATCACCGCCAAGTTCAGGGAGAGGGCTCTTCTTGTTCCTCAGTATGCAGCCGATGAGGAGATGAAGAAGGCCCGTTATCATGAGATGTTGCGTAGTGATATCCGCATGTTTGTGAGCCGGTCCAGTTGTAAAACGCTGGCGACATGATTGCTAGAGCTTGGGAGAGGGAGATTGATCTCGAGATTGAGAAGAAGAGGAAACCGGAGGCGGTTTCGGGTTCAGGCAGTTTGGGCAAAAAGCCCAAGGTTTCAGATCACAGGTCTAGGAGTCAGCAGAGCCACGGTCGGTGTGGCAAGTGTGGGAGATTGCACGACGGGGCGTGCAAGGCAGGGAGTTCTGGCTGCTACAAGTGCGGTCGGACTGGGCATTTGAGTAGGGATTGTACGGCCCCTGCTACTACGGTTACAGCATCAGATCTGATTTGCTTTCAGTGCAATTAGAGGGGACATAAAAAGTCCCAGTGTCCTAGTTTAGCTGCAGCAGGGAAGGTGGTTGCACCTGCCCCTGCCACCTTGAGGATTACAGATGGCCGGCAGGGCCGATCTGATGCGCCAGTGGCGAAGAGTAGGGCGTTTCAGATGACAGCAGAGGAGGCGCGAGCGACTCCTGATGTAGTGACGGGTAGGTATCTTTCCTTCATCTTTTAATTATTATTATCGTTTGAATATTACTTGATGATATGCTTTATTTAGGGTCGTTCTCGGTGAACGGCATTTCTGCTTTGGTATTGTTCGATTCGGGGGCTACCCGATCATTCGTATCGCTTGCGCTTAGCAAGAGATTTAGCAGAGCTCCAGGGGAGCTGGATTGTCCATTAGAGATTGAGATAGCAGATGATAGGACCGTGAGGGTCGGCAGAGTACATAGGGAGTGTACTCTTCAGATATTTGATGAGCAGTTTTGAGTGGACCTGGTACCTATTCCCCTGCGAGGGAATAAAGTTATTGTGGGCATGGATTGGCTGAGCCCCAATGGGGCGGTGATTGATTGTGAGCTTCAGCTAGTGAGGGTTCGCACTCCCAGTGGGGGAGAGTTAGTGATTCAGGGCGAGAGGCCACAGCGTGGACCGATCTTTTGTTCCGCCGCAAGAGCGAGGCGCTATGTTCAGCAGAGTTGCGCCGGTTTTGTAGCTTACGTCTTAGATGCCCGGGAGAAGGGCAAGACGGCGATTGATGATGTTCCTATTGTTCGAGACTACCCGGATGTGTTTCCCGAGGATTTGTCGGGGATACCTCCAGAGAGGCAGGTTGAGTTCAGGATCGACCTAGTTCCTGGTGCGGCTCCGATAGCCAAAGCACCGTATCGACTAGCTCCCCCTGAGATGCAGGAGTTGTCTACACAACTACAGGAGCTGTTAGATAAGGGTTTCATTCGGCCGAGCAGTTCGCCTTGGGGAGTGCCGATCCTGTTTGTGAGGAAGAAGGATGGGTCGCATCGTATGTGCATTGATTATCGGGAGTTGAACAAGGTAACGGTGAAGAACCGTTACCCACTTCCGAGGATAGATGACTTGTTTGATCAGCTTCAGGGAGCGTCTTGGTTCTCTAAGATCGATCTACGCTCCGGTTATCATCAGATGAGGGTTAGAGATGAGGATGTACAAAAGACTGCTTTCAGGACCCGGTATGGTCATTATGAGTTCGTGGTGATGCCATTTGGGATCACCAATGCCCCAGCAGCGTTCATGGACCTAATGAACCGCGTGTGTAGGCCGATGCTGGATTGGTCAGTGATAGTATTAATAGACGACATCTTGGTATATTCCAAGACACAGGGGCAGCACGAGGAGTACCTGCGGGAGGTGTTGGAGACTTTGAGGAGGGAGAGACTTTTCGCAAAGTTCTCCAAGTGTGAGTTCTGGTTGCGCGAGGTGCAGTTTCTTGGTCATCTCGTCAACCAGAAGGGTATTTTGGTAGATCCGGCCAAGATAGAGGCCGTGATGCAGTGGGAGATCCCGAAGTCTCCATCTGATATTCGGAGCTTCCTAGGGTTGGCAGGGTACTATCGGAGATTTATTCAGGACTTCTCCAAGATAGCAGTGCCGCTCACCCGACTAACCAAGAATTCGGTGGTATTTCGTTGGGGGCCTGGGCAGCAGGCGGCGTTCGAGACTCTCAGACAGAAATTGTGCAAGGCCCCGATCCTTACCTTGCCAGAGGGAGTAGAGGACTTCGTAGTCTATTGTGATGCTTCGATCACAGGTATGGGAGCAGTATTGATGCAGCGAGGCCATGTGGTAGCTTATGCCTCGAGACAGTTGAAGCCTCACGAGGCTAATTATCCTACCCACGATTTGGAGCTGGGGGCAGTTGTGTTTGCCCTCAAGATTTGGAGACATTACCTTTATGGGGTCCGTTGTACTATATACACGGATCACAAGAGCTTGCGATATCTTATGGATCAGCCGAGTTTGAACATGAGGCAGAGGAGGTGGTTGGACGTACTGAAGGATTATGACTGTGAGATCCTTTTTCATCCAGGGAAGGCCAACGTGGTGGCCGACGCCCTGAGCCGCAAAGTGTCGACGGCCCCTATTAGAGATCTGTGTATGAGGATGACAGTGATCACTCCGTTGTTGGAACGGATCAAGGAGGCTCAGATGGAGGGTCTCAAGGAGGAGAGGCAGAAGTGTGAGAGAATAGTGGGCCGAGTAGCTTCGTTTGATTATGATAGTCGGGGTTTGCTGACACTTCATGGTAGGGTGTGGGTACCGTACTGGGGTGGAGTACGGCAGGTACTGATGGACGAGGCTCATAAGTCTCAGTTTTCTATCCACCCAGGGGCGACGAAAATGTATCGAGATCTTCAACCTGATTATTGGTGGCCCTGCATGAAGCGGGACGTCGCTTGGTATGTTGAGAGATGCTTGACCTGCCGGAAGGTCAAAGCCGAGCACCAGAGACCTCACGGCAAGATGCAGCCATTAGACATTACCGTGTGGAAATGGGAGGATATCACCATGGATTTTGTCACCAAGCTCCCCAGGACCGCACGTGGAGTGGATTCGATATGGGTAGTAGTGGATCGGTTGACGAAGAGTGCCCATTTTATTCCGATCCAGGAGAGTATATCGGCGGAAAAGTTAGCCGATATCTATGTGCGAGAGATTGTGGCACGTCATGGAGTGTCGGTATCGGTGGTGTCAGACCGAGATGTTCGTTTCACATCCAGATTCTGGAAGCGGTTCCACGACGAGATGGGTACTCGTCTCCATTTCAGCACCGCTTTTCACCCCCAGACTGACGGGAAGAGCGAGAGGACGATTCAGACTCTTGAGGACATGCTGAGGGCATGTGTTCTAGATTTTGGGGGCAGTTGAGATACGTATCTTCCGTTAGCGGAGTTCTCGTATAACAACAATTATCATGCGAGTATTGATCGACCTCCTTTTGAGATGCTGTATGGGAGGAAGTGTAGGACCCCGATTTGTTGGGGCGAGGTCGGTCAGTGAGTCATCGGGACCACAGAAGTGGTGCTCAAGACGACAGAGTTGATCCAGCAGGTCCGTAGTAGGCTGCAGACTGCGCAGAGTCGGCAGAAGAGCTACGCTGACAGGAGGCGTTCGGACTTGGAGTTCCAGGTGGGAGATATGGTCCTTCTGAAGGTCTCACCTTGGAAGGGTGTCATCAGGTTCCGGAAGAGGGGAAAATTGGGCCCCAGATTTATTGGTCCTTTCAGGGTTCTGGCCCGGGTGGGTCGGGTCGCTTATCGGTTAGATCTCCCTGAGGAGCTTAGTCAGATCCACAACACCTTCCACGTATCGCAGTTGAGGAAGTGTTTGGTGGATGAGTCAGCGGTCGTTCCCCTAGAGGACATTCAGGTTGATAGCAGCCTGAATTATATTAAGAGGCCGGTCGCGATTTTGGATCGGAAGATCAAGACCTTGAGGAACAAGGTAATTCAGCTAGTGAAGGTGCAGTGGCAGCACCGGAAAGGATCTGAATGGACGTGGGAGGCTGAGGAGGAGATGAGAGCGCACTACCCGGAGATATTTGCAGATCCAGCCGTCGCAGACTTCGAGGACGAAGTCTGAGATAAGTGGGGGAGAATTGTAACGACCCGTTCCCGGCTTGAAGAAGGAGAAGAAGAAAGGAGCAAGGAGGAGAGGAGTAGTGCAAAGATCCAAGGGAAAATCAGAGTTCTTTGAGGTATTCTTCGGATTTCCCTCTTGTTTTATGCTTTGGGACTCTTCTAGATCAAGTGGATGCTTTTCCCAAGCTTTATGATTGTGTGAATGACCTAATAGGTCGAGATGTCCAGAGATCTATTCATTTAGTAGTTTCATAGTCCAGATCTATTGCCTTTATGAGGATACTTTGCATATTAACCCTAGATCTATCCCTTTTATGCACCTTTTAGCCTTATTTCCCTTATTCATGTGGTTGTACACGTAAAGTTGGAAACTTTACGTGGTAAATCAGCTTATTGGACTCAGATCTATCAATTGTATGTGTTGGATTCAAGCAAAATCGAGTGAAAAGCAGTTGCATGGCGGCAACTCGGCGAGTCGGGAAGAACGACTCGGCGAATTGAGTCGCGAGTCCCCGATTCCTTCATTTTTAGCAGTGTCGAGTGGAACCAGTGAGTTAGAGAGTGGACTCAGCGAGTTGAGGGTAGACTCAGTAATGGAGGGACTCGGCGAGTTGCTCATACAACTCGGCGAGTCCAAGGCAATCTTCTTAAGATCAAGAACAACTCGTCGAGTATGTTCATACGGCTCGGCGAGTCGGATGAAGATTGTCTGAGTTCTTGGATCAAGAGGGTACTCATCGAGTCGATGCCATACTCGACGAGTAGCAGCGAGTAGGATTGAAAATTGAGAGTAGGACTCGGCGAGTTGGGTGTCCCAACTCGGCGAGTCAGTCCAAATGAGAGTGACTTTGACCAAGTGTAAAAGAGTCATTTTACCCAAAGTGCAGTGTTTAGTATTTGATTGAGCGTGTTTATGGACTTGTAGCCGGGGAGATACAGGAGAAACAGCCGTTAGCTTCCAGAGCCACACACTCAGCAGCCAGTTTACGAGGTGAGTTTCCTTCCAGTAGGGACGGGTCTAAGGCCACAATGTCGGCCCGTTCAGTTAGCAGTAGTTTCCGGACTTTGATCCGATGCAGTAGCTAGTATGTTTGATGCCTTCGTGGCTCAGACAGGAATTGTGTGCTATGTTTTATACGTTATGTATTATGTGTTCCGGGCTACGGCTCGATGTAGTATGCAGTATATGTGTTGATGCTAGTTGTTATGTTATGCTACGCTATGCTCAGTAAGTTAGTTCCGGACTTCAGTCAGATGCGAGGGGACAAGGTCACTGTCGGTTCCGGACTTTGGTCCGATGCAGTTAGTTCCGGACTTCGGTCCGATGCAGTCGGTTCCGGACTTTGGTCCGATGCAGTTAGTTCCGGACTTCGGTCCGATGCAGTTAGTTCCGGACATCGATCCGATGCAGATAGTTCCGGACTTTGGTCCGATGCAGGGGACAAGGTCCCAGTCAGTTCCGGACTTCGGTCCGATGCAGTTGCCGGGCTTCGTCCCGATGCAGTGGGCAAGGCCCAATATGTGTTTATATGTTATTGTATGGTATGTGGTAGTTTGGGGGAGCTCACTAAGCTTCGTGCTTACAGTTTCAATTTTGGTTTCAGGTACTTCCCCAAGCAAAGGGAAGAGCTTGGGGTGATGGCATCGCACACACCACAGCTTTAGCTTTTAGCCTGGGATTGATTTAGTTTGTTTTGATTTGACGTAGTATGATACAGTTTTCCGCACAGTGTTTTCTATTATGTTGGAATACATCACGTATGGTTTTATTATATGATACTCTGATTATGGTTTTGATTATATCGAAAAACGAAATTTTTGGGTCGTATTTTTGGGTTGTTTCAAGTTGGTATCAGAGCCTTGGTTTGAGGGATTCGGATACACTTTCGGGTGTATCTGAACTCAAACTAAGGGAAATAAAAGATTTTATTTTAAAAATAATAAAAACGTATTACCAAGAGAATTTTGAAAGCACTTAGAAAGAAAGAATAGTTTTTAACAAGATAGAGGTGTGTGCATGCGGTCAGCCGAGCTCAAGTAAGTACTCCCAAATTACCCATACAAGTTATTTGTTCAGTTTCAGTTTCAGTAGAACAGCATGCTAGTATAGGACTAAGGATCTAGGAGAATGCCTTATGTGCCTGCTTTATGTGTTACAGCTTTATGAGTATTGCATGCTAGAATTGAGTAGACAGCAGTAGGATAGCCTGATTAGGTTATGCCTGATAGTGGGAGCTTAGCATCATATACTAGTGCAGTTTCTTGTTACGAGAATAGTTTTGCTTGAGTCTGTTTCCCTTGTCCGAATGTTGCTTGCTTCGTGCTTTGTGGGGTTCTGAGTGATGGGAGTTAGCCATTAGGTGAACACGTCACACCACATGTGGTCAGGGTTGAATAATCCTAGAGTGCTGGAACTGGCCCTATTGCGCAGCTCTTGTTTGAGTCCAACCGTTATAAGGATGGGTCTTTTACTTGAAGGATTCTCTGATCCTCATCACATGTGATGGTGTTTAGGTGGTGGCTAATTGGCATTATGAGGAAACCTTCAGCAGCTGAGGACCAGTTGTGTTGAGCCTGAGGTTTCCCTAGGGCAAGCCTAGGATGAGAGTAGCAGAGAATAGCAGTAGTAGAAGTGACTTAGTTGAGTCAAGGCAGTTCTTGAGGAAAGTACGGATAGATGTGGAAGGTAGTATGGGCCCGTACTACTGAAAGCAGAGGATCCGTACTCGAATTAAGGAAGGCCAAGACAAGACCAGGAAGCTAGTGGTAGTATCACGATCCCTTGAGATATTTCAGTGTTCTGATGTTGTTATGATATGTTTCAGAATGGTAGTTTTGCACCCGCGACCAGCAGTCGGCAGCTCAGATGCCGGAGGGGGATCAGGATCGGGATCAGGCCCGGAGGTCGGGCAGATGGATGAGCAGACCAGAGAGTTCCTTTCTTCTGAGGTTACCCGCATCATACTGGAGCAGACTCCTGTGATCTTCGGTTCGATCAAGGAGGGTATTTTAGAGCTGATGGATGAGAGATTGGGTATTTTCCGTGCGGAGATGGCGGCCATGATGGGGTCGCGCACACTTACGTTCAGGGAGTTCAGGGCATGCGGAGCTCCAGACTATCATGGGGGGCGGGACCCCATAGCGAGTACCAGATGGTTGGCGGATGTGGCCAACGCTTTCTGCACTAGCAGGTGTCCCGAGGGGGACAAGGTCAGATTGGCGTCCTGTCTTCTGAAGGACACAACACAGGATTGGTGGGAGGAGGTCGGACATGCCATCGGGGATGATGTGGCATTGGATGCCATGACCTGGGCTGATTTCTCTACCAGGTTCAGGGCGGAGTTTGCACCAGTCATTGAGGTGCAGCAGTTAGCTAGGGACTTTCAGGACCTTACCCAGACTACAGAGACAGTGGCGGAGATCACCGCCAAGTTCAGGGAGAGGGCTCTTCTTGTTCCTCAGTATGCAGCCGATGAGGAGATGAAGAAGGCCCGTTATCATGAGATGTTGCGTAGTGATATCCGCATGTTTGTGAGCCGGTCCAGTTGTAAAACGCTGGACGACATGATTGCTAGAGCTTGGGAGAGGGAGATTGATCTCGAGATTGAGAAGAAGAGGAAACCGGAGGCGGTTTCGGGTTCAGGCAGTTTGGGCAAAAAGCCCAAGGTTTCAGATCACAGGTCTAGGAGTCAGCAGAGCCACGGTCGGTGTGGCAAGTGTGGGAGATTGCACGAGGGGGCGTGCAAGGCAGGGAGTTCTGGCTGCTACAAGTGCGGTCCGACTGGGCATTTGAGTAGGGATTGTACGGCCCCTGCTACTACGTTTACAGCATCAGATCTGATTTGCTTTCAGTGCAATTAGAGGGGACATAAAAAGTCCCAGTGTCCCAGTTTAGCTGCAGCAGGGAAGGTGGTTGCACCTGCCCCTGCCACCTTGAGGATTACAGATGGCCGGCAGGGCCGATCTGATGCGCCAGTGGCGAAGAGTAGGGCGTTTCAGATGACAGCAGAGGAGGCGCGAGCGACTCCTGATGTAGTGACGGGTAGGTATCTTTCCTTCATCTTTTAATTATTATTATCGTTTGAATATTACTTGATGATATGCTTTATTTAGGGTCGTTCTCGGTGAACGGCATTTCTGCTTTGGTATTGTTCGATTCGGGGGCTACCCGATCATTCGTATCGCTTGCGCTTAGCAAGAGATTTAGCAGAGCTCCAGGGGAGCTGGATTGTCCATTAGAGATTGAGATAGCAGATGATAGGACCGTGAGGGTCGGCAGAGTACATAGGGAGTGTACTCTTCAGATATTTGATGAGCAGTTTTGAGTGGACCTGGTACCTATTCCCCTGCGAGGGAATAAAGTTATTGTGGGCATGGATTGGCTGAGCCCCAATGGGGCGGTGATTGATTGTGAGCTTCAGCTAGTGAGGGTTCGCACTCCCAGTGGGGGAGAGTTAGTGATTCAGGGCGAGAGGCCACAGCGTGGACCGATCTTTTGTTCCGCCGCAAGAGCGAGGCGCTATGTTCAGCAGAGTTGCGCCGGTTTTGTAGCTTACGTCTTAGATGCCCGGGAGAAGGGCAAGACGGCGATTGATGATGTTCCTATTGTTCGAGACTACCCGGATGTGTTTCCCGAGGATTTGTCGGGGATACCTCCAGAGAGGCAGGTTGAGTTCAGGATCGACCTAGTTCCTGGTGCGGCTCCGATAGCCAAAGCACCGTATCGACTAGCTCCCCCTGAGATGCAGGAGTTGTCTACACAACTACAGGAGCTGTTAGATAAGGGTTTCATTCGGCCGAGCAGTTCGCCTTGGGGAGTGCCGATCCTGTTTGTGAGGAAGAAGGATGGGTCGCATCGTATGTGCATTGATTATCGGGAGTTGAACAAGGTAACGGTGAAGAACCGTTACCCACTTCCAAGGATAGATGACTTGTTTGATCAGCTTCAGGGAGCGTCTTGGTTCTCTAAGATCGATCTACGCTCCGGTTATCATCAGATGAGGGTTAGAGATGAGGATGTACAGAAGACTGCTTTCAGGACCCGGTATGGTCATTATGAGTTCGTGGTGATGCCATTTGGGCTCACCAATGCCCCAGCAGCGTTCATGGACCTAATGAACCGTGTGTGTAGGCCGATGCTGGATTGGTCAGTGATAGTATTAATAGACGACATCTTGGTATATTCCAAGACACAGGGGCAGCACGAGGAGTACCTGCGGGAGGTGTTGGAGACTTTGAGGAGGGAGAGATTTTTCGCAAAGTTCTCCAAGTGTGAGTTCTGGTTGCGCGAGGTGCAGTTTCTTGGTCATCTCGTCAACCAGAAGGGTATTTTGGTAGATCCGGCCAAGATAGAGGCCGTGATGCAGTGGGAGATCCCGAAGTCTCCATCTGATATTCGGAGCTTCCTAGGGTTGGCAGGGTACTATCGGAGATTTATTCAGGACTTCTCCAAGATAGCAGTGCCGCTCACCCGACTAACCAAGAATTCGGTGGTATTTCGTTGGGGGCCTGGGCAGCAGGCGGCGTTCGAGACTCTCAGACAGAAATTGTGCAAGGCCCCGATCCTTACCTTGCCAGAGGGAGTAGAGGACTTCGTAGTCTATTGTGATGCTTCGATCACAGGTATGGGAGCAGTATTGATGCAGCGAGGCCATGTGGTAGCTTATGCCTCGAGACAGTTGAAGCCTCACGAGGCTAATTATCCTACCCACGATTTGGAGCTGGGGGCAGTTGTGTTTGCCCTCAAGATTTGGAGACATTACCTTTATGGGGTCCGTTGTACTATATACACGGATCACAAGAGCTTGCGATATCTTATGGATCAGCCGAGTTTGAACATGAGGCAGAGGAGGTGGTTGGACGTACTGAAGGATTATGACTGTGAGATCCTTTTTCATCCAGGGAAGGCCAACGTGGTGGCCGACGCCCTGAGCCGCAAAGTGTCGACGGCCCCTATTAGAGATCTGTGTATGAGGATGACAGTGATCACTCCGTTGTTGGAACGGATCAAGGAGGCTCAGATGGAGGGTCTCAAGGAGGAGAGGCAGAAGTGTGAGAGAATAGTGGGCCGAGTAGCTTCGTTTGATTATGATAGTCGGGGTTTGCTGACACTTCATGGTAGGGTGTGGGTACCGTACTGGGGTGGAGTACGGCAGGTACTGATGGACGAGGCTCATAAGTCTCAGTTTTCTATCCACCCAGGGGCGACGAAAATGTATCGAGATCTTCAACCTGATTATTGGTGGCCCTGCATGAAGCGGGACGTCGCTTGGTATGTTGAGAGATGCTTGACCTGCCGGAAGGTCAAAGCCGAGCACCAGAGACCTCACGGCAAGATGCAGCCATTAGACATTACCGTGTGGAAATGGGAGGATATCACCATGGATTTTGTCACCAAGCTCCCCAGGACCGCACGTGGAGTGGATTCGATATGGGTAGTAGTGGATCGGTTGACGAAGAGTGCCCATTTTATTCCGATCCAGGAGAGTATATCGGCGGAAAAGTTAGCCGATATCTATGTGCGAGAGATTGTGGCACGTCATGGAGTGTCGGTATCGGTGGTGTCAGACCGAGATGTCCGTTTCACATCCAGATTCTGGAAGCGGTTCCACGACGAGATGGGTACTCGTCTCCATTTCAGCACCGCTTTTCACCCCCAGACTGACGGGAAGAGCGAGAGGACGATTCAGACTCTTGAGGACATGCTGAGGGCATGTGTTCTAGATTTTGGGGGCAGTTGAGATACGTATCTTCCGTTAGCGGAGTTCTCGTATAACAACAATTATCATGCGAGTATTGATCGACCTCCTTTTGAGATGCTGTATGGGAGGAAGTGTAGGACCCCGATTTGTTGGGGCGAGGTCGGTCAGCGAGTCATCGGGAGCACAGAAGTGGTGCTCAAGACGACAGAGTTGATCCAGCAGGTCCGTAGTAGGCTGCAGACTGTGCAGAGTCGGCAGAAGAGCTACGCTGACAGGAGGCGTTCGGACATGGAGTTCCAGGTGGGAGATATGGTCCTTCTGAAGGTCTCACCTTGGAAGGGTGTCATCAGGTTCCGGAAGAGGGGCAAATTGGGCCCCAGATTTATTGGTCCTTTCAGGGTTCTGGCCCGGGTGGGTCGGGTCGCTTATCGGTTAGATTTCCCTGAGGAGCTTAGTCAGATCCACAACACCTTCCACGTATCGCAGTTGAGGAAGTGTTTGGTGGATGAGTCAGCGGTCGTTCCCCTAGAGGACATTCAGGTTGATAGCAGCCTGAATTATATTGAGAGGCCGGTCGCGATTTTGGATCGGAAGATCAATACCTTGAGGAACAAGGTAATTCAGCTAGTGAAGGTGCAGTGGCAGCACCGGAAAGGATCTGAATGGACGTGGGAGGCTGAGGAGGAGATGAGAGCGCACTACCCGGAGATATTTGCAGATCCAGCCGTCGCAGACTTCGAGGACGAAGTCTGAGATAAGTGGGGGAGAATTGTAACGACCCGTTCCCGGCTTGAAGAAGGAGAAGAAGAAAGGAGCAAGGAGGAGAGGAGTAGTGCAAAGATCCAAGGGAAAATCAGAGTTCTTTGAGGTATTCTTCGGATTTCCCTCTTGTTTTATGCTTTGGGACTCTTCTAGATCAAGTGGATGCTTTTCCCAAGCTTTATGATTGTGTGAATGACCTAATAGGTCGAGATGTCCAGAGATCTATTCATTTAGTAGTTCCATAGTCCAGATCTATTGCCTTTATGAGGATACTTTGCATATTAACCCTAGATCTATCCCTTTTATGCACCTTTTAGCCTTATTTCCCTTATTCATGTGGTTGTACACGTAAAGTTGGAAACTTTACGTGGTAAATCAGCTTATTGGACTCAGATCTATCAATTGTATGTGTTGGATTCAAGCAAAATCGAGTGAAAAGCAGTTGCATGGCGGCAACTCGGCGAGTCGGGAAGAACGACTCGGCGAATTGAGTCACGAGTCCCCGATTCCTTCATTTTTAGCAGTGTCGAGTGGAACCAGTGAGTTAGAGAGTGGACTCAGCGAGTTGAGGGTAGACTCAGTAATGGAGGGACTCGGCGAGTTGCTCATACAACTCGGCGAGTCCAAGGCAATCTTCTTAAGATCAAGAACAACTCGTCGAGTATGTTCATACGGCTCGGCGAGTCGGATGAAGATTGTCTGAGTTCTTGGATCAAGAGGGTACTCATCGAGTCAATGCCATACTCGACGAGTAGCAGCGAGTAGGATTGAAAAGTGAGAGTAGGACTCGGCGAGTTGGGTGGCCCAACTCGGCGAGTCAGTCCAAATGAGAGGACTTTGACCAAGGGTAAAAGAGTCATTTTACCCAAAGTGCAGTGTTTAGTATTTGATTGAGTGTGTTTATGGACTTGTAGCCGGGGAGATACAGGAGCAACATCCGTTAGCTTCCAGAGCCACACACTCAGCAGCCAGTTTACGAGGTGAGTTTCCTTCCAGTAGGGACGGGTCTAAGGCCACAATGTCGGCCCGTTCAGTTAGCAGTAGTTTCCGGACTTTGATCCGATGCAGTAGCTAGTATGTTTGATGCCTTCGTGGCTCAGACAGGAATTGTGTGCTATGTTTTATGCGTTATGTATTATGTGTTCCGGGCTACGGCTCGATGTAGTATGCAGTATATGTGTTGATGCTAGTTGTTATGTTATGCTACGCTATGCTCAGTAAGTTAGTTCCGGACTTCAGTCCGATGCGAGGGGACAAGGTCACAGTCGATTCCGGACTTTGGTCCGATGCAGTTAGTTCCGGACTTCGGTCCGATGCAGTCGGTTCCGGACTTTGGTCCGATGCAGTTAGTTCCGGACTTCGGTCCGATGCAGTTAGTTCCGGACTTCGATCCGATGCAGATAGTTCCGGACTTTGGTCCGATGTAGGGGACAAGGTCCCAGTCAGTTCCGGACTTCGGTCCGATGCAGTTGTCGAGCTTCGTCCCGATGCAGTGGGCAAGGCCCAATATGTGTTTATATGTTATTGTATGGTATGTGGTAGTTTGGGGGAGCTCACTAAGCTTCGTGCTTACAGTTTCAATTTTGGTTTCAGGTACTTCCCCAAGCAAAGGGAAGAGCTTGGGGTGATGGCATCGCACACACCACAGCTTTAACTTTTAGCCTGGGATTGATTTAGTTTGTTTTGATTTGACGTAGTATGATACAGTTTTCCGCATAGTGTTTTCTATTATGTTGGAATACATCACGTATGGTTTTATTATATGACACTCTGATTATGGTTTTGATTATATCGAAAAACGAAATTTTTGGGTCGTATTTTTGGGTTTTTTCAACGTGTCCTATGAGCAGGCACATATGAGCCGCTACATGAGCATTTTGAGGAGGGATATACGGGAGTTCGTGGCGAACTCGACGTATTAGACATTTGCTCAGCTTCAGGCCCATTCTTGGAAGAGGGAGATAGATCTGGAGACCCAGGCTAGGGAGGAGGTTGACTCTCAGGCTAGGGATCAGCGGCCGACATAGTCTCAGCTGGAAGCCAAGCGGGCCAAGCCTGCTGATTCGCGATCTGGGAGTCAGAAGGGCCGCACTTGTGGAAAGTGCTTCAAGGGCTACGAGGGGGTGTGCAGAGCGGGGTCTTGCTACAATTGTGGCAAGGAGGGGCATTTGGCCAGGGATTACCCCAAGGGGATTGCAGTATGCTTTCATTGCAACCAAACCGGAGACCGCAACGCAGAGTGTCCACAGTTACTAGGGACTAACCAGGGAGAACCTCAAGGATTTGCGCCTGCTGCTATCAGAGCTAGTGAGAGTCGGACAATGAAGGCCGAGGTACCGAAGGCGCGAGTGAGAGATTTCTAGTTGACCGCGGAGGAGGTCCGCGCAGCGCTAGATGTCATGGCTGGTATGTATTCTTTCATATATTTACTTTTATGATGAGATATTGTGCTTATATTATGATATGCGTAGGAACTTTTCTTGTGATTTCTGTACCTGCCTTGGTGTTATTTGACTCGTGAGTTGGTCTTTTGTATCTTTGGCTTTTAGTCAGCACATCAGTATTAGTCGGGAGGTAATGAGTCAACCTCTGAGAGTTTCCATAGTTGATGAGAGAGCGGTGTATGCCACCGAGGTGATTCGAGGATGTGTACTCGAGATTTTCGGTGTCAAGTTCCCGATTGAGCTAGTTCCTATTTCGATGGGAGATGTCTGTGTCATCGTTGGCATGGATTGGTTGAGTAAGTTTGGAGCGGTTATCGACTGCGAGAGACAGCTGGTGAGCATACGAGATCCTAGTGAGGGAGTTCTTATTGTGTACGGCGAGGGTACGTGTTCTGGGTCGGCATTTTGTTCAGCCGCTAGAGCGAGACAGAGTCTACAACAGGGCTGTAAGAGGTTTGTAGCATATGTGATGGATATGAGGGTTGATTCAGAGAGACTGAAGTCACTTGATGAGGTTCCAATAGTGCGTAAGTTCCAGGATGTATTTCTAGAAGAGTTACCGGGTGTGCCTCCCGAGATGCAGGTTGAGTTCAGCATCAAGTTGGTTCCGGGAGCTGCACCTATATATTGGGTTTTGAGCATTCTAACACTCCTATGGTGTACGTGCAACCCTATAAACCTTGGATCTATGTTTTCACTATTATACATGCAAATAAGAACTTTCCAAGGCTTTATTCCTAACTAGCATACTATGAGGTAACTATACTACAAAGACTAGTTAGATGACATACCTTTTGGTGTAGCTTGATGTCTTCAAGCTTTAAGAGCTTAGCCCCAATAGTGTGGAAGCCTCAAATGGAATCACAAATCACCAAAACACCATGGAAGACTTTAGAGAATATGGATACTTGGTTCTCTCTGGTGAAATTGGATAGCCCTCTTAGTGTACCCACACTAGTGCCCATTTCACGAACCAAGGACATCTTTATATAGTGTGGAGGATTAGGGTTAAACCCTAATACCCATGACCTTTCATTTCCTAGGATCCATGGGTTAAGGCTCCATGGACTATCCATGAAGACTTAGCCCTACCTAAATGAACTTGGCCCACTACACATATATATCTAAGAGTCCATATTTAATTAGTTCATTTTGATCACTTAATTAATTATAAATTAATTCTTGATCAATACTAATTAAATAATATGATTATATTAATATATTAGAACTTATAATATATTAATATAAATCATAAATATACTATTCTCAAAATACTATCCATATAAATTGTATCGGTGAAGTGCAACCCAAATGGACCATGCCGGGTCGGGTCAAGTACATACCAAATATAGTTATGGACTTAGACATTAATCCAACAGTATCCCACTTGGATAAGTCTAAAACTATTATTGAGTATGACTTCAAAACCTAACTGGCAATCGTATCTCTTAAAGCCGCTGTCAAACTCTGATCTTGTCAACGAACTTGTCCATTAGATAAGGGATCATATATTCCTCCATTCTAAATATCATATGGACTGACACATGGATTATAATCATTCTCTCTGTCCATTTGTTGTTTCCCGATTTCCGACTCATGATGACTGACTGATTGAACAAACCAAATCAGTCTTGGCTTGGCCAAGCACTCACATGTATCATCATTAAATCATCAAGGGGCCCACAGATATCACTTTTATCCCGAAGGTAAAAGGAATGGATAAACTTCGACTCATATGGTTTGTTCTACTACTTGTTAAATCATACACAAAGGCACATTTTATAACACCGAGTTACCGAATGCGTTTTCGTGCAATCAATGTACAACCAACTCATAGTAACAACTCATATCTCTAGGTTTGAAGAATATATGATATTATCGTCTCATGATCACTCGTGATAAAATCCATGAAGTGATTCCAATAAGCACAGGTTGAATCCAATACTCAGAACTTATGAGCACTCATGAGTGTTGTAGCCCTTTGTCCAACATCTTAGACCTCTACAAGCCAACCCATGACAGTCTTAATTCATATCTACTTCCAACATATGACCGACTGTGGATGGTTTGAATAACTTAGTCATTCCAGAAGAATAACCTAGTTTATTCTGGAAGTCAAAACATGCAAAATGAGACACAATAATAATTGAATCCAATATGGTATCAAAACGTATGAACATAATTAAAAAGCTTTTTACCTATCACCATATGATTACATATTATTCATTGTATACTGTTTCAACTATCAACTTTATACTTGAATTTAAAACAATAGTTGTCCCATGCTCCAAGCATATACACTATGTTTTCTAAACACTAGTCATGCCATACACCAAGTATGCATACTATGTTTGTCTATGATCTTTACTTTGTGAACTAGATCAATTGAACATAACTCCAATGATCCTCTTTTCACAGTCCCAAACCCTTACTGCAAATGCAAGAATTCCAAATTCATGCGATTTACTGAAATCTGTTAGAAACGTCCTTCTTGCATTAAGTTTCCTAATCTTAAACATATTGAAAAATTCTAACTTTGAAACATTTCCATATTCCATTTTGACTGTCACTTCTGAACAAGAGCTACCTCCTTACAGATTATGTCAATATGGTCCTTTCCAGAATTATCACTATACTTCCAACTATCCTTGAGCACCCAATCTTTGGTAAACCTTAGATTGTCCTCGACAATTGTTTAATCATTTTAGTCATATCTAATTCTAGACCTTTTCCCTTCTTAATGCCACAGGCATTTGGAAAATTTTAGAAAGGATGAATATAGCACATGTAATCGATCCTATATCCGAAGCATATGGGACACGATTCATGATGTCTCACATAAAGACTAAACCAGTCTTTTGCTATAATATTTCCATTTCTATTTGCCACTTCTCATAATTCAGATTATGAAAAGGGGTGTCGTAATCATAATCGAATTTTAGAATGCAAATAATGGACCCATATACAGAATTTCCTTTATGTTGAGCCATCCCAACATGAAATTCATATATATATATATATATATATATATATATATATATATATATATATATATATATATATATCCTTGACTAAATACAATTAAAACCTCAATCTAAGCTTTTAGATTTGAGATGAAGTATAATTTTCTCTCCCTTAATTATAGCAAAACAACTCTTTCCCAATTGAAACTTTTGTTTTCTATTATTAACATTTCTAGCTTGTAACCTTTATCATAATTATCATGCTCCCACGAACATGATGATTATGAGCATAACACTTATGCTCCAACTAGCTTTGACATGTACTCAGAAATCAACTTACTTCCTTACCAAAGATCAGATTTATGATACTAGATTGTTTTGATAAAACTTTATCAAAATCATACACCTTGCCTTAGATAGCACACTTGTGTGTCTGAACAATTTTAAGAACTATGAACAAGGGATGCCGTAATCATAGTCTCGATTGTTTAGACCTTTGCCACTTCTCACAAGTCCAGGTTAGTGTGTCGGTAAACTACACACGCTCCACTAACGACTTTGAGAATGCAAATATTACAATGGCTATCTAGCTAAAATCTACTTAATGAAAGAGTTTCCTCACCATCATTTTCATGAATCGGAGAGAAACCTTATGGCACTTAGATTTACTGGTGTATGTGTTCTTATCCATGTGAATTGTCAAAACCACAGTGACAAGACAAGGATAATGACAAATCCAAAATCATATGGAATGAACTCAATCTTCATTTCTTGCCACCTGGCAACTCGAGGGCCTGCCATTGCTTCCAAGTTATTGCGCAGCCAATTGAGAACTCTAAGAACTCATATGCAAAGCCAACTTTAACTGAAATGGGAACATAATATGTCAACATGATAGGTTATAAACCTCAAGTTGTGTGCTAGTGAAGAACTTCAGGTTTTATTCTTGATTAGTTCTTTAGACTTTCAAGACCTTTAATACTCCCACCGTCCTATTGACCTATAAGAATCCCTTGTCAAACATCCAAGAGATAGTGCGGGTTCTAATCAAGACAAACACTTCACACAATTGACCTTAGTTGGTGTTTGTTTTATCCAAAACATCACAACTTACCAATTTCAAATGTACAAGAGTAGGAAACTTTTACTATTACATTTGACAAGTGTTTTAAACCTTCTTTAAGACATGTCACTCAAATTACAATCTTGGAGTATGACTCTAAGACATATATTGGAACGAAGTATGACTCATCTTCTTGAATTAACCATTTCAACAAATCAAGATTCCACTTCTTAGTCATAAGAATGCACCACGATTCCCTTAGAGAAATAATTCTTCTATGGTTTCTTAATCATTAAGATGATCACAAAACTGATACTAAAGTTCTCTCCAATCTTTTTAGATTTGAGAAACTTTTATCTTTCTGCCTAAGTTGATTCTTCTTATTCGCTCTGCCTTACATTGGAACCTTTTCCCAATGTCTCATAATTACACTTAAGCTTGTACGTATAACCATATTTACGGAGCTTTAGTAAATTATGACGAATAATCTTATCGATCTTTTGTGGTGGACTTGACCAGTGCACAAGAATGTGTACTCGATCCCTTAGTCCATTACTTGACTCACACATCCATGTGAACAAGTAATTATTCTTAATTTTCCAATACTAGAAAGTTCTCATTCATCATGCTATACAACTTGCATAATTCCAAGTTCCGGTCCAATTGAAACTTGGGTGATGAGAATCTTTCCTTATTTGCTAAATTTAGACATTACTACAAATGAAAGAATCAATTTCATATTTCCACTCTTGCTATTAACGGAATCATATAAGCAACAATTTTTTCCCCAAATGCCATTGTAAGAATACTTTAAAATAAATAAAATCAAAAAATTTTCTTTTATTTTAAAACTTTGTGGAAAAATTTATCCTTACAATCCATATGAAAACTTGTTGTTATCTATTCCTAAGCAATATCTCATAACTCCAAAGAATTACCTCAAGAATCCAATCTTCAAACTATGCAATAGAAATCGATCTACGCGATCAGATTCAACATATTTTTTCTTTAAGTTTCTTCACCTTTCCTTGATTCTTAAAACATCACCATGTGACCCAGTCACATCATGTATCAAGAATCTCATAATAGAAACTTAGCAGAGTTACATAGTGGACTTTACCTGAAGTAGAGTCAAACTAATTGACTTTAACACCCTTAGGTAAATTGGCAGCTTCGCAACTAATGACCCTTTCCTTTGGCAATATAAACATATGGACCCTTTGATAATGGTACACGGGACTATCTCAGACTTAGCCTTTCTCTTTACTATTTGGTCAACCGAGTTGACTATGGCCGATCCCTTTCCACTAGGAAGAGAGAGCTTTACTAGATATCCAATGTCATCATTGTCAACGTCCATAAAGTTTTAGGAAGTTGATCTTAGCAAATAGATAAGATCATTAAGGGTCTTGTCATAGTCTGTTTCATAGGTGTTCCAACAGAACTCACTATGTGACTTAGAAAGTAGTTGAACCACCAACTTTCTCAAGACTTTTACACCCAACTCTCCCGGCTTGTCAATGTGTGACTACATCTCAAAGAAGTGATCACACCTAGACCTTGCCTTGCCAGTATGACTTTAGTGACCTTGAACTTGTGGGTTAGGGAGAATAATTTGAGGAGGTTAAAGAAGTATGATTTCCAAAGGACATCATCTTCATTTAGGAAAGCTTGTTTCAAGATATTTGGGAAGATCATAGATGTCTAAACCAGATAACTTTTGGGAGATATTCAAGATAGTTGATTAAAAGTCCTTAATATAACACCCAATATGAGATATTAAGGCTAGGACCCTACAAACTATTTTATAACTCAGAAGAGGGATGCCGTAATCCAAGCTATAAAATATTTGAAGGTAGGTGAAACTCCTAGATCTTTTGATATTCATTGAACTGTTCAATGGCATGTTTCAATCTCGAGTGTGCCCTTCAGGTTTTGTGACTGGGATGCCGAGGATCACAAAACAAGGTGTGAAGTAACCATGCAAATTACTTGGTACCCTTAAGTGTTTACCCCTCAATCGATGTGCCGGTTAACCACACACGATCCATCGATACTATGATAAACATTAAGTTACCCTTTGCCTACCTTGTTAAATACGAGTTAGTGTGCTGGTTAACCACACACGCTCCACTAACTGACTTAAACAAAGAGCAAAGTGTAATTTCATGGATTAGCACCTTATTCACATTTTCCTAAGTAACTAAGATTGGGTATTATTAAGAGTTTAGTTACTTAGTATTTATCATTAATACTTATAATGAAGGGAGAATTATAGTCCTGTCAAACCCGTTCGGCTAACGACCCTCCACCGGTCAAGGAAGCGGTGGGTGAGAGTAGACACCTATTAAACTGCCATTTTATAGGCAATAACCTTATACCCCCCTTATAGACCGGCTTCGTGAATGAGGCCTACTAACGGTATGACTGACTTTACTCATATACATATATATAAATATTATTAACTTATAATATTTTAAAGTATAAGGGTTGAATTTTAACTTTTAAAATTCTAAGGGCTAACTTGGACTTAAAGTATTCATAAGAGAACACTTTTTCAAATTCCAAAACTTGAGGGCAAGTTTTGAAATTATTCAAAACTAATTAATTTCATAAGGTATGTGTTTAAAGTAGTTTTAATCCAAAAACTCTTCAAGTTACATAACTTGAGGACAAGTTATGGAAGACTTTAAACTAATAAAAGAATTAACTTTTCTTTATTTTATAACTTATGGAATTAATTAAGGTTACATTTTTTTTATTAACGAGACTCTTGAACCTCCATAAATTTAGGACAAGTTATGGAGTCATAAAACCATTTATTGAGGACAAGACTATTTATTTTGTAACCTATTACAACTTTTATGAGTTGTAAGAATCTTAAATGTGACTTTTCAACTAACTTGAGGACAAGTTACAAAACACATTTTAGAATCAACTCTTAGATTAAAATGGATTGAAAACATATTATCACATAATTTTCTATTAACGTAAATCAACTCATAAGATCAAAATAATTCAAAAAAAAAACTTTTGGATTCCATAACTTATGGAGGTTTCAAAAAACTCTTTAGATCAAACTTTTAAAACTAATAAAATAATCATATCATTTTATCTTTTACTAAATTTGACCTAATTTAACTCATCACAAATAATTAGTTTTTCACAAAAAATAGTAATTATCTTAAAATTTGACAAAAGTCAATTTTTTTTTTCAACTTTGAAAATAAAATATTTGTATCAATATAGCGAAAAAACAACCCATGGCTCTGATACCACTGTTCAGTTTTGAGCATTCTAACACTCCTATGGTGTACATGCAACCCTATAAAGCTTGGATCTATGTTTTCACTATTATACATGCAAATAAGAACTTTCCAAGGCTTTAATCCTAACTAGCATACTATGAGGTAACTATACTACAAAGACTAGTTAGATGCATACCTTTTGGTGTAGCTTGATCTCTTCAAGCTTTAAGAGCTTAGCCAAAATAGTGTGGGTGCCTCAAATGGAATCACAAATCACCAAAACACCATGGAAGACTTTAGAGAATATGGATACTTGGTTCTCTCTAGTGAAATTGGATAGCCCTCTTAGTGTACCCACACTAGTGCCCATTTCACCAACCAAGGACATCTTTATATAGTGTGGAGGATTAGGGTTAAACCCTAATACCCATGACCTTTCGTTTCCTAGGATCCATGGGTTAAGGCTCCATGGACTATCCATGAGGACTTAGCCCAACCTAAATGAACTTGGCACACTACAGATATATATATCTAAGAGTCCATATTTAATTAGTTCATTTTGATCACTTAATTAATTATAAATTAATTCTTGATCAATACTAATTAAATAATATGATTATATTAATATATTAGAACTTATAATATATTAATATAAATCATAAATATACTATTCTCAAAATACTATCCATATAAATTGTGCCGGTGAAGTGCAACCCAAATGGACCATGCCGGGTCGGGTCAAGTACATACCAAATATAGTTATGGACTTAGACATTAATCCAACACTATCTCCAAGGCACCTTATCTCCTTGCACCTCCGGAGATGTAGGAGTTATCCTCGCAGCTTCAGGAGCTACTGGGGAAGGGATTTATTCGGCCGAGCAGTTCGCCATGGGGAGCGCCTATCCTTTTTGTTAAAAAGAAGGATGGCTCACATCGAATGTGCATTGATTACAGGGAATTGAACAAGATGATTGTCAAGAACCGTTACCCGTTGCCGAGGATCGATGATTTGTTCGATCAGTTGCAGGGAGTATCTTGGTTCTACAAGATCGATTTGAGGTCAGGTTATCATCAGGTGAGAGTGCGATATGAGGACATCTAGAAGACATCGTTCATTACTCGTTACGGGCATTACGAGTTCATGGTGATGCCTTTCGGGCTCACCAATGAACTGGCGGTGTTCATGGATCTCATGAACAGAATATGTAGGCCGATGTTGGATCGCTAGGTGATCATGTTCAATGAAGACATATTGGTGTATTCGAGATCCAAGGAACAACATGAAGAACATCTGAGAGAGATCCTCGATGTTTTGAGATTGGATAGGCTTTACGCCAAATTCTCCAAGTCTGAGTTTTGGTTACGAGAGGTCCAGTTCCTTGGGAATTTTGTTAACCAGAATGGGATATTGGTCGATCCAGCCACGATTGAGGTGGTGATAAGTTGGGAGGTGCCGAGGTCACCTACAGAGATCAGGAGTTTCCTAGGATTCGCAGGCTATTATCAGAGATTTATCAGGGATTTCTCCAAGATCGCCGTGCCACTCACCAAGTTGACTGGGAAGGGTGTTGCTTTCTCATGGCGCCTAGAGCAGTAGGCCTCCTTTGAGATACTTCATCAGAAGTTCTGTGAAGCCCCGGTGTTAGCCTTCCGGAAGGAATGGAGGACTTCGTGGTATATTGTGATGCGTCGATATCGGGGTTAGGAGCGGTGCTAATGCAGAGGGGGCACATGATAGCATATGCATCAAGGCAGTTGAAGCCTCATGAGGTAAGGTATCCCATCCACGATTTAGAGTTGGGGGCAGTGGTGTTCGCCCTCAAGATATGGCGTTACTATCTGTATGGGGTCCGGTGTACCATATACACGGATCATAAGAGCCTGAAGTACTTGATGGATCAGTCCAGCCTTAACATGCAGCAGAGGAGATGGTTGGATGTGGTAAAAGATTACGATTGTGAGATCCTGTACCACCTGGGTAAGGCTAAGGTGGTAGCCGATGCACTGAGCCGTAGGACGGAGAGCGTCCCAATGTGAGACGTTTGTATGAGATTGACAGTGATGACTCCGGTGTTGGACACCATTCAAGGGGCCCAAGCCGAGGCTGTGAGACCAGAAAACCAAAAGAAGGAGCGAGTTGTCGGGCAGGTATTGGAGTTCGTTACCGATAGCCGGGGACTTATGAAATTTTAGGGTCGGATTTGGGTACCGTTTATGGGCGGGATGTGTACCATTTTGATGGAAGAGGCACGTCGACCGAAGCTCTCGATCCATCCCAAGGTCAATAAGATGTATCTAGACGTAAAGAAGGAGTATTGGTGGCCCCGTATGAAAAGGGATGTTGCATGGTTCGTTGAGAGGTTCCAAACCTTTCACCGGGTTAAGGTCGAGCACCAGAGACCGCACGGTAAGTTGCAACCATTAGAGGTTCTCGAGTGGAAGTGGGAACAGATTGCTATGTACTTTATCACCAAATTGCCAAGGACTGCGAGGGGTGTCGATACAATTTGGGTGATTATAGACTGGTTGACGAAGAGCGCTCACTTCCTTGCCATTAGCGAGAGCTCTTCTATGGAGAAACTGGAAGAATTGTATGTGAGAGAGGTGGTCTCGCGGCATGGAGTTCCGATCTTGATTGTCTCGGATCGAGATGTGCGTTTCACTTCCAAGTTCTGGAAGAAATTTCATGAGGAGTTGGGTACGCAGTTGCAATTTAGTATTGCATATCACCCACAGACTAACGGGCAGAGCGAGCAGACAATTCAGACACTCGAGGATATGCTCCGAGCATGTGTTTTGGATTTTGGCGGGAGTTGGGACACATATTTTCCCTTGGCAGAGTTTTCGTACAACAACAACCATCATTCGAGCATTGGTATGCCACCCTTTGAGCTGTTGTATGGGAGGTGGTGTCAGACCCCCATTTGTTGGGGAGAGGTGGGGCAACGTGTAATGGGTAGTACGGAGATCATGCTTCAGACGATTGAGCAGATACACCAGGTTAGGCAGAGGTTATTGACCGCTCAGAGTTGTCAGAAGAGTTATGCAGACAGGTGTCGGTCCAAGCTTGATTTTCAGGTCGGTGACTTCGTACTCTTGAAGGTCTCTCCGTGGAAAGGAGTGATCCGATTCAGGAAGAGGGGCAAGTTAGGGCCTCGATATATTGGACCTTTCAGGGTAATCGGAAGGATAGGCAGGGTAGCCTACCGGTTGGAGCTACCTGCGGAGTTGGGTCAGATTCATGAAACTTTTTACGTGTCGCAGTTGAGAAAGTGTATAGCTGACGAGTCGGTAGTGGTACCATTAGAGGATATTCAGGTGGTTGTAGGCCTGAACTATGTTGAGACACTGGTGGCAGTTAGGGATCGGAAGGTCAAGGTTCTGAGGAACAAGGAAGTGCCTTTGGTGCAGGTGTAGTGGTAGCATAGGAAGGGGTCAGAGCTAACTTGGGAGCCGGAACGCAAGATGCGTGAGTAGCATCCAGAGTTGGTTGCAGAACGAGACTTCGAGGGCGAAGTCTGATTCTAGTAGGGGAGAATTGTAACATCCGGAACCCCAGGTATATTATTTTAATATTTTATTTTAGAAAGTTGTGAAGGAACTCTGCGAGTTGATGCTTAGACTCGCCGAGTAGGATCGCGGTTGATCATTTGGGTTCGCGTTGGACTCGGTGAGTCCATGAGTAGACTCGGCGAGTCTACGCTATTTAATGAAACCCTAATCCTTCGGGGTTGGAGCCTATTTAAGGGTACTCTTAGCCTTCCATTGCGGCTACCAGTCCCTTGAGAGCACCCTAAGTGAGATAGATCGTTTAGGAGGAAGGAGAAACCATATTTGATCTTTTATATTTGGTTTAGCAAGAAGAAGGTGATTAAAAGCAAGAGGAGGCTGAAAGAGGTGTGATTCTAGTGGTTTTAGAGTTCATAGACTTCATCTTTAGGTATTATTCGGACCTTCTTCATTTTTGGTATTTGTTTCTTAAAGTTAGGGTTTCTAACCTCTTTTGAGGATGGTTATGTGGAGCAATTGGTCCCTTATTGAGTTTATGCCTTGGATCTGGACTCAAAGAGGTCCAGAGACCTTAACCCTTGGAGCTTTATGGGTTATCTTGGGAGTTATGAGCTTAGGATGACATTTTTAGGGCAAAATCTCCAAATTATACCATCTAGATGATATATGAGTGTCAAGGTCTGGACTTTAGATGATTATTATGCTTGGGAAGGACAGATCTATGGATTTGAGGAATAGATCTGACCTCAGGAGGTCAATGGAGTTTGTGCATACCATGTACTCACTGAGTTGTTCTTGAGACTCGGCGAGTTGAGTCCGGGTAGCCCTGCGATTCTTACCTGGGGACTCGTCGAGTAAAGGGAGGGACTCGACGTGTTAAATGGGACTAAAGAGTTAAGTGGACACAGGTGGACTCGCCAAGTTGCCCACGTGAACTCACCGAGTCAGGTCAAAGTTTGACCGTTGACTTTGGTTGACTTTTAGGGTTTGGTCAACAAAGAGGGATTTTGAGCCAAAGGGAGGGGGGTAAAATGGTCCTTTACCATTCTGAGGGTGCTTAGAGAGAGTAGAGTCTAGTTCTGAGAGTTATATTTATGAAAGTATTACTTTATGTGTTTAGGTGGAGGTTAGATCGTATTTCTACCGAGTCAGTGATTTACCGGGACATCTGAGGTGAGTCTTCTCACTATACTTTACCTAGAGTGGTAATTAGAGTTATGTGCCAGAGTTATCGTATGCTATTATGTGATGTGTTATACTAAATTGTTTCTATGAGGTTTATATCATCTGTATATCAGAGTATGTCAGCGTTAGAACCGAAAGGTTCACAGAGTTAGGACCAGAGGGTCCACAGAGTTAGGGCCCATGGGCTCACAGAGTTATAGCCTCGAGTGGCTAGTATGTGATACGTATGGCATTTTGGGGAACTCACTAAGTTTTATGCTTACAGTGTTATGTGTTATGTGTTTCAGGTACCAGTGATGATAGCGGGAAGGTGCCGGCATGACTCCTACACATGCATGGACTTTTATGTGTTTGATCTTGGGAATATAATTTTGTTAACCAAAGTATTGAAAGAATGGGATTTTGTTTTTAAATGTGTTTGATACAATATGTTTAAAAATGCGAATTTTTTTTTTAAAAATTACGGTGTTACATTTCATCATAGTTAACTTCTGGAGTTTGTGTAAAGCCTTTCGCAACCAGTCGCGCATTATAAGTGTCTACTTTCCCATCCCTGTCAGCCTTCTTCTTGAAGATCCATTTGCACCCGAATGTCTTACGACCTGGTACATTGACAACCAAGTTCCAAACTTGATTGCAATATATGGATTGAATCTCGTTGTCTATAGCCTCTTTCCACATTATTGGCTAGCGGCCCGTCATGGCTTCCTTGTAACTATTAGGTTCATCTAAATTTACTAGTGTGCTATCACTGATAAATGTATCACCTTCTGTAGTAATATGGAAATCATAAAAACCAGGTGTATTCCTAACTTTTGTGGAACGCTTCAGAGGTACATATTCGTCAATCGGCTCAACATGAGTTTCCTCCTCAAGTTGATTACTAATGTTTGAGGTTCCTTCACCACTTGACTATTGAAGCACTTCAAGGTCAATTTTCCTCCCACTGTTTCCTTGGTTTATGAATTCTCTCTCAAGAAAGAATCCTCTCCTCGCAACGAAGACAATATTGTCACTCGGTCTATAGAAGAGATAACCATAGGATTTCTATGGGTATCCGATGAAAATACACCACTCACTCCGAGGTTCAAGCTAGTCATGAGTCTCGCGTCTCATGAAAGTCTTGTAACCCCAAACCTTGATGTGTGCTAATGAGGAAACCTTCCGTGTCCACATCTCATGAGGTGTATTGGTAACCTTCTTGGTTGGGACTAGATTAAGGATATAGGCGGCAGTCTCTAAGGCATACCCCCAAAATGAGACTGGTAATGAAGCTCGACTCATCATGGAATGAACCATGTCCAACAAGGTTCGATTGCGCCTCTCAGAAACACCATTAAGTTGTGGTGTCCTAGGAGGTGTCAATTATGAAATAGTTCCAGACTCTTTAAGATAGTCTAGGAACTCGATACTACGATACTCACTACCTCGATCGGATCAGAGCATCCTTATCTTCCTGCCCAACTGTTTCTCCACTTATTGCTTAAACTCTTAGAATCTTTCAAAGGTTTCTAACTTATGCTTGATTAATTATAAATACCCATATCTACTATAATCATCAGTAAAAGTCACATAAAAGCGGTTAACATCCCTTGTGGCGGTTCTGAAGTGTCCACACAGATCTTTGTTTATAAGGTCCAACAAACCTTCACCCCTCTCGAAAGAACCAATGAAGCGTGATTTAGTCATCTTTCCAAGCAAACAAGATTCACAACTATCATCTGACTTTATGTCAAATGATTCCAAGACTCTAGACTTTTGGAGTTGGCCAATGCACTTCTTGTTGACATGTCCAATACGACAATGCCACAAGGATGCTTTATCGGAACTAGTGGAAAAATCAATATGCAATACATTATTTCCTAAGTTGTCTACAATCATCATAGTTTCATATACACCATGAAAAGGTAATGCTCTAAAGTAAAAAGCACCTTTATAATAAGCATTTATTGCACTAATTTCATTATCAAACAAAAATGTGAAACCTTGTTTATAGAAACCATGAAAAGAAATAATATTTCTTGTCATTTCAGACGAATAACAACAATTATTCAAATCTAATTTTATCCCACTACAAAGCAATAAGGAATAAACTCCAATCTTGGTGACATGTGAAACATTCCTATTCCCCATGATTAAGTTTATCTTCCTGTGCTCCACATCCTCACTGCTTTTTAGTCCTTACAGATCATAACATATGTGAATACCACAACCTGTATCAAGGACCCAAGAATTAGCATGCAATCAGTTATTAGACAATGTAGTGTAAGTACCTGCATGGATGGGTTTTACTTTCCCATCCTTTGCATCCTACAAGTATTTGGGCAGCTTCGCTTCCAGTTCCCTTTTCCATAACAATAGAAGCACTCTGCTTCTTTTGGGTTGGAGGAGGGAGTAGCAGGACCGTCTTTAGTCTTGCTAGAAGAGGATCCATCAAGAGACTTTCCATTGTGACCCTTGGAAGGGGTCTTTATCACACCCGCGTACAACATGGCGGAAACGTCCGAGGGTTGGTGTGACTTAAATTGAAATATCATCACAATATATATACATGAAACATAACATAAACATAACCATGCATTAATACATTACAATGGCCATTGTTCACATCAAGTAGATTGTTTAAATATTACATATTCATAGCATAAGTTGTTTGAGAGTTTTCAAAACATAACATTCTAATACACTTGGTATTGTCCTTTAGTTTATCTGTTACCTGAGAATACAAGTTATTTTGAAAAACGTCAACATATAGAATGTTGGTGAGTTCATAAGCAGGTTTGGTATGAAAATGCTTTGTGTAGTTTATAAAACCCAGAAAATCCGATATTTTCTGAAACGACAATTGTTTATACAAAAGTGTGAAGATCCATAGGTTTATGCATGAATGATTTTGAAAGCGTGTATAAAGGAGAAGTTATGCATTATAGTTATTGAAAATACAAGTGAATAGTGTTGATTTCCCCCAAAAACCCAATGTTTTCCGATAAAATAATATGATTGTTTCGAATTATTATACCGTCATGACGAATGATTATGAATTTTCCTTTATTACATAGATAGTATTGGATTTATTATGTGAGTCGTTATAACCATGCATGATAATGACTAGTTCGTCTGTCTTGGCATTCTTCTGAACGCCGAAAAATGACCTTCAGATTTTGTCACCCTAGATTGGCCGAGTCTAACTGTAGCGAACAGCTGAGGTGTGGGGGAGTCATACGCGTATAGATCTATACACAAACTCTCGCTCTCCCTCCAGGATACTTTGATTATAACTACAAACTATGACCGACACTTATTGGTTTTTCCTGTTATTACTCACTTAATCCAAATGAATTTGATTAACCTTCATTAACGATCTGATTTTTGTTTACTTGAATAGACGGTAAGCCTAACAGACGAGGAGAAGAGGACCATTAGGTCCTAATAATCATGTTTTTTATTTAAGGCTGTCAAGTATACAAAGGACGCATTGGCCTATTTTGCATATGATTTATTTGGAACTTACTAGCAATACTAGTGGGCCACTGAGGCCCAACAACATGTAGTTGCCATTGAGGTCCCTTAAGCATGTAGTTGGGTCACAAGAGGCCCAAATAACATATATTATTATTGTTAGGCCCAAAAGTCATGTTTAAAGTATCACGAAGGCCCACTAAGCATGATTTGAATCTTTCAAGCACAACAGTTTGAATATTTAATTGTTTTAAGTATAGTATAATTGTTGGGAATTTTTTTTTCACAATTGTTGAATCGCAAAGACACAAAGTTTGTAGATTGTTTTGTAACGATATTTAGATTTATGAAAATATATGTATATTTTTCATTCTAAATTCATAAGTTATAATTTGATATTTTTGACCCAAAAATATTAATAATAAAATAATTCACTCAAAAATATTGGTTTGACCAATCCAACCCTTCTTTAATAAAAATGACAATTTTACTCCTTTTTATAGAAAAATGACATTTAAGGTCCTTAAACTATTTTTCTTGAAATTTTGGCTCAAAGACTTATTTAAAAGATGTTTTCAGCCCAAAGTTTACTTTTTGGCAGTTTCAACCACTTTAGTAAAAAGATTTTCGTTTATAGCCCAAGCTTTTCGCAATTTTCACAAATTTGACCCAAAATCCAAAAAACTTTACATTTTTAATCCTTTTTGTAAAATAAGGTCATTTAATCCCTAAAATAGATTTATCTACTTTTCTACCCATTGCTTTGAGAAATTTACCATTTCAGCCCCTTAAAACTATATTTTTTCGCATTTTGGGCCTATAGGCTGAAAAGCCCAAAGTTTGGCCCAACAGACTACAATTTACATTTCTAGTCATTTGAAGAGCATAATATCCATAAAAGCTTCTATTTTAACCGTTTTGACCCTTTTGGTCCTTATAGAAACTGTGAATGACAACTTTTACCCATGTTTTGTTTGTTTGACAAAAATAGTCCAAAAATGAGTTTTAAGTTGTAGTATGCGTATTATAACCTTAGATGATACTTTTTCCTAACTTGTTAAGTGTAATAAATTCTAGATCACATATTTTTCCTCCTTGAACCCTATATCTCAAAATATCTTTCATTTTTGATACATATTTACCACATAAACACAAGAAATCACACATAACATACAAATACACATTTATGTACACATTTTACTTGTATTCTTCCTCATAAAACATATGAAAAGCGAAAATAGAGGGGTATGAACTCACCTTTGCATTGTTGTTTAGGTTTTGAAGAAGAAATGGAAGAAATTTGATGCTATTTTCGGCCCTAGCAAGCTTTCTTGGTTGGATCTCGAATTTTACTAGGGAGTATGATCAAGAATTTAAGGGGGTAAGAAGAGTGAATTAATGTAGAAAGGAAATATTTTTTCAAGATCTTACCACTAGTATGATACTTGAAGTGATCTTTGTATGAAATCCTTCTTGAAGCCCTTAGAATTTTCGAAGGTTTGAATGACGGATGAAGAGTTCTTTTCTTTGAGAGTGTTTAAGGAGATTTTTAGTGACAGGTGCGTGTGTTTATGTGTTCGGCCGAGAATAAAAGAAGAAAGGGGAGAAGAGAGAGAGGTGAAGGGACGGATGCATGGAGATATGTGAAATTGCATGGACACCCTAAGTATATTTGTGAGGTGACACATACAAGTCAACCCTTATTATTATTTTTTTTATTTGGGCCGAGAAGGAGAGAGAACAGAAAATGTTTTGGGCCTTTAGTGCTTAAGTCCGATAATGTGAAGCCCAAATTGATGGTTTTCGGCCCATTGGGCTCTTAAGAGTTTTTACGGCCCAATTTGCATCAAAGAATGAGTTTTATGGCCCATTGTGGCTTATTGGATTTATTATGGCCCAATGAGGTCCATTAAATATAAATGAATCCATTTTAAGCTTATAAGGTACAAAAAAGATTAAGTCCCGTGAAAGTGGGTCCAATTAGAACCCATTTAAGAGTTTTAAGCCCAACATAGTTAAATGGGAAGCTTATTGGCCCATGTAACACCGTAAATTTCAAAACAAAATTTTCAATTTTCTTATAAAACATAATTCGATTAATATTCATCAAACAACCATATTAATTATCCAATATAGGTTAATACAAAATCCCAAGATCACAAAGTAAAAACTCCGAGTGTGTGTGTACAGATCAAGCCGGCGCCGTCCCGCGGTCGTCACTAGTACCTGAAACAACATCAAACACTGTAAGCACAAGGCTTAGTGAGTTCCCCAAAATACCACATAAAACACATATTAGCCACTCGAGGCTATAACTTTGTGGGTCCGTGCACCCAAACTCTGTGAACCCTTAGGTTCTAACTCTGATAAACATGCACTACATAAATCACATAGAAATAATGCAGTACAACACATAACATACGTAGCATACAAATACTCTATCACATAACTTTGGTTACCTACTCAAGGTAATATAGTATAGTGAGAAGACTCACCTTGCGTATCTCGGTATCTCACAAATCCTGGAAATCCCTCGTGCTCGATCCTCCGAGCTCTAATCCTCCTATAACATTATATGTTTCTAATTAACACTTTATATCTCTAAGGTTGACTATCCATAAGAAGTCAACACAGGTCAACTCTGGTCAACGGTCAACGGTTAATGGTCAACGGTCAACTCTGATCGGACTCGGCGAGTCTAGACGCTTTCACCAACCCTCTGAAATCCCCTTACTACACGTCGAGTATTCCCCCCCCTTTACTCGACGAGTTTCACCTGAATGAATCGTGGGGCCACCCCGACTCAACTCGCCGAGTCTCAAGGACAACTCGGTGAGTCCATGTTTGACTCAGTCCACTCATCATCCCTCTCCAACTCACCCTGACTCACTGAGTCTACCCATGACTCGATTTGGACCACTCGCTGAGCAGTCCCAAGGCAATCTTCAAGCTACTCGTCGAGTCGGATGAACAGACTCGGCGAGTCCATGCCATGCAACCATTCTAACTTGCTCCTAAGGTCAGATCTGCTTCCAAAAACTAGATATCTGGCCTCCCTCGACTGATTCATCACGTAAAGCTCCTATCTTGGTGCTCATAACACACCCTATAGCTCCTAAATGGACTTTTTGACCTAAGGCATGAGGATTCCAATCAAAAGCCTCCATTGCTTCCCAAAAAGCTTGGGTAAAGGGACACTCTGGACCTCTAAGGGTCCAGATCTATGGTTCAAACCTCATAAGAGACAAAGAGGACACTAAATCTTGCCATAAAAGGGTTCAACAAACCCTAAATCTAGATAAACAACAACAAGGAAGAAGGTAACTCGGATTTATTACCACAAAAGTGATGCTTTGGACTCCAAACCCATAGAAGTGGCTCCTCTTGCTTTCCCTTGGCAAGCTCTTCTCCTTCCTTGCAACAATGGCACCTCCAAGGTCAATAACGGCCTCCTACTTAGCTCCAAATTCTCACACTCGATTAGGGTTTCACTTAAGGGGCTGGTCAGCACAAATGACGGCCATTAGGCCCTTTAAATAAGTCTCAAACCCGAGAAATTAGGGTTTCATTACACAGCGCTGACTCGCCGAGTCCATATCCTAGACTCGTCGAGTCCAGGTGCGATCCCGCGTCCAGATCCGCGTCCCTACTCGGCGAGTTTGAGCTCCAACTCGCCGATTCCCCCCACAAATCAACAAAATACAATAAACAAGATACCTGATAAAATCCGGCTGTTACAACCCATTAGACCCAATAAGGAAATCCTAGTCCATATTGGACTTAAACTAGGATTTCTAGGGTTTCCAACCTTTTGTTGACTATTTGAGGGTTGTATAGAGTGTTTGATGGAAATTTTGTTGTCATTGCATAAACATCATACATGCTTTCAAGTTTCAATGACGTTGTTTTTATTGTTCAATGCTTACAAAGCATCAGAATTCCTAGTTGTGACATCATCCCCTCGTTAGAGGGAATTTTGTCCCAAAATTCTTTTTGAATCTAGATTTGAGAATGCGAGAATAGGTGAGGGTAGTTATTCTTCATTTGGTCTTCGCGTTTTCATGTGAATTCCTGTCCATGTTTCGCGTTCCATCTAACCTTCACTATTGGAATGTGACTTTTGCTTAGTACGCTTCACCTCCCTGTCCATGATCTCGATGGGTTCTTCTATGGATATGATATTCTCGTTGATTTCGATGTCTTCCGATGGGATGACGAGAGTCTTGTCGGTTAAACATTTATTCAAATTGGAAACATGTAACACGGGGTGTATACTACTGACCTAAACGGGTAGCTACAGTCTATAAGCCACTGGACCGATTCACGCAAGAATCTTGAAGGGTCCAATGTATCATGGGTTTAGTTTTCCCTGTTTCACAAAACGAATCACTCGTTTCTAGGGAGATACCTTTAACAACACCCGATCTCCAACTTGAAATCCAAGTGCTTTCACCGTTTATCAGCGTAGCTCTTCTGTCGGTCTCGTGATGCGTATAGTTGAGCTCCTATTTGAATTATCTTCTCTGTCGTTTTGCGTATGATTTCCGATCCAATTAATCCATTACTTGGTGTCTGTCCTCTGGCTACCTGAGTGTCACTACCTCAGCCCAACACAATAGTAATCTACATTTACGCCCATACAATGCCTCGAATGGAGCAACTTTGATGCTTGAGTGATAACTATTTTTGACCGAGAATTTGATTAAAGGAAAGTGGGTAGCCCATGACCTTCCAAAGTCTATCACACATGCACGAAGCATATGTTCAAGCGTTTGAATGGTTCGCTCACTTTGACCATACATTTGTGGGTGGTAAGCAGTGCTCATGTCAAGTTGTGTTCCCATAGCTTTCTGAAGCGATTGCTAAAAGCGTGAAGTAAACCTACTATCTCTATCTAAGATTATAGATATTGGTACTCCATAGAGTTTCACGATTTCCTTGATATAGGTTCCTGTCAGTCGTTCCATCTTGTATGGCTCTTTTAATGGCAGGAAATGAGCGGATTTTGTCATCCTATCGACTATTACCCATATGGTATCTAAACCATCTATTGCCTTGGGTAGTTTGGTCATAAAGTCCATAGTAATCCTTTCGCATTTCTACTTGGGTATTACTGGTTGTTGTAATAATCCCGAGGGCTTCTGATATTCTACCTTTACTTTAGCACAAGTGAGGCTCTTGATAACATAAGTGGCAATTTCTGTCTTCATGTTAGGCCACCAATGGTGTTGCTTGATATCCAAGAACATTTTATCTGAACCCGGATGGATGGAGTATCGTGTCTTGTGGGCTTCATTCATGACTACTTCTCTAAACCCCCCAACTTTAGGGATCCAAATTCGGTTCATGAAATAATATGCTCCGTCCTCCTTAACTTCGAATCTTTTTTCCATTCCACGTAATGCTTCAATTATTCTGCTTTCTATCTTCATAGCATCAAACTGGGCTACTTTGATTTGCAAGGACAAATGTGTGACAACCCGAAGTTCGTTCCATCAATTGTAACAGTTTCGTTAATAAAGTCGTCGTTTTCAATTTCATTTTCGTTACGTCATTAAATTAAGTCATAATTGTGGGACTTCTATTATGACTTAATGAGTGTCTAAAGATGTTTAGAACTCACATTAACACTTCATATTAGTAATCAGAAACATTTTAGAATCGACCATATCGGGTTACGGTAACTTAATCGGGTGCGACCAAAAGCATCGTATAACGCCGGTATCGGGTAGAATTCCACCGTGTCCATAACTTAGAACCTATTTAAAGAGGATTAAGCTTGCATTTGAAGCTTTTTCTCTCTCTCACTATTCTCTCTTTAACCTCTCTCCTCAAACCAAAGAATTAAGCCTAAAAACACCAATTTAAGGCTCAAATCCATCAAGGTAACTTCCCTAACTTATAGTATAGCACCATTAGCCTTCAATTTCGTGATTAATCTTTGAAAAAGGACCATATTCATTAGTTTACGGCCCTAGAGCATGCTTGGCCCGTAAACACATGTGAAGAGGGTTTTTGAGCCTTTAAACCCTTCCAAACCAACTTTTGGACTTAGATATAACTTAATGGCTTACCAATTCGGACTTAGAACATCTTGAACATCATTTTTGAGGGATGAACATGTGTTTACTGCCGAAGAACATGCTTGGGCTATAAACTCATATTCATGGAGAGTAAACTTGTATTTGAGTGTTTAAAAGCCACTTAAACACACCAATGGCCTTGGAATAAATTCTAAAATCAACCACAATCGATTTAGGGGCCTTAAACTTGATGAAAAAAACCCCTTGGAGTGTTCACGGCCGTAAACCAACCTATAAAGGGTTCCTGGGTTGTAAACTCATAAACCCAAGTCAAATGATGCCCAAACATCACCCCTTGACTTGTAAAATTGGTTTGAATCACATGTGATTGATCTAAGGACACCAAATCATCAATATAAGGATGGTATAGGAGCTTACGGCCGTAAACTCCTAGTTTAGGGCTGTAAACTCCCTTTGATGGTCCCTTTGGTGATAAAACTCATTCCTATGCCTTAGATTAATTCATAGCAACCCATCCCATGTGTTAATTGACCATTTTGGCACCATAAAACCCCATATTCATGAATTCACAGCCGTGAACTCATATGGGCATCGTCTTAGGGCCATAAACTCACTAAGGAGTTTACTGTTGAACTGCAAACTGATTATCCAAGCCATATACGTCCGTAAATGTCACCCGGGTCACTCCAAACACTTGATTTGAAGTGTTTCGCGTCTTGGAGTGTGTAATCATATCTAATTAGTGATTTAAAGTCTAATTAGATATATTTGTATACCATTTCATATTACATAGGAACCTTGCGCATTATCAAGTCCCGAACCGGCACATAGTGTCGAAACCGACGTGTTTTCTCGTCTGTTGAGTTCATACCCCTACCCATTTTCAATGTTTTCACTATTTTCAGGGGGGAGAATAGAAGTAAAGTACAAGTAATACTTGTACTCAAAACTTGTTTTATATATGTTGTGTTTCATATTACATATGCTTTTAACACTGACATTCGTAACAAGTAACCATTTGAACCTACATAATACATTATCATATTATTTGTGAAAAACAGTATAAATTGTTGTATTTATATTTTCAAAAATGTTTTCCCACAATATATCAGTTAAAAGTATAACATTTGAACTTAGAACATTGTTTTGTCCTCGGTAACACTCCACAGAGATACGCGAGTGGAGGATAGTCATTTGATCTTTCAATATTATTACTTGTAAATTTGTTATTCCTATAGATTGGAGACACGTCCTCGGAGAACACTCCACAAAGATACATGAGTGGAGGACAGCCCCCGTAACCAATATCTCTTAGATAGGGAGCGTGACTTGAGTGTATAGATCTATACGGGGCTGACTACTCCACACCTGGCTGCTAGCTACAGCCGAACCGGAAGGTTCAAGGGTGACGAAAGTTATAAGGATGTGGAATACATATTGCCATATCTAGTCTATTGTATGGTTATGGAACTCGCACTTTGGATAACAGAGATTTACTTCTAAGTAATAATGGGTTTAGTAACTAGTTTACTATGTATTTATTAGTTTTATATACGTGTTAAAACTAATACATTTCAGTATACATCTTTTACGTTACATCTCGGGTTGGTAAACTAAAATACATTTCACAAGGATAACGAGGTTTTCAGTATACATCTTTCACATTAGGAAAATATAGGATTTTCCTGGGATCACAGTTAAACATAACCAGAACCGTGTAACCTAAAAATTAACCAAACATTAGTTTCAAGAAAATATGGGATTTTCTTAGGTCGTAACATTTTCAAAAACCAAAAGGAAACTCGTACATTTTCACAAAACAAAACCTCTTATGAACTCACCAGCTTTATGTTGATTTTCAAACTAATTGTATTCTCAGGTCCGCATTAGACAGGTATCCGATGATCCTTTTGTCAATGACGGAGTGCATCGAAGACACGTCTTGCTTTTGTTTATATATACATATGTATCATTCTTGTACTACTTAAGTTTTGAATAAGTGTAAATTTCTATATGTAATGTAATGGTTGTTTACTTTGCTTACTATGTGCATTGGATTTGATACTCAACGTGGATGTCACACCCCCGAACCAGACGGCGGAAACGTCCGAGGGCTATTGTGACTCAATTGAATACCATCCCCATGAATATACATGAAACATAACATTATATAATACCAAGCATTGGAATATAACAACTGGTAGCGTTTACATTCGGTACATTGATCTCTGACAACCCCAAATATATTGCCGTTACAAATCCCATTTTCACTAACGGAATGCGTCACTATATGTTATATCCTGTAATGTATGGAGTCGTCAATAAACAAATATCTAGTTATTTATATGTCTTGATATTATCATAAGTAATTATAATTTGTAAATGTTAACCCCGTTTAACTAAATAGAGTTATATTACTTTTCAACCACTTCACCCGGGTAAAAAGTTTTAACCCCGTTAAACTTTAGCATCGGTTAGCCGTGTACCGGGTGCAATACCCGAGACATATATAAACAAATGAACACTACTTTTAAGCCTTTTTACCACTTCTTCACTCTCTCTCACTACTTTCTCTCTCTAGACCCGAAACCAACTCCAAAACCGCGAATTCTGGCTTCCAAACGTAAGGGTTTCTTCCCTATCTTGTTCTAAACATTGTCCATAACATTTAGAGACCAAAAATCAAAGAATTTAGGGGTCAAAAAGGAGTTTACGGCCTAGGAAGCCCCTTAGGCCGTAAACACCTAAAACCTTGCCAAAAGTCCCATTTTTCCTTCCTTTAAGCTTGTGTACTAATTAAGGGATATACCTAGGAGATTTTGGACATTAAAACACAAGAGTTTGAAGCTTAAAAAGGAGTTTACGGCCCAAGCTTATGCTTAGGCCGTAAACACCCCGAAAACCCCAAAAACCCTTGTTAAAAGCCCCAAAAACTCATCTAGGGTGTTTAGTAATTTAGTATTGACACTAGGAAATGTTTAAGTGCATTAAACAACACCATTTGAGGACAAAAAGAGGAGTTTACAGCCAAGTCTAATCTTGGGCCGTAAACACCCAAATTTTTTGTCAAACAAGTCCCAAAAACTTATCTAAGGCATGTAAGGAATTTAGCTAAGGCGCTAGGAAGTGTGTTGTACCTTTAAACTTCTCATTTTGAGGCCAAAAGAAGAGTTTACGGCCAAGGATATTCTTGGGCCGTAAACTCCCCAATTCTTATGCCAAAATGTCCCAAAACTCCATCTAAGGCCTTCTAGAATTTACCTAAGGTGAAGGGAAGTGTGTTGTACCAATTAAACATCCATTTTGAGGGATTAAATGGAGTTTACGGCCCAAGCACAAGTGTTGGCCGTAAACTTCCCAAAATGTCACAAAATGAGGGTTTAATCCCTCCATATTAGTTCAAGACACTTACTATTAAATTAAGGAAGTGAAATAAGGCCTTAAACTTGCATGTTGGAAGACCACATGAGTTTATGGCCAAGCCTAGGGGGCTTACGGCCGTAAACTCCCAAGGAGTGGCCTTTGGGCTGTAAACTCCAAGGGAATGAACTCATGGACTTCCCCGTAAACCCCTCTTGGCCTTGTACCACTCCCGGGAACCCCTTCTAGGCTCTAAAACCCCGAATTGATGCTAGAATGCCTAAATACTTAAATGGAAAGAATAAAATGATTAATTTCTTGTAAAATACATATTTCATATGACATTAGGGTCCTAAAAGGTGCACAAGTCATTATTTGGAACAAAACGCTCAACCGACACTTTTACCCGATTTACCCGATTCACCCGATTTACGCGATTTCAGGTGAGTTCATACCCCTTTAATGAACCTTTCAAATGTTTTATATGTTTTAGGGGGGATACAAGTTGAATATACATGTTTATGAAAAGTTATACAAGACAATTATTCATGTTACAAAATGAATCACATGTGATTCACTACCTGTAGTTCAAATCACATGTGATTTATCACTATGCCTTATAAATAAATCATTTGTTTTCAAAACTATTTTGAATAAACAAACAAGTTTTAAATGTTTCTTCTGTACAATACTTTTATTTAATAAATCTCCTTATAAAAAAATGTAACCACACTGATATATTTATATAAGTAAGACTTGAAGGACTTAGGACCGATAGCTCGCCTTACTTCCTGTTCTTGTTTGATTGTGGGCTTAGGGTAGTGGTTATGCGTCCGACTGTCGTTGATTTCTTAGTTATATATCTTGTACATTAGTACGGATTATGAGTATTCTTATTTCATTAGATGCCTAAATCACTAACCTGACTAGAACCACACACACTAAGTTAAGTATAATAGGTATAGTTAAGGTCTCTATCACTCGTTTTAACTACTACTCTACACTACTATAATTCTCTCTATTATGAAACTATACACGAATAAGAGAATACAATACGAGTTATACAAAAGACTACTACACTATAATACAAGAGAAAGTACTAGTCATGAGATAACTCATTAACCCACTATGAGATACTCTATTCGCTACGCACTACGCCCGAAGTTTTCCGATAGGAAGACGACACTATATGTATAGCTCTATATGGGGCAGACGCTATTACATCCCGACTGTTAATTTCAGTCCGAGCCGCACAGGTCCAAGGATGCCTCTACTCCACTACACTGTGCATGACCGGGAAGGTCATGGGGGTCCGCTATTACTCACACTATTGGTAACATACAAGAAATACACTATAACCGCACTAAAATACTAAACAAAAGATAAAGTTAATATCCCAAAGTAAATAAGTATCTAATACTAAAGGAAGCCGCACCACTATTATTTACTTCAAGTATAACTTACCATATTGCTTTACTTATTGGTGAGTCACTATTATACTTCCACGATAAATGGTTTTCAAAGATTAAAATGTCATATTTCTTAAGGGTTTTCACTTACTATACATTTCTGGAAAATATAGGATTTTCTAGGTTTTACTACTACTTATGACTGTAAACTTCAGCTTTCTTACTATCGATTCTAATGCTTTTTATATAAAAACTCATACTAAACTCTTATGAACTCACCAGCTTTATGCTGATATTCTTTTCAAAATAACTTGTATCTTCAGGTCAAAGATAGATAGGTACGACTGCAGTATTTTTGGAGAAGATGGAGCATGCAAGACCCATCTCTTATTTTTGTTTACTTTTGGTGTTTATTGAACATTACAAAACACACTTGTAAATACACTCACTATGTAAATGAAATGGTTGTATGTTTCTTGCTTTTACTATTATGCAATTGTGATGATACCATACACTACGTCCTCCACCCCGAAACGTATTCCGCCGTTATCGGTTTTGGGGTGTGACAGATTGGTATCAGAGCATTGTTTATAGTGAATCAAGTATATCAATCTATAAAAGATATACGAACTATAAACACTTCGGGACTAAAACACTCTGACCAAGAATATATACTACTAAGTATATATACATATACACACATCACTATAACACACAGAAGTCAATATCATAATAGATCAAAGCAAAAGTATTAAGATTTTTGGATAGCACAATTGGACTTAGAGACATATAGTTACATTTAGGGGGATGTAGCCTGATCAACTACGTTTTCCTAGGTGTGACTAGCATGTGCCTAAGCTTGGTTGTGGTGTTACAACAAGTCTAAAACTTACCAACACTACCACAATAACGTTAGCATAAGAATACTATAGGAGTATTCTGTACCTCTAGAACATACATGTGTGAAAACTAAAAAGGGTCGTTACTGATGGAGCAATAGTTGCTAAATGGATACTTTCCGGTTACATGTGACTAGGGCGTTATAGACTTAGAATCTGTGATCTTTGCTTTACTTCCTGTTCCTTGTTTGGTTGTGGATTTAGAGTTAGGGTCACTTATTCGACGGGCTATTCTACCCCGGTCACATGTAATTAGTATGCATTATGCAAGTATTGGTCTAACTTGTGACGATCATCTTATAAGTAATTTAGGTTAGTGCGCCTATTAATCTTCTTTTCCCTTTTCTCGCATAGATATCATGGCTGGCTTCCACCCTCCAGGCGACCCGTACTACCCAAACCAGGGCAATGGAGGATGGCTCAGCGAAGAGTCGGGCGACGATCACCCAATCCCTCTGGATGACCACCAAGCAGAAGGCCTTTTGGATAACTCCGACTCCGAGCCAGAAGCTAATAACCTACCTCCCGTAGCTTCGAACCCCAACCCCCGTCCGACATTTCAGGGTCCCACTCCTATGTGGGCCATATCCTTGCACATATGGAGAGAGGAGCAGGGTCAGCCCATGCATTACAATGGAGACCGAAGCTTCTACAACATAAACGAAGGAGGATCAGCAGATCGGGTTCTGCCCATCATGATCCGAAGGATTGCCAAGAATGTCGAGCAGGGTCAAGCTGCTATAGGACGAGTTGTAGAAGTAGATGCCAACTTGAATCTCAACATGGTTCGCATCCATCAACTCGAAGAAGCCATGGACAGGACAAGGAGGACCAACAAGGCTCTGCAGCATCAGCTAGCTGCATCCCGAGCCAAAGTTAGGGAACTCCGAGCACGCCAAAGGATTCATGATCAACACCTTCAAGAAGTTATGCGTCAGCTAGCGGATCTGAGGATTCGCCCAACAAGTAACCGTCGTTAGTAGAAGACGTCTAGTTATCTCAATCTTTTGTTTAAAGGATTAGCCTTTTCTCTTTATGTTTCGTAGGTCTATTATCTGTAATCATTCCTAGCTTGAAAGTACTCTAGTTAAACCTCTAAACTGCCAACATTTTCTCTATGGTATGATGTAAGACCTACTGCTAGGTCAATTTTCATGAACTTGTGTTGCATCATTAATACCAGTATATTGGCAGTTGATTTCTCTATTGCTATAACTCTTATTCTGATCTTGGATTATGTTGATTTAATCCACGAAACACTCTATTCATATTCGCAATAGACTCTTACTATTGCTATCATTTCTATGATCTTCTAGTGAAGGATGCCTCCACGAAAGCATCCCAGCAGAGGAAGACCCACAACTCAAACCCCCCTCCACCACCTCCTCCTCCGCAGATCAACCTGGTGTTGTTCCAAACAGCGGTGACCGCAGCCATGACAGCAGCCATGGCCCACATGAACTCTGGGGACGCGAGCGGTGGAAACTCCAGGTTCGGTGAAGTCCATCAAAGGGTGCGGGGATGCACTTATAAGGATTTCATGAACTGTAAACCTACCTTCTTCGATGGTACTCGAGGAATTCTGGCATTATCCCAATGGTTCGAAAGAACCGAAGCTGTATTTGAAATGTGCTCTTGCCCCGAAGAGAGAAAAATCAAATTCGCTACTGCTACCCTTATTAACAGGGCCTTGACATGGTGGAACGGCCATGTTGGTGCACTCTCCTTGGTCACAGCCAATGCCATGGGCTGGGACACTCTAAAGGATCTCATGAGAGGAGAGTACTGCCCGAGGGGCGAAGTTCAGAAACTTGAGGAAGAACTCTGGAACCTCAAGGTGAAGGGGACTGACATAACGGCTTATACGGCTAGGTTTTGCGACTTGGCGGCTATGTGTCCCAACATGATCCCCTCTGAAAGCAAGAAGATTGAACGATACATCTGGGGTTTAGTGCCCCCGTATCGGGGAAATGTTCTAGCCTCATGCCCTACCACTTTTGATAGCGCCAAGGAATTGGCCCAGAGTCTGATCAACCACGAAATCTCCTCCACTCCAGCAACAACAACCACAACAACCACTGCACCACCCGCTTTATCTGATAGAAAGAGGAAGCGATGGGATAAGAAGAAGGGCAAGAAGACTCAGACCTCCTCAAAGGACCAACAAATCGTGGCGGTCCATGCTGCCACCATCCCGACCACTCCAGCAGCCCCAACCCCGCCAAAAGCTTATAGAGGAAACTTGCCCAAGTGTCCCAAGTGCCCTTTCCACCACAACAGGCCCTGCTGTGAACTGCAGTGTTCCAACTGCGGTCGAAAGGGCCACACTATCCGATTTTGTAAGGCCCCTCCTAAACCTATCACACAGGTTCCTGGTACGGGAGTGACCCCAACTTGTTATGGCTGCGGAGAAGCGGGTCATTTTAAGAGAAACTGTCCAAAGGCCACAAATGTTGGGGGAACTGGAAGGCTACTCGCTATCGGTCACAATGAAGCGGTAGCAGATCCCACGGTAGTCACGGGTACGTTTCTTCTTAACAACTCCTATGCATATGTCTTATTTGATAGTGGTGCAGAAAGAAGCTTCGTAAATCATAACTTTAAACACTTACTCAAACAAACCCCTCAACCACTAAAAGAAACATTCGTCGTAGAAATGGCTAATGGGAAAACAGAAAGCTCTAGCGAAATCTATATAGGTTGCACTCTCATGTTAGATGATCACACATTTCCAATCGATCTTATACCAGTCTCAATCAAAAATTTCGATGACATTATTGGTATGGATTGGTTGAGTCTCCATCGCGCAGATATCCTATGTTCCGACAAAGCCGTTCGCCTGAACCTTCTGAATCACGAAACCCTATTGATATATGGAGATAAGCCAAGTACGAGTCTTCGTATCATCTCCAGTATCCAGGCTCAGAAATACTTACGCAAGGAATATCGCACCTTTCTTGCTCACGTCGTCGACACTAACTAGAAATCGAAAGATCCAAAAGACATTCCTGTAGTATGCGATTTCCCTGATGTCTTCCTAGAGGATCTTCCCGGCCTACCTCCCAAACGTCAGGTTGATTTCAGAATCGACCTAGTCCCAGGAGTTACCCCCGTAGCTAAGTCGCCCTACCGTCTAGCGCCCGCCGAAATGCAAGAACTATCCGGTCAACGCAACGTACTACTCAGCAAGGGTTTTATAAGACCGAGCTTTTCACCTTGGGGAGCTCCGGTCTTGTTCGTGAAGAAGAAAGATGGATCGTTTCGGATGTGCATCGATTATAGAGAACTCAATAAACTCACGGTTAAAAATCGCTACCCTCTCCCTCGTATCGATGATCTATTCGACCAACTACAAGGAGCAAGTTACTTCTCCAAGATTTATCTTAGATCTGGGTATCATCAGTTACGGGTGCTTGAGGAACATGTTCCGAAGACAGCCTTCCGAACCCGCTACGGGCATTTTGAGTTCGTAGTGATGCCCTTTGGACTGACTAACGCCCCCGCAGTATTCATGGACTTGATGAATAGGGTGTGCCATCCATACCTAGATCAGTTCGTCATCGTCTTCATTGACGATATCATTGTCTACTCTCGGAGCGAGGAAGAACACAGGGATCATTTACGACGAGTCCTGGAAACGTTGCGATCCGAAAAGTTGTATGCGAAGTTCTCTAAGTGTGAGTTTTGGATCCGAAGAGTCGAATTCCTAGGTCACGTAGTTAGTGAAGAGGGAATCCACGTGGACCCCTCCAAAATTAAAGCCATTGAGAACTGGTCAGCACCGAAGACGCCTACGGAAATTCGTCAATTTCTAGGCCTCGCTGGCTACTACCGTAGATTCATCCAAAACTTTTCTCGGATTGCGAAGCCTCTCACTATGCTAACGCAGAAAGGTGTATCTTTCGACTGGGAAGAGAAACAGGAGAAGGCATTCCAAACCCTGAAGCGAGCCCTATGCACCGCACCAGTATTATCCCTTCCCGAAGGGACAGAAGATTTTGTTGTATACTGTGATGCATCCAATCAGGGGCTCGGTTGTGTCTTGATGCAACGAGGTAAGGTTATCGCCTATGCCTCGAGGCAGCTAAAGACCCATGAGGAAAACTACACTACTCACGACCTTGAGTTAGGAGCGGTTGTCTTCGCACTAAAAATCTGGAGGCACTACTTGTACGGGACGAAGAGTGTGGTGTACACTGATCATAAAAGCCTTCAACACATACTGAACCAAAAAGAACTCAACATGAGGCAGCGTCGATGGGTCGAGCTACTTAACGATTACGACTGTGAAATTAGATATCACCCGGGAAAAGCCAACGTAGTAGCAGACGCACTGAGTAGGAAGGAGTATACTAGTCGAAAGACCAAGTCGTTGACGATGACTATCCATTCGCATCTATCCACACAGATCAAAGAGGCTCAACTGGAAGCCTTAAAGCCTGAGAACGTGACGGGAGAATCCCTGCATGAAATGGATAAAAATCTGGAGGTTAAGGGGGATGGAGCCTACTACTTCATGGACCAAATCTGGACTCCACGGCATCGAGGTTTTAGAGACTTGGTTATGAGGGAAGCACACAACACTCGTTACTCCGTCCACCTGGGTTCAGATAAGATGTATCTGGATCTCAAAAAGCTATACTGGTGGCCGAACATGAAAGCAGAGATCGCTACCTTTGTAAGTAAGTGCCTTACTTGCGCAAAAGTCAAGGTTGAATACCAAAAGCCATCAGGACTCCTCCAACAACCTGAGATACCAGAATGGAAGTGGGAGCGGATCACAATGGACTTTATAACCAAACTACCCAAGACAGCGGGTGGATTAGATACCATTTGGGTCATCGTTGACAGGTTGACCAAGTCCGCACACTTCCTACCCATCAAAGAAACAGATAAGATGGAGAAACTCACTAGAACATATCTTAAAGAAATAGTACAACTGCATGGCGTCCCTACATCTATTATCTCAGACAGAGATAGTAGATTCACCTCTAGGTTTTGGCAATCATTGCAAGAGGCACCAGGGACGAGGTGGGACATGAGTACAGCCTACCATCCGCAGACCGACGGACAAAGCGAGAGGACGATCCAAACCTTAGAAGATATGCTGCGAGCTTGTGTGATTGACTTCGGCAAATCATGGGACACACACTTACCGGTCCGGAGATCATTCAAGAGACGACCGAGAAGAGTTCCTGACAGCTCTCTCACTGGTCCGGAGATCATTCAAGAGACGACCGAGAAGATTGTACAGATACGTGAACGACTAAAAGCCGCTAGGGATCGACAGAAAAGCTACACCGACAAACGAAGAAAACCCTTGGAATTCCAGGTGGGAGATCGAGTCCTGTTGAAGGTCTCGCCCTGGAAGGGCACGGTACGCTTTGGAAAGCATGGAAAGCTGAACGCAAGGTACATAGGGCCTTTTGAGATTCTCGCCAGAATCAGCCCCGTAGCTTATAAACTCAACCTACCTCACGAACTAAGCAACATACACCCTACCTTCCACGTCTCGAACTTGAAGAAATGCCTGTCAGACGAGACACTCGTAATTCCCCTCGACGAGATTGAGGTCAATGAGAGCCTCAACTTCGTGGAAGAGCCTGTGGAGATTATGGATCGGGAAGTAAAACGAACGAAACAGAGCCGTATCCCAATTTTGAAAGTTCGGTGGAACGCCAAACGAGGACCGAAATTCACTTGGGAGCGCGAAGACCAAATGAAACTCAAATATCCCCATCTCTTCGGGACGAAATTCCCCTAACGGGGGGATGATGTGACAACCCCAAATATATTGCCGTTACAAATCCCATTTTCACTAACGGAATGCGTCACTATATGTTATTTCCTGTAATGTATGGAGTCGTCAATAAACAAATATCTAGTTATTTATATGTCTTGATATTATCATAAGTAATTATAACTTGTAAATGTTAACCCCGTTTAACTAAATAGAGTTATATTACTTTTCAACCACTTCACCTCGGTAAAAAGTTTTAACCTCGTTAAACTTTAGCATCGGGTAGCCGTGTACCGGGTGCAATACCCGAGACATATATAAACAAATGAACACTACTTTTAAGCCTTTTTACCACTTCTTCACTCTCTCTCACTACTTTCTCTCTCTAGACCCGAAACCGACTCCAAAACCGCGAATTCCGGCTTCCAAACGTAAGGGTTTCTTCCCTATCTTGTTCTAAACATTGTCCATAACATTTAGAGACCAAAAATCAAAGAATTTAGGGGTCAAAAAGGAGTTTACGGCCTAGGAAGCCCCTTAGGCCGTAAACACCTAAAACCTTGCCAAAAGTCCCATTTTTCCTTCCTTTAAGCTTGTGTACTAATTAAGGGATACACCTAGGAGAGTTTGGACATTAAAACACAAGAGTTTGAAGCTTAAAAAGGAGTTTACGGCCGAAGCTTATGCTTCGGCCGTAAACACCCCAAAAACCCTTGTTAAAAGCCCCAAAAACTCATCTAGGGTGTTTAGTAATTTAGTCTTGACACTAGGAAATGTTTAAGTGCATTAAACAACACCATTTGAGGACAAAAAGAGGAGTTCACGGCCAAGTCTAAGATTGGGCCGTAAACACCCAAATTTTATGTCAAACAAGTCCCAAAAACATATCTAAGGCATGTAACGAATTTAGCTAAGGCCCTAGGAAGTGGTTTGTACCTTTAAACTACTCATTTTGAGGCCAAAAGAAGAGTTTACGGCCAAGGATATTCTTGGGCCGTAAACTCCCCAATTCTTATGCCAAAATGTCCCAAAACTCCATCTAAGGCCTTCTAGAATTTACCTAAGGTGAAGGGAAGTGTGTTGTACCAATTAAACATCCATTATGAGGGATTAAATGGAGTTTACGGCCCAACCACAAGTCTTGGCCGTAAACTTCCCAAAATGTCACAAAATGAGGGTTTAATCCCTCCATATTAGTTCAAGACACTTACTATTAAATTAAGGAAGTGAAATAAGGCCTTAAACTTGCATTTTGGAAGACCACATGAGTTTACAGCCAAGCCTAGGGGGCTTACGGCCGTAAACTCCAAGTGAATGAACTCATGGACTTCCCCGTAAACCCCTCTTCGCCTTGTACCACTCCCGGGAACCCCTTCTAGGCCCTAAAACCCCGAATTGATGCTAGAATGCCTAAATACTTAAATGGAAAGCATAAAATGATTAATTTCTTGTAAAATACATATTTCATATGACATTAGGGTCCTAAAAGGTGCACAAGTCATTATTTGGAACAAAACGCTCAACCGACACTTTTACCCGATTTACCCGATTCACCCGATTTACGCGATTTCAGGTGAGTTCATACCCGTTTAATGAACCTTTCAAATGTTTTATATGTTTTAGGGGGGGGGGGATACAAGTTGAATATACATGTTTATGAAAAGTTATACAAGACAATTATTCATGTTACAAAATTAATCACATGTGATTCACTACCTGTAGTTCAAATCACATGTGATTTATCACTATGCCTTATAAATAAATCATTTGTTTTCAAAGCTATTTTGAATAAACAAACAAGTTTTAAATGTTTCTTCTGTACAATACTTTTATTTAATAAATCTCCTTATAAAAAAATGTAACCACACTGATATATTTATATAAGTAAGACTTGAAGGACTTAGGACCGATAGCTCGCCTTACTTCCTGTTCTTGTTTGATTGTGGGCTTAGGGTAGTGGTTATGCGTCCGACTGTCCTTGATTTCTTAGTTATATATCTCGTACATTAGTACGGATTACGAGTATTCTTATTTCATTAGATGCCTAAATCACTAACCTGACTAGAACCACACACACAAAGTTAAGTATAATAGGTATAGTTAAGGTCTCTATGACTCGTTTTAACTACTACTCTACACTACTATAATTCTCTCTATTATGAAACTATACACTAATAAGAGAATGCAATACGAGTTATACAAAAGACTACTACTATAATAAAGAGAAAGTACTAGTCATGAGATAACTCATTAACCGACTACGAGATACTCTATTCGCTACGCACTACGCCCGAAGTTTTCCGATAGGAAGACGACACTATATGTATAGATCTATACGGGGCAGACGCTATTACATCCCGACTGTTAATTTCAGTCCGAGCCGCACAGGTCCAGGGATGCCTCTACTCCACTACACTGTACATGACCAGGAAGGTCATGGGGGTCCGCTATTACTCACACTATTGGTAACATACAAGAAATACACTATAACCGCACTAAAATTCTAAACAAAAGATAAAGTTAATATCCCGAAGTAAATAAGTATGTAATACTAAAGGAAGCTACACCACTATTATTTACTTCAAGTATAACTTACCATATTGCTTTACTTATCGGTGAGTCACTATTATACTTCCATGATAAATGGTTTTCAAAGATGAAAATGTCATATTTCTTAAGGGTTTTCACTTACTATACATTTCTGGAAAATATAGGATTTTCTAGGTTTTACTACTACTTATGACTGTAAACTTCAGCTTTCATACTATCGATTCTAATGCTTTTTATATAAAAACTCATACTAAACTCTTATGAACTCACCAGCTTTATGTTGATATTCTTTTCAAAATGACTTGTATCTTCAGGTCAAAGATAGACAGGTACGATTGCAGCATTTTTGGAGAAGATGGAGCATGCAAGACCCATCTCTTATTTTTGTTTACTTTTGGTGTTTGTTGAACATTACAAAACACACTTGTAAATACACTCACTATGTAATTGAAATGGTTGTATGTTTCTTGCTTTTACTATTATGCAATTGTGATGATACCGTACACTACGTCCTCCACCCCGAAACGTATTCTGCCGTTATCGGTTTTGGGGTGTCACATGATCCATAATATTACATGCCCAAAAGTAAATTGTTCAGTACTAATTTAAAACAACAGCAAAACGTTACTGAGTACATTTCTTTTTCCTTTTCGATTTACCTGTTACCTGAGAATACAAGTATTTTGAAAAAACGTCAACATATGAAATGTTGGTGAGTTCATAAGTATTGTGTGAAATAAAGTGGTTTGTATTGTTTTGAAAATCACCAGAAAATCCGATATTTTCTAAAAAGAACTTAGTATAAAAAGTGTGAAGATCCGTAAGTATGCTTGTTTGTTTCTATAAATGTAAAGTACAATTTGTAAAACTCGGTATGTACTCGTAGGTGTGGTAATTGAAAACCCGATGTGTTCCTAATATTTTGCATTAATGAATTGTATCTTGTTATTTCATTACGATGGGTGTATTCGTTGAATCCCGGTGACGTTGGATTAATTATAGGTTGTGAATTGTTATAAACACACATTAATGAAAATGACTAGTTTACAACCATGCAAACGATCCCTTAGGCGTCGCTCGCACTATTCACTTAATCCAATGACCTGGACTTCGTGTAGCCCAACAACTGAGGAGGAAAAGAGGGTGCGGAGTCCCGATATTTTCCGTAAGTCGTTCAAGGCTATCGTGAATGCGAAGGGCCCTTAGCCCGACTCGCATTTGGTGAATTCTTGACTTTACTAGCAGCACCAGAAGGCCTTTCGGGTCCAACAACGCAAAGCCTGTAAAAGTCCTTTTACACGAAATTAGGTCATATAAGACCCATTTACATGTAAGCGAGTTTCCTTCGGGCCTAAAGATTATGCCATTAGGCTAGCTAGGCCTAACAACCACGATTTGAAACTTTTGAGCCCAAAGACGGTGTATCGACGTCTGGTGTATACTCACGTGTGTATTGACTTCCTGAAATTTCCGCGTGTGCATTGAAGTTTCGTCGTGTTAGTAATTTCGGATTCGCTATTGATTCGAGACCGAATCAATTCGTTTGATAACGATTTTTGGTGTTGAAGGTGTATTATAATTTGCCGATAGTCGGGGTGCTAGTATTTCATCATGATGGATTTATTTCTTAAAACATTAGGATGTTTCATTATTGCAGCCCCTTTCTTTTAGACAATTTACACATTTAACCCTTTGTATAAAATAAATTTCTATTTTAGTCCTCAAACCATTTTTCTTGACACTTTAGCATCCAAACTTGTGGAAAAGTTATTTTTCAGCCCAAAGTTATTTGAAAAACAGTTTTAGTCCACCAAATGAAATTTTTCTCGGCTAAAACCCTTATTTTTGCAATTTTTACACTTTTGGCCCAAAATAGAAATTTTTTGCATCTTTGGTCCCTTTTAAATATGAAAAGCATTTTTAACCATTGAAATGGACTTAGAGCACTAGTAGTCCCCTGTTTACAGAAAAATACAGTTTCAGCCCCTCTAAATTGAAAATCTCGCTTATTGGGCTTTATTGGGCCGAAAAATTCATTTTTGGCCCATTATGCTTAAAATTTTCACAGTTAATCCTCCAAAGAGAGTATTTCCAGAAAAATACCTTATTCAAACGGTTTTGACTCATTTCATCCATCAGAATTTGTATTTTGTCATTTTGGGCCCTTTAACTTCATATTTTTTACATTTTGTGTCCGAAAATCGGATTTTTAGCCCAATGAGTTCATTTTAACCAACTTGGTTATTTTTCTAGAAATGAGTCGTGTGTAGTAATATGTTTAACACTTGTTTCATACATACTAATGCAAATCTTGATTTTTAAGGTCTTTTGAATAGTTTCAACACCATAATCACATATAGACATGTAAATAAGCATAGAAATCATACAAAGCATACATATACTCATAGATCTACACATTTGCTTGTATTCCCCCCCCCCCCACAAAACCTATAAAAAACTGAAAAATAGGGGGTATGAAGCTCACCTTGAGTTGATTTTCGGTTTTGGAGAAGATTGGAGGAAGTTTGATGTTGTTTTTGGCTGTAACAAGTCTTCCCTTGTTGATTTCGAACTTAGGGAGATTCTAAGAGAGTAATCATGATTTTTGCATGGATTAGAAAGAGATTTTTGATAAAACAAAGAATCTAGATCATAGATCCAAGCATAATCTTACCTTAGGTGAAGAATTTGTGGAAATAACTTCTTGAAAAACCTTCTAAAATTCGAGATCTTGATGAAGAGTGGAGGCAGTTTCCTTGAGAGGTTTGTGAGAGAATTGTGTGTGTGTGTGTTTGAAATTGGTCGAGAATGAGAGAGAGAGGAAGAAGTAGACCTTGAGGTGATATATGCATGGAAGTATGAGATATGTTGCATGGAGAACCAAGAGGAAATAATGAGGTGGCAATTGAAAGTCAACCCTCCTCCATGTTGGGTTGTTGGGCCGAGAAGTGAAGAAGGAAAGGAGAATATTGGGCTTCTTATGTTTTAGCCCATATTAGAGTTAAGTTTAATGATTGTTGGCCCTATAAAATATAAGTGTGATTTTTATAGTTTGTTGGGCTAGTTTAAGTTAATTATGGTTCATAATGGTTCATAATATTTAATTTATTTCATTCTAGGCCCAATGTGGCCCAAAATGTTGGAATAAATAAAAGTGAGTCCAATGAGAGCCCATTTAAAGGTTCTAAGCCCATGATAGTCAAATTGGAAGCTTATTGGTCCATTGAGTCCAATAAGGAAGTCCTAGTCCAAAATGGACCTAAACAAGAACTTCTACGGTTTCCAATTGCTTGTTGACTATTTGTAGTACTTGTATGGTGTATTGGATTGAAATTTTTTTGTCATAGAGTAAGCATCATACATGCTCTTAAGTTTTTGATTCAACATCTTACTTGAGTACAGTGATTACAAGACACAAAATTTGTAGATGTGACATCATCCCCCCGTTAAAGGGAATTTCATCCTGAAATTCTGTTTGAAAGCTAGATTTGAGAATGCTAAAATAGGTGAGGGTACTTTTGCTTCATTTGATCTTCGTGTTCCCACGTGAATTTTGGCCCACGCTTCGCGTTCCACCGTACTTTCACGATCGGGATGCAACTTTGCTTAGTACGCTTTACCTCCCTGTCCATGATTTCAACCTGTTCTTTAACAAACAGGAGATTCTCATTGATTTCGATCTCATCAAGGGGAATGACGAGTGTTTCATCCGATAGACACTTCTTTAGATTAGAGACATGGAACACGGGGTGTACGCTATTTAGCTCTGCGGGTAGTTGCAATTTATATGCCACTGGACCTATTCGGGCGATGATCTCGAAAGGTCCAATGTATCGTGGGTTCAGCTTTCCCCGTTTTCCAAAACGAATAACTCCTTTCCAGGGTGAGACTTTCAATAGTACTCGATCCCCGACCTGAAATTCTAAGGGCTTTCGCCGTTTATCGACGTAGCTCTTCTGTCGGTCGCGCGATGCTTGTAATCGAGCTCTGATTTGAACGATCTTTTCCGTGGTTTCACGAATGATCTCCGGTCCCGTTAGTGCCTTGTCCGATGTATGTGCTGTTGCTAGTTGGGTATCACCCACCTCAGCCTAGCATAACGGTGATCTACACTTACGCCCGTATAGTGCTTCAAATGGAGCGACCTTGATGCTCGAATGGTAACTGTTGTTATATGAGAATTCTACTAAGGGTAAGTGGATATCCCAAGACTTACCAAAGTCTATCACACATGTGCGGAGCATGTCTTTGAGCGTTTGAATGGTTCGCTCACTTTGACCATCCGTTTGTGGATGATAAGCGGTGCTCATGTCGAGATGAGTTCCCAATGCCTTCTGGAGAGATTGCCAAAAACGTGAAGTGAATCTACTATCCCTATCCGAGATAATAGACACTGGTACTCCGTGGAGTCTCACGATCTCTCAAATGTGTAAACGTGTCAATCTTTCCATCTTGTAGGATTCCTTTATGGGCAGGAAATGGGCAAATTTCGTCAGTCGGTTGACTATTATCCATATCGTGTCCTGTGCATCCGACGTCTTGGGTAGCTTGGTCACGAAATCCATAGAAATCCCTTCCCATTTCCACTCAGGAATTTCCGGTTGCTGTAATAACCCTGAGGGCTTCTGGTACTCCACCTTAACCGTGGCGCACGTAAGGCACTTACTAACATAGGTGGCAATTTCCGCCTTCATGTTGGGCCACCAATAGTGTTGTTTAATATCCAAATACATCTTGTCTAAGCTGGGATGGATGGAGTATCGCGTCTTATGGGCTTCCTTCATAACTACCTCCCTAAATCCTCCAAGTTTAGGGACCCAAATACGGTTCATTAAATAGTATACTCCATTCTCCTTTGCCTCTAGGTTCTTCTCCATTCTGCGCAACGCTTTGCCTGTTCTATTTTCCGTCTTCATGGCGTCTGACTGGGCTACTGCAATTTGAGTGGCTAGGTGAGATTGGATGGTTATTGAGAGAGTTTTCGTATGATGATTAGAGTACTTTTTCCGACTTAATGCGTCAGCTACCACATTGGCTTTGCCATAGTGGTACTTGATCTCACACTCATAATCATTTACTAGCAGCACCAGAAGGCCCTTCAGGTCCAACAGTGCAAAGCCTGTAAAAGTCCTTTTACACGAAATTAGGTCATATAAGACCCATTTACATGTAAGCGAGTTTCCTTCGAGCCTAAAGATTATGCCATTGGGCTAGCTAGGCCTAACAACCACGATTTGAAACTTTTGAGCCCAAAGACGGTGTATCGACGTCTGGTGTATACTCACGTGTGTATTGACTTCCTGAAATTTCCGCGTGTGCATTGAAGTTTCGTCGTGTTAGTAATTTCGGATTCGCTATTGATTCGAGACCGAATCAATTCGTTTGATAACGACTTTTGGTGTTGAAGGTGTATTATAATTTGCCGATAGTCGGGGTGCTAGTATTTCATCATGATGGATTTATTTCTTAAAACATTAGGATGTTTCATTATTGCAGCCCCTTTCTTTTAGACAATTTACACATTTAACCCTTTGTATAAAATAAATTTCTATTTTAGTCCTCAAACCATTTTTCTTGACACTTTAGCATCCAAACTTGTGGAAAAGTTATTTTTCAGCCCAAAGTTATTTGAAAAACAGTTTTAGTCCACCAAATGAAAATTTTCTCGGCTAAAACCCTTATTTTTGCAATTTTTACACTTTTGGCCCAAAATAGAAATTTTTTGCATCTTTGGTCCCTTTTAAATATGAAAAGCATTTTTAACCATTGAAATGGACTTAGAGCACTAGTAGTCCCCTGTTTACAGAAAAATACAGTTTCAGCCCCTCTAAATTGAAAATCTCGCTTATTGGGCTTTATTGGGCCGAAAAATTCATTTTTGGCCCATTATGCTTAAAATTTTCACAGTTAATCCTCCAAAGAGAGTATTTCCAGAAAAATACCTTATTGAAACTGTTTTGACTCATTTCATCCATCAGAATTTGTATTTTGTCATTTTGGGCCCTTTAACTTCATATTTTTAACATTTTGTGTCCGAAAATCGGATTTTTAGCCCAATGAGTTCATTTTAACCAACTTGGTTATTTTTCTAGAAATGAGTCGTGTGTAGTAATATGTTTAACACTTGTTTCATACATCCTAATGCAAATCTTGATTTTTAAGGTCTTTTGAATAGTTTCAACACCATAATCACATATAGACATGTAAATAAGCATAGAAATCATACAAAGCATACATATACTCATAGATCCACACATTTGCTTGTATTCCCCCCCCCCCCACAAAACCTATAAAAAACTGAAAAATAGGGGGTATGAAGCTCACCTTGAGTTGGGTTTCGGTTTTGGAGAAGATTGGAGGAAGTTTGATGTTGTTTTCGGCTGTAACAAGTCTTCCCTTGTTGATTTCGAACTTAGGGAGATTCTAAGAGAGTAATCATGATTTTTGCATGGATTAGAAAGAGATTTTTGATAAAACAAAGAATCTAGATCATAGATCCAAGCATAATCTTACCTTAGGTGAAGAATTTGTGGAAATAACTTCTTGAAAAACCTTCTAAAATTCGAGATCTTGATGAAGAGTGGAGGCAGTTTCCTTGAGAGGTTTGTGAGAGAATTGTGTGTGTGTGTGTTTGAAATTGGTCGAGAATGAGAGAGAGAGGAAGAAGTAGACCTTGAGGTGATATATGCATGGAAGTATGAGATATGTTGCATGGAGAACCAAGAGGAAATATTGAGGTGGCAATTGAAAGTCAACCCTCCTCCATGTTGGGTTGTTGGGCCGAGAAGTGAAGAAGGAAAGGAGAATATTGGGCTTCTTATGTTTTAGCCCATATTAGAGTTAAGTTTAATGATTGTTGGCCCTATAAAATATAAGTGTGATTTTTATAGTTTGTTGGGCTAGTTTAAGTTAATTATGGTTCATAATGGTTCATAATATTTAATTTATTTCATTCTAGGCCCAATGTGGCCCAAAATGTTGGAATAAATAAAAGTGAGTCCAATGAGAGCCCATTTAATGGTTCTAAGCCCATGATAGTCAAATTGGAAGCTTATTGGTCCATTGAGTCCAATAAGGAAGTCCTAGTCCAAAATGGACCTAAACAAGAACTTCTACGGTTTCCAATTGCTTGTTGACTATTTGTAGTACTTGTATGGTGTATTGGATTGAAATTTTTTTGTCATAGAGTAAGCATCATACATGCTCTTAAGTTTTTGATTCAACATCTTACTTGAGTACAGTGATTACAAGACACAAAATTTGTAGATGTGACATCATCCCCCCGTTAGAGGGAATTTCATCCTGAAATTCTGTTTGAAAGCTAGATTTGAGAATGCTAAAATAGGTGAGGGTACTTTTGCTTCATTTGATCTTCGTGTTCCCACGTGAATTTTGGCCCACGCTTCGCGTTCCACCGTACTTTCACGATCGGGATGCAACTTTGCTTAGTACGCTTTACCTCCCTGTCCATGATTTCAACCTGTTCTTTAACAAACAGGAGATTCTCATTGATTTCGATCTCATCAAGGGGAATGACGAGTGTTTCATCCGATAGACACTTCTTTAGATTAGAGACATGGAACACGGGGTGTACGCTATTTAGCTCTGCGGGTAGTTGCAATTTATATGCCACTGGACCTATTCGGGCGATGATCTCGAAAGGTCCAATGTATCGTGGGTTCAGCTTTCCCCGTTTTCCAAAACGAATAACTCCTTTCCAGGGTGAGACTTTCAATAGTACTCGATCCCCGACCTGAAATTCTAAGGGCTTTCGCCGTTTATCGACGTAGCTCTTCTGTCGGTCGCGCGATGCTTGTAATCGAGCTCTGATTTGAACGATCTTTTTCGTGGTTTCACGAATGATCTCCGGTCCCGTTAGTGCCTTGTCCGATGTATGTGCTGTTGCTAGTTGGGTATCACCCACCTCAGCCTAGCATAACGGTGATCTACACTTACGCCCGTATAGTGCTTCAAATGGAGCGACCTTGATGCTCGAATGGTAACTGTTGTTATATGAGAATTCTACTAAGGGTAAGTGGATATCCCAAGACTTACCAAAGTCTATCACACATGTGCGGAGCATGTCTTTGAGCGTTTGAATGGTTCGCTCACTTTGACCATCCGTTTGTGGATGATAAGCGGTGCTCATGTCGAGATGAGTTCCCAATGCCTTCTGGAGAGATTGCCAAAAACGTGAAGTGAATCTACTATCCCTATCCGAGATAATAGACACTGGTACTCCGTGGAGTCTCACGATCTCTCAAATGTGTAAACGTGTCAATCTTTCCATCTTGTAGGATTCCTTTATGGGCAGGAAATGGGCAAATTTCGTCAGTCGGTTGACTATTATCCATATCGTGTCCTGTGCATCCGACGTCTTGGGTAGCTTGGTCACGAAATCCATAGAAATCCCTTCCCATTTCCACTCAGGAATTTCCGGTTGCTGTAATAACCCTGAGGGCTTCTGGTACTCCACCTTAACCTTGGCGCACGTAAGGCACTTACTAACATAGGTGGCAATTTCCGCCTTCATGTTGGGCCACCAATAGTGTTGTTTAATATCCAAATACATCTTGTCTAAGCTGGGATGGATGGAGTATCGCGTCTTATGGGCTTCCTTCATAACTACCTCCCTAAATCCTCCAAGTTTAGGGACCCAAATACGGTTCATTAAATAGTATACTCCATTCTCCTTTGCCTCTAGGTTCTTCTCCATTCTGCGCAACGCTTCGCCTGTTCTATTTTCCGTCTTCATGGCGTCTGACTGGGCTACTGCAATTTGAGTGGCTAGGTGAGATTGGATGGTTATTGAGAGAGTTTTCGTATGATGATTAGAGTACTTTTTCCGACTTAATGCGTCAGCTACCACATTGGCTTTGCCACAGTGGTACTTGATCTCACACTCATAATCATTTACTAGCAGCACCAGAAGGCCCTTCAGGTCCAACAGTGCAAAGCCTGTAAAAGTCCTTTTACACGAAATTTGGTCATATAAGACCCATTTACATGTAAGCGAGTTTCCTTCGGGCCTAAAGATTATGCCATTGGGCTAGCTAGGCCTAACAACCACGATTTGAAACTTTTGAGCCCAAAGACGGTGTATCGACGTCTGGTGTATACTCACGTGTGTATTGACTTCCTGAAATTTCTGCGTGTGCATTGAAGTTTCGTCGTGTTAGTAATTTCGGATTCGCTATTGATTCGAGACCGAATCAATTCGTTTGATAACCATTTTTGGTGTTGAAGGTGTATTATAATTTGCCGATAGTCGGGGTGCTAGTATTTCATCATGATGGATTTATTTCTTAAAACATTAGGATGTTTCATTATTGCAGCCCCTTTCTTTTAGACAATTTACACATTTAACCCTTTGTATAAAATAAATTTCTATTTTAGTCCTCAAACCATTTTTCTTGACACTTTAGCATCCAAACTTGTGGAAAAGTTATTTTTCAGCCCAAAGTTATTTGAAAAACAGTTTTAGTCCACCAAATGAAATTTTTCTCGGCTAAAACCCTTATTTTTGCAATTTTTACACTTTTGGCCCAAAATAGAAATTTTTTGCATCTTTGGTCCCTTTTAAATATGAAAAGCATTTTTAACCATTGAAATGGACGTAGAGCACTAGTAGTCCCCTGTTTACAGAAAAATACAGTTTCAGCCCCTCTAAATTGAAAATCTCGCTTATTGGGCTTTATTGGGCCGAAAAATTCATTTTTGGCCCATTATGCTTAAAATTTTCACAGTTAATCCTCCAAAGAGAGTATTTCCAGAAAAATACCTTATTGAAACTGTTTTGACTCATTTCATCCATCAGAATTTGTATTTTGTCATTTTGGGCCCTTTAACTTCATATTTTTAACATTTTGTGTCCGAAAATCGGATTTTTAGCCCAATGAGTTCATTTTAACCAACTTGGTTATTTTTCTAGAAATGAGTCGTGTGTAGTAATATGTTTAACACTTGTTTCATACATCCTAATGCAAATCTTGATTTTTAAGGTCTTTTGAATAGTTTCAACACCATAATCACATATAGACATGTAAATAAGCATAGAAATCATACAAAGCATACATATACTCATAGATCTACACATTTGCTTGTATTCCCCCCCCCCCCCCCACAAAACCTATAAAAAACTGAAAAATAGGGGGTATGAAGCTCACCTTGAGTTGGGTTTCGGTTTTGGAGAAGATTGGAGGAAGTTTGATGTTGTTTTCAGCTGTAACAAGTCTTCCCTTGTTGATTTCGAACATAGGGAGATTCTAAGAGAGTAATCATGATTTTTGCATAGATTAGAAAGAGATTTTTGATAAAACAAAGAATCTAGATCATAGATCCAAGCATAATCTTACCTTAGGTGAAGAATTTGTGGAAATAACTTCTTGAAAAACCTTCTAAAATTCGAGATCTTGATGAAGAGTGGAGGCAGTTTCCTTGAGAGGTTTGTGAGAGAATTGTGTGTGTGTGTGTTTGAAATTGGTCGAGAATGAGAGAGAGAGGAAGAAGTAGACCTTGAGGTGATATATGCATGGAAGTATGAGATATGTTGCATGGAGAACCAAGAGGTAATAATGAGGTGGCAATTGAAAGTCAACCCTCCTCCATGTTGGGTTGTTGGGCCGAGAAGTGAAGAAGGAAAGGAGAATATTGGGCTTCTTATGTTTTAGCCCATATTAGAGTTAAGTTTAATGATTGTTGGCCCTATAAAATATAAGTGTGATTTTTATAGTTTGTTGGGCTAGTTTAAGTTAATTATGGTTCATAATGGTTCATAATATTTAATTTATTTCATTCTAGGCCCAATGTGGCCCAAAATGTTGGAATAAATAAAAGTGAGTCCAATGAGAGCCCATTTAAAGGTTCTAAGCCCATGATAGTCAAATTGGAAGCTTATTGGTCCATTGAGTCCAATAAGGAAGTCCTAGTCCAAAATGGACCTAAACAAGAACTTCTACGGTTTCCAATTGCTTGTTGACTATTTGTAGTACTTGTATGGTGTATTGGATTGAAATTTTTTTGTCATAGAGTAAGCATCATACATGCTCTTAAGTTTTTGATTCAACATCTTACTTGAGTACAGTGATTACAAGACACAAAATTTCTAGATGTGACATCATCCCCCCGTTAGAGGGAATTTCATCCTGAAATTCTGTTTGAAAGCTAGATTTGAGAATGCTAAAATAGGTGAGGGTACTTTTGCTTCATTTGATCTTCGTGTTCCCACGTGAATTTTGGCCCACGCTTCGCGTTCCACCGTACTTTCACGATCGGGATGCAACTTTGCTTAGTACGCTTTACCTCCCTGTCCATGATTTCAACCTGTTCTTTAACAAACAGGAGATTCTCATTGATTTCAATCTCATCAAGGGGAATGACGAGTGTTTCATCCGATAGACACTTCTTTAGATTAGAGACATGGAACACGGGGTGTACGCTATTTAGCTCTGCGGGTAGTTGCAATTTATATGCCACTGGACCTATTCGGGTGATGATCTCGAAAGGTCCAATGTATCGTGGGTTTAGCTTTCCCCGTTTTCCAAAACGAATAACTCCTTTCCAGGGTGAGACTTTCAATAGTACTCGATCCCCGACCTGAAATTCTAAGGGCTTTCGCCGTTTATCGACGTAGCTCTTCTGTCGGTCGCGCGATGCTTGTAATCGAGCTCTGATTTGAACGATCTTTTCCGTGGTTTCACGAATGATCTCCGGTCCCGTTAGTGCCTTGTCCGATGTATGTGCTGTTGCTAGTTGGGTATCACCCACCTCAGCCTAGCATAACGGTGATCTACACTTACGCCCGTATAGTGCTTCAAATGGAGCGACCTTGATGCTCGAATGGTAACTGTTGTTATATGAGAATTCTACTAAGGGTAAGTGGATATCCCAAGACTTACCAAAGTCTATCACACATGTGCGGAGCATGTCTTTGAGCGTTTGAATGGTTCGCTCACTTTGACCATCCGTTTGTGGATGATAAGCGGTGCTCATGTCGAGATGAGTTCCCAATGCCTTCTGGAGAGATTGCCAAAAACGTGAAGTGAATCTACTATCCCTATCCGAGATAATAGACACTGGTACTCCGTGGAGTCTCACGATCTCTCAAATGTGTAAACGTGTCAATCTTTCCATCTTGTAGGATTCCTTTATGGGCAGGAAATGGGCAAATTTCGTTAGTCGGTTGACTATTATCCATATCGTGTCCTGTGCATCCGACGTCTTGGGTAGCTTGGTCACGAAATCCATAGAAATCCCTTCCCATTTCCACTCAGGAATTTCCGGTTGCTGTAATAACCCTGAGGGCTTCTGGTACTCCACCTTAACCTTGGCGCACGTAAGGCACTTACTAACATAGGTGGCAATTTCCGCCTTCATGTTGGGCCACCAATAGTGTTGTTTAATATCCAAATACATCTTGTCTAAGCTGGGATGGATGGAGTATCACGTCTTATGGGCTTCCTTCATAACTACCTCCCTAAATCCTCCAAGTTTAGGGACCCAAATACGGTTCATTAAATAGTATACTCCATTCTCCTTTGCCTCTAGGTTCTTCTCCATTCTGCGCAACGCTTCGCCTGTTCTATTTTCCGTCTTCATGGCGTCTGACTGGGCTACTGCAATTTGAGTGGCTAGGTGAGATTGGATGGTTATTGAGAGAGTTTTTGTATGATGATTAGAGTACTTTTTCCGACTTAATGCGTCAGCTACCACATTGGCTTTGCCACAGTGGTACTTGATCTCACACTCATAATCATTTAGTAATTCAACCCATCTTCGTTCCCTCATGTTCAGCTCCTTCTGGTTCAAGATGTGCTGGAGACTCTTGTGGTCCGTGAAGATGGTGCACTTCGTACCGTAAAAGTAATGCCTCCAAATCTTTAGTGTAAAGACTACGGCTCCCAATTCTAGGTCATTGGTCGTATAGTTTACTTCGTGTGTCTTTAGTTGGCGGGATGCGTAAGCTATCACCCTTCCACGCTACATGAGAACGTTGTTGGGTTTGAGCATTCTAACACTCCTAAGTGTACATGCAACCCTAAATACCTTGGATCTATGTTTTCTCTATTATACATGCAAATATGAACATCCAAGGTATTATCCTAATCTAGCATACAAAACTATCAATATAACAAGATAGAATACATACCTCTTTGATGTAGAATGTCTTCATGAAGCTTGAGTGCCTAGTGCCCCAAGTGTGACACCTCAAATGGTTCACAATCATCAAAACACTTAGAATAACTTGAGAGAGTTCTACACTTCATGGAAATCGGCTAGCCCTTTCTTACTCTCACTAGTGGCCGGTTTTTTCTCAAGAATAAGATGCTTATATAGTTATACAATTAGGGTAAACCCTAATTGTCATGACTTTCCATTTCCTTGGATCCATGGGTTCAAATACACCATGGAGCATCCATGGAGCATCATATGGGTTTTGGCCCAACTAGATAATCCATGGAGCATTAGCCCACTATACAAGTATGGATGATTTACACAATCAACCCATATATTTAATTAGTCTTCTTTTGATCACTCAATTAATGCTAGATTAATTCTTGATCAATACTAATTAAATAATCTCATTATTCTTATTATTAATATAGTAGAACTTATAATATATTAATAACCATAAGTGTCTTATTTCTCTCATTTAGTCTATCCAAGTGCATGATGGTATGCAACCCAAATGGACCATGCCGGGTCGGGTCAAGTCTTACCAATTATAGTTATGGACTTAGACATTAATCCAACAGTCTCCCACTTGGATAAGTCTAAAACTATTATTGCGTATGACTTCAGGAACCAACTGGCAATCGTAGCTCTCAAAAGCTTCTGTCGAACTCTGACCTTGTAGATGAACTCTGATCTTGTCAGTGACTTGTCCATTAGATAAGGGATCATATATTCCTCCATTCTAGATATCATATGGAATGAGACATGGGTTATAATCCTTCTCTCTGTCCATTTGTTGTTTCCCGATTTCCGATTTATGACGACTGACTAATTGAACAAATCAAATCAGTCCTGGCCCGGCCGAGCACTTCCATTTGTCATCATCAAATCATCGAGGGGCCCACAGATATCGCTTTTATCCCGAAGGTAAAAGGAATGGATAAACTTTGACTCATATGGCTTGTTCTGCTACTTGTTGAATCATACACAAAGGCACGTTTTATAGCACCGAGTTACCAAATGCAGTTTCGTGCAATCAATGTACAACCAACTCATAGTAACAACTCATATCTCTAGGTTTGAAGAATATAAGATATTATCGTCTCATGATCACTCGTGATAAAATCCATGAAGTGATTCCAATGAGCGCGGGTTGAATCCAATACTCAGAACTTATGAGCACTCATGAGTGTTGTAGCCATTTGTCCAACACCTTAGACCTCTACAAGCCAACCCATGACAGTCTTAATTCATATCTACTTCCAACATATGACCGACTGTGGATGGTTTGAATAACTTAGTCATTCCGGAAGAATAACCTAGTTTATTCGGGAAGTCAAAACATGCAAAGTGAAACACAATAATAATTGAATCCAATATGGTATCAAAACCTATGAACATAAATAAAACACCTTTTATTTATCACCATATGATTACACATTATTTATTGTATACTGTTTCAGCTATCAACATTATTCTTGAATTTAAAACAATAGTTGTCCCATGCTCCAAGCATGTACAATATGTTTTTCTAAACACTAGTCATGCCATACACCAAGTATGCATACTATGTTTGTCTATGATCTTTACTTTGTGAACTAGATCAATTGAACATAATCATCAATGATTCTCTTTTCACACTCCCAAATCCTTACTGCAAATGCAAGAATTCCAAATTCATGCCATTTACTGAAATCTGTTAGATTCTAAACTTATATGCATTGATCCTCTTGTAACGATTATGCACAAATTCACAAAGACTTGGCAACAATCATTACAGAGCATTCCAAAGGAGATCAACTCCTTGGAACCATCCTTCTTGCATTAAGTTTCCTTAATCTTACACAGATTGAAAATTCTAACTTTGAAACATTTCCAGATAGATTTGAACTATCACTTCTGAACAAGAGTTGCCTCCTTACAGATTATGTCAATATGGTCCTTCCAGAATTATCACTATACTTCCAACTGTCCTTGAGCAACCAATCTTTGGTAAACCTTAGATTGTCCTCGACAATTGTTTAATCCTTTTAGTCATATCCAGTTCTAAACCTTTTCCATTCTTAACACCCCAGGCATTTGGAAAATTTTAGAAAGGATGAATATAGCACATGTAATCGATCCTATATCTGAAGCATATGGGACACGATTCATGATGTCTCACATAAAGACTAAACCAGTCTTTTGCTATAACATTTCCATTTCTATTTGCCAAGTTCTCATAATTCAGATTATGAAAAGGGATGTCGTAATCATAATCGAATTTTAGAACGCAAATAATAGACCCATATACAGAATTTCCTTATGTTGAGCCATTCCAACATGAAATTCATATATATCCTTGACTAAATGATTAAAACCTCACGATCTAAGCTTATAGATTTGAGATGAAGTATAATTTCCTCTCCCTTAATTATAGCAAAACAACTCTTTCCCAGTTGAAACTTTTGTTTTCTATAATTAACATTGCTAACTTGCAATACTTATCATAATTATCATGCTCCCACTAACATGATGATTATTAGCATAACACTTATGCTCCCACTAGCTTTGACATGTACTCAGAAATCAGCTGGACTTCTAAAAATCAATACTTTATTGACTTTCTTACCAAAGTTCAGATTTCTGATACTAGATTGTTTTGATAGAACTTTATCAAAATCATACACCTTCCCTTAGATAGCACACTTGTGTGTCTAAACAATTATGAAGAGGGATGCCGTAATCATAATGGTTAGACCTTTTTGCCACTTCTCACAAGTCCAGGTTAGTGTGCCGGTAAACCACACACGCTCCACTAACAACTTTGAGAATGCAAATATCACAATTGCTATCTATCTAAAATCTGCTTAGTGAAAGTGTTTCCTCACCATCATTTTTCATGAATCGGAGAGAAACCTTATGACACTTAGATTTAATGGTGTATGTGTTCTTATCCATGTGAATTTTCAAAGCCATAGTCACAAGACAAGGATAATGACAAATCTGAACTCATATGGACTGAACTCAATCTTAATTTCTTGCCACCTGGCAGCTCAAGTGCCTACCATTGCTTCCAAGTTGTTGTGCAACCAATTGAGAACTTTAAGAACTCAACTTTAACTGGAATGGGCACAGACTATGTCAGCACGATAGGTTATAAACCTCAAGTCGTGTGCTAGTGAAGAACTTTAGGTTGTATTCTGGATTAGTTCTTGAGACTTTCAAGACCTTTAAGACTCCCACTGTCCTCTTGACCTATAAGACTCCCTTGTCAAACATCCAAGAGATAGTGCGGATTCTAATCAAGACAAACACTTCACATAGTTGGCCTAAGTTGGTCTTTGTTTTATCCAAAACATCACAACTTACCAACTTCAAATGAACAAGAGTAGGGCTCTTACATTTGACACGCGTTTTAAACCTTCTTAAAGACATGTCACTCAAATTACAATCTTGGAGTATGACTCTAAGACTTGTATTGGAACGAAGTATGACTCATCTTCTTGATTTAACCATTTCAACAATTCAAGATCCCTTCTTCTTAGTCATAAGAATGCACTAAGACTTCCTTAGAGAACTAATTTTGATATGGTTTCTTAATCATTAAGATGATCACAAAGCTGATACTAAAATACTCTCCCATCTTTTCAGATTTGAGAAACTTTTATCCTTCTGCCTAATTTGATTCTTCTTATCCGCTCTGCCATGCATTGGAACCTTTTCCAATGTCTCAGAGTTACACTTAAGCTTGTAAGTATAATCATATTTACTGAGCTTTAGTAAACTATGACGAATAGCCTTATATCTTTTGTGGCGGACTTAATCAGTGCACATGACTATGTACTCGATCCCTTAGTCCATTACTTGACTCACACATCCATGTGAACAAGTAATTAGTCTTAATTTTTCCAATACTTGAAAGTTCTCATTCATCATGCTATAGAACTTGCATGATTCCAAGTCCTGGTCCAATTGAGACTTTGGATGATGAGAATCTTTCCTTATTTGGTAAATTTAGACATTACCGCAAATGAAGGAATCAATTTCATATTTCCACTCTTGCTATTAATGGAATCATATAAGCAACAATTTTTCCTCAAATGCCATTGTAAGGATATTTTAAAATAACTAAAATAAAAATTTTCCTTTTATTTTAAAACTATGCGGAAAAACTTATCCTTACAATCCATATGAAAACTTGTTGTTATCTATCCCTAAGCAATACCTCATAACTCCTAAGAAGTAGCTCAAGAATCCGATCTTCAAGCTACGCGATAGAAATCCATCTGTGCGATCTGATTCAACATATTCTTTCTTTAAGTTTCTTCACTTTTCTTTGATTCTTAAAACATCACCATGTGACCCAGTCACATCATGTATCAGGAATCTCAGAATAGAAACTTAACAGAGTTAGAGTAGTGGACTTTACCTGAAGTAGAGTCAACCTTATTGACTTTAACATCCTTAGGTAAATTTGGCAGCTACGCAAATAATGACCCTTTCTTTGGCAATATAAACATATGGACCCTTTGATAATGGTACACGGGACTATCATAGACTTAGCTTTTCGCTTTACCATTTGTTCAACTGAGTTGACTATGGCCGATCCCTTTCCATTGGGAAGAGAATGCTTTTTCTGTATTTCTAGTGTCACTATTGTCAATGTCCATAAAGTTTCAGGAAGTTGATCTTAACAATGGATAATATCATTAAGGGTCTTGTCATAGTCTATTTCATAGGTGTTCCAAAAGAACTCACTATGTGACTTAGAAAGTGATTGAACCACCAACTTTCTCAAGACTTTGACACCCAACTCTCCCGACTTGTCAATATGTGACTACATCTCTAAGATGTGACCACACCAAGACCTTTTCTTGCCAATAGGGCTCGAGTGACCTTAAACTTTTCAAGAACTTTTAGGGTAGGGAGAATAATTGGAGGAGGTGAAAGAAGTATGATTTCCATGGAACATCATCTTCATTTAGGAAAGTTTGTTTCAAGAAATTTGGGAAGATCATAAATGTCTAAACCAGACATGTCATGGGAGATATTCAAGATAGTTGATTTAAAGTCCTTAATATGACACCCAATATGAAATATTAAGGCTAGGACCCAACAAACTATTTTTTATAACTTAGAAGAGGTATGCCGTAATCCAAGCTATAAAATATTTGAAGGTAGGTGAATGACGATTCACCAATTTCCACCAAGATAAACGAAATGTATTATTAGGTTTTAATTGGTTTTGAAACTCCTAGATCTTTTGAGATTCATTGAACTGATCAATGGCATGTTACAATCTCCAGTGTGCCCTTTAGGTTTTGTGACTGGGATGCCGAGGATCACAAAACAAGGTGTGAAGTAACCATGCAAATTACTTGGTACCCTTAAGTGTTTATCCCTCAATCGATGTGCCGGTTAACCACACACGCTCCATCGATAATATGATAAACATTAAGTTACCCTTTACCTACCTTGTTAAATACGAGTTAGTGTGCCGGTTAACCACACACGCTCCACTAACCGACTTAAACAAAGTGCAAAGTGTAATTTCATGGATTAGCACCTTCTTCACATTTTCCTAAGTAACTAAGATTGGGTATTTATAAGAGTTTAGTTACTTAGTATTTATCATTAATACTTTTAATGAAGGGAGAATTATAGTCCTGTCAAACCCGTTCGGCTAACGACCCTCCACCGGTCAAGCAAGCGGTGGGTGAGAGTAGACACCCATTAAGTTGCCATTTTATAGGCAACAACCTTATACCCACCTTATAGACCGGCTTCGTGAATGAGGCGTACTAGCGGTAAGACCGACTTTACTCTTATACATGTATATATTATTAACTTATAATATTATAAAGTATAAGGGTTGAATTTTAACTTTTAAAATTCTAAGGGCTAACTTGGAATTAAAGTATTCATAAGAGAAAACTTTACAAATTCCAAAACTTGGGGGCAAGTTTTGAAACTATTCAAAACTAATTAATTCCATAACTTATGTGTTTAAAGTAGTTTTAATCCAAAAAACTCTTCAAGTTCCATAACTTATGGAAGACTTTAAACTAATAAAAGAATTGATTTTCCCTTTATTTTTTTATAACTTATGGAATTAATTAAGGTTACACTTTTTTTTTATTATTATTATTTTTTTTTATAATGAAGAGACTCTTGGTTCTCCATAACTTGAGGACAAATTATGGAGTCATAACTCCAATTGATTAGAACTAGACTCTTCATTTTTGTAACCTTTGCCAACTTTTATGAGTTTTATGAAACTTAAATGTGACTTTTCATATAACTTGAGGACAAGTTACAAAAACACATTTTAGAATCAACTCTTAGATTAATTTGGATTGAAAACAACTTTATCACTCAACTTTTCTATTAATCTAAGCAACTCATAAAAACAAGATAATTCAAATCAAACTTTTTCATGTAATTAGTCTAACCTTTAAACTAATACAAAACATGAATCTATTGATAATTATCTTTGAAAATGGATTAGCATGAACATTACCACATTAAGAACAAGTTTATAAGTTCAAAAACAACTTAGGGTAATGTTCCTAGTCCATTTCTAGCCAAAAAACTCGAAAATATGCTGTCTGGGGTCCAACTCGTCGAGTGCATGAACACAACTCGGCGAGTTGGATGCATTTTGCCTTGGACTCGGCGAATCTGCTGGGCTGACAGCACCAATTTCGATTTTTCAGCTTCTATTGCAGGTATAACAAGAAAACAAGCCTAGGATCTGATACCACTGTTGGGTTTGAGCATTCTAACACTCCTAAGTGTACATGCAACCCTAAATACCTTGGATCTATGTTTTCTCTATTATACATGCAAATATGAATATCCAAGGTATTATCCTAATCTAGCATACAAAACTATCAATATAACAAGATAGAATACATACCTCTTTGATGTAGAATGTCTTCATGAAGCTTGAGTGCCTAGTGCCCCAAGTGTGACACCTCAAATGGTTCACAATCATCAAAACACTTAGAATAACTTGAGAGAGTTCTACACTTCATGAAAATCGGCTAGCCCTTTCTTACTCTCACTAGTGGCCGATTTTTTCTCAAGAATAAGATGCTTATATAGTTATACAATTAGGGTAAACCCTAATTGTCATGACTTTCCATTTCCTTGGATCCATGGGTTCAAATACACCATGGAGCATCATATGGGTTTTGGCCCAACTAGATAATCCATGGAGCATTAGCCCACTATACAAGTATGGATGATTTACACAATCAACCCATATATTTAATTAGTCTTCTTTTGATCACTCAATTAATGCTAGATTAATTCTTGATCAATACTAATTAAATAATCTCATTATGCTTATTATTAATATACTAGAACTTATAATATATTAATAACCATAAGTGTCTTATTTCTCTCATTTAGTCTATCCAAGTGCATGATGGTATGCAACCCAAATGGACCATGCCGGGTCGGGTCAAGTCTTACCAATTACAGATCGAAAGGTTCATTCTGATAGAGATAGTCGTTTTACATCTCGATTTTGGTGGATGTTACAGAGGGCACTAGGAACCAAGATAGATTTGAGCACAACTTACCACCCTCAGACAGATGGGCAGACGGAGAGAACAATACAAACATTGGAATACATGCTACGAGCGTGTGTCATTGAGTTCAAAGGAAATTGGGATACTCATTTGCCGCTAATTGAGTTTTCCTACAATAATAGCTACCACACGAGTATCCAATGTGCTGGATATGAAGCATTGTATGGACGCAAGTGTCATTCGCCCTTATGCTGGACAGAAATCAGAGACAGACAGTTGACTAGACTCGAACTTAGCCAGGAAACATCTGACAAGATTGCTATCATCAAGGATAGGCTTTAAGCTGCTAGAGATCATCAGAAAAGTTATGCGGATAATCGTCGTAAACCATTAGAATTCCAAGTAGGAGACAAGGTACTTTTCAAAGTGTCACCTTGGAAAGGGCTTGTACTTTTTGGTAAGAAAGGAAAACTAAGCCCGAGATATGTTGGACCCTTCGAAATCATTGAAAGGATTGGTCCGGTGGCGTATAAACTTCAATTGCCCCAAGAGTTAAGCGCCATTCACGACACATTCCACGTCTCCAACCTTAAGAAATGTCTAGCCGACGAAGCATTGATAGTACCCCTGGAGGAAATTAAGATCAATGATAAGCTAAACTTCGTTGAGGAACCGATAGAAATCCTTGACAGGGAGGTAAAACAACTTAAGCGGAGTAAGATCCCGATTGTGAAAGTTCGATGGAACTCAAAACGCGGGCCGAAGTACACCTGGGAGCGCGAGGACTTCATAAAGGAAAAGTATCCGCAACTTTTCCCTTGCGATGACAAGCGATGACATAGAATGAATTTCGGGACGAAATTCTTTTTAAGTGGGGGATACTGTGACAACTATCAATTCAGGTCATTCTCGGACTCATGCATCTTTATAAAAACCATTCATGCACAACATGCCATGACCTAGTAGTATAAATTAGGTCAAACATCTTGCATAAACTAGGATCCAACTAAGATCTAGGACTAATATACTTGATACTTACAATTCTAGTAAGTTGCTTAGCTACAATAGGAAATGCCAATACTATAATTAGAATAAAGCTTCAAGCTTTGTTATAATTGAAATAGGTTATAAAACCCTAAAAATAAATTAAAACATTCTAATTATACTTCAACATGTTGTCGAATATCAAACAATATTCCAAAAACCCTAAAGAGCCAAAAATCAAAAGTTTTAAATTATAAAGCTTAAAAACTATATAAAATTTGGCTATAAACTTTCTAATAGCAATTTTTATTAATCAAATTAGGAATTATAATCAATGAAATAAAAATTCAATTATCAAGCATTAATCATAATTTATTAGTTAAAAACAAGATTTTTAAATAAATCCAAATTTGCTTAATAAACACTTTTATAAAATAAGGGTTTTTAAAAAATCTAGGAGGGAATTTTATAAAATTTGAAAATTTGGAGAGAGGAGGCTTAATGCATGCAAAAACCGGCCATCTCCTCTTCCCATGCCCTCTCTCTTCCCAAAACATAATCATTAAGCTAAAACCCTCACACTACCTGTTCCCTCTTCACTCTCTTACACTCCATTCTTCTCACACAAACTCTTCTCCTTTCTCTCTCTTTCTAAGTCACAAAATTCTCCCCATTCCTCTGCCAAGTTTCGATATTTTGAAGACTTTGAAGTGTTCTTACTTCTCTCAAGGTCAAAACCAAGTTAAACAACAACATCTTCTCCCATAGTTTCATGGTTAAACTTCTTCTTCTTCATAGTTTTCTCTACTTTTCGGATTCTATGGCTTCCCATGGCTAGAAATATTTATTCTTCCCTTGTGGTTTGTAGATTCTCACCATAACATAATGCATGTGTTTGAGATGGTGAAAATCTGGGATCAAACCCATGCAAGGAGTGAAAAGATGCACATATGATCATATGACATCAAAACCGAATGTTTCATCTTCTTCTCCATTTCTTTTGTGTTCTTGCATGACCAAAAGCATTTAAACCATTTCTAGTACATATTGGATGCTCATTCACTCCATGCATGTGTTAGAAATCGGATCTTACCAAAGGCATGCATGATGTTCTTGTCAAAATACCCTAATAATGCACAAAAACAAACATGCAATCTGCCAGATTACTTTGTTCGAATTTGAACGGCCATAACTCGGTAATTTCTTAACCAAATCATGATATTCTTTTTGTATTGGATAATTCCATGAGTTAGCTTTCAAACCCAACTGGTCTCACTGTAAAATATTAAATATCCGATTTTTGGTAAGTTTTACAATATGGTTGCGCAAACATATCTAGTGAATGATGGTTGATATTTTGTATTGGATAATTCCTTGCATGATCAATGGCCTTAAACCCAACCATAAATATGGGGAAAAATAACTTAGAAACTTAACATATCTAGTGAATGATGGTTGATATTTTGTGGCTTAAAACCTCACTGAATGGGCTACACAAATTCATGAACTTCAGCCACATCTACATTTCATGTATCATTGCATGCAACCTTTCTTAATTTGTTTAGATTCATTACCTTCATTTCTCTTCTGAATACATTTTTAACATTTTTCCTTTTGAAGGCCCTCACATGCATGAGATAATCTGGAAAATTTCAAGAGCTTTTATTATTTCCTTGATTTATTAAAATTATTGCTAAACCCAAGGGCATAAATCACATAAAATACTTCCAGAGGTCAATAAATTCCAACTAAATTCATGGATGATCCTTATGGGGAATGATGACCCCTCACCAAATTTCAGCAATTTGTGTTACTGTTTAATACGATTTCTAATTTTCTTTTGTTTAGGACATGATAAATTACAAAACCACTTTAGAAGATGTAAAAATTGTATCTAACAATTTTCGCATACTTTACCAGTGTGGGGTGACTCCAGAAAATAATTTCAAGATTTTTCATCATGCCTTACTATTTTTCCCAATTTTTGGAAATTATAATGGTCTATAAATGTGAAAAATAGTTCTGATTATCCAAAATTCATGAACATTTACCAGGATATCATATTATACAGTAGGAGGTTACATAAAAATTTTGAGGATTTTTCTCTACTATAAACTATTTTTCTCTTATTTTCTAAAGTTAATTGCACTAAAATACACATAAATACCCAAAACTAGTTTATACATTATGAAAACCACTTTTGATATTTTCCCAGGTTACTTATACTGTAAATGATGTTACAAAAATTTATGGTGATTTATTTTAACTGTTTAATATTAATTCTTTAATTTATGACTATTTAAAGGAATAAAACAAGGAAAAATAGAAATACCCACTGAAAAATATCTTTTATATTTTTCCCAGCCTATTTATGTATAATAACAATTAAATAAAAAGTTTGGGTAATTTTGGAAACTGTTTTCTATTTATTTCAATTTTTATTGGAATAAATGCCCATAAATCATAAAATATAATTAAACAGCTTGGAAATCCATTTTTATATTTTCCCAGCTTAGTATTGTGTAATAACAGTTAAATAAAAAGTTTGAGAATTTTTATCCCTCGAATGCTATTTTTCGTGAATTTATGTTGTTATAGAGACTTAAAATTTGGAAAAATTAACCTTCCAAGGTTGTAATTAATCGCACGACTTGTAAAATTTCAATATTTCAGCAAAAGTGTAACCAATTTATATAAAATCCAATACTAAAACATAAATTGGCGTTTCCCTATATGTAGAGTTTAGTATATTAGCATTAGATATCGACATGGAAACCTACTAGTGTGTGTGTTTGATGTCGTAGGATCCCGGTAGTAAGACGTTGGTGCATCCCGAAGTACCGCTTGTGCCTACACGAAACATCGTGAGTATTCACGCACTCCCCTATTTTCGGTTTTATATTTTGGGGTGGAAAAGCATGTCCAGAAAAACTATTGTTTTCATGTTGTATTTAAATTGATTTGTATCAAACACGATTGCTATTGTATTGCTATGTTTCTTTATGTATGTCTATGCAACACGGAACATGAGAACTTATTGTCCTAACGCCCTTCCCTTATCTCTAACCATTAACTCTTTGTGCCAATGGTCATTATGGATAGCACTATTAGGAATTGACAACTCCTCACTCGCCCGAATCGCTAGAGTGCATGATACCATATTCATCTATGGAACAATAAGCATAGATCTCGATAGGGCTTCAGTCATAGGTTTGGTTGAGACTCATTGTTTGCTCATACATATACAAACTCGTTTCTCGTTATAGCAATAAACTTGTATTCATTAATAGCAATCAACTTGTTTATCATTGAAGCAATGTACTTGTATTTACGAAAAGCCTTATTTTACGCTCGATTTTATGAACTTGTGAACTCACCAACTATTTTTATAGTTGACGCTCGTTTTACATGCTTTTTCAGGAAATAATTAGTAAGTGGATGTAAAGATTCATCATCATAGAGCATGCTGCATCGTGTTGAAGCTATTATGAAGTTATATTTTGAACAATGTTGTTTTGGAAAAAATTGTAGTTTGTTTCTTTTAAGCTATGGGTTGTAAACTTTTAAATACTGCTGTGGTGATGTATCTTTATCTTTTGCAATGAAACCATTATCGCGGTCATATCTTGCGTTTTCGCTTTAGCAGGGTGTGATAGAAGTGGTATCAGAGCTAAAGTTATAGATAACATCGGTTTTTCTTTAAGAAAACACAACCTATAACTAAAAGTTACAAAGAAAATCTTTTTACATCAAACATATTACTAGTATAATTAGGTCGGGAGTTGTATTATTGGACCTCGATTAAACATAGCCTGATCACCTATGTTTAATTAAGGAAAGATTTATACAAAGCCTGAGCTAATTATAATGGGAATATGATTCAACAAAAATATTTGAGAAAACAATATTTAAAAAAATTCAAAAGGTTAATTTTGGTGTGTGTAAGCATTGCATATTATAGGCATGCATTGTCATTTATTTCATATCTCATTGAAACTACATCACAGTCCACTATGTCAACATCGTCATCTTCCCGCGCTATCGCCTCAGCCGATGAGTCCGGCTACATCACTATTATCCCTCGTCGTAATCCCCCCCGCCTCGGTAGAATAAGACCCATCAGAGGACACGGAAGATACAGGGAACTCGGTGGACATCAGCAATGACAACGCCCCGAGTCAACGATGCGAGGCATCGCCTTCATCGGTGTTGCCATAGCCACCGCTTTATGGGCTTCGCAGTCGGAGGATGGCAAGGAAGAGTGTTCCCATTCCAGGAAGGATAGCCACTAGCACAGCAGGACATGGCACGACAGGACCTAGCGAGATAAGACCCAGCGTTGCAGGACTGAGAGCACCGCTACCACAGCGAGTCATAGGGATACCTGTCAGGCAGCCAGGTATGACCCCGGAGGAGTCCCGGAGGATGCATTCGATGGCAGCGGATATGCGCCACAGCCTCGCTGTAATAGCTGGGCACCAGGAGGTATTAAACGTAGTGATGACTGGGATGGAAATCCTGTTTCAGTATTCGATGGAAGCTGTTGATAGAGGAGTATTGACCCAAGGATGAACTTCAGAAGCTTGAATCTGAATTCTGGAACCATTCTATGGTTGGAACACAAATAGAGAAGTACACAGTCCGATTTCATGAACTAGCAAAACTGGTACCTCACATGGTTACTCCTGAGGAGAAACGGATAGATCGATACATTTGGGGTCTGGCACCAGAGATTCGGGGAATGGTTACCTCAGCAAATCCAACTACTATTCAGAGTGCAGTAAGTCTAGCAAATCGACTAACCAATGATGTGATAAGGATGGGAGCATCAACAAAGGAAAGCTCTAGTAGCAAGAGGAAGCCATCATGTGACAACTGCCAATTCAGGTCATTCTTGGACTCATGCATCTTTATAATAACCATTCATGCACAACATGCCATGACCTAGTAGTATAAATTAGGTCAAAAATCTTGCATAAACTAGGATCCAACTAAGGTCTAGGACTAATATACTTGATACTTACAATTCTAGTAAGTTGCTTAGCTACAATAGGAAATGCCAATACTATAATTAGAATAAAGCTTCAAGCTTTGTTATAATTGAAATAGGGTATAAAACTCTAAAAATAAATTAAAACATTCTAATTATACTTCAACATGTTGTTGAATATCAAACAATATTCCAAAAACCCTAAAGAGCCAAAAATCCAAACTTATAAATTATAAAGCTTAAAAAGTTTATAAAATTTGGCTATAAACTTCCTAATATCAAATTTTTATTAATCAAATTATGAATTATAATCAATGAAATAGAAATTAAATTATCAAGTGTTAATCATAAACTATTGGTTAAATACAAAGATTTTTAAATAAATCAAGAACTATATAAAGAAGAAATTTTATAAAAAAATTCTTGGGTTTTATAAAAATTAAGGAGGGATTTTGATAAAATTTGAATTGAGGAGAGAGAAGGCCCTAATCCACTAAAAAATCTGGCCATTCTCCCCTCTCCCCATGCACTCTCTTCCCAAAACTCATGATTAAACTCAAACCCACACTCCACCTCTTCCCTCTTCACTCTCTCACTTCACTCTCTTCACACACTTCACTCTCTTTCTCTTTCTCTCTCTCTCTCTCTCTCTCTCTCTCTCTCTAAACTCACGAAATTTCTCTCATTTCTCTGCCAAATTTCACTATTTTGAAGACCTTGAAGTGTTCTTACTTCTCTCAAGATCAAAACCAAGGTAAACAACAACATCTTCTTCCATAGTTTCATGGTTAAACTTCTTTTCTTCTTAATCTTCTCTACTTTTCGGATTGTATGCCTTTCCATGGCTAGAAATCTTTATTCTCCCCTTGTGGTTTGTAGATTCTCACCATAACACAATGCATGTGTTAGAGATGGTGAAAATCCGGGATCAAACCCATGCAAGGAGTGGAAAAGATGCACATATGATCATGTGACATCAAAACCTAATATTTCATGTTCTTCTCCATTTCTTTTGTGTTCATGCATGAACAAAAGCATTTAAACCATTTCTAGTACATCTTGGATGCTCATTCATTCCATGCATGTGTTAGAAATCGGGCCTTACCAAAGACATGCATGATGTTCTTGTTGAAATACCCTAATAATGCACACAAGCAAACATGCAATCTGCCAGATTACTTTGTTCGACTTTGAACAGTCATAACTCAGTCATTTTTTAACCAAATCATGATATTCTTTTTGTATTGGTTAGTTCCACGAGTTAGCTTTCAAACCCAACTGGTCTCACTGTAAAATATTAAATATCCGATTTTTAGCAGATTTTACAAAAAGGTTGCGCATACAGCTCTTTTTCTGTGATCACTATTTTTATCTTGCTTAAACAATGGTCTTAAACCCAACCATAAATCTTAGGAAAAATACCTTAGAAACTTAACATATCTAGTGAGTTATGGTTGAAATTTCGTGGCTTAAAACCTCACTGAATGGGCTACAAAAATTCATGAACCTCAGCCACATCTACACTTCATGCATTATTGCATGCAACTTTTCTTAAATTGTTTGGAATCATTACCCTCATTTCTCTTCTGAATACATTCTTAACATTTTTACTTTTGAAAGCCCTTGCATGCATGAGATAATCTGGAAAATTTCAAGAGCTTTTGTTATTTATTTGATTTATTAGAATTATTGCTAAAACCAAGGGCATAAATCATATAAAATACTTCCAGAGGTCAATAAATCCTAAATAAATTCATGGATGATACTTATGGGGAATAATGACCCCTCACCAAATTTCAGCAATTTTTGTTACTGTTTCATATGATTTCTAATTTTCTTTTATTTAGGACATGATAAATTACAAAACCACTTTTTAGGATGTGAAAATTGTATCTAACAATTTTCGCATACCTTACTTGTGATGGGTGACTCAAGAAAATAATTTCAAGATTTTTCATCATGTCTAGCTATTTTTCCCAATTTTTGGTAATTATAATGGCTTAAAAATGGGAAAAATAGTTCTGATTATCCAAAATTCATGAAAATTTGCCAGGATATCATATTATATAGTAGGAGGTTACATAAAAATTTTGAATATTTTTCTCCAGTGTAAACTATTTTTCCCTTATTTTCTAAAGTTAATTGCACTAAAATTCACTTAAATATACATAAATACCCAAAACCAGTTTATACATTATGAAAACCACTTTTGATATTTTTCCCAAGATATTTATACTGTAAATGATGTTACAAAAATTTATGGTAATTTATTTTAACTGTTTAATAATATTTCTTTAATTAATGACTATTTAAAGAAATAAAACAAGGAAAAATACAAATAACCACTGAAAAATATATTTTATATTTTTCCCAGCCTATTTATGTATAATAACAATTAAATAAAAAGTTTGGGTAATTTTGGAAACTGTTTACTATTTATTTCAATTTTTATTGAAATAAATGCTCAAAAATTATAAAATATAATTAAACAGCTTGGAAATCCATTTTTATAATTTTCCCAGCTTAGTGTTGTGTATTAACAGTTAAATAAAAAGTTTGAGAATTTTTATCCCTCGAATACTATTTTTCGTGAATTTATGTTGTTATTGAGACTTAAAATTTGGAAAATTAACCTTCCAAGGTTGTAATTAATCGCACGACTTGTAAAATTTCAATACATCAGAAAAAGTGTAACAAAATGATATAAATCCAATACTAAAACATAAATTGGCATTTCCCTATATGTAGAGTTTAGTATATTAGCATTAGATATCGACATGGAAACTCACTAGTGCGTGTGTTTGGTGTCGTAGGATCCCGGTAGTAAGACGTTGGTGCATCCCGAAGTACCGCTTGTGTCTACACAAAACATCGTGAGTATTCACGCACTCCCCTATTTTCGTTTTTTATGTTTTGGGGTGGAAAAGCATGTCCAGAAAAACTATTGTTTGCATGTTGTACTTCAATTGAATTGTATCAAACATGATTGCTATTGTATTGCTATGTTTCTTTATGTATGTCTATGCAACACGGAACATGAGAACTTATCGTACAAAGGCCCTTCCCTTATCTCTAACCATTAACTCTTTGAGCCAATGGTCGTTATGGATAGCGCTATTAGGAATTGACAACTCCTCACTCGCCCGAATCGCTGGAGTGCATGATACCATATTCATCTATGGAACGATAAGCATAGATCTCGATAGGGCTTCAGTCATAGGTTTGGTTGAGACTCATTGTTTGCTCATACACATACAAACTCGTTTCTCGTTATAGCAATAAACTTGTATTCATTAATAGCAATCAACTTGTTTATCATTGAAGCAATGTACTTGTATTTACGAAAAGCCTTATTGTACGCTCGATTTTATAAACTTGTGATACTCACCAACTATTTTCATAGTTGACGCTCGTTTTACATGCTTTTTCAGGAAATAATTAGTAAGTGGATGTAAAGATTCATCATCATAGAGCATGCTGCATCGTGTTGAAGCTATTATGAAGCTATATTTTGAACAATGTTATTTTGAAAAACTTGTATTTTGTTCTTTTGAAGCTATGGGTTGTAAACTTTTAAATACTGCTATGGTGATGTATCTTTATCTTTTGCAATGAAACCGTTATCGCTGTCATACCTTGCGTTTCCGCTTTAGCGGGGTGTGACAGAAGTGGTATCAGAGCTAAAGTTATAGAGAACATCGGTTTTTCTTTAAGAAAACACAACCTATAACTAAAACTTACAAAGAAATTCCTTTTACATCAAACATATTACAAGTATAATTAGGTCGGGAGTTGTATTATTGGACCTTGATTAAACATAGCCTGATCACCTATGTTTAATTAAGAAAAGATTTATACAAAGCTTGAGCTAATTATAATGGGAATATGTTCAACAAAAATATTTGAGAAAACCTTATTTAAAAATTTCAAAAGGTTAATTTTGGTGTGTGTAAGCATTGCATATTATAGGCATGCATTGTCATTTATTTCATATCTCATTGAAACTATGTCACAGTCCACTATGTCAAGATCGTCATCTTCCCGCGCTACCGCCTCAGCCGATGAATCCGGCTACGTCACTGTTATCCCTCGACGTAATCCCCCCGCCTCGGTAGAAGAAGACCCATCAGAGGATACGGAAGATACTGGGAACTCGGTGGAGATCAGCAATGACAACGCCCCGAGTCAACGACGCGAGGCATCACCGACATCGGTGTTGCCACAGTCACCGCTCTATGGACTTCGCATTCGGAGGACAGCGAGGAAGAGTGTCCCCATTCCAGGAAGGATACCCGCCAGCACAGCAGGACATGGCACGGCAGGACCTAGCGGGGTAGGACCCAGCGATGCAGGACCAAGAGCATCCTCACCTCAGCAAGTCATAGGGATACCTGTCCGACAGCCAGGTATGACCCCGGAGGAGTCCCGGAGATTGCAGTCGATAGCAGCAGGCCTACGTCACAGTCTCGCTGTGATAGCTGGGCATCGAGAAGTTTTGGATGAAGTCTTGGCAGGAATGGAAATCCTGTATCAGCATTCGATGGAGACTGCTGACACTGCTAGTGCTGCTAGACGAGAGGCAGGTCATGCGATGACAGCATATTATATGTTTGGTTGGCTATTATTGATTGTGATGTGATAAGGATGGGAGCATCGACAATGGAAAGCTCTAGTAGCAAGAGGAAGCCAGCAGATCAGGGAGAGAAGAAGTATGGAGGCAAGTCAGGGAGGAAGCAGAAAGTCTCAAGAAACTTTATGGTAAGAGCCCAGGAGCAAGAACCAGTGAAAACTCAAGGACAAGAAGTGCAGGAGCGAAAGCAGTACTCAGGGTCGCTTCCGAAGTGCAATAAGTGCAACTTCCATCACAAGGGAGCTTGCCCGGTGTGCCAAAACTGTAAGCAAACAGGCCATTACTCGAAGTATTGTAAGGTGAATAAGGAGGGAAAAAGGACATGTTACGAGTGCGGGAGTATTGATCATCTCCGTAGAGCATGTCCTAAACTGAACAATGGACCTGGTAACCATGGACAAGGCCAAGCCAGGCAAAACTTTCAAGGAAATCAAGTTGGACAGCCAAGAGGAGTAGCCTTTGTGATTGGTGCAGAAGAAGCTCGTCAGAACCCTGAAGTGATAACAGGTACGTTCCTCCTGAACAACCATTTTGCATCAGTAATATTCGATGCGGGAGCAGATAGGAGTTTTGTTTCTTTAGCATTTAGACCGTTAATTGGCTTGAAATCGGTAAAGATGAGGATTGCATATGCTATTGAACTTGCTGATGGGTATGAAATTAGGGCTAGTGATATAATTCCTGGTTGTACTCTGAATTTAGCTGATAAACTCTTTAGCATTGACCTAATTCCTATAGAGCTAGGTAGTTTTGATGTGATAGTAGGGATGGATTGGTTATCCAAAAATAGAGCAGACATTGGTTGTTATGAGAAAGTCATCAGAGTGCCTCTCCCTAATGGAGAAACCCTTATCATACACGGTGAGAAGCCAGGAAGAAGTTTAAACATAGTATCAAGCGTGAAGGTTCACAAGTACCTGAAGAAGAATTGTATTGCATTCATGGCCCACGTGCTAGAAAGAGAACTAGAAGCTAAGCAACTCAAGGAGATTCCAGTGGTTCAAAACTATCCCGAAGTATTTCCGGAGGAATTGCCCGGTCTACCCCCTTATAGACAGGTCGAATTTCGGATAGACTTAGTTCCCGGAGCGGCACCGGTAGAAAAAGCACCATATCGCCTTGCACCATCCGAGATGCAAGAACTATCCGGACAACTTCAAGAACTTCTAGACAAAGGTTTTATTCGACCAAGTTCTTCACCTTGGGGAGCCCCAGTGTTATTCGTCAAAAAGAAAGATGGTTCGTTCCGAATGTGCATTGATTACAGAGAATTGAACAAGATGACAATCAAGAATCGATATCCCCTCCCTAGAATAGATGACTTGTTCGATCAGTTGCAGGGCGCTTCCTACTTCTCAAAAATCGACCTTCGGTCAGGGTATCATCAGCTAAGAATTCACGAAGAGGACATTCACAAGACAGCGTTTAGAACCCGTTATGGACATTATGAATTCTTAGTCATGCCTTTTGGACTAACGAACGCACCCGCTGTATTCATGGATTTGATGAATAGGGTCTATAGACCATACCTAGACAGGTTTATAATTGTCTTTATCGATGACATACTTGTTTACTCGCGGACCAAAGAAGATCACAATAGACATCTAAAGCTAGTGTTGGAGCTGTTGAAGGAACAAAAATTGTATGCCAAGTTCAATAAGTGTGAATTTTGGATTCGGGAAGTACATTTTCTTGGTCATGTGATCGGTGAAAGAGGAATCCATGTAGATCCAGCTAAGATAGAGGCAATCAAGAAATGGGAGGCCCCCAAAACCCCGACAGAAATACGACAATTCCTAGGATTAGCTGGGTACTACAGACGCTTCATTGAGAATTTCTCTAGGATTGCTCAACCATTAACATCTTTGACCCAAAAGGATAGAAAATTTCTCTGGGAAGAGAAACACGAAGAGGCGTTTCAAATCCTGAAAAACAAGCTGTGCAATGCACCAATTCTGGCTTTACCAGAAGGATCAGAGAACTTTGTGGTGTATTGTGATGCGTCTCATCAAGGATTAGGATGTGTGCTAATGCAAAAAGATAGGGTCATTGCATATGCTTCCAGACAACTCAAACCGCACGAGAAGAATTATACCACCCATGATCTAGAACTAGGAGCAATAGTTTTCGCCCTTAAGATATGGAGGCATTATTTGTACGGAACCAAATGCACCATTTATACCGATCACAAAAGCCTTCAGCATATTCTGGATCAGAAAATGTTAAACATGCGGCAGAGAAGATGGGTAGAGTTGTTTAGTGATTATGATTGTGAGATACGATACCACCCAGGAAAGGCTAACGTAGTAGCCGACGCTCTTAGTAGGAAAGTAAGAGTGAAACCTTCCCGTGTGAGAGCTTTGGGAATGGTAATTCAGACAAGCTTGAAATCTCAAATCATTAATGCCCAGGAGAAAGCGTTATGCAAGGAAAATCTTCCAGGCGAAACTTTACATGGTTTGGAAGAAAGATTTGAAACCAAACCTGATGGAGTTCGTTATTTTAAAGACAGGGTCTGGATTCCAAGGGTTAACAACCTGAGAGACATGGTATTAGAAGAGTCTCATCGATCTAAATACTCCATCCACCCTGGAGCAGATAAGATGTACAAGGATCTTAAAGAGTACTATTGGTGGCCTGGAATGAAAAAGGATATTGCCTTGTACGTCGGGAAGTGTTTGACATGCTCAATAGTCAAAGCTGAACATCAGAAACCTTCCGGGTTGTTGCAACAACCTGAAATTCCCCAATGGAAATGGGAGCAAATATCTATGGACTTTGTTACCAAACTTCCTAGAACTGCTAAAGGTCACGACTCAATTTGGGTCATAGTGGATCGACTGACGAAATCCGCTCACTTTCTCCCTATTCGAGAAGATTTCAAGATGGAAAAATTGGCCCAAATCTACATCGACAAAATTGTTTCTCTGCATGGTGTACCCTTATCTATCATTTCTGATAGAGATAGTCGTTTTACATCTCGATTTTGATGGATGTTACAGAGGGCACTAGGAACCAAGATAGATTTGAGCACAGCTTACCACCCTCAGACAGATGGGCAAACAGAGAGAACAATACAAACATTGGAAGACATGCTACGAGCGTGTGTCATTGAGTTCAAAGGAAATTGGGATACTCATTTACCCCTAATTGAGTTTTCCTACAATAACAGTTACCACACGAGTATCCAATGTGCTCCATATGAAGCATTCTATGGACGCAAGTGTCGTTCGCCCTTATGCTGGACAGAAATCGGAGACAGACAGTTGACTAGAGTCGAACTTATCCAGGAAACATCCGACAAGATTGCTATCATTAAGGATAAGCTTAAAGCTGCTAGAGATCGTCAGAAAAGTTATGCGGATAATCGTCGAAAACCATTAAAATTCCAAGTAGGAGACAAGGTACTTTTAAAAGTGTCGCCTTGGAAAGGGCTTGTGCGTTTTGGTAAGAAAGGAAAACTAAGCCCGAGATATGTTGGACCCTTTGAAATCCTCGAAAGGATTGGTCCAGTAGCGTATAAACTCCAATTGCCCCAAGAGTTAAGCGCCATTCACGACACATTCCACGTCTCCAACCTTAAGAAATGTCTAGCCGACGAAGCATTGATAGTACCCCTGGAGGAAATTAAGATCAATGATAAGATGAGCTTCGTTGAGGAACCGATAGAAATCCTTGACAGGGAGGTAAAACAACTTAAGCGGAGTAAGATCCCGATTGTGAAAGTTCGATGGAACTCAAAACGCGGGCCGGAGTACACCTGGGAGCGCGAGGACTTCATAAAGGAAAAGTATCCGCAACTTTTCCCTTGCGATGACAAGCGATGACATAGAATGAATTTCGGGACGAAATTCTTTTTAAGTGGGGGATACTGTGACAACTGCCAATTCAGGTCATTCTTGGACTCATGCATCTTTATAATAACCATTCATGCACAACATGCCATGACCTAGTAGTATAAATTAGGTCAAAAATCTTGCATAAACTAGGATCCAACTAAGGTCTAGGACTAATATACTTGATACTTACAATTCTAGTAAGTTGCTTAGCTACAATAGGAAATGCCAATACTATAATTAGAATAAAGCTTCAAGCTTTGTTATAATTGAAATAGGGTATAAAACTCTAAAAATAAATTAAAACATTCTAATTATACTTCAACATGTTGTTGAATATCAAACAATATTCCAAAAACCCTAAAGAGCCAAAAATCCAAACTTATAAATTATAAAGCTTAAAAAGTTTATAAAATTTGGCTATAAACTTCCTAATATCAAATTTTTATTAATCAAATTATGAATTATAATCAATGAAATAGAAATTAAATTATCAAGTGTTAATCATAAACTATTGGTTAAATACAAAGATTTTTAAATAAATCAAGAACTATATAAAGAAGAAATTTTATAAAAAAATTCTTGGGTTTTATAAAAATTAAGGAGGGATTTTGATAAAATTTGAATTGAGGAGAGAGAAGGCCCTAATCCACTAAAAAATCTGGCCATTCTCCCCTCTCCCCATGCACTCTCTTCCCAAAACTCATGATTAAACTCAAACCCACACTCCACCTCTTCCCTCTTCACTCTCTCACTTCACTCTCTTCACACACTTCACTCTCTTTCTCTTTCTCTCTCTCTCTCTCTCTCTCTCTCTCTCTAAACTCACGAAATTTCTCTCATTTCTCTGCCAAATTTCACTATTTTGAAGACCTTGAAGTGTTCTTACTTCTCTCAAGATCAAAACCAAGGTAAACAACAACATCTTCTTCCATAGTTTCATGGTTAAACTTCTTTTCTTCTTAATCTTCTCTACTTTTCGGATTGTATGCCTTTCCATGGCTAGAAATCTTTATTCTCCCCTTGTGGTTTGTAGATTCTCACCATAACACAATGCATGTGTTAGAGATGGTGAAAATCCGGGATCAAACCCATGCAAGGAGTGGAAAAGATGCACATATGATCATGTGACATCAAAACCTAATATTTCATGTTCTTCTCCATTTCTTTTGTGTTCATGCATGAACAAAAGCATTTAAACCATTTCTAGTACATCTTGGATGCTCATTCATTCCATGCATGTGTTAGAAATCGGGCCTTACCAAAGACATGCATGATGTTCTTGTTGAAATACCCTAATAATGCACACAAGCAAACATGCAATCTGCCAGATTACTTTGTTCGACTTTGAACAGTCATAACTCAGTCATTTTTTAACCAAATCATGATATTCTTTTTGTATTGGTTAGTTCCACGAGTTAGCTTTCAAACCCAACTGGTCTCACTGTAAAATATTAAATATCCGATTTTTAGCAGATTTTACAAAAAGGTTGCGCATACAGCTCTTTTTCTGTGATCACTATTTTTATCTTGCTTAAACAATGGTCTTAAACCCAACCATAAATCTTAGGAAAAATACCTTAGAAACTTAACATATCTAGTGAGTTATGGTTGAAATTTCGTGGCTTAAAACCTCACTGAATGGGCTACAAAAATTCATAAACCTCAGCCACATCTACACTTCATGCATTATTGCATGCAACTTTTCTTAAATTGTTTGGAATCATTACCCTCATTTCTCTTCTGAATACATTCTTAACATTTTTACTTTTGAAAGCCCTTGCATGCATGAGATAATCTGGAAAATTTCAAGAGCTTTTGTTATTTATTTGATTTATTAGAATTATTGCTAAAACCAAGGGCATAAATCATATAAAATACTTCCAGAGGTCAATAAATCCTAAATAAATTCATGGATGATACTTATGGGGAATAATGACCCCTCACCAAATTTCAGCAATTTTTGTTACTGTTTCATATGATTTCTAATTTTCTTTTATTTAGGACATGATAAATTACAAAACCACTTTTTAGGATGTGAAAATTGTATCTAACAATTTTCGCATACCTTACTTGTGATGGGTGACTCAAGAAAATAATTTCAAGATTTTTCATCATGTCTAGCTATTTTTCCCAATTTTTGGTAATTATAATGGCTTAAAAATGGGAAAAATAGTTCTGATTATCCAAAATTCATGAAAATTTGCCAGGATATCATATTATATAGTAGGAGGTTACATAAAAATTTTGAATATTTTTCTCCAGTGTAAACTATTTTTCCCTTATTTTCTAAAGTTAATTGCACTAAAATTCACTTAAATATACATAAATACCCAAAACCAGTTTATACATTATGAAAACCACTTTTGATATTTTTCCCAAGATATTTATACTGTAAATGATGTTACAAAAATTTATGGTAATTTATTTTAACTGTTTAATAATATTTCTTTAATTAATGACTATTTAAAGAAATAAAACAAGGAAAAATACAAATAACCACTGAAAAATATATTTTATATTTTTCCCAGCCTATTTATGTATAATAACAATTAAATAAAAAGTTTGGGTAATTTTGGAAACTGTTTACTATTTATTTCAATTTTTATTGAAATAAATGCTCAAAAATTATAAAATATAATTAAACAGCTTGGAAATCCATTTTTATAATTTTCCCAGCTTAGTGTTGTGTATTAACAGTTAAATAAAAAGTTTGAGAATTTTTATCCCTCGAATACTATTTTTCGTGAATTTATGTTGTTATTGAGACTTAAAATTTGGAAAATTAACCTTCCAAGGTTGTAATTAATCGCACGACTTGTAAAATTTCAATACATCAGAAAAAGTGTAACAAAATGATATAAATCCAATACTAAAACATAAATTGGCATTTCCCTATATGTAGAGTTTAGTATATTAGCATTAGATATCGACATGGAAACTCACTAGTGCGTGTGTTTGGTGTCGTAGGATCCCGGTAGTAAGACGTTGGTGCATCCCGAAGTACCGCTTGTGTCTACACAAAACATCGTGAGTATTCACGCACTCCCCTATTTTCGTTTTTTATGTTTTGGGGTGGAAAAGCATGTCCAGAAAAACTATTGTTTGCATGTTGTACTTCAATTGAATTGTATCAAACATGATTGCTATTGTATTGCTATGTTTCTTTATGTATGTCTATGCAACACGGAACATGAGAACTTATCGTACAAAGGCCCTTCCCTTATCTCTAACCATTAACTCTTTGAGCCAATGGTCGTTATGGATAGCGCTATTAGGAATTGACAACTCCTCACTCGCCCGAATCGCTGGAGTGCATGATACCATATTCATCTATGGAACGATAAGCATAGATCTCGATAGGGCTTCAGTCATAGGTTTGGTTGAGACTCATTGTTTGCTCATACACATACAAACTCGTTTCTCGTTATAGCAATAAACTTGTATTCATTAATAGCAATCAACTTGTTTATCATTGAAGCAATGTACTTGTATTTACGAAAAGCCTTATTGTACGCTCGATTTTATAAACTTGTGATACTCACCAACTATTTTCATAGTTGACGCTCGTTTTACATGCTTTTTCAGGAAATAATTAGTAAGTGGATGTAAAGATTCATCATCATAGAGCATGCTGCATCGTGTTGAAGCTATTATGAAGCTATATTTTGAACAATGTTATTTTGAAAAACTTGTATTTTGTTCTTTTGAAGCTATGGGTTGTAAACTTTTAAATACTGCTATGGTGATGTATCTTTATCTTTTGCAATGAAACCGTTATCGCTGTCATACCTTGCGTTTCCGCTTTAGCGGGGTGTGACACATCAGATCAGGGAGAGAAGAAGAAGGGAGGCAAGACACGGAGGAAGCAAAAAGTCTCAAGAAACTTCATCTTAAGAGCCCAGGAGCAAGAACTAGTGAAAACTCAAGAACGGGAAGTGTAGGAGCGAAAGCAGTACTCAGGGCCGCTTCCGAAGTGCGATAAATGTAACTTCCATCACAAGGAAGCTTGCCCAGTGTGCCAAAACTGTAAGCAAACAGGCCATTATTCGAAGTATTGTAAGCTGAATAAGGAGGGAAAAAGGGCATGTTACGAGTGCAGGAGTACTGATCATCTCCGTAGAGCATGTCCCAAACTAAACAAAGGGCCTGGTAACAATTGACAAGGCCAAGCCAGACAAAACTTCCAAGGAAATCAAGTAGGACGGCCAAGAGGTGTAGCCTTCGTGATTGGTGCAGAAGAAGCTCGTCAGAACCCTGAAGTGATAACAGGTACGTTTCTCCTGAACAACCATTTTGCATCAGTAATATTCGATGCAGGAGCAGATAGGAGTTTTGTTTCTTTAGCATTTAGACCGTTAATTGGCTTGAAATCGGTAAAGATGAGGAATGCTTATGCTATTGAACTTGCTAATGGGTATTAAATTAGGGCTAGTGATACAATTCCTGGTTGTACTCTGAATTTAGCTGATAAACTCTTTAGCATTGACCTAATTCCCATAGAGCTAGGTAGTTTTGATGTGATAGTAGGAATGGATTGGTTATCCAAAAATAGAGCGGACATTGGTTGTTACGAGAAAGTCATTGGAGAAACCCTTATCATACACGGTGAGAAGCCAGGAAGAAGTTTAAACATAGTATCAAGCATGAAGATTCACAAATACCTGAAGAAGAATTGTATTGCATTCATGGCCCACGTGCTAGAAAGAGAACCTGAAGCTAAGAAACTCAAGGAGATTCCAGTGGTTCAAAATTATCCCGAAGTATTTCCGGAGGAATTGCCCGGTCTACCCCCCTTATAGACAGGTCGAATTTCGGATAGACTTAATTCCCGGAGCGGCACCGGTAGCAAAAGCACTATATCGCCTTGCACTATCCGAGATGCAAGAACTATCCGGACAACTTCAAGAACTTCTAGACAAAGAGTTCATTCGACCAAGTTCTTCACCTTGGGGATTGACCCAGCCAACAAAAAGGAATGTCTTGGCTGCGAAGCCAGACACCTACGACAGCGCCAAATGTCTTGCACAAATCCTGATCGATCACGAAGACAACTCTAATGAGGAGGACACTACTCCTGAGCAAGTCACAAGTGCAAAAGGGTAGCAGTCCATGCTGCTACTACCCATGTTGTTGTTTCAGCTGTCGGATTCACAACCCAAACTCCTACCAGTGGATACACCAGAACCCTCCCTTTGTGTGGTAACTGCAACTACCATCACCGTATCCCTGGTCCATGTCTCGAAAGGATCTGTGACAACTGTGGTAAGAAGGGCCATCTTGCTCGAACCTGCAGAAAACCAGCCAAATCAACAAACCAATCATCCAGAGCAGGAATCAGTCCAGTCTGCTACAATTGTGGCGAAGTAGGCCACTTCAAAAGAAATTGCCCTAAAGCAGCAACAACCAACAACACCGGAAGAGTCCTAGCAATAGGACGAGAGGAGACAACTGCTGATCCTACTGTCACCGCAGGTATACTCCTCTTTGACAACCCTTACACCTGCAACACTTTTCGATTCTAGTACCAGAAGGGTAACCTATTATCTATCTATTCGAACACCTGTCTAAACTTAATCTGTTGTTGGTAATCGAAAATGTGTACCGTCGAGACGGCTAACCAGCAGGATAGAGAACACTAACTTCGTACCTATGGATTGTATTCTCAGTCCGAAGGATTATTTTGTTCCATTCGATTTAACGGAAAACTTTTTCACGAAATGCTTTGATGCTATGTTTGACATGAAACGACCAAGTCTCATTCATTTTGTCATTCTCGGTTTCAAAAGGGTCGCCCGTCTAAATCCTTCCCCGACCTGAATCTCGTGATCTTGGGCATCAAACCATCGCATCATTTCGTGCACCAAAGCTCAAGAAGTTTTCCCGATAAGAATTTCCATGCATTCCTCGTTCCTATGATCATCGGGAAATGGGAAGTCTGCAGATCTTGTCCCTAAATGTCTTTTCGAAGGATTCCCGAGAATTCCTTCCGGACGTCTAGTCTAGTCTTGCTTCGGTCTAATCTCTGGAACTACCTCGTGACCAAACCTCAGTGAGAATGACGTGTTCAAGCTGGTGACCAAGAACTTATATGATTACTACAAATTAGTAGTGGTACCTTTTCGATCAAATCATTTTCCTTTGATCATGTAGCCAAGCAAAGCAGTCGCAACCGTGTACTTTTCCAACACCTAAGGTGATAAGGAATTAGTCGGCACCGGAAATACCCATAGAAACCTGTCGATTCATGGGTCCCATCGAGTAATATCGCAGACCTACCCATAGATTTCTTCTAAAGCCATCAGACCCTTAGCTACTCGGCCCTATGAAGATGTGCTTTCCTGTTGGAGCGTGTGTCCTGTTGATGGATTTATCCCTGAAAAGCATGATACGCTTTGGGAAGTGCAAAATACTTCCCTCATAATACATCAAATCCTTCGAGATCCTCATTGAATCGATTTTGTAACCTTTAAACTCCGAACGCCGTCAGAACTTAGTAACATCTATTTGGTACTTTATGTCTCTGTCTTTAAGAAGTACCACCCGAAGAAACTCTAGTAATCCCCTTGATGAGATAAGAATCAAGGAAAATCTGAGCATTACTTTAGAATCGATCGAACTTAGAGATCAAGAAGTCAAACGTATGATCAAGTCGTATTCTGATAAGCGAATGGTTCTCCGAATGCCATGAGAAGATCTGAATTCACTTAGTAGTGTGATGATCCAAGAGGACGGAAATATCCGTATTCTCCTTTCAATCTGTGAGTCGCATCTAAATTTTGAATTTCGGGACGAAATTCTCTCTAACGAGGGGATAATGTAACACCCCGTAAATTTATTCCATCGCTTGTAACTGGATTCCGTTAGTTAAGCCGTGTCGTCCCAAATTTTTCCGTTAACTTTGATTTAATTTAATTTATTTTATTTTGACTTATATTAAATTAAATAAGTTTTGGGATATATTTTAAATTCATTAAAATATTTTCTATTTTCATTTAGAAAATATTTAGTTTCATTTAAATCGTAAATGCGACAACTTTGTCGGGTGCGACCAAAGGCATCGTCTAACAGCAGTATCGGCTAGAATTCCACCGGGCCACAAACTCAACCCCTATATAAGGGATTGAGTGACATCATTTTGAGGCTTTTTCCCTCTCTCTAAAAGCTTTCTCTCACTACACTATCTCTCTAGAACTCGAATTGGCTCAAAAACCCTATTTCAAGCATCATTTGGTAAGAAATCCATCCTAAACTTCTTACTAACTTAATTGGTTTGCAAATTCATGTTGAATCACCCAAAACACATATGAACATGTGTTTATGGTCTAAGAACCCTCCTTACGCCGTGAACACCTCATGTGAGGGTTTTGAAGCCTGAAAACCCCTCCAAAACACTTCTATGGCCTAGATTCGACCTAGAAACTTGCATGCATGGAATAAGGACCCAAAAATCATGACATTTGATGTATGAACATGAGTTTACGGCCCAAGAACCTTCTTGGACCTTAAAACTTCAATCTTAGACCTTAAACACCATTTTGGGTGTTAGTTTTCCCCTAAACACCTTCACTGAACTTCTATGAGTGCATATAACCGTATAACCCTTCAAGAAATGCACCAAAACATTCATAAATGCAACAAACGAGAGTTTATGGTCCAAGAAAATTCTTAGACCGTAAACTCATCTTCCTAGACCATAAACTCTTCAAATGGGTTTTTAAGTGCCCTTATCAACTTGAATGGCTTGTATGTTGGACTAGAATCACATGTGATTGAATTACAACCACCAAGGCCCTTGATTAATGGAAAAAACACGCGTTTACGGTTGTAAAATCATGAGTTTAAGGTCATTTCAAGTCCCGATCATTTCAAGGTCATTTCAAGTCCCCAAGAACATCTCCTTAGACCTTAAACTCATTTCCAAGGTCATTTCAAGTCCCGATCACTTCCTAAGCCATGGAATCGACCCTAGAACTTCCCGTGTGCATTGTTTGACCATTTGCCATCCAATAACTTACCATCCATGAGTTCACGGCCATAAACTCATGGGGAATGGTCATTAGGGCTGTAAACTCTCTTGCAAGTTCACTCTTGAAGAGTAAACTACATATCTAAGCTTAACATGTCCTTAAATGCCACCCGGGTCCTTCCAAACACTTGTAATGCAGTGTTTCCGCAACTAGAAGTGTTTGTCCCTAACTAATAGGTAATTCAAGTCCTAATTAGATACAAATGTGTATCTTTTCATTATACATAAGAACCTCGTGCGTTTTCAAGCCTCGAACCAACGTTTAACATCTTAAATCGTCACATTTCTCGACCGGTGAGTTCATAGCCCTACGCTTTTTCCGTGTTTTCAATGTTTTTAGGGGGGAATACAAGCAAACTATAACTGTTTTTGAATTTATAACATTGATATGTTACATATAATATCTGGTAAACTTATAAACACTTTATCCCCTTATGTATTATGCTGAGCATATGGGAAGATTTATCAACTACAACTAAATGGATTTTACTTAAGAAAATAACCAAACTAATCAAATTATTATGGGAATAATTTGGGGTTCTTTAGTGTTCGTTTTATCATGTACTAATATGTATATAAAGTTATTAGATAAACTATGTCTGATTCAGGTTATCTCTGTATCATTTGAATGTATTGCCAAATAGTTTCACTGTATGTATCTATATTCCCCAAGAACATCTCCTTAGACCTTTAACTCATTTCCAAGGTCATTTCAAGTCCCGATCACTTCCTAAACCATGTAATCGACCCTAGAACTTCCCGTGTGCATTGTCTGACCATTTGGCATCCAATAACTTACCACCCATGAGTTTACAGCCGTAAACTCATGGGGAGTGGTCATTAGGGCCGTAAACCCTCTTGCAGGTTCACTCTTGAAGAGTAAACTACATATCTAAGCTTCACATGTCCTTAAATGCCACCCGGGTCCTTCCAAACACTTGTAATGGAGTGTTTCCGCAACTAGAAGTGTTTGTCCCTAACTAATAGGTAATTCAAGTCCTAATTAGATACAAATGTGTATCTTTTCATTATACCTAGGAACCTCGTGCGTTTCCAAGCCCCGAACCAACGTTTAGGATCTTAAATTGTCACGTTTCTCGACCAGTGAGTTCATACCCCTACGCTTTTTGCGTCTTTTTCAATGTTTTTAGGGGGGGGGGGGATACAAGCAAACTATAACTGTTTTTGAATTTATAACATTGATATGTTTCAAATAATATCTGGTAAACTTATAAACACTTTAGCCCCTTATGTATTATGCTGAGCATAAGGGATGATTTATCAACTACAACTAAATGGATTTTAGTTAAGAAAATAACCAAACTAATCAAATTATTATGGGAATAATTTGAGGTTCTTTAGTGTTCGTTTTATCATGTACTAATATGTATATAAAGTTATTAGATAAACTATGTCTGATTCAAGTTATCTCTGTATCATTTGAATGTATTGCCAGATAGTTTCATTGTATGATCTATATTCACTGTATTATGTTTCATAATCTTTTGTATGTTTGATAGTTTAGTACTAGTTTGTGAGTTAGATTGTGAGTTAGTCACTACACTTTATGGATGACCAGTAAATTCTCCCCGGAAGTGTAACCAGAGTCTCCTAGAGGGAGAGCGAGGAATTTGTGAATAGATCTATTCGGGACCAACAATCCCACACCTTAACTGCTAGCTACAGTTAGACGGGCAGGCCTGGGGTGACAAATTTTGGATATCGTCCGACATCTGACAAGCATCAAGGAGGTCTCGTTGTCGTATCAACATGGTTACCCGACTCACAACACATATTAATATAAGTTTATTCACGACTTCGTTTTGGATTTGATTTTATATCAATCTTCTATCTTTAGATCTTATATCCAGTTCGGGACGGTAATCCCATGGTTTTTAGTATATAGGGTTCATATCTATTTCAGGATGTTATTCCTATGGTTAGAATCTATATCTAGTTCGGGATAGTGATCCCATGATTTTATCAAACAATCTTATATCTAGTTGATCCCATGATTTTAGCAAACTATCTTATATCTATTTCGGGATAGTAATCGTATGGTTTTATCAAACTATCTTGTATCTAGTCCGGGATAGTAGTCCCGTGGTTTTCAGTCTATATTTTCAAGTATATCAAACTATCTTGTATCTAGTTCGGGATATTAGTCCCAAGGTTTTCAAACTACTTTCTATCTACAGTTCGTGTATATTAAAGTATTTTATATCTAATTCGGGATAGTAATCCCATGATTCTCAATATATAGTTTTGTGTATTAAACTATACTCTGTGTTATTCAATCAATCTTGCATTTAGGAAAATATGGGATTTTCCTGGGGTTAACATATAACGCGTAATTGTACTGTAATGAAGGATAACTAAACTGTCTAACATAAGAAAATATGGGATTTTCTTGGATAACAAACCTTTTCGGAAAACTAAAGGAAACTGGTACATTTTCAGAAAACAAACATTTTATGAACTCACCAGCTTTATGCTGATTTTCAAACCGCTTGTATTCTCAGTTCCAATTTAGATAGGTACCCGACGATATCTTTTGGTGAAGACGGAGAGCTTAGAAGACTCTTCTCAACTTTTGTTCATATGATATATGTATAACACTTGTACAATTTACTTTTGAAACAAATGTAAACTTTAAAATATATGTAATGTATTGGTTGTTTACTGTGATTACTATGTACATTGGATTTGATACTCAACGTTGAGTCAACCCCGGAAATGTTTCCGCCTTTGGTTTTCGGGGTGTGACAACAAGCAACACTTGAGATTAGTGTTGGAAACCCTTAGATTCGAGAAGCTGTACGCGAAATTTTCCAAGTGTGAATTTTGGATCCGCAAGGTAACATTCCTCGGTTACATGGTAAGTGAGGAGGGTACCTATGTGGATCCTTGCAAGATTAAAGCGATAGAGAATTGGTCGGCACCAAAGACACCCACAGAAGTACGTCAATTCTTGGGTCTCGCCGGCTATTATCGGAGATTCATCCATAATGGTGTACCCTTTTGATGGAATGAAAAGCAAGAATCCGCGTTCCAGACATTAAAGCAAGCCTTGTGTAGCGCACCTGGTCTGTCCCTACCCGAAGGGACAAAAGACTTTGTTGTCTATTGTGATGCGTCTAATCACGGCTTAGGCTGTGTGCTTATGCAAAGAGGAAAAGTGATTACTTATGCCTCAAGATAGCTTACCCTTAAGACCACTTTCCGCGGTCTTTAAGAGTCCTTGAAGTTTGCTGAGAGTGACCTCTTCCTTGTTCATGTGGTATGTCATGCGGAATTGATCATAACATGAAGGTAAGGAGTGCAAAATAATATCTATTGCTAGCTCCTCGGGAAAGTTCACATTATGTTTCAGCAAGCGGGCCAAAAATCTTTGCATTTTCTGCTTGTGGCCCGTGATAGGTTCTCCATCCTTCATTCGGGTTGTTATCATGGAGGAGATGATTTCATACCTCTCTTGTCGTGCACTTTGATGGTATCATTCCATCAAATCTTGGTGCGTTTCAAAAGGGTAGCAGTCCTCATAGGACTTTTGGAGATCGACTGTCATAGTGGCCATCATGATGCATGCCACCTTGGTGGCATCCCTTTCATGTACCCTAAAGTCAGAGATCTCTTGAGGAGTAGCAACTGTCTCGTTAATCTCCTTAACCTCCTTATCGAGGACATACCCTTTGTCCTCATAGAGTGTAATCATTCGGATATTTCTCATCCATTCATTAAAGTTGGATCCATCAAAAGTGACTTTCCCACACAAGTTCATAAGAGAAAAGGAGTCATTAGGGTTAGAGCCAGAAGCAACAGTGTTTGCAGACATCTGAGAAGAAAAAAATTTAGTTTTGAAATAGGAATAGTCCTTAATAAAACACCTAAATGTAGTATTAAGGCTAGGACCCAATCACAATATATTATACTTAGAAGAGGTATGCCGTAATCTAAGTAATAACATATTTGAAAGGTCGGTGAATGACGATTCACCAATTTCCACCAAAGTCGAAATATTAAAATATTTAATTTGGTTCTTAGAAACTCCTAGATTCTTTTGAGATTCAATGAACTTTTCAATGGCATGTTTCAATCTCGAGTGTTCCCTCCAAGTTTTGTGACTAGGATGCCGAGGATCACTAAATGAGGTGTGAAGTAACCATGCAAATTATTTGGTACCCTTAAAAAATTACCCCTCAATCGATGTGCCGGTTAACCACACACGCTCCATCGATACTATGATAAATATTAAGTCACCCTTTACCTACCTTGTTAAGTCCAAGTTAGTGTGCCGGTTAACCACACACGCTCTAATAACGACTTAGACAAAGTGTAAAGCGTAATTTCATGAATTAGCACCTTATTCACATTTTTCCTAAAATAACTAAGATTGAAAATTTAATAAAAAATTTAGTTACTTTATAATATTCATCATACTTTTAATGAGGATTTATAAGTCCTTGTCTTACCCGTTCGGCTAACGACCCTCCACCGGTCAAGCAAGCGGTGGGTGAGAGTGGACACCCATTAAGTTGCCATTTTATAGGCAACAACCTTATACCCTCCTTATAGACCAGCTTCGTGAATGAGGCGTACTAGCGGTAAGATGACTTTGATCTTATACATATATATATATATATATATATATATATATATATATATATATATATATCATTAATTTATAATATTATAAGTATAAGGGTTGAATTTGAACTTTTAAAATTCTAAGGGTTGGGACTAAAGTTTTAATCAAGACTTTACTTGTTCCCAAAATTGAGGGTAAGTTTCGTAAACTTTGAAAACTTTTCATTTCTTGTAACTTATGAGTTTATTAGGGTATTAAAAATGAAGATTCTTCATTTTATAACCCATGTGTTCTTTTAATGGTATTAAAGCAAAGTGACTTTTGGTTTTCCATAAGTTGAGGACAAGTTATGGACTCCATTAAAACACATAAAAATCATGAATTAATCTACCACATAGGTTACAAATAATTCCTATGATCATCTAAACATCATAAGATGAAGAACATGAATATGAACACTTTCATGAATCAAAAATTACACTTAAAAACTTGTAATTTTGATTAGTTGTTGTTGTAAATGGATTAACATGAACATTACACCAACTAAAACAAGTTTTAAAACACCAAAACAGTTTAGGGTAATATTCCTAGTCCATTTCTAGGATCAAGAACCGAAATTCTGAAACTGCAGCCTCTACTCATCGAGTGCATCAACTGACTCGTCGAGTAGCTTGCATTTGGTCATGGACTCGTCGAGTCCCCCCATGGATTCGGCGAGTTCATACGGGCAGAAAACATAAAACTCGACTTTTCAAGCAGTTTGCACAAAAATCAATCAAGCAAGCCTAGGCTCTAATACCACTGTTGGGATTTGAGCATTCTAACACTTCCTAAGTGTACATGCAACCCGAATAACCTTGGATCTATGTTTGTCTAATTATCATACAAAGTTGATTTCCAAAGCTATGATCCTATCTAGCATACATGGGGAACAATTCTAAATAAATAATAGCTAAAATTACATACCTTGTTGTTGAAAGTGTTCCTTGAAACCTTGTGAGCCTAGCACCTCAAGTGTGATGCTGCAATTGCTTCACACAACACCAAATGCAAAGCATAAACTTGAGAGAATACTCTAACACACTCAAAATCGGCCAAGCCCTCTTGTTTTTCTTGTGTAGCACTATTGTCACCAATTTTGGGGAGAGGCATGGTCCTTATACAGTGTGTTGCATTAGGTAAAACCCTAATGTAACATGACTCTTCATTTCTTAATCCATGGGTTAACTGTAACAACCCGAAATTTCCGTACCACATCTTGTAACTCAATTTGTAATCCAATTCGATCAACCAAACGCCGTTTTCAAATCCGATTCCGATTTCGTTATTTAATTAAGTCATTAATTTGTATCGATCTAATATGACTTAATGGGTGTCTTAATACATTTAGAAATTATTCTAACACCCCATTCTAGTAATCGGAACATTTTTAGAATTTACCATATCGAGTTACGACAACTTAATCGGGTGCGACCAAAAGCCTCACCTAACGTCAGTATCGGGTAGAATTCCACCGTGTCCAAAACTTAGACACTATATAAAGTGTTCAAAGCTTTCATTTGAAGCTTTCGGCTTCATTTCACTACTCTCTCTCTAACCTCTCTCCTCACTCTAGATTAAGGTCCAAAATCAAAGATTTAAGGTTCCAAATCAAAGAGGTAACATTCCTAACTTGTTATCTAACCTCTTTAGCCTTCAAATTAATGTTTAAAGTGAGATTTAGGACCTGGAACATGTGTTTATGGCCAAAGAGTAAGCTTGGGCCGTAAACACAAAATATTGGGGTTTTAGAGCCATTTAACCCTTCCAAATCATTGTTGGGACTTAGATACGACCTTGAGGCTTACAAACCGGGACTTCGGACACCTTAAACTTGAATTTTGAGGGACAAAAGACAGTTTATGGCCAAGGCATGTGCTTGGGCCGTAAACTCCTCAAACATGGAGAGTAAACTCCTTTTAACATGTTAGAATGCCTTGAAACTTAACCAATAGCCTTGTGGTAAATCCTAGAACCATCTAAAAATAGTTTGGGGCCTTTAACATAACAAAACACCACATACAACAGTTTACGGCCATACAACATGCTCCTAGGCCGTAAACTCCTAAATGTGTGTTAAATGGTGCCCTAAATTCATACCAAGGCTTGGAAAATTAACTGGAATCACATGTGATTGTTCCTTGTGCCTCAAAATAATTATCTTTGACGATGGGAGAGTTTACGGCCATAAAATCCAAGTTTACAGCCGTGAACACCCTTTTAAATGGTATGAGTTCCATTAAATCATTCCAAGGCATTTTAGAAATTCATTCCAACAATCCCCATGTCCAAACAAGCCATTAAACACTCAAAATCACCCAAACATGAGTTCACGGCCGTGAACTCATGTGTGTATGGCCTTTGTGGCCGTAAACTCCCTAAAGTGTTTACTCTTGGGGAGTAAACTGAACTCCCAAGTCCCTCGCATCATTTCACGTCCGTAGATGTTACCCGGGTCACTCCAAACGCTCGTTTTGAGGTGTTTAACCTCGTTGGAGTGTAATGTTCCATATAATTAGTGATTGTAAATCTAATTAGATATATATATATATATATGGACATTATTAAATTTTACATAGGGACATCGTGAGTAATCAAGCCCCGAACCAACGTCTAGTGTCCGAAACCGTCGCATTTCCGAGTCTGGTGAGTTCAAACCCTACCCTTTTTCACTGTTTTCACTATTCTCAGGGTGGGGACACATGCAAAGTAAAAGGGATCACTTTTACTCAAAACATGTTTTCATGTGTGTGTTTAATATTTTATATGCTTTTAACACTGATTACTACAACTGATAACCGTTTGAACATGCAGATCACGTAAACATATATTTGTGAAATTGATTTTAAACTGTTATGTTTTACATATATTTCACAAATGGTTTTCCACATTTTATCAGTTAAAAGCATGACATTAGAACATTTGAGCATAAAACATGTACACTGTTTTGTCCTCGGTAACACTCTACATACATACGCGAGTGGAGGACTATCATATTATTACTAGTAAATTTGTTAATCCTGTATGATTGTAGACACATCCTCCGCGAACACTCCACAGAGATACGCGAGTGGAGGACTGCACCCGTAACCAGAATCTCTAGGATTTAGAGAGCGTGACTTGAGTGTATAGATCTATACGGGGCTGACTACCCCACATCTGGCTGCTAGCTACAGCCGAACCGAAATGTTTCAAGGATGACCAAAGTCATAAGGATGTGGACTACTAATTGCCACAGGTTTAGTCCATCGTAAGGTTATGGAACATGCAATTAGGATAACATAGATTTACTTATAGTAATAATGAACAACTTTATACAATTCACAAGATAACCAGGTTTCGGTATACATCTTTTACATTGATAACCAACATTTAGGAAAGTATGGGACTTTCTTGGGAAAACATTGAACATAACCATGTTTTACAGATACATCTTTTACATTGATCACCAACATTCAAGAAAGTATGGGACTTTCCTAGGCGAAACATTTACATAACCAGAAAATAGTAACAAACCGGATAAGTTTACATCTTTCACAATTAGGAAAGTATGGGATTTTGCTGGGAATACATTGGTACATAACCAGAACAGAATGTCAAACCAGATAACCTAATTGTACATTTACACAAGAGAAAACATGTTTTTAGTGTACAACTTTACTTTACATGTTGGCAAACAATAACAAACCTTTTTATGAAAATATGGGATTTTCTTGGTGTGCGCAACATTTCAGAAATAGAAAGGAAACTTGAACATTGCATAAACAAAAACCACTTATGAACTCACCAGCGTTATGCTGATTTTCAAACCACATGTGTTCTCAGGTCAACGTTAGAACAGGTACTCGAAGATCCTTTTTCTTTATGTAATGTAATGGTTGTTTTACTTTACTTACTATGTACATTGGATTTGATACTTAACGTGGACTCAACCCCATAAATGTTTCTGCCTTCGGTTTTCGGGGTGTGACAGATTGGTATCAGAGCCCTTGTTTATAGTGAATATAGTTTACCAAACCTTACATGGTATAAAACTATAGACACTAAAGGGCCTAAGTGCTCTGAATTAAATGTATCTTCAAACTACAAGTATTTTCAAAAGTATACAAGTATACCGAACCATCGTAACCGTAACTACAAGTAGAATAGAACATAAGTAATTGGGTGTTGTGTACTACGGTTAAACCTGGGCAGTTATATTCATTCGAGACACGACCAACATGTGCTTGGGAGTGACTGTGGTGTGCGGCATGCCTAAAAATTACCCTAATATACCAAACATCGAACCAGTGTCGTAAGCAAATCATGAAATACTATGGGAGTATTTTTCGAGCCAATCCTCTGTAGAAATCCTCATTCGAGCGGTGTTATGTGATAATTCTTAGCGATAAATTATCTGTTTTGATAACTCTTTCCTACTTTATCGCTTATTCGGAACATATAACTGCCATATCTATCGATTCAATGTAGAGGCCTTACCAACCTCTCTCTTTCTTGATCTTATTAGATCAAGATGCCTCCCAAAAAGAGACCCAGCTCAAAGAACAACAACAATCCTCCTTCGCCACCACCACCTCCTCAATTCGATCTTGCATCGCTTTAGACGGTTCCGACTGCTGCAATGGTAACAGCCATGTCACAAGTGAACCCTGGTGGCTCAGGAAGTGCTCCCCAGCCCCAAAATCCAGAGGATAATCAAGGAAACCGAAAGGAGGGTTCCTATAAGGATTTCATGAACGTGAAACCAACATTCTTCAATGGCGCTGGAGGTGTCATGTCCTTGTCGCGATGGTTCGGGAACATCGAATCCATCTTCGAAATTTGTGCCTGTGTGGAATCTGATAAGGTTAAATTCGCAGCCTGTACCCTCGTTGATAAAGCCTTGACTTGGTGGAATGGCCGAGTCAAATATTTAACCCTACCTATAGCCAACACCATGGGTTGGGAAACCATGAAAGAACTCCTCATTGCCGAATATTGTCCCCGTGGTGAAATGCAGAAACTAGAGCACGAGCTCTAGAACCTGAAGATGAAAGGTTCTGACATTGCTGCATACACTTCCTGATTCGATGATCTCGCACTTCTCTGCCCGAGATTAGTCACTCCTGAAAGTAAAAAGATCGAAAGGTTCATTTGGGGGTTATCCCAACCGACAAAGATTCATGTCATGGCTGCCCGTTCGGATACCTATGATAGTGCCAAGACTTTAGCCTAAACCCTGATTGATCATTGCCATGATGTTGAGGAAACCACTACCACTCCTGAGCCGACTCAAAGGAGTGGTGAGAAGAGAAAGTTCTGGAAGAAGAAGAAGGGTCAATCTTGCAAAGGATCTTCCAAGAATCAACAGACTGTAGCAGTCCATGCTGCTACTACCCCCATTGCTGCTGCTTCTGTTGTGGGATCCACAACTCCAACTCCTACTAGTAGATATGCTGGTAATCTTCCTGTGTGTGAGAAGTGCAAATACCATCACAATCCTGGCCCCTGTCGAGAACTATCCTGTACCAATTGTGGTAAGAAGGGGCACACAGTTCGATTCTGCAAAACTCCGGCCCATTCGGCCAACCAATCATCTGGAGCAGGCGTTAGTCAAGCTTGCTACAACTGTGGAGAGATTGGGCACTTTAAAAGGAAATGCCCCAAGAAGTCAGCTGTTGATAACACCAGAAGGGTTCTACCCATGGGACGGGAAGAAGAAGTCACCGATCCTACTGTTGTTTCGGGTACGTTCCTTCTCGACAACTCATATGCTAGTATTCTTTTCAATTCGGGTGCTGAAAGGAGTTTTGTTAGTCATGCATTCAAACATAACCTAAAACATAATCCCCTAAAATATAATCCCCAACCTTTAACTGAAACATTTACCATCGAGATGGCTAACGATGAGAAAGAAAGCGCTAACGATGTATTCATAGGATGTACCCTTACCCTGAATGACCATTCATTTCCTATAGATCTCATGAAAGTTTCCATTAAGAGCTTTGATGTTATCATTGGCATGGATTGGTTGAGTCCCAATCATGCTGATATCCTTTGTTACGAAAAAGCCATCCGTCTCAACCTTCCTTCGGGACAAACTCTCGTAATCTATGGGGATAAACCCAGTTCCTACATCAAAGCTCAAAAGCTGCTACGAAAGGAGTGCATTCCATTCTTAGCCCATGTAATCAACGAGAAACAGGAAGTTAAAGACCTCGCGAGCATCCCTGAAGTCTGTAACTTTCCTGATGTGTTTCCCGAAGAGCTTCCAGGAATTCCTCCTGAGCGTCAGGTCGAGTTCCGTATTGACCTAATTCCTGGAGCTACTCCCGTAGCGAAGTCTCGGTATCGCTTAGCTCCAGCAGAAATGCAGGAGTTATCCAGTCAACTCAATGAGTTGCTCAGTAAAGGATTCATTAGACCGAGTTCCTCACCTTGGGGAGCTACGGTATTGTTTGTCAAGAAGAAAGATGGATCCTTTCGAATGTGTATCGACTACCGTGAGCTGAACAAATTGACCATTAAGAACTGATATCCTCTTTCGCGAATAGATGACCTCTTCGATCAACTCCAGGGAGCCAGCTATTTCTCAAAGATAGACCTTCGGTCAGGGTATTTGATATGTGCATAATTAGTTAATTATTTAGCATATATTCTTAGTTATTTTTAATCAATTATGTGAATAATGTGGACAAAAGGAACTTAAAATGTTGTGAATTGTGTTTTCAGTCCAAAAGATATGCTTGGAAGCAAAAAGGAGAAAAGGGAAGCAATTGAAGATCAAAGAGTGAAAGAAGGGGATCTACTCGGCGAGTAGATCGACCCTACTCGGCGAGTACACGAGTGTATTCCAGAAGATAAATACGACTGCTGATTCAAGACGGATAAGTATGGATCTACTCGGCGAGTTGATTCTGCTACTCGCCGAGTACACCCTATTTTGGGATATTTATATAAGACGAATCCTTATCTCAGAAGAAGAAAACCTTTGGCGAATTTTGAAGGATTGGCTGCGACTAAGAGATTCAGAAGGCGCTGAAGAACCCTAGGCTTCACTATTTGGAAGAATTCAAGCAATTAGGTTAATTCTACCACTTAGACTTAGGAATTAAAATATGTTTGCTTTATTAAACTTTGTTTCTATGTTTGTGTCTACTACAACTATGAGCTAAATTCGTTTTTGTTTCTGTTTGGGGAATACCAAAGAACTCCTATGGTTTGATTATTGAATATTGATTAATTGTCTTTTGGTGATTTATTAAATTAAGTTTGTTAAAGAACCTTATGTATTAATCACTACTATTTTCTGTTAATTGGAAGGCAATTAGGTTGCATGAACATCACTTAATTGTTAACCTCATATGTCTATGTGAATGCTAAACCATATGCTTAGAAGTAATGATTATGAAACTAAGATTAATAAGAAAATAGGAAGATTAATGCGTGAGCTTGTTTGAGAAACCATCAACAAGAGGTTAATTGAATTAATAACTTAATTGACCATTACAAATCTAATTTAATCCAAATAATTAATCTAGGGAGTTAATTAGTTTAAACACTTGATCAACACTTAAATTAGTTATTTGTCTAAGGGTTAGGAGTAATGAATATGAACCTAACTATTATAATTGGTAACCAATAGCAATTAATCTATCTTAAACTTAAATAACCATAGGAGTGAATTGGTTGAACCTAAATAGAAACATCTTTATCAAATTTGGTGAATAGTTGTTGCTTTAGATAATTAGTTAATTTAGTTTGTCTAAGTTTCTAGTCTTGCAAAACTAGAGAAAAACCCTTTACTTTTATTATTTGTTTTAGTTAAAATTAGTTATTAGTTTAATTTTCCGTTCCCTGAGTTCGATACCTTACTTATCAATCTATACCACTTAAAGCCAGGTTCACTGCCTTTGTGTGCTCAATTTATTAATAAAAAGTAGGGATAAAACTAGTTGAATTAACACACATCAAGTTTTTGGCGCCGTTGCCGGGGAACGGTTCTAAATAATTAAGCTAATTCCTAATTTTTTCGATCCTTTGTGTGAGTTTACTTGCATAAAGTTCATTTATTGCAATTTAGTAATTAGTAATTAGGTTTTAGTATCTGTTTTAGTTAGTTTAAAACCTAGAATTTTTTTTTTTGAAATATCACTGATACTCGCCGAGTGCAATCGCACCTACTCGGCGAGTAGCAGTTTACTAAGCAGTAGATTTTCTTTATTTTTACAATCTTTTTTTTATTGATTAATTTTATTTGCTAATTGTTATTTTTTTTATTTTATTGATTAATTTTTTTAATTTAATTTTGATTTTAATTCTTATTTATGATGTATTTTCCAAATCTCGATGCTTTTGATGCTTTTCTTGAGGATGTAGTACAGGAAATTGAGCAAGGAGATGAGGAGTATGACTCAGATGAAGATTTGAAGAAATTTGGAAGATGGTTAGATGACATCTTGCCCAACATAGAAGGGACATCTGAGTTACAAGATGAAGAATTTAATCCAGAAAGAGACTTGGAGGAGCTGGAAAGATTGCTAGCAGAAGGGTCAGATGAAGAACAAGAAAAACCTGAGTTGCAGGAACCAAGTTGTGGTTTGACCATTACCACGACGTGGCCCCCTGTTCTTCCGATTTGTGTTTCGAAGCTTGGGGTGACGATTCAAACATTGGAGAAAGTTCTAAATCATGATCCAGTTATGATTAGTATCCGACCGGTTCCAACCCTTGACAATATTCTTGGGTTTTATGAATTCAAGCTTGTTTGGCCAATTTTTGAAGCAAAGAGTCGAATTTTACAAATTGGTCCAAAGAAAATATTTAATGCAATGGATGGATGGGCATCAAATTTATTAGAAATTTATTAAGTTGGGAGTCCAGCTAAAGACTCGCACAAAAAGAAGCGCTTCTCGGGAGGCAACCCGAGTTTCAAGTTTGCATTTTCTTTCCTTTTCTTTATTTTTCATATTGTTTTTTTCATTCTTCTTCGTTTATTCTATGTCTCTAAGTGCTTGAGGACAAGCTATGCTTTGAGTGTGGGGTGGAAGGGCTAAACAAATGAATTCACACAGTAAAATTGACAAATTTACAAATTTTTTCAACCTGTGACATCTACTCGGCGAGTATATCAACTATACTCGGCGAGTAAATGCCCACTTACAGCCAAAAATTGATAACACGCGTATCTACTCGGCGAGTAGACCCATTCTACTCGGCGAGTAGCCGGTTCAAACCCAGAAAAATAAAGCCGGTAAAAAAAATTGTTATTACTCACCATTTCATCCCAACACTCGCCGAGCACTTCCTCTCAGTCGCCTCCCTAAGCATTTTTCAAAAACCTTCCAAATTTCTACTCTTTTCTCTTCATTCAAGCAACAAGGTACCATCTTTACCCTTTAATTTCATGAAAGGTTCAATCTTTATCACATATCTTCCTATATTTGATGTGATTTCGGATTTTGGGAGTTTTTCCCAATTTTTAGGGTTTTGATTTACTCATGAATTAGATGTTGTTAGGAGTAATTTCTTCAAGATCTATGGTTAGATAAGTAATTACAACAAAACCCTATGAACAAATTGGACTATTGCACAGATTACACAGATCCAATCTCGATCTGTCAATAAGTTCATACTACTCGGCGAGTATGTTCGTGTACTCGGCGAGTAGGTGACAATCAGATCATAAATTTTCCTGTTTTAATTGTTGGGTGATATTTGTTACTGTGTTTTTGATATGTGTATGCAGATAAAATGGCAAGAAGAGGTCAGTCATCACGTGGGGGAGGCCATGGTGATATGCCATGGTTAGCCTTTCAAAAAATCACCTCCAAATCCTCCAAAACTCGAGCACTAAACAGGTTGGAAGCACTTCGGCAGAAAGAAATCCACCTACCGAATGCAGTGGATTGGGGATGGATGGGCAATGTGTAACAGCCCGGAATTTCAGGTATTTTTATAATATGGTTTTTGGGGTGTTTTAGGAGGGGACTCGGCGAGTTGGAGCCAGACTCGCCGAGTAGGACCACAGACTGGGTCGCGGGTTCGCGACTGGACTCGACGAGTCCATTATGGACTCGGCGAGTCCATTATGGACTCGGCGAGTCTGCACTGTTCAACGGAAACCCTAGCCGTTTGGTTTTGGAACGTATTCAATGCGCTCATATGCCGTCATTGTCCATCTTTTAGCCGATTGAGAAGAACCCTAGGGGCTGTGGACATCTAGAGCAAGATTGGAGGCTATTGGAACCTTGAAGAAATTGTCGGGCAAGAAGGAGAGGAGTTTTGGTTAAAGGAACAGTAAGGATTTCGAGTTCTGAGGTTTGGGGACACAGAGAGTGCGTTCTTCAGGTAATACTTCGGACCATTCTGTTATATTGATGTGTGCACGGATTTAGGGTTTATGAAACCCATTTGGTGATTAGATGGATTAATACCTTGTTACCCAAACGATTATAACCCTGTATTAGGATGTCTAGAGGTCCAGAAGGTCACATGCTTGTGTATTTCGGGATAATACGTATTTCAGGAAGCAGTTTGATCGACTGCATGGCATGGACTCGCCGAGTCCGATGAACAGACTCGGCGAGTAGCTTGAAGATTAACTGGGACTCGTCGAGCTGTTCTTCAGACTCGGCAAGTGGAGTCGGGGTGGCCCCGCGATTCTTCCACGAGGAACTCGTCGAGTCAAGAGGGATACTCGACGAGTAGAAAGGGAACATCAGGATTTGGTGAGGACGTCTAGACTCGCCGAGTCGCCTTAGCACTCGCCGAGTCCGGTCAAGTTGACCGTTGACCGTTGACCGTTGACCAGAGTTGACCTACATGTAATTTCTTAGGGTCAGTTGTCTTGAAAGATAAAAGTATTAATAAGGGATATATGATATTATAGGGAGTCTGTAGCTCTACGGATCGAGTGCGAGTGATTTCAGGAGTCGCTAGCTTTCATTACCCGCGAGGTGAGTCTTCTCACTATACTGTACCCGGAAGGGTTTGACTGTGTGACCGGAAGGTCGGATATGATTTGTGTTATACGTACTATAAATGGTAAGGTATTTGTTATGTGTGCTATGTATGTTTATACGGGCCGGAAGGCAATGTGTTATGTGATATATGATCTATGTGCTATATGTGTTAAGGTTAATATATTAATTGTTGTGTATGTTTATGGGCCGGAAGGCAATAAGTTTATGGGCCGGAAGGCAATATGTTATGGGCCGGAAGGCAATATGTTATGGGCCGGAAGGCATTATGTTATGGGCCGGACGGCAATATGTTATGGGCCGGAAGGCGATTATCTCAAGGCCTGGAAAGGCGTATATGCGTAAGTAGTATACTGGGGAACTCACTAAGCATTTATGCTTACAGTTGTCATGTATGTGTTTCAGGTACTATTGAGGACCGTGGGAAGGCGCCGGCATGACGCGTACACACTGATGATGTTTTGAGATCTTGGGGATTTGATGATTGTATTTTGATATGAAATTTGGAATAATTATATTTGGTTGAAATAATTCACTTTATTTTAAATGAAAATTTTATTTGAAAATTTACGTTGTTACACAATGTTGGCTTGGAAGAGGAACTCACCCCATATTTGGTGAAAGATTGTAACTTGGGTTATTCCAACATCACTTGTGATGGTTGGTTGCAATTGTTCAAGATCCAAGAGCCAGTATACGCGGAGTTGTGCTGGGAATTCTTGGCTACCATCTCATTCCGAGGTGGTAGTGAGTTTTACAATCCAAACACGATCTCGTTTTCTTTGGGTGGGGAGCTGCGACAATGCAGCATGGTTGAGTTCTCTTGGTGGTTGGGCATCTATGATCAAGACATGGTGATGACGGATTACTTTGAAGCCTTCTTGGAGAATACCTACAAAGAACTCCCCGAGGAGGTGGTGGCATTGACATGGTGGAGTACAATTGCTAACCGAGTCTACATACCTTCTACTGCTCAAGAAGGTCATATCCGTTCTCCGATCCACCGACTCCTTCACCGGTTCATTGCAAGCACGATCAATATGCGGAAGGATGCGGACAAAGTTCCCACCCTTGATATTTGTTACTTGTGGAGTATCATCACTCCCGACGTCTTCTGCAACCTCCCATATTGCATTGCCAAATTTCTTACGGAGGGGGCGGTTAAGGAGAAGATAAACTCGAAGATAAATTGGGGCATGTTCATTACTCGGCTTGCGAAATCGTTTGGGATCTTGGATTTGCCGCAAGCTCAAGCGTTAACGATTATCCACCCTCCTCCATTTAACACTGCACTTTATAGGAGGGCTCGGATAGTGGAGAAATTTGGTGATTCCTTTACTATCCCAAATGAGGATGAGCCGGCGGTCCCCGAGGAGCCGGGAAGGTGGGTTAGGCAAAGGAGTGAGCGGGTGCGGGAAGACCCACCGGTTATTCCGGTGGAGGATAACGAGAGTTGGAACCAAGTGGAGTATCGACAATACTTGGATGATATTGGCCGAGGGGTTAATTACACCAATCAATCCTTCGAGTATCTTTTCCAACAAATGTACATTGCCCCGCGGCCTGGACCCGGCTACCCGTATATTATGGATTGGGACGATTGGATGCAAAGAAGGAGTGGAGAAGGAGGTAGTGGAGCTGGAGGAGCCGGGATGGAAGAGGAAGATTGAAAATTTTATTTTGTTTTGTTTTGTTTTATTTATGATGTTTGTTTTAAGACAATTGTGGATATGTTGGATTTGGCTATGTGGTTCAAATATTAGTGTTACTTTTAGTTTTCTTTTCAGGTATTGAAGCTAGGAAGCATGCTAATTAGGAAGGGTCGAGAGAGGAATGAGAGTCTTTATGAGTGATTATGGAGTCTTGTTCCTAGGATCGAGTCCGTACGAGTCGAGAGTCTTATGGAGTGTTGCTGTTTAGGAAATTCGCGTGAGAGTGCATTTATATTTCCATTTCAACACTAAGGTCAAGAGAGACAACAGTTCAATGAAATCTGGAAATATACGCCTTACTCGCCGAGTGCACTAACACTACTCGGCGAGTACATCTGCTTTTACACGAATTTCTATGCCATCAAGTTTTACTCGCCGAGTCTTCACGGCTACTCGCCGAGTAGCCTACTGTAGGAGGAGTTTCTGAATTGCTCTGGCTAATTTTTTCTGCACCATTCATATACTCTTTATGAATTACTACTGAAGATTGTTCAACAACCCTTTTCCTTGGAGTTTTTTTTTCGAGCTATCAACCACACGAGACGTACGACGCCCGTGCCATGGATGAGCTGTTCCCATGGTTAAAGTCACTAGAAGAAGGAGTTGAAGAAGAGAGTGTCAACCTAGTGACTGCTACCCCAGGGGAGTTTGTTCCAACGTTCTCTCTATTTGCATTTTTAGTTGGTATAATATGCAATGAGGGCATTGCATAAAATAAGTGTGGGGTAAGGGTTAGTCACATCTTATAACGCTTAGAATTTTAATTTAAGCCAATTTTTAAAAATTGTTGCATACCAAAAATGCTTAGGACTTTAATTAGAAAATTTTGGTAAAAAAAATTAGGATTCCATATTAAAATTGTGTTAATAATTGCATGAAGACCCAAATGTTTAGTTGAGCCTATACACGTTCTAGTGCATTTGTGGCTTCCTTATTTCAGTGAAATCATGAGACAAAAACACGACCTTGCTCAGCCTGAGGGATGCAATACGTTTAGCAGCCTAAACCTGAAATGTATCAAGGAAAGTTTTTCATTAGCCAATAAAGGTTGAGATTGAGCGCCCCTGCTTAAGCTTGTAGGGATTTGAGTGAGAAAATTTTTTATGAGAAATACATGAAAAGAAAAAAAAAAAGAATTACTCGAAAAAGTTATAGGAATTTTGGAGCAAATGAAGTGAAGATCTAAAGATCAAAATTCCAAGAAATCCAAAAAGTTGAAGATACCAAAAATCAATAAAAGTTGGTGAATTCAAAGATATCAAAGATCAAATATCAAGGAAGTGAAGAATTCAAAGAGCTCCATAGTGGTATCAAAAAAAAAATTGTAATTCTAGAATATGTATGCTTGGGTTGCTCAATTAAAAATACCTTGAGGGTAAATAGATTTTCTGAGGATGGATTCGGAGGGTTGAATAAAATGAGCATAGTTTGGGGTGAGTGGGAGAATGTTTATGAGGATTGTGAGTATTTGAAGTATGGGGGGTTTTTAGGAAATTTTAGACACAAATGCATGCGTTGCGGTCTTGGCATAATGGCTGGGTTGGATTGGAGTTATTACATGTGATTTTAATATGTTTAAAATTTAGTTTTGCTTGGGGCCAAGCAAAAGTCAAGTGTGGGGTATTTTGATATGTGCATAATTAGTTAATTATTTAGCATATATTCTTAGTTATTTTTAATTAATTATGTGAATAATGTGGACAAAAGGAACTTAAAATGTTGTGAATTGTGTTTTCAGTCCAAAAGATATGCTTGGAAGCAAAAAGGAGAAAAGGGAAGCAATTGAAGATCAAAGAGTGAAAGAAGGGGATCTACTCGGCGAGTAGATCGACCCTACTCGGCGAGTACACGAGTGTATTCCAGAAGATAAATACGACTGCTGATTCAAGACGGATAAGTATGGATGTACTCGGCGAGTTGATTCTGCTACTCACCGATTACACCCTGTTTTGGGATATTTATATAAGACGAATCCTTATCTCAGAAGAAAAAAACCTTTGGCGAATTTTGAAGGATTGGTTGCGACTAAGAGATTCATAAGGCGCTGAAGAACCCTAGGCTTCACTATTTGGAAGAATTCAAGCAATTAGGTTAATTCTACCACTTAGACTTAGGAATTAAACATGTTTGCTTTATTAAACTTTGTTTCTATGTTTGTTTCTACTACAACTATGAGCTAAATTCGTTTTTGTTTCTGTTTGGGGAATACCAAAGAATTCCTATGGTTTGATTATTGAATATTGATTAATTGTCTTTTGGTGATTTATTAAATTAAGTTTGTTAAAGAACCTTATGTATTAATCACTACTATTTTCTGTTAATTGGAAGGCAATTAGGTTGCATGAACATCACTTAATTGTTAACCTCATATGTCTATGTGAATGCTAAACCATATGCTTAGAAGTAATGATTATGAAACTAAGATTAATAAGAAAATAGGAAGATTAATGTGTGAGCTTGTTTGAGAAACCATCAACAAGAGGTTAATTGAATTAATAACTTAATTGACCATTACAAATCTTATTTAATCCAAATAATTAATCTAGGGAGTTAATTAGTTTAAACACTTGATCAACGCTTAAATTAGTTAATTGTCTAAGGGTTAGGAGTAATGAATATGAACCTAACTATTATAATTGGTAACCAATAGCAATTAATCTATCTTAAACTTAAATAACCGTAGGAGTGAATTGGTTGAACCTAAATAGAAACATCTTTATCAAATTTGGTGAATAGTTGTTGCTTTAGATAATTAGTTAATTTAGTTTGTCTAAGTTTCTAGTCTTGCAAAACTAGAGAAAAACCCTTTACTTTTATTATTTGTTTTAGTTAAAATTAGTTATTAGTTTAAGTTTCCGTTCCCTGAGTTCGATACCTTACTTATTAATCTATACCACTTAAAGACAGGTTCACTGCCTTTGTGTGATCAATTTATTAATAAAAATTAGGGATAAAACTAGTTGAATTAACACACATCAGTATCATCAGTTACGAGTTCAGGAGAGTGATGTTTCCAAAATAGCTTTCAGGACTCGGTATGGACACTACGAGTTCGTAGTGATGCCCTTCGGTCTAACCAATGCACTAGCTGTGTTCGTGGACCTGATGAACCAGGTGTGATGTCCCTTCTTAGACAAGTTCTTCATCGTGTTCATTGACGACATCCTTGTCTATTCCCGAAGCGAAGAAGACCACAAGCAACATTAGAGGTTAGTGTTGGAAACCCTTAGATCTGAGAAGTTGTACGCGAAATTCTCCGAGTGTGAATTCTGGATACAGAAGGTAACTTTCCTCGGTTACGTGGTAAGCGAGGGGGGTATTCATGTGGATCCTTGCAATATTAAAGCGATAGAGAATTGGTCGGCACCGAAGACACCCATAGAAATCCGTCAATTCTTGGTTCTCGCCGGCTATTATCGGAGATTCATCCAGAATTTTTCCAAAATCGCCAAACCCTTAAGCACTCTAACACAGAAAGGTGTACCCTTTTGTTGGAGATATAAACAAGAAACTGCATTCCAAATGTTGAAGAGAGCCTTATGCAGCGCGCCTGTTCTGTCCCTACCCGAAGGGACAGAGGACTTCGTTGTCTACTGTGATGCGTCTAATCAAGGTTTAGGTTGTGTGCTTATGCAAAGAGGAAAAGTGATTGCTTATGCCTTAAGACAGCTGAAAGCACACGAGGTCAACTATACAACACATGACTAGGAACTAGGAGCCGTAGTCTGTTCATTGAAGATTTGGGGACATTACCTCTACGGAACCAAGTGCACGATCTTGACTGATCACAAGAGCCTGTGGCACATCTTTGATCAGAAAGACTTGAACATGAGGCAATGGCGATGGGTAGAACTACTCAGTGATTATGAGTGTGAAATTCGTTACGATCCCGGCAAGGCCAATGTGGTAGCAGATGCCCTTAGCCGAAAGGAAAGTGCAGGCCACAAAGTGAAGAACCAGACGATGACTATCCATTCCAACTTACCCATGCAAATCCTAGAAGCCCAGTTAGAAGCCCTCAAACCCGAGAACGTGTTGAACGAAACTTTGAGAGGAATGGAAAAGAAACTTGAGATCAGAGATGATGGACTGTATTGTTTCATGGATCGGATCTGGATTCCAAAGTTCGGAGGATTCAGGGAAATTGTCATGGAGGAGGCACACAAAACCAAATACTCTGTTCACCCGGGTTCTGACAAGATGTACCTGGATCTCAAGAAACAATATTGGTGGCCAAACATGAAAGCTGAGATAGCTACGTTCGTGGGCAAGTGTCTGACTTGCACCAAAGTCAAAGTTGAGCACCAGAAACCCTCGGGTCTTCTCCAACAGCCCGAGATGCCCGAATGGAAATGGGAGATGATTACCATGGATTTCATCACCAAACTACCCAAGTGTCCGAGTGGGTACGATGCCATTTGGGTAATTGTCGATCGTTTGACAAAATCCGCTCACTTCATTCCGATCAAAGAATCATGCAAGATAGAAAGACTAGCACGAATCTACATCCAGGAGGTAGTCTGACTGCATGGTGTACCTGCATCCATTATCTCTGATCGAGATAGCTGGTTTACTTCCAGATTCTAGTAGTCCCTTTAGAAAGCCCTTGGAACCAAACTAGATATGAGCACGGCCTATCATCCTCAGACTGATGGACAGAGCGAGAGAACAATCCAAACCCTGGAGGACATGCTTAGGGCATGTGTTAGTGACTTTGGAAAGTCGTGGGAGACACATCTATCTTTGATCGAATTCTCATAGAACAACAGTTACCACACCAGCATCAGGGCTGCTCTGTTTGAAGCCCTATACGGTCGTAAGTGCAGATCCCTTCTATGCTGGGCCGAGGTGGGGGATACACAGTTAGCCAAGAGTTGAGTTCCCGACAGTGCTCTCACTGGTCCTAAAATCATCCGCGAAACCACCGAAAAGATCATCCAAATCCGAGACCGATTGAAAGGTTCACGAGATCGCTAAAATAGTTACGCTGATAACCGTCAGAAACCTCTAGAATTCCACGTTAGAGACCGTGTCCTGTTGAAAGTCTCGCCCTGGAAAGGCACTATACATTTTGGTAAATGTGGGAAACTTAACCCTAGGTACATTGGACCCTTCGAGATACTCACCAGGGTCGGGTCGGTAGCCTATAAACTTCATTTACCTCACGAACTCAGTAACATTCATCCTGTCTTCCATGTATCAAATCTTAAAAAGTGCCTATCCGATGAAACCCTAGTGATTCCCATAGACGAGATCCAGATCAATGAAAACCTCAACTTTGTGGAGGAACCGATCGAAATCATGGATTGACAAGCCAAAGGTACAAAGCAAAGTTGCATCCCGTTAGTGAAGGTTTGCTGGAATGTCAAGCGGGGACCGGAATTCACTTGGGAGCGGGAAGACTCAATGAAACAGAAGTATCCACAACTCTTTCCAGATCCATGATTTGTATCTTGTCTCGTGTTTTAACTTTGAATTTCTTGACGAAATTCCCTCTAACGGGGGATAATGTAACAACCCAAAATTTCCGTACCACTTCTTGTAACTCAATTTGTAATCCAATTTGATCAACCAAACGCCATTTTGAAATCCGATTACGATTTCGTCATTTAATTAAGTCATTAATTTGTATCGATCTAATATGACTTAATGGGTGTCTTAATACATTTAGAAATCATTCTAACACCCCATTCTAGTAATCAGAACATTTTTAGAATTTAACATATCGGGTTACGACAACTTAATCGGGTGCGACCAAAAGCCTCGCTTAACGCCGATATCGGGTAGAATTCCACCGTGTCCAAAACTTAGACACTATATAAAGTGTTCAAAGCTTTCATTTGAAGCTTTTGGCTTCATTTCACTACTCTCTCTCTAACCACTCTCCTCACTCTAGATTAATGTCCAAAATCAAAGATTTAAGGCTCCAAATCAAAGAGGTAACATTCCTAACTTGTTATCTAACCTCTTTAGCCTTCAAATTAATGTTTAAAGTGAGATTTAGGACCTAGAACATGTGTTTACGGCCAAGGATTAAGCTTGGGTGGTAAACACACAATATTGGGGTTTTAGAGCCATTTAACCCTTCCAAATCATTGTTGGGACTTAGATACGACCTTGAGGCTTACCAATCGGGACTTGGGACACCTTAAACTTGAATTTTGAGGGACAAAAGAGAGTTTACGGCCAAGGCATGAGCTTGTGACGTAAACTCCTTAAACATGGAGAGTAAACTCCTTTTAACATGTTAGAATGCCTTGAAACTTAACCAATAGCCTTGTGGTAAATCCTAGAACCATCTAAAAATAGTTTGGGGGCCTTAAAGATAACAAAACACCACATACAAGAGTTTACAGCCATAGAAAATGCTCCTGGGCTGTAAACTCCTAAATGTGTGTTAAATGGTGCCCTAAATTCATACCAAGGCTTGGGAAATTAACTAGAATCACATGTGATTGTTCCTTGTGCCTCAAAATAATTATCTTTGACCATGGGAGATTTTACGGCCATAAACTCCAAGTTTATAGCCGTGAAGTCCCTTTTAAATGGTATAAGTTCCATTAAATCATTCCAAGGCATTTTAGAAATTCATTCCAACAATCCCCATGTCCAAACAAGCCATTAAACACTCAAAATCACCCAAACATGAGATCACGGCCGTGAACTCATGTGTGTATGGGTTTTATGGCCGTAAACTCCCTAAATTGTTTACTCTTGGGGAGTAAACTGAAATCCCAAGTCCCTCGCATCATTTCACATCCGTAGATGTCACCCGGGTCATTCCAAACGCTCGTTTTGAGGTGTTTAACCTTGTTGGAGTGTAATGTTCCATATAATTAGTGATTGTAAATCTAATTAGATATATATGGACATTATTATATTTTACATAGGGACGTTGCGAGTAATCAAGCCCCGAACCAATGTCTAGTGTCCGAAACCGTCGCATTTCCGAGTCTGGTGAGTTCATACCCCTACCCTTTTTCACTGTTTTCACTGTTTTCAGGGGGAACACAAGCAAAGTACAAGGGATTACTTGTACTTAAAAGATGTTTTCATGTGTGTGTTTCATATTTTATATGCTTTTAACACTGATTACTACAACTGATAACCGTTTGAACATGCAGATCACGTAAACATATATTTGTGAAATGGATTTTAAACTGTTGTGTTTTACATATATTTCACAAATGGTTTTCCACATTTTATCAGTTAAAAGCATGACGTTAGAACATATGAACATAAAATCTGTACACTATTTTGTCCTCGGTAACACTCCACATAAATACGCGAGTGGAGGACTATCATATTATTACTAGTAAATTTGTTAATCCTGTATGATTGGAGACACGTCCTCGGCGAACACTCTACAGATATACGCGAGTGGAGGACCGCACCCGTAACCAGAATCTCTGGGATTTAGAGAGCGTGACTTGAGTGTATAGATCTATACGGGGCTAACTACCCCACACCTGGCTGCTAGCTACAGCCGAACCGAAATGGTTCAAGGGTGACGAAAGTCATAAGGATGTGGACTACTTATTGCCACAGGTTTACTCCATCATATGGTTATGGAACTTGCAATTAGGATAACACATATTTACTTATAGTAATAATGAACAACTTTATACAATTCACAAGATAACCAGGTTTCGGTATACATCTTTTACATTGATAACCAACATTCAGGAAAGTATGGGACTTTCCTGGGGAAACATTGAACATAACCACGTTTTACAAATACATCTTTTACATTGATCACCAACATTCACGAAGGTATGGGACTTTCCTGGGGGAAACGTTTACATAACCAGAAAGGAGTAACAAACTGGATAACTTTACATCTTTCACAATTGGTAAAACAATCAGGAAAGTATGGGACTTTCCTTGGAATACATTGGTACATAACCAGAACAGAATGTCAAACCAGATAACCTAATTGTACATTTACACAAGAGAAAACATGTTTTCAGTGCACAAATTTACTTTACATGTTGGCAAACGATAACAAACCTTTTTAAGAAAATATGGGATTTTCTTGTTATGCGTAACATTTCAAAAACAGAAAGGAAACTTGAACATTTAATAAAAAAAAACCACTTATGAACTCACCAGCGTTATGCTGATTTTGAAACTGCTTGTATTCTCAGGTCAGCGTTAGAACAGGTACTCGAAGATCCTTTTTGTCCGAAGACGGAGTACTCAGAAGACCCGTTTCATTTTGTTCATATATATACTATGTATCACAACTGTACAACTTTACTTTTGAAACAATTGTAAAACTTTTCTTTATGTAATGTAATGGTTGTTTTACATTACTTACTATGTACATTGGATTTGATATTTAACGTGGAGTTAACCCCAGAAATGTTTCCGCCTTCGATTTTCGGGGTGTGACATTAACTCCATGGAGTATCCATGGAGAATCTTATGGGCGGAACCCAACTTGATAATCCATTGAGCCTTTTAGCCCAGTATATAAGATATGGAAGATTCATATAATCTACCCATATTTTTAATTAGTTATTCTTTTGATCACATAATTAATTCCAAATTAATTCTTGATCAAAACTAATTAAATAATATTATTAATATATTAGAACTTATAATATATTACTAAACCATATGTGTTATTTCTCTCATTTAGTTTATCCAATTGCATGGTGCCATGCAACCCAAATTGACCATGCCGGGTCCGGTCAATTATTTACCAGAAATAGTTATGGACTTAGACACCTTATCCAACAGATTCGCGAGTGGAGGACCGCCCCCATAACCAGAGTCTCTTAGATATCGAGCGTGACTTTAGTGTATAGATCTATACGGGGCTGACTACTCCACACCTGGCTACTAGCTACAGCCGAACCGGAAGGTTCAAGGGTGACGAAATTCATAAGGATGTGGACTACATATTGCTATATCTATTCTATTGTATGGTTATGGAACTCGCAATTTGTATAATAGAGATTTACTTTTGAGTAATAATGGGCTTAGTAACTAGTTTACTATGTATTTATTAGTTTTATATACATGTTAAAACTAATACATTTCAGTATACATCTTTTACGTTACATCTCGGGTTGGTAAACTAAAATAAATTTCACAAGGATAACCAGGTTTTAAGTATACATCTTTCACATTAGGAAAATATGGGATTTTCCTTGGATCACAGTTGAACATAAACAGACCTGTGTAACCTAACAGTTAACCAAGCATTACTTTTAAGAAAATATGGGATTTTCTTGGGTCGTAACATTTTCAGAAACCAAAAGGAAACTCGTACATTTTCACAAAACAAAACTGCTTATGAACTGACCACCTTTATGCTGATTTTCAAACTGCTTGTGTTCTCAGGTCCGCATTAGATAGGTACCCGATGATCCTTTTGTCGAAGCCGGAGTGCATCAAAGACATGTCTTGCTTTTGTTTATATATACATATGTATCACTCTTGTACTACTTAACTTTTGAACAAATGTAAATTTCTATATGTAATGTAATGGTTGTTTACTTTGCTTACTATGTGCATTGGATTTGATACTCAACGTTTTCGCCCCGGAAATGTTTCCGCCTTTGGTTTTCGGGATTTGACAAAATGGGATTGAATGGTTATTTAAAGATTCTTCACACGACGATTGGAGTATTCTTTCCGACTCAAGCCATCAGCTACCACGTTAGCCTTTCTTGGGTGGTACTAGATTTCGCACTCCTAATCATTTAGCAGCTGAACCCATATTCGCTGCCTCATGTTTAACGCCTTTTTCTTTAAAATGTGTTGGAGACTCTTGTGGTCAATGAAAATGGTGCAATTTGTACCATAAAGGTAGTGCCTCATGCACCTTTAGTTGTCGCGATGCATAAGCTATCACCTACCCACGCAGCATGAGTACATAGCCTAGACCTTGATTTGAAGCATCGCAGTAAACTATGAAGTCATCTGTTCCCTCTGGTAATGATAGTACCATTGCACTACAGAGAGCTTGCTTTAGGGTTCGTAAGGCAACTTCTTGCTTCTTTGTCCATTCGAACGACACACCCTTTTGTCTAAGCATGGTAAGTGGATTGACTATCTTGGAGAAGTTTTGAATGAAAATCCTGTAATATCCTGCGAGACCTAAAAATTGATGAATTTATGTGGGTGTCGTTGGGATCGCCGATCCTTCAATGGTTATGACCTTAGAACGATCCACATGTATCCCTTCTTTACTAACAACATGACCCAAAAAGTTCACAATATGGAGCCAGAACTCATACTTAGAGAGTTTTGCATATATCTTTTCAGTTCATAGGGTTTCCAAGATTTGTCGGAGATGTTAGCCATGTTCGTATTCGCTTCGACAATACACTAGGATATCGTCGATGAAAACAATGACAAAAATTATCGAGGAACGGTCGGCAGATTCGATTCATCAGGTCCATGAATGCAGCATGGGCATTCGTTAGACTGAAGGGCATTACAACGAATCCATAATGTCCATAATGAGTTTAGAAAGCGGTTTTGGGGATATCCTCTTCCCGTACCTTGAGTTGGTGGTATCTGGATCGCATATCTATCTTAGAGAAGTAGCTTGCTCCCTAGAGCTAGTCAATTAGATCGTCGATTCACGGAAGTGGATAGTGATTTTTGATAGTAAGCTTACTTAGTTTCCTGCAGTCAATACACATCCTAAAGGAACCACCCTTTTTCTTAACAAAGAGAAACGGAGCTCCCCAAGGTGAGAAGTTGGGTCCGATAAATCCTTTGTTCAAAAAAATCGCTGAGTTGGCTGGATAGTTCTTGCATCTCCACAAGAGCCAACCAATAGGGTGATTTGGCGATGGGTGTAGCTCCTGGCACAAGGTCACTTCGGAACTCGAATTGTCTTTTTAGGGGTATCGCCGGAAGATCATAAGGAAAGACATCCGGGAAATCACAAGCCATTGGGATGCCTCGAATATAGACCTCCTCCTTGCACTTATCTACTGCATGAGCCATAAACATCAAGTCTTTCTTTCGTAGATACTTCGATGCATTAATGCACGAGATAAGATGAAGGTTCGTACTGGGTTTGTCGATGTATATAATAAGGATTTCATGGTTTGGGAGGTGAAGGCGAACGGCCTTCTCGTGATAGATAATTTCAGCATGGTGGGGGCTTAACCAGTCCATGCCGATAATCACATCAAAACTCCTAATGTTTACAGACATCAAGTTTATCTGGAAGACATGATGATTTAAGCTCAGGTTACATCCTATGTAGATTTCAACAGTGGATTCTATTTTCCCATTAGCCATTTCTACCGTAAAGGTTTTATTAAGCTTCTGGGGTTGTTGTAACAACCCGAAATTCCGTATCATTACCTGTAACTCTTTTCGTAGTTCAATTCGATCAACCAATCGTCGTTTCCAAATCCGATTCTGATTTCATTACTTAATTAAGTCATTAATTTTTACGTATCTAATATGACTTAATGGGTGTCCTAATGCATTTAGAAATCATTCTAACACCCCATTCTAGTAATCGGAACATTTTTAGAATTTACCATATCGGATTACGACAACTTAATCGGTTGTGACAAAAAGCACTGCCTAACGCCAGTATCAGGTAGAATTCCACCGTTTCCAAAACATAGACACTATATAAAGTGTTCTAAGCTTTCATTTGAAGCTTTTGGCTTCATCTCACTACTCTCTCTCCTCATCCAAGATTAAGGTCCAAAAACATAGATTTAAGGCTTCAACTATTAGATGTAACCATCCTAACTTGTTATTCAACCTCTTAGGCCTTCAAATCGGTGTTTAAATTGTGATTTTGGACCTGGAACATGTGTTTACAGCCAAGGAGCATGCTTGGGCCGTAAACACATAATATTGGGGTTTTTGAGCAATTTAACCCTTCTAAACCAACATTAGGACTTAGATACCACCTTGAGGCTTTCAAACCTGGAATTAGAACACCTTAAACTTGAATTTTGAGGGACAAATGAGATTTTACAGCCAAGGTATGTTTTTGGGCCGTAAACTCCTCAAACATGGGGAGTAAACTCACTTAAACATGTTAGAATGCCTTGTAACTTCACCAATAGCCTTGGAATAAATCTTAGAACCATCTAAATATAGTTTGGGGACCTTAAACACATCAAAAACTCTCCATTTGAGAGTTTACGGCCATAGCACATGCTCCTAGGCCGTAAACTCCTAATTGTGTGTTAAATGGTGCCCTAAAGTCATACCAAGCCTTGGAAAACTAACTAGCATCACATGTGATTGTTCTAAGCACTTCAAATAAATTTTGGTTTGAGCTTGGGGAAATTTACGGCCATAAACTCCATGTTTACATCCATGAGCTCCCATAAATGGTGTTTATGTCCATACAAATTAATCCAAGGCATTTGATAAATCCATTCTAGCAATCTTCATGTCCATTCAAGCCATAAAACACTCAAAACTACCCAAACATGAGTTCACGGCCGTGAACTCATGTGTGTGAGGGTATATGGACGAAAACTCCATTAGGGAGTTTACTCTTGAGGAGTAAACTAATTTCTCAAGTCCCTTGCATCATTTCACGTCCGAAGATGTCACCCGGGTCACTCGAAACACTCGTTTTGAAGTGTTTTAATTCCTTAGATTGTATTATCCTATCTAATTAGTGGTTTAAAGTCTAATTAGATACCTTTGGGTACCATTTCATATTACATAGGAACCTCGCATGTTAACAAGCCCCAAACCAACGTTTAGTGTACGAAACAGTTACGCTTTCTCATCGGATGAGTTCGTACCCCTACCCTTTTCCACTGTTTTCACTATTTTCAGGGGGGAACACAAGCAAAGTACAAGGGATTACTTGTAATCAAAACATGTTTTCATGTGTGTGTTTCACATTTTATATGCTTTTAACACTGATTGCTACAACTAATAACCGTTTGAACATGCAGATCACGTAAACATATATTTGTGAAATGGATTTTAAACTGTTATGTTTGATATATATTTCACAAATGGTTTTCCACAGTTTATTAGTTAAAAGCATGACATTAGAACATTTGAACATAAAACTTGTACTGCTTTGTCCTCGGTAACACTCCACAGAAATACGTGAGTGGAGGACTATCATATTATTACTAGTAAATTTTATTAATCCTGTATGATTGGAGACACGTCCTCGGCAAACAATCCACAGAGATACGCGAGTGGAGGACTACACCCATAACCAGAATCTCTAGGATTTAGAGAGCGTAACTTGAGTGTACAGATCTATACGGGGCTGACTACCCCACACCTGGCTGCTAGCTACAGCCGAACCGAAATGGTTCAAGGGTGACGAAAGTCATAAGGTGATGTGGACTACTTATTACCATATCTAGTCTATCGTATGGTTATGGAACTCGCAATTAGGATAACAGAGATTTACTCAATAGAAATAATGAATAACGTAATACATCTTTTACATTTATAACCAACATTCAGGAAAGTATGGGACTTTCCTGGGGAAACATTGAAAATAACCACATTTTACAGATAAATCTTTTACAGTGATAACCAACATTCAGGTGTGACACCCCAAAACCAAGAATGGCAGAAACGTTCTGGGGCGGAGGACATCATGTACAGTATCACAACAATGAAAAGTAGTAAACAAGCAACAACATCATCCATTACATTAATAATATAATTATTATACAAGTGTTCTGTCAAATTCTGATAAACACTAAAGCATAGATCAAAATGAAAGATGAGTCTTGAACGAGCTCCATCTTCCTTTCTCCTTGCATCGGTACCTGTCTATGATGACCTGAGGATACAAGTAATTTTGAAAGCGAGTATCCGCTTTAAAGCTGGTGAGATCATAAGTATTTAGTGTCTTAATTTGTATGTAGGTATTTGTAAGTAAATGAATTGTAAGTATTGAAAATGTATATGAACTGTAAGTATGAAAATATTTGTAAAACAACTGTAAACGTTTGAAAAACTCTAGATATCCCTATGATTCCTAATATTATATAACGGTGTCTTCTACCAAGACCTAACTGTTCTCAATGTTCGTGTCATGTAAAAGTGTGTAATTTTCCCAAGTGTAACTACTATTAAGAAAATATAGTTTTTACATTTATAGTTTAAGTGAAAAGATCACTAAATATATGTCCAGGGAAAATTATTGTAGTACCAAAACGTAGCGCTATAAGAACTACTGTTGTACTAACTACCTTAAACCGGATTTATATTAAGGCATTATATGATAAATTGCACCATACGATCGACTGATAACAATGACATATGAATAATCGTAATAACGGAATGACGTTTGGCACCCGCAGACCTGCAGGTCCGGCTGTAGCTCGCAGCAAGGTGTAGGATAGTCAATCTAGTATAGATCTCTACGCAAACTCACGCTATCCCTCCAAGAGAATTCTGGCTACAACTCGGGCCATGACATTTAAGGCATGCTCCGATACAGTGGATCATAATTATTGACGTATTCATGTAAGTGTAATGTAATGAACTGTTCTAGCTGTAATGTACTTGCTATCTACCTAGCATGTATATTAATGTAATCGTTCTAGTATCGTTGTGTATGTTCTCTTTCTAGTATAGTTGTATATGTTCTTCTCTAGTATAGTTGTATATGTTCTTCTAGTAGTAAGTATTGACTCATGAATGAACTGACTCATAGTATGATATCGCGTTCTAGTAATTGTTCTAGTATCTTCCTAAACTACCCATATGGTAGTTTACTAGTAATCTAACTGGTAAGTATGAACATGGATGTATACCTTTACTACCCAAAGGCATGGGATGAACTGGAAGGACCCTTTTATGACTATATACGTACACATGATATATAACTAATATTTAAACGACCTTCAGACGAGAACCCGATATCCCACCAGACCACATCACAAGCGCGAAAAGGAAATACGGTTGATAGCCTTCCTAAGTCTTTTAAACATATCTTATATAACTATACATATAAAGGCATGCAATTTATAATATAAAATCATAAATAAGTTTTGTAAAACATTTGAACAATAATATTATTTTAAGAAATGATCGACTTGATGTCGATCTATAAAACAGTTTGAAGGCATGGGTTTGATAAAACAGTGTAGTATATAGAAACGTTTGTTTGAAACATAGTTGTAAATAATTTTGAAATATGACATACAGAGTAAGAGGTATAGTGTAATAAGGAGTTTAAAACATATAAAATGTTTATAAAAATCATTTGAAGGAAAGTGTTTGGTAAAACGGCTAATGAGTAGCCAAATCATTTGAATGTTGTATATTAATCACATGTGATTGATGTAATAAGTAGCATAATTTTATTTACAAATCACATGTGATTGACATAATAAGTAGCATGATTCTACTTGTATCCCCCCATAAAATATTTAAAAATAGTTTAAAACATTAGTTAAATGGTATGAACTCACCTGCAGTAAGTGACTGGACTTGAACGGACTGTTATCGTAAGGAAGGATCGGGCAAGTGCTCGGTGTCAAGTGAAGACTTTAGACACACACAATGATCCTACTTACATATGAAGACATATGTATATAAATAATTAGTGATTAAAACACTAATTCTACAAGTATAAACATTTAAACGCGAGGAAAACACCTTTTGTCAAGTGCTAGAAGGCTAATGGGTTGCAACAAAGGACTGTAATGCGCCTAATGGGAGTTTATGGTCTAAAGACCATATGTTTTGGAGTTTACGGCCCAGGGGAGTAAACTCCTGGCCGTAAACTCTCAACAAAGACCCTAAATGAAGTCTAACAATTATACAACTCATGTGGTGAATTGTTTCAAGGCTAAATCAAGTGTTTGGGTGCCATATTAACTCCTTTAAGGAGTTTACGGCCTTAGGACCATATTCACTTGGAGTTTATGGCCGTAAACTCCCTTAGAAGGGTGATTATGGTGTTTTCAAGTCTCAAACATTTCAAGGAAATGATCTATGTTGGGTTCTGGTCATAAGGAAGGAGTTAGGGTGTCATTTGACCCCTTTATAGGTGTTTATGGCCCAAGAGTTTGTCTTCACCGTAAATTCCTCAATACTAATGATTTCTTATGTTTTCTAGGCTTTAAACACTTTAGGGTACTTGTCCTTAATTAAGTCTAAGCCTTAGGAAGTGTTTCAAAGCATTTTGGGCACTTAAACATGGACTTCACGGCCCAAGAACTCCTTGGCCGTGAACTCACTTTCATCATTGTTTCCTAATGATTTTGGTGTCCTAACTATGAAATGAAGGCTTCTAGTTCGAGTTCTAAAGCTTTGAGGGTCATTGGACCCCTTTACGACCTTAAATGGAGTTTACTCCCCAGGAACGTTCTTGGGCGGTAAACTCCCAAGTCTAGTTGTTTTGATATGTAATTGATGTTTCTAAACATAATCTAAGCTAGATAACATAACTAGATCGAAGTAGTCACAATTTGGAATAAAAACCCGAAGATCCGTGAGAGAGAATTTTGGCTTTTCTCTAATTGGAATTTAACTAATGAACAAATTGGTTCAATTTTCTATATATAGTCCTGGGATTTTTGGCAGAAAATATTTCTGTTCTCGGAATGAACTCTAACATCCTAGAGTATTAGAATGACAGTGTTGCACAAAACCCTAGTGCAACCACTCTCCTAATATCTCCTTAAGTGTAAAATCCTGAAAACTACCAAACTTATACTCGAAATCTGAGTTTTCACTGTAACTGTTCTACTTCTATTGGCTTCAAATAGTTTGTTAAGAATGGAAATTTTGGGTTGTCACATCATCCCCCTGTTGAAGGTAATTTCATCCCGAAATTAGAATTTACTCAAGGAAGTATTTACGAATGATCGAGTCGTTAGGAGGAAACTTCCTAATCGATTGGTTCTAGCGCACCTAAGTGAAATTGGGTTCTCGGTTGGCATTCCAACGAACCTTCACTAACTGGCGACGGTGTTGCTTCGTCCGCTTGACCTCTCGGTCGAGGGTCACTACGGTTCTAATATGAAGGCAAGGATCTCGATGAGTGGACTTACAAGAGTCCTAATGGAGAGGTATGGTTTCACGATCGAGAGATGAAGAGTAGGATGTACGTTACTGAGTTCACGGAGTAGGTCTAGTTTGTGCGAGGCACAAGACCGATTCTGATAAGAAGCTCGGAGGTCCTGTCTATCTTGGATTTAGCTTTCCATGCTTTACGAGGCGTATTAAGGCGTTCCCGAGTGAGACTTCCTAAAGAATTTGGTCACCCACTTGGAATCTCCAAGGTTTCTTTTTCTTGTTTAACTTCCCAGGCAAAGGCCACCCCTTGCTGGGTCAAAGTCGTACGAGTTTCTATAGTCTGCGAGAAGTTCTAAATAAACTATAATAGTAGGTCAGTAATACCTGGAATTTAGCGAAGGGCTGTCCGCGTCTCTGGTGTCGATAAATGCTCAACGGTTTTGACAAATTGAAAGAGTACTCATAATTTCCCACATTACTAACAGTGTGTAATAGAAATTTGACTTTTCAATTTCAAAACTCGTGCCTAGAGAACTTCGCTAAAAGTTCCTCTGAAGGTAATGTTTCCATGGGTTTTCTTCTTACTACGAGGCTAGATAAGTAAGTCATTACATGGAGAATGACAAGTTGATCCTAGTAAGAAAGACGTACCCTATTCATTTAGCTCATGAAAACTATTGGCGTATTGGTCCTATCCGAAGGGTATCACTACGGACTCGAAGTGTCCGCATCGAGTTCAGGAGATAGTCTTCGGGACATCTTTCCCTAACACTTGAACTGATGATATTCGAATCTCAGATCCATTCCTGGAAGTAGTTTCTTTCCTTGCGTTTGCTCAACCATCTCGTCTACGCGAGGCAAAGATAACAATTTCTAATGAAAAATCTTGACGGAGTCCTCGATTACCGAGGCACATACGATGCAATCCGTCGATATCTGGGAGAATAAGACTGGGGTCTCTCCAGGGTGAGAAGCCTAGTCTTCTTATTCTATCGTTGTGCAGTCCGTTAAGTGGTTTGTACTGTTCTGGTATCTCTGTGGGTGTTCAGAATATATGGTGATTTGTTTACAAGAGTCGTACTGGGTTCTAAGTTTGCTCACATGACGATGCGATTACTCGTAGGCTTAGGCAGTTCTCCATCTTGAAGTTCATATTAGGATTCATACATGGTTTCACAATCATAATCTCGGGTATATGAGTCGTATATAATTAAGATTGAAAAGGTAGTCGAATAACTGATTCTTCTTTAAGCTCACATCCCATCGAAGAAAGAGAAGTTAAAGTGGAATCATCAATTCTAAACCTGTAGAAGCTTGATTATATATCACTCTTATGTATACCTTCCTTAGTGATAGATCAATTGTATGAATCCTTGGTTTAAACTTGGCGTACTGCACGAGTGGTACTTCGGGGATTTCTTCAGACATAAAATAACTAAGAGGTACTCCTAGCATGAGTACTTCGGTGTTCTGATGTGACGGTTTCGCTGGAAAAGTGATCTAGAAGAAAGAGATGTACGTATGAAGCTGTTTTCGTGAGGATCAAATTGAATCGATTCGTATGATAGTGTCGAATCATACCGAAACTTAAAGACATTAGATTTGAACATAAGACGTTTCACAGACAAAACACAATCGTGCAACCATGAACAGAGTTACAGTACTTTAGATTTACCACAAGACTATTGCTGCGAATAAGGTATACTACAAAAGACAAGTATACGCAGCACGAGAATCCCTATACAGATAGGATCTCGCAAAAGGTAAGAATCTAGTTGTACTAGTTCTGGATAGTTATTAAGTCTATTTCAACGAAATGCCTAAATTACATAACGAGGGGTTCCGGAGTAGGATCTCCTGCAGCTGTGATCCTGAGAATTCTCCCATCTGCGCCAGAGTTCTTTGCTATGGGGCAATCCTTCTTGAAGTGCCCTATCTCTCCGCATTGGTGGCATGTGTAGTACTAGCTTTGGTGACGGGATTTCGGTGTTTAGCCAGTGTTATGTGGACACGAGTGCCTTCCTCGTTACTCCACTTTGAAAATTGCTTCTTAAATCGTTCGGCGTTATAACTTATCTTGTGTGTATGGTTAGTCCCGATGAAAGGGACTTGAGTGATGGGTCGTACCGGTGCTTCACAACCACGAGCATGGTGCCTTATGTTTAGGCAATTGCAACATTTCATCTCATGGCAAGCCCCATGATGATGGAAACTACACTTATCACACTTCGGGAGTTTTCCCTCATATGGCCTGCTCGGTATGGGAATGGGAGGGGTTTCCACTTGCTGCTGTTGTATAGCCAGCCTTTGGGATCTCTTGCGTTCATTCCGGGCTTGACACTTTCGTTTCATGTTCTCTGCTTTTCGGCTTTGCGAGCCTATGACTGTTACTATTTAGTGACTTCCTGAATGGATACCATGATTGGAAACTTCATTCCGGTCAGCAGCATTGGCTGTGCTAATAGCGCTACGGTGCGCAATGACCGCGGTTACGGCAGCCACCACGGCAGCTGTAACTGCTGTTTGAAAGGTAGCAGCGTTCATAGGAAAGGCGGAGGTTTCGTCGTTCGACTGATTGCTTCCGGATGACAACATGATTCTGTAACACGAGAGATAAGAATTTTGTGAGCGATTCTAGTTGACCTTTGATGTACTTAGATTGTTCATGTAAAGAGTACGACTAAATTCTCGAAAGTTTGACTTACATCCCTATGATGCAGTCCTAGTACGGAATAGAAGTATGATCACGAAGGTTTGACGTTCGAGCTGAGGTATCGTGGGTTGGTGAATAACAAGATCCAACCACTGAAAGAGACTTGGTAATGTCTCCGAATCTAACTTGCTATAGTCCAATGACTTGACTAAAGCATGTTTCAGATAGACTCCAATGAAAGTATGATAAGAATACTTGAATGAAGAATGACACAAAAGTTAGCCGGCTGTCAATATCTTGATATTCATGACGTAAAGGTTCGGGAAAATGACCTTTTAAAGGTCTTACATCATATTCACAGAGAAGATAGTTCTTGACAGCATAAATACCTAATTAAAGTATTTATGGTACAAGATAATTTCATAGAAAAAGCCACATCGGGCATAGACAGAAAAACACGATTCCCTTTTTTTTTATAAGGAAAATAAAGTAAAGCGTCTGCTACTGGCGACGGTTATCCCTATGGTGAACTCTCAGTTCAGCCAATTGACGTACTACATCAAGTAGGTGTCTTTCGTACACTCTCTGACATACTCGGAGCTCTATGACTTCGGCTCGTGATTGTCACACCCCCAAACCTGAATGGCGGAAACGTTCGGGGGCGGATGACTTCATGTGGTAACGTAACAAATGAATACATAGTAAAGAAAGCAATACAACCATCATATATATAATTGAAAGTTTACATTTGTCAAAAGTTACATGTTCAAAACCAATTACAATATGATGTCAAAATATGAGATTAAACTGGCGCCGCAGCATCCCTTCATCAAAAGCATAATGATACCTGTAGTTACCGAATCCCTAGGACATACAAGTAATTTTGAAAGAGTAGATCAGCATTTAAGCTGGTGAGTTTCATAAGTATTTAATGACAATGTTTGTATGAAATGAAATGTTTTGCCCTTGTTTGTTTGTGTTTAGAAAATCCTATATTTTCTACTAGTATAAAAATAGTCTTCCTTCAAGACGAAAGTTTGTTTCCAAAAATGTATGTAAGTGTATAAATAACCAATATGTTTGAAAACCTCGTAAATCAATGTATTTTTAATACCTCATGTGAGTTTTATAACCATACTATCGACTCGGAATGCCTATACACAACATTCTTTAGGCGTTGGAATGTTATGACGTTTGTCACCCCAAATGGTGGACTGTATCTAACAGTCAGCGCGGGTTGTCAAGCCCGTATAGATCTATACACAAACACCATGCTCCCCTCCAAGGGATTATGGTATATAATACATGACTTGAAATGTGTACTCAAACGTACGTGAAGTTAATGTCTCACAGAACCGTAGTATAAAAACAGATTTACGTGTTAAAATGTTCGTTTGCTATTGTATATGAAAGTGATTTCTTGAAAATCGTGTTTCTAGTATGTAAAAGTTGGCAATATCCTCATAAAACTATACCTATTATAGTTTTCTAAAAGTGCCTCGTTTGTTTTAGAATATCTAGAAAAGGAATCACTTGTTATGAAAGCATAGATTTTTGTAGAGCCTAAGATAGACACATATACTTTAAATCTAGGAAAAATGTTTAGTTTATACATGCATTATCACAATTTATAGTTTTAAAGATAGAATGCTATTTTAATGTATTTTGTATACGGGAGTTCCCTACAAAGTATATAAATCACATATGATTCTACTTAATAAAAGTGTATAATAATCTTTATATATAAAACCCGATAGTAGTCGTGTGTTTTACTTGTATTCCCCCACTTAGAAAGCATATAAAAGCGTTTAGAATATTTAAAAAAGGTTAATTAAGGGGTATGAACTCACTTGAATGTTTGAAGATAGCGAGATGGAAAAACCGGGCAGAGTTTCGTCTCGGGAAACGGATTTTTCTCGGGATTCTCGGGAATCTCGGGAGTAAAATCGACCTTCGGGACTTGAGAAAAATGACCAGGGCTTCGGGGTAGTGTGGGCGCGGAAATCGAGGCAATATCGTGAGAGAAATGAGAGAGATGGGGTGAATTTTCAGGAACCTTCACATCTATATTTATAGGAGGCTGAGAGGCCTCGTTACGCGGGGCGTACGTACGTACGTTGGGCGTACGTGTATGTCATGCGTGACCGAGTCCTCGACTGCCTCGGAGCTCGGATGGGACGGGTCGGTGGTTCGCACAGGCGCGACGTGGACGATCCGAGGCCAAGACCTTCACGTACGCGGGGTGTACGGGGTTACGCGGCGCGTAACTCGGATGAGTACGCTGACTCCCCCTTTGGATAATACCGGATTTTGAATTAAATAAATATATAATTTATTTAATAAACTTCAAAAATTCATATCTTCTTCACACGAACTCCATTTTCGACGTTCTTTATATCCCCGCGAAGGTGAGACCATACTCTACAACTTTCGTTTAGATTACGTCGGCAAATTCCGAAATTATTTTTATTATTTATTTACAAAATGTCGTGATTATGAAATTTCTTTAAACAAATCATAACTTCTTTATCTGACGTCGGTTTTTGCCAGACATTTTATTGCTGAAAAACCATTGTCGAGACCTTCGATTCTCGTTTAGGTCATTCCGGCCAAAAGTCGGTCGATCTCCGATTCGAGTTTTTAGTTGCCTGTTGCTAAGCCGAATTTGTAAAAATCTTAACTTCAATATACAAAGCTGGATTTGGGCATTCTTTTTACGTACGATCTCGGTTTAATGATATAAAACATAGTAGGTAGTTAAATAGAAACTTTTTGGACATTTTAATATCAATGTTAATTTTATTAACTCAAAAGTGGTTACAATACTTGACCTATTAGGCGATTACAAAGAGTTGAAATTTCGGGTTGTCACAGTGATTCAGCCAGTGCTTGCACTAGGGTTTCCCGGTTTCTCTCTGATCTCTCTGTAGCATCTTCTAGACGAATGGTGTGGATGGTATGCATTCTCGCATCAGCGACAACTTCGGTAATGTGACGTAGGGCTGTTCTGCCTTGAATCTCATTTCGGGCCACTCTGCGGACCAAGATTGGCAAGGTTCGGTCTGCTGAGCCCCCATTGCTTATGTCATAAAAGCTTCGGTCTCCATTAAATGGCATGGGCTGATCTTGCCCTTGGCTGCATGTTTCCAAGCATTCCACCCACTCAGGGGTCGGGCCATCAAAAGCCGGACGAGGGTTAGGAGTTGGAAAGGAAGCTGCTCGGGGTAGATTCTCAACCTCTACTTCGGAGTTAGCATCATACGAAAAGTCTTCATCATGGTGATCATTCAAGGGGAAAAGGATGATCATTCTCTGGTTCTTCTCCAAACCAACCAGCTATGACTTCATTTGGAAGATACTGTTTGTCGAGGGGATGGAGTTCAGCTACGTTTTCTATGCGAGAATTTAGGGTAGGAGAATACTTATTAGACGAACTATCTAGATAATTATTTAGAAAACCTCCATCAGTTACATCGCTATTTGTGAAGTGCATACCAGCTATGTGTAATCTAAAGTGGATAGACCTTCGAATAAGTGACCTTAATTCCAAATTCACACATAATAGGGTTAAGGCAAAATTTTCACAGATTTTAAGTCTATAACATCCTAATTACATATAGCCTTAGTGTATCTACTTAGCAACTATCAACTTAGTAATGAAGATCCCGTTTTAGTTCTCAAGTATAAAGTACTTATAGTAACACCAAATACTCCTATAGTATTTTAATTTTAATGTTATGTTCTATTGTTCTCCTTGTGGTAGGGTTGGTAAGATTTTAGCATTGTTGCAACCACACAATTAAACTTAGGCACATGCTAGTCAACCCTCAGATAATATAGGTGATCAGGCTATATCTTCCCAGTTTTGTCCATATGTCTCTAAGCCCACTTGTGTTGCCCAACAATCGTAATTATTTTGTACTGTCCTAGTGACACTGATTTTAGTATGAATGCAGCACGTATACTTACTTAAATATTTTATTACTTAAAGTATAAACTCTTGGTCAGAGTATTTTTAATCCCTTATGTATTTATAGTTAGTATATCTTTTATGGGTTGATATACTTAATTCACTATAAACAATGCTCTGATACCAATCTGTCACACCCCAAAACCAAGAACGGCGGAAACGTTCTGGGGCGGAGGACGTCATGTACAGTATTACAACAACGAAAAGTAGTAAAGAAGCAACAACATCATCCATTGCATTAATAATATAATTATTATACAAGTGTCTTGTCAAATTCTCATAAATGCTAAAGCATAAATCAAAATGAAAGATGAGCCTTGAACGAGCTCCATCTTCCTTTCTCCTTGCATCGGTACCTGTCTATGATAACCTGAGGATACAAGTAATTTTGAAAGCGAGTATCAGCTTTAAAGCTGGTGAGATCATAAGTATTTAGTGTCTTAATTTGTATGTAGGAATTCGTAAGTAAATGAATTGTATGTATTGAAAATTTATATGAACTGTAAGTATGAAAATGTTTGTACAAAAATTGTAAATGTTTGAAAAACTCTAGAAATACCTATGATTCCTAATATTATATAAGGGTGTCTTCTACCAAGTCCTAACTGTTCTCAATGTTCGTGTCATGTAAAAGTTTGTAATTTTCCCAAGTGTAACTATTATTAACAAAATATAGTTTTTACATTTATAGTTTAAGTGAAAAGATCACTAAATATATGTACAGGGAAAATTGATGTAGTACCAAAACGTAGCGCTATAAGAACTACTGCTGTACTAACTACCTTAAACCGGATTTATATTAAGGCATTATGTGATAAATTGCACCATAATATCGACTCATAACAACGACATACGAATGGTCGTAATAACGGAATGACGTTTGGCACCCGCAGACCTGCAGGTCCGGCTGTAGCTAGCAGCAAGGTGTAGGATAGTCAATCCAGTATAGATCTATACGCAAACTCACGCTATCCCTCCAAGAGAATTCTGGCTACAACTCGGGCCATGACATTTATGGCATGCTCCGATACAGTGGATCACAATTATTGATGTATTCATGTAAGTGTAATGTAATGAACTGTTCTAACTGTAATGTACGTGCTATCTACCTAGCAAGTATAGTAATGTTATCGTTCTAGTATCGTTGTATATGTTCTCTTTCTAGTATAGTTGTATATGTTCTTCTCTAGTATAGTTGTATATGTTCTTCTAGTAGTAAGTATTGACTCATGAATGAACTGACTCATAGAATGATATCGCGTTCTAGTAATAGTTCTAGTATCTTCCTAAACTACCCATATGGTAGTTTACTAGTAATCTAACTGGTAAGTATGAACATGGATGTATACCCTTGCTACCCAAAGGCATGGGATGAACTGGAAGGACCCTTTTATGACTATATACGTACACATGATATATAACTAATATTTAAATGACCTTCAGACAAGAACCCGATATCCCACCAGACCACATCTCAAGCGCGAAAAGGAAATACGGTTGATAGCCTTCCTAAGTCTTTTAAACATATCTTATATAACTATACATATAAAGGCATGCAATTTATAATATAAAAGCATAAATAAGTTTTGTAAAACATTTGAACAATAATATTATTTTAAGAAATGATCGACTTGATGTCAATCTATAAAACAGTTTGAAGGCATGGCTTTGATACAACAGTTTAGTATATAGAAACGTTTGTTTGAAACATAGTTGTAAATACGTTTGTAATATGATATACAGAGTAAGAGGTATAGTGTAATAAGGAGTTTAAAACATATAAAATGTTTATAAAAATCATTTGAAGGAAACTGTTTGGTAAAACGGCTAATAAGTAGCCAAATCATTTGAATGTTGTATATTAATCACATGTGATTGATGTAATAAGTAGCATAATTTTACTTACAATTCACATGTGATTAACATAATAAGTAGCATGATTTTACTTGTATCCCCCCCCCCCCCCCCTTAAAACATTTAAAAATAGTTTAAAACATTAGTTAAATGGTATGAACTCACCTGCAGTAAGTGACTGGACTTGAACGGACTATTATCGTAAGGAAGGATCGGGCAAGTGCTCGGTGTCAAGTGAAGACTTTAGACACACACAATGATCCTAATTACATATGAAGACATATGTATATAAATAATTAGTGATTAAAACACTAATTATACAAGTATAAACATTTAAACGCGAGGAAAACACCTTTTGTCAAGCGCTAGGAGGCTAATGGGTTGCAACAAAGGAGTGCAATGCCCCTAATGGGAGTTTATGGTCTAAAGACCATATGTTTTGGAGTTTATGGCCCAGGGGAGTAAACTCTTGGCCGTAAACTCTCAACAAAGACCCTAAATGAAGTCTAACAATTATACAACTCATGTGGTGAATCGTTTCAAGGCTAAATCAAGTGTTTGGGTGCCATATTAACTCCTTTATGGAGTTTACGGCCTTAGGACCATATTCCCTTGGAGTTTACGGCCGTAAACTCCCTTGGGAGGGTGATTATGGTGTTTTCAAGTCTCAAACATTTCAAGGTAATGATCTATCTTGGGTTCTAGTCATAAGGAAGGAGTTAGGGTGTCATTTGACCCCTTTATAGGTGTTTACGGCCCAAGAGTTTGTCATAGCGGTAAAATCCTCAATACTAGTGATTTCTTATGTTTTCTAGGCTTTAAACACTTTAGGGTACTTGTCCTCAATACTAGCATTTTGGGCAGTTAAACATGGACTTCACGGCCCAAGAACTCCTTGGCCGTGAACTCACTTTCATCATTGTTTCCTAATGATTTTGGTGTCCTAACTATGAAATGAAGGCTTCTAGTTCGAGTTCTAAAGCTTTGAGGGTCATTGGACCCCTTTAGGACCTTAAAATAGAGTTTACTCCCCAAGAACGTTCTTGGGCGGTAAACTCCCGAGTCTAGTTGTTTTGATATGTAATTAACGTTTCTAAACATAATCTAAGCTATATAACATAACTAGATCAAAGTACTCACAATTTGGGATAAAAACACAAAGATCCGTGAGAGAGAATTTTGGCTTTTCTCTAATTGGAATTCAACTAATGAACTAATTGGTTCAGTTTTCTATATATAGTCGTGGGATTTTTGGCAGAAAATATTTCTATTCTCAGAATGAACTCTAACATCCTAGAGTATTGGAATGACATTGTTGCACAAAACCCTAGTGCAACCACTCTCCTAATATCTCCTTAAGTGTAAAATCCTGAAAACTGCCAAACTTATACTCGAAATCTGACTTTTCACTGTAACTGTTCTACTTCTATTGGCTTCAAATAGTTTGTTCAGAATGGAAATTTCGGGTTGTCACATCATGAAAGTATGGGACTTTCCTCGGGAAACGTTTACATCAAAAAAAAGGGTAACAAACCAAATAAATTAAATTTACATCTTTCACAATTGGTAACATACAATCAGGAAAGTATGGGACTTTCCTGGGAATTCATTGGTACCTAACCAAAACCAGTATACCAAATCAGATAACCTAAGTGTACATTTACACAAGAGAAAACATGTTTTCAGTGTACAACTTTACTTTACATGTTGACAAACGATAACAAACCTTTTTAAGAAAATATGGGATTTTCTTGGTGTGTGTAACATTTCAGAAACAGAAAGGAAACTTGAACATTTCACAAACAAAAACCGCTTATGAACTCACCAGCGTTATGCTGATTTTTAAACCGCTTGTGTTCTCAGGTCAACCTTAGAACAGGTACGCAAAGATCCTTTTTGTCCGAAGACGGAGTACTCGGAAGACCCGTTTCATTTTGTTCATATATATATATTGTGTATCACAACTGTACAACTTTACTTTTGAAGCAATTGTAAAACTTTTTTTGTTTTACTTTACTTACAATGTGCATTGGATTTGATACTCAATGTGGAGTCAACCTCGGAAATGTTTCTGCCTTCGGTTTTCAGGGTGTGACAGATTGGTATCACAGCCCTTGTTTATAGTGAATGAAGTATACCAAACCTTACATGGTAGAAAACTATAAACACTAAAGGACCTAAGTGCTCTGAATTAAAAGTATCTTCAAACTACAAGTATTTTCAAAAGTATACAAGTATACCGAACCTTCGTGATCCATAACTACAAGTAGAACATAACATAAGTAAGTGGGTGTTGTATGTTGTGGTTAAACCTGGGCAGTTATGTAGTCGTGTCTAGGGTCGATATAGCCTGGCCAACTATATTTATTCGAGACACAGCCAACATGTGCTTGGGAGTGACTGTGATGTGCGGCATGCCTAAAACTTACCATAATATCCCAAACATCGAACCAGTGTCGTAAGCAAATCATGAAATACTATGGTAGTATTTCTCGAGCCAATCCCTTGTAGAAATCCTCATTCGAGTGGTGTTCTGTGATCATTCTGAGCGATAAATTATCTGTTTTGATAACTCTTTCCTGCTTTATCGCTTATTCGGAACATATAACTGCCATATCTATCGATTCAATGTAAAGGACTTACCATCCTCTCTCTTTCATGATCCTATTAGATCAAGATGCCTCCCAGAAAGAGACCCAGCTCAAATATAAACAACAATCCTTCTTCGCCACCACCTCCTCTTCAATTTGAGCTTGCATCGCTTCAGATAGTTCTGAATACTGCAATGGTGTCATCCATGTCACAAGTGAACCCTTGTAGCTCAGGAGGTGGTCCTCAACTCCAAAGCCAAGAAAATAATAAGGGACACCAAAAGGAGGGTTCCTATAAGGATTTCATGAATGCGAAACCAACATCCTTCAATGGCACTAGAGGTGTCATTTCATTATCCCGATGGTTCTAGAAAATCGAATCCATCTTCAAAATCTATTCCTATGCGGAATCTGATAAGGTCAAGTTCGCAGCCTGTACCTTCGTTGATAAATGTGACACTCCAAAACCAAGAATGGCGAAAACGTTCTGGGGCGGAGGACGTCATGTACAGTATCACAACAATGAAAAGTAGTAAACAAGCAACAACATCATCCATTACTTTAATAATAATATTATTATACAAGTGTAATCTGTCAAATTTTGATAAACACTAAAGCATAAATCAAAATGAAAGATGAGTCTTCAACAAGCTCTATCTTCCCAAACCCTTGCATCGGTACCTGTCTATGTTGACCTTAGGATACAAGTAATTTTGAAAGCGAGTATCAGCTTTAAAGCTGGTGAGATCATAAGTATTTAGTGTCTTAATTTGTAAGTAAGTATTTGTATGTAAGAATTTGTATGTGAACTGTAAGTATGAAGATGTTTGTAAAACAATTGTAAACGTTTGAAAAAAAACTCTAGAATCTCTATGATTCCTACTATTGTATAAGGGTGTCTTCTACCAAGACCTAACTATTCTCAATGTTCGTGTCATGTAAAAGTGTGTAATTTTCCCAAGTGTAAATATTATTAACAAAATATAGTTTTTACATTACCGTGCATCGTGTGAAAATTCACGAAGTGAATGTAATGGGAAAAGAAATAGTACTATGGTGTAGTGTCGAACTACAACCGTACTCATTACCTTAAATCTAGGGTAATACTTCCAAGTATTGTAGTATTTGATATAAATAACTACATCGGTACTTAACTGCCTTATTTGAGAGATAATGTATAATGTGATGTCTAGATCCCAGACTATACGCTCCCCTATCAAATGGATTTTGGGACCTACCCACGACCACTGCATGTATGCAAGTCGTGAGCATCCACATTACTATGATCATATATAATTGATATAGTTATCACAATTGCGTTGTGATTCATCAGTATAGTTAGATCCTGAACTGACTCCGTGCTATAGTACCTAGTGACGTCTATTCTAAGTATATGTAAGCGTACTCATGTAAGTGTGATCATGTACTTGTACTTATGTAAGTGTGATCATGTATTAGTATAGTAGTGTACTGTAATGTTCTAGTTGTAGTGTACGTGCTCTCTATCTAGCATGTATAGTAATGTACTGTAATGTTCTAACTGTAGTGTACGTGCTCTCTATCTAGCAAGTATAGACTCATGAACGAACTGACTCATTGTATGGTATCGCGTTCTAGTAATAGTTCTAGTATCATCCTAAACTACCCATATGGTCGTTTACTAGTAATCTAACTGGTACGTATGGACATGGATGTATACCCTTGCTACCCAAGGGCATGGGATGAACTAGAAGGACCTTTTATGACTATATATATACACATGATATATAACTAATATTTAGACGACTTTCGTACGAATACCCGATATCCCACCAGACCACATCTCAAGCCCGAAAAGGAAATACGGTGGACAACCTTCCTAAGTCTATTAAACATTTCTTATATAAATATACATATAGAGGCTTGCAATATATAATAAAAAAGCATAAACATGTTTTGTAGAAACATTTAAAACATAATTATTATCTAAAGAAAAGATCGACTTGATGTCAATCTATAAAACAATTTGAAGGCATGGCTTTGGTAAAACAGTTTAGTATAAAGAAACATTTGTTTGAACACAATTGTAAATAAGTTTGAAATGTAACATACAGAGTAAACTGTACAGTGTAATAAGGAGTTTAAAACATATAAAATGTTTATAAAAATCATTTGAAGTAACGGTTTGGTAAAACGGCTAATGAGTAGCCAAATCATTTGAATGCTGTATATTAATCACATGTGATTGATGTAATAACTAGCATAATTCTACTTATTAATCACATGTGATTGATATAATAACTAGAATGATTCTACTTGTATCCCCCCCATAAAACATTTAAAAATAGTTTAAAACATTAGTTAAGGGGTAAGAACTCACCTGCAGTAAGTGACTGGAATTCAACGGACTATTGTCGTACGGAAGGATCGGGCAAGTGCTCGGTGTCAAGTGAAGACTTTAGACACACACAATGATCCTAATTACATATGAAGACATATGTATATAAATAATTAGTGACTAAAACACTAGTTATACAAGTATAAAGATTTAAACGCGAGGAAAACACTTTTGGTCAAGTGCTAGGAGGCTAATGGGTTGCAACAAAGGAGTGCAAGGCCTCTAATGGGAGTTTAAGGTCTAATGACCATATATTTTGGAGTTTACGGCCCAGAGGAGTAAACTCCTGGCCGTAAACTCTCAACCAAGTCTCTAAATGAAGCTTAGAATTATTACAACTCTAGTGGTGAATTGTTTCAAGGCTAAATCAAGTGTTTGGGTGCCATATTAACTCCTTTAAGTAGTTTAAGGCCGTAAACTCCTTTGGGAGGGTGATTATGGTATTTTCAAGTCTCAAACATTTCAAGGTAATGATCTATGTTGGGTTCTAGTCATAAGGAAGGAGTTAGGGTGTCATTTGACCCCTTTATAGGTGTTTAAGGCCCAAGAGTTTGTCTTGGCTGTAAACTCCTCAATACTAGTGATTTCTTATGTTTTCTAGCCTTTAAACACTTTAGGGTACTTGTCCATAATTAAGCCTAAGCCTTAGGAAGTGTTTCAAAGCATTTTGGCACTTAAATATGGAGTTCACGGCCTAAGAAGCTCCTTGGCTGTGAACTCACTTCTAGCCTTGATTCCTAATTGTTTTGTGGTCTAAAGCATGAAATGAAGGCTTCTAGTTCGAGGTCTAAAGCTTTGAGGGTCATTGGAACCCTTTAGGACCTTAAAATGGAGTTTACTCCCCAAGAACGTTTTTGGGCGGTAAACTAGTTGTTTTGATATGTAATTGACGTTTCTAAACATAATCTAATCTATATAACATAAATAGATCGAAGTACTCACAATTTAGGATAAAAACCCGAAGATCCGTGAGAGAGAATTTTGGCTTTTCTCTAATTGGAATTCAACTAATGAACTAATTGGTTCAGTTTTCTATATATAGTCCTGGGATTTTTGGCAGAAAATATTTCTATTCTCGGAATGAACTTTAATATCCTAGAGTATTGGAATAACAGTGTTGCACAAAACCCTAGTGGAACCACTCTGCTAATATCTCCTTAAGTGTAAAATCCTGAAAACTGCCAAACTTATACTCGAAATCTGAGTTTTCACTGTAACTGTTCTACTTGTTCAGAATGGAAATTTCGGATTGTGACATCATACCCCTGTTGAAGGGAATTTCTTCCCAAAATTAGAATTTAGTCAAGGAAGTATGTACTAATGATCGAGTTGCGAGGAGGAAACTTCCTAATCGATTGGTTCTAGAGCACTTAAGTGAAATTGGGTTCTCGGTTGGAATCCCAACGAACATTCACTATCGGGCGATGGCGGTGCTTCGTCCGCTTCACCTCTCGGTCAAGGGTCACTACGGTTCTAATACGAAGGCGAGGATCTCGACGAGTGGACTTACAAGATTCCTAATGGAAAGGTATGGTTTGACGATCGAGACGTGAATAGTAGGATGTACGTTACTGAGTTCGGGGAGTAGGTTTAGTTTGTGCGAGGCACATGACCGATTCTGATAAGAAACTCGGAGGTCGTGTCTATCTTAGATTTAGCTTTCGATGCTTTACGAGGCGTATTAAGCCGTTCCTGAGTGAGACTTCCTAAAGAATTTGGTCACTCAATTGGAATCTCCAAGGTTTTTTTTCTTGTTTAACTTCCTAGACAAAGGCCACCCCTTGCTGGGTCAAAGTCGTACAGGTTTCTATAGTTTGCGAGAAGTTCTGAATGACCTATGATAGTGGGTTGGTAAGACCTGGAATTTGGCGAAAGGCTGTCGGCGTCTCTGGTGTCGATAAATGCTCAACGGTTTTGACAAATTAAAAGAGTACTCATAATTTCCCACGTTACCAACACTGTGTCATAGAAATTTGAGTTTTCAATTTCAAAACTCGTGCCTAGAGAACTTCGCTAAAAGTTCCTCTGAAGGTAATGTTTCCATGGGTTTTCTTCTTACTACGATGGTAGATAAGTAAGTCATTACATGGAGAAATGACAATTTGATCCAAGTAAGAAAGACGTACCCTATTCATTTAGCTCAAAAAAACTATGGGCGTATTGGTCCTATCCGAAGGGTATCACTACAGACTCGAAGTGTCCGCATTGAGTTCGGAAGGTAGTCTTCCGGACATCGTTCCCTAACAATCGAACTGGTGATGTTTGGATCTCAGATCCATTTCTGAAAGTAATACTTTCCTTGCGTTTGCTCAACCATTTCATCTATGTGAGGTAGAGATAACAATTTCTACTGAAAATCTTGACGGAGTCCTCAATATCCGAGGCACATACGATGCAATCTGTTGATCTTTGGGAGAATGAGACTGGGGTCTCTCTAGGGTGAGAAGCCTAGTCTTCTTATTCTATCGTTGTTCAGTCCGTTAAGTGGTTTGTACTGTTATGGTATCTCCGTGGGTGTTCAGACTATAGGGTGATTTGTTTACAAGAGTCGTACTGGGTTCTATGTTTGTTCACATGACGATGTGATTACTCGTATACTTAGGCAGTTCTCCGTCCTGAAGTTCATTTTAGAATTCATACCTGGCTTCACGATCACAATCTTGTGTATGCGAGTCGTATATAATTAAGATTGACAACGTAGTCGAATAACTGATTCTTCTTTACCCTCACTTCTAATGAGGAAAAGAGTTAAAGCGAAATCATCAATTCTAAACCTGTAGAACCTTGATTATATAATATTCTTATGAATACATTCCTCAGTGATAGATCAACCGCATGAATCCTTGGATTGAACTTCACGTACTGCACGAGTGGTACTTCAGGAATTTCTTCGAAAAAGAAAAGAACTATGAGGTACTCGTGGCATGAGTACTTCGGTGTTCTGATGCGACGGTTTCACTGGAAAGGTGATCTAGAAGAAGGAGATGTACGTATGAAATTGTTTTCATGAGGATCAAACTGAATCGATTCGTATGATGATGTCGAAATCATACTGAAACTTAAAGACATTAGATTTGAACATAAGACGTTTACAGACAAAACACAACCATACAACCATGAACAGAGTTACAGTACTTTAGATTTACCACAAGACCATTGCTACGAATAAGGTATACTACGAAAGACAAGTATACGCAGCACGAGAATCCCTATACGGATAGGATCTCGCAAAAGGTAAGACTCTAGTTGCACTAGTTCTGGATAGTTATTAAGTCTGTTTCAACGAAACGCCTGTATTACATAACGAGGGGTTCTGAAGTAGGCTCTCCTGCAGTTGTGATCCTGAGAATTCTCCCATCTACGCCAGAGTTCTTTGCTATGGGGCAATGCTTCTTGAAGTGCCCTATCTCCCCGCATTGGTGGCATGACTGGCTAGTACTAGCTTTGGTGACGGGATTTCGGTGTTTAGCCAGAGTTATGTGGACACGAGTGCCTTCCTCATTACTCCACTTTGAAAATTCCTTGTTAAATCGTTCGGTGTTATAACTTATCTTGTGTGTAGGGTTAGTCCCGATGAAAGGGATTTGAGTGATGGGTCGTACCGGTGCTTCACAGCCACAAGCATGGTGCCTTATGTTTAGGCAATTGCAACATTGCATCTCATGGCAAGCCCCATGATGATGGAAACTACACTTATCACACTTCGGGAGTTTTCCCTCGTATGGCCTGCTCGGTACGGGAATGGCAGGGGTTTCCACTTGCTGTTGTTGTATAGCCAGCCTTTGGGATCTCTTGCGTTTCTTCCGGGCTTGACGCTTTCGTTTCTTGTTCTCTGCTTTTCGGCTTTGCGAGCCTGTGACTGTTACTATTTGGTGATTCCTCGGATCGTTAATGCGATCGGGATTGTCAACTCCTTTTTCAGTCTTGTTTGCGTTGGTAGTGCTGCGAGTTGTCAGGACTGCTGTCACGGCAGCCATCACGGCAGTTGTAATAGTGGCTTGAAAAGTAGAGGCGTCCATAGGAAAAGTTGAGGTCTCGTTGCTGGGTTGGTTGTTTCTGGATGACGACATGATTCTGTAACACGAAATTCAAGGAATTTGTGAGTGATTCTGGTTGACTCTAGATGTAGTTCGACTGTTTATGTAATGAATAGAAGTATGTTCTCGAAAGTTTGACCTACATCCCTATGATGCAGTCCTAGTACAGATTGAAGGTATGATTACAAAGGTTTGACCTACATCCCTATGATGCAGTCCTAGTAAGGAATGGAAGTGAGTTTGTAGAATGGTCTCAAGATGTTTGACGTTCGAGCTGAGGTATCGTGGGTTGGTGAATAATAAGATCCAACCACTGAAAGAGACTTGGAAATGACTCCAGAGCTAAATTACTATAGTCCAATGACTTGACTAAAGTATGTTTCAGATAGACCCCATTGAAAGTATGATAAGAGTACATAAATAAAGAATGACACAGAAGATAGTCGGCTGTCAATATCTTTGATATTTACGATGTAAAGATTTGGAGAAAATGACCTTGTAAAGGTCTTGACAGCATAAAGACCTAACTAAAGTACTTACGGTACAAGATAATTTCATAGAAAATGCCACATCGGGCATAGACAGAAAAACACAATTCCTTTTTATAAGGAAAATAAAGTAAAGTGTCTGCTACTGGCGACGGTTATCCCTATGGTGAACTCTCAATTCAGCCAGTTGACGTTCTACATCAAGTAGGTGTCTTTCGTACACTCTCTGGCATACTCGGAGCTCTATGACTTCGGCTCGTGATTCAGCCAGTGCTTGCAGTAGGGTTTCCTGGTTTCTCTCTGATCTCTCGTGAGCATCTTCTAGACAAATGGTGTGCAGGGTATGCATTCTCGCATCGGCGACAACTTCGGTAATCTGATGTAGGGATGTCCTGCCTCGAATCTCATTTCGGCCACTCTGCGGACCAAGATTGGCAATATTCAATCTGCTGAGTCCCCATTGCTCAAGTCGTAAAAGCTTCGGTCGCTATTAAATGGCATGGGCTGATCTTGTCCTTGGCTCCTTGTTTCTAAGCATTCCACCCACTCAGGGTTCGGGCTATGAAAAGTCGGACGAGGGTTAGGAATTGGAAAGGGAGCTGCTCAGGGTTGGTTCTTAACCTCTGGTTCGGAGTTAGCATCATACGAAAGTCTTCATCATGGTGATCATTCAAGGGGGATAGGATGATCATTCTCTGGTTCTTCTCCAAACCAACCAGCTATGACTTCGTTCGGAAGATACTGGTTGCCGAGAGGATGGAGTCCAGCTATGTTTTCTATGCGAGAATTTAGGGTAGGAGAATAATTATTCGACGAACTATCTAGATAATTATTAGAAAACCTTCATCAGTTACATCGCTATTTGTGAAGTGCATACCAGCTATGTGTAATCTAAACAGGATAGACCATCGAATAAGTGACCTTCATTCCAAATTCACACAGAATAGGGGTAAGGCAAAAATTTTACAGATTCTAAGTCTATAACATCCTAATTACATATAGTCTTAGTGTATCCACTTAGCAACTATCAACTTAGTAATGAAGATCCCGTTTTAGTTCTCAAGTATAAAGTACTTATAGTAACACCAAATACTCCTATAGTATTTAAATTTTAATGTTATGTTCTATTGTTCTCATTGTGGTAGGGTTGGTAAGATTTTAGCATTGTTGCAAAAACACAATTACACTTAGGCACATGCTAGTCAACTCTCGGATAATATAGGTGATCAGGCTATATCTTCCCAGTTTTGACCATATGTCTCTAAGCCCACTTGTGTTGCCCAACAATCGTACTTCTTTTGTACTGTCCTAGTGACACTGATTTTATTATGAATGCAGCACGTATACTTACTTAAATATTTTATTATTTAAAGTATAAACTCTTGGTCAGAGTTTTTTTAATCCCTTATGTATTTATAGTTAGTATATCTTTTATGGGTTGATATACTTAATTCACTATAAACAATGCTCTGATACCCATCTGTCACACCCCTTAAACCCAAAACGGTGGAAACGTTCTGGGACGGAGGACGTCATGTACAGTATCACAACAATGAAAAGTAGTAAACAAGCAACAACATCATCCATTGCATTAATAATATAATTATTATACAAGTGTATTCTGTCAAATTTTGATAAACACTAAAGCATAAATAAAAATGAAAGATGAGTCTTCAACGAGCTCCATCTTCCTTAATCCTTGCATCGATACCTGTCTATGTTGACCTGAGGATACAAGTAATTTTGAAATCGAGTATCAGCTTTAAAGCTGGTGAGATCATAAGTATTTAGTGTCTTAATTTGTAAGTAAGTATTTGTATGTGAACTGTAAGTATGAATATGTTTGTAGAACAACTCTAAGCATTTGAAAAAAAAAACTCTAGAATCCCTATGATTCCTACTATTGTATAAGGGTGTCTTCTACCAAGACCTAACTATTCTCAATGTTCGTGTCATGTAAAAGTGTGTAATTTTCCCAAGTGTAACTATTATTAACAAAATATAGTTTTTACATTACCGTGCATCGTGTGAAAATTCACGAAGTGAATGTAATAGGAAAAGAAATAGTACTATGGTGTAGTGTCGAACTACAACCGTACTCATTACCTTAAATCTAGGGTAATACTTCCAAGTACTGCAGTATTTGATATAAATAACTACATCGGTACTTAATTGCCTTATTTGAGAGATAAGGTATAATGTGATGTCTAGATCCCAGACTATATGCTCCCCTCTCAAAGGGATTTTGGGACCTACCCATGACCACTGCATGTAGGCAAGCCGTAAGCATCCACATTACTATGATCATATATAATTGATATAACTGTCACAATTGCGTTGTGATTCATCAGTATAGTTAGATCCTGAACTGACTCCGTGCTATCGTACCTAGTGACGTCTATTCTAAGTATATGTAAGCGTACTCATGTAAGTGTGATCATGTACTTGTACTTATGTAAGTGTGATCATGTATTAGTATAGTAGTGTACTGTAATGTTCTAGCTGTAGTGTACGTGCTCTCTATCTAGCATGTATAGTAATGTACTGTAATGTTCTAACTGTAGTGTACGTGCTCTCTATCTAGCAAGTATAGACTCACGAACGTACTGACTCGTTGTATGGTATCGCGTTCTAGTAATAGTTCTAGTATCATCCTAAACTACCCATATGGTAGTTTACTAGTAATCTAACTGGTACGTATGGACATGGATGTATACCCTTGCTACCCAAGGGCATGGGATGAACTGGAAGGACCTTTTATGACTATATATTTACACATGATATATAACTAATATTTAGACGACTTTCGGATGAATACCCGATATCCCACCAGAACACATCTCAAGCCCGAAAAGGAAATACGGTGGATAGCCTTCCTAAGTCTTTTAAACATTTCTTATATAAATATACATATAGAGGCATGCAATATATAATAAAAAAGCATAAACAAGTTTTGTAAAAACATTTGAAACATAATTATTATCTTAAGAAAAGATCGACTTGATGTCAATCTATAAAAAATTTGAAGGCATGGGTTTGGTAAAACACTTTAGTATAAAGAAACATTTGTTTGAACACAATTGTAAATAAGTTTGAAATGTAACGTATAGAGTAAACTGTACAGTGTAATAAGGAGTTTAAAACATATAAAATGTTTATAAAAATCATTTGAAGTAACGGTTTAGTAAAACGGCTAATGAGTAGCCAAATCATTTGAATGATGTATATTAATCACATGTGATTCATGTAATAACTAGCATAATTCTACTTATTAATCACAGGTGATTGATATAATAACTAGCATGATTCTACTTGTATCCCCCCCCCATAAAGCATTTAAAAATAGTTTAAAACATTAGTTAAGGGGTATGAACTCACCTGCAGTAAGTGACTGGAATTGAACAGACTGTTATCGTAAGGAAGGATCGGGCAAGTGCTCGGTGTCAAGTGAAGACTTTAGACACACTCAATGATCCTAATTACATATGAAGACATATGTATAAAAATAATTAGTGATTAAAACACTAATTATACAAGTATAAAGATTTAAATGCAAGGAAAACAATTTTGGTCAAGTGCTATGAGGCTAATGGGTTGCAACAAAGGAGTGCAAGGCCTCTAATGGGAGTTTAAGGTCTAATGACCATATGTTTTGGAGTTTACGGCCCAGGGGAGTAAACTCCTGGCCGTAAACTCTCAACCAATTCTCTAAATGAAGCTTATAATTATTACAACTCTAGTGGTGAATTATTTCAAGGCTAAATCAAGTGTTTGGGTGCCATATTAACTCCTTTAAGGAGTTTACGGCCTTGGGACCATATTCCCTTGGAGTTTATGACTGTAAACTCCCTTGGGAGGGTGATTATGGTGTTTTCAAGTCTCAAACATTTCAAGGTAATGATCTATGTTGGGTTCTAGTCATAAGGAAGGAGTTAGGATGTCATTTGACCCCTTTATAGGTGTTTACGGCCCAACAGTTTGTCTTGGCTGTAAACTCCTCAATACTAGTGATTTCTTATGTTTTCTAGGATTTAAACACTTTAGGGTACTTGTCCTTAATTAAGCTTAAGCCTTACGAAGTGTTTCAAAGCATTTTGGCCCTCAAATATGGAGTTCACGGCCTAAGAAGCTCCTTGGCTGTGAACTCACTTCTAGCCATGATTCCTAATTGTTTTGTGGTCTAAAGCATGAAATGAAGGCTTCTAGTTCGAGTTCTAAAGCTTTGAGGGTCATTGGAACCCTTTAGGACCTTAAAATGGAGTTTACTCCCCAAGAACGTTCTTGGGCGGTAAACTCCCGAGTCTAGTTGTTTTGATATGTAATTAACGTTTCTAAACATAATCTAAGCTATATAACATAACTAGATCGAAGTACTCACAATTTGGGATAAAAACCCGAAAATCCGTGAGAGAGAATTTTGGCTTTTCTCTAATTGGAATTCAACTAATGAACTAATTGGTTCAGTTTTCTATATATAGTCCTGGGATTTTTGGCAGAAAATATTTCTATTCTCGGAATGAACTTTAATATCCTAGAGTATTGGAATAACAGTGTTGCACAAAACCCTAGTGCAACCACTCTCCTAATATCTCCTTAAGTGTAAAATCCTAAAAACTGCCAAACTTATACTCGAAATCTGAGTTTTCACTGTATCTGTTCTACTTGTATTGGCTTCAAATGGTTTGTTCAGAATGGAAATTTCGGGTTGTCACAATAAAGCCTTGACTTGGTGGAATGGCCGAGTGAAATCTCTGACCCTACCCGTAGCTAACGCTATGGGCTGGGAAGCCATGAAAAAACTTCTAATAGCTAAGTACTGTCCCTGTGGTGAAATGCAGAAACTAGAGCACGAGCTCTGGAAACTGAAGATGAAAGGTTCTAACATTGCTGCATACACTTCCTAATTCGATGATCTCGCACTTCTTTGCCCGGGATTAGTCACTCCTGAAAGCAAAAAGATCGAAAGGTTCATTTGGGGGTTAACCTAACCGACAAAGGGTCATGTCCTGCCTGCTCGTCCGGATACCTATGATAGTGCCAAGACTTTAGCCCAAACCCTGATTGATCATAGCAATAATGTTGAGGAAACCACTACCACTCCTGAGCCGACTCAAAGGAGTGGTGAGAAGAGAAAGTTCTGGAAGAAGAAGAAGGGTCAATCTTCCAAGGATCTTCCAACAAACAGCAGACTGTAGCAGTCCATGCTGCTACTACCCCCGTTACTGCTGCTTCTGTTGTGGGATCCACGACTCCAACTCCTACCAGCAGATATGCTAGTAATCTTCCTCTGTGTGACAAGTGCAAATACCATCACAATCCTGGCCCCTGCCAAGAACTATCTTGTACCCACTGTGGTAAGAAGGGGCACACAGTTCGATTCTGCAAAACTCCGGCCCAATCGGCCAACCAATCATCTGGAGCAAGCGTTAGTCAAGCTTGCTACAACTGTGGAGAGGTTGGGCACTTTAAAAGGAACTGCCCCAAGAAGTCAACACCTAATAACACCGGAAGGGTTCTAACAATGGGATAGGAGGAAGCAGTCGCCGATCCTACTGTTGTTTCGGGTACGTTCCTTCTCGACAACTCTTATGCTAGTGTTATTTTCGATTCGGGTGCGGAAAGGAGTTTTGTTAGTCATGCATTCAAACATAACCTAAAACATAATCCCCAACCACTAACTGAAATGTTTACCCTGAATGACCACTCATTTCCTATAGATCTTATGCCAGTTTCCATTAAGAGCTTTGATGTTATCATTGGCATGGATTCGTTGAGTCCCAATCATACTGATATCCTTTGTTACGAAAAAGCCATCCATCTCAACCTTACCTCGAGACAGACTCTTGTAATCTATGGCGATAAACCCAGTTCCAATCTTCGTATCATTTCCTGCATCAACGCTCGAAAGCTCCTACGAAATGAGTGCATTGCATTCTTAGCCGATGTGATCAACAAGAAACAGGAAGTTAAAGACCTCGCGAGCATCCCCGAAGTCTGTAACTTTCCTGATGTTTTTCCCGAAGAGCATCCAGGAATTCCTCCCGAGCGTCAGGTTGAGTTCCGTATAGACCTAATTCCTGGAGCTACTCCCGTAGCGAAGTCTCCGTATCACTTAGCTAGAATAGAAATGTAGGAGTTATCCAGTCAACTCAATGAGTTGCTTAGTAAAGGATTCGTTAGACCGAGTTGCTCACCCTGGGGAGCTCCTCTATTGTTTGTCAAGAAGAAAGGTGGATCCTTTCGGATGTGTATCGACTACCGTGAGCTGAACTAGTTTACCGTTAAGAACCGATATCCTCTTCCGCGAATAGATGACCTCTTCGATCAACTCCAAGGAGCCAGCAATTTGTCAAAGATAGACCTTCGGTCAGGGTACCATCAGTTACGATTTCAGGAGAGTGATGTTTCCAAAACAGCTTTGAGGACTCGTTATGGACACTACAAGTTTGTAGTGATGCCCTTCGGTCTAACCAATGCACCAACTGTGTTCATGGACCTGATGAACCGGGTGTGCCGTCCCTTCTTAGACAAGTTCGTCATCGTGTTCATTGACGACATCCTTGTCTACTCCCGAATCGAAGAAGACCACAAACAACACTTGGGGTTAGTGTTGGAGACCCTTAGATTCGAGAAGCTATACGCGAAATTCTCCAACTGTGAATTCTGGATACGGAAGGTAACTTTCCTCGGTCACGTGGTAAGCGAGGAGGGTATTCATGTGGATCCTTCCAAGATTAAAGCGATAGAGAATTGGTTGGCACCGAAGACACCCACATAAATCCGTCAATTCTTGGTTCTCGCCGACTATTATTGAAGATTCATCCAGAATTTTTCCAAAATCGCCAAACACTTAAGCACTCTAACATAGAAAGGTGTACCCTTTTGTTGGAGATATCAACAAGAAACTGCATTCCAAATGTTGAAGAGAGCCTTATGCAGCGCGCCTGTTCTGTCCCTACCCGAAGGGACAGAGGACTTCGTTGTCTACTGCGATGCGTCTAATCAAGGTTTAGGCTGTGTGCTTATGCAAAGAGGAAAAGTGATTGCTTATGCCTCGAGACAGCTGAAAGCACACGAGTTCAACTATACGACACATGACTTGGAACTAGGAGCCGTAGTGTTTGCATTGAAGATTTGGAGACATTACCTCTACGGAACCAAGTGCATGATCTTCACTGATCACAAGAGCCTGCAACACATATTTGATCAGAAAGCCTTGAACATGAGGCAATGGCGATGGGTAGAACTACTCAGTGATTATGAGTGTGAAATTCGTTACCATCCCAGCAAGGCCAATGTAGTAGCAGATGCCCTTAGCCGAAAGGAAAGTGCAGGCCACAAAGTGAAGAACCAGACGATGACGATCCATTCCAACTTACCCATGCAAATCCTAGAAGCCCAGTTAGAAGCCCTTAAACCCAAGAACGTGTTGATCGAAACCTTGAGAGAAATGGAAAAGAAACTTGAGATCCAAGTTGATGGAGTTTATTGTTTCATGGATCGGATCTGGATTCCAAAGTCCGGAGGATTCAGGGAAATTGTAATGGAGGAGGCACACAAAACCAAATACTCTGTTCACCCTGGTTCTAACAAGATGTACCTGGATCTCAAGAAACAATATTGGTGGCCAAACATGAAAGCTGAGATAGCTACGTTCGTGGGCAAGTGTCTGACTTGCGCCAAAGTCAAAGTTGAGCACTAGAAACCCTCGGGTGTGCTCCAATAGTCCGAGATACCCGAATGGAAATGGGAGATGATTACCATGGATTTCATCACCAAACTACCCAAGTGTCCAAGTGGGTACGACACCATTTGGGTAATTGTCTATCATTTGACAAAGTCCGCCTACTTCATTCCGATCAAAGAATCATACATGATGGAAAGACTCGCGCAAATCTACATCAAAGAGGTAGTCTGACTGCACGGTGTACCTGCATCCATTATCTCTGATCGAGATAGCAGGTTTACCTCCAGATTCTGGCAGTCCCTTCAGCAAGCCCTTAGAACTAAACTAGATATGAGCACAGCGTATCATCCCTAGACCGATGGACAGAGTGAGAGAACAATCCAAACCCTGGAGGACATGCTTAGGGCATGTTTCATTGACTTTGGAAAGTCGTGGGACACACATCTATCTTTAATCCAATTGTCATACAACAACAGTTACCACACCAGCATCAGGGCTGCCCCGTTCGAAGCCTTATACGGTCGTAAGTGCAGATCCACTCTGTGCTGGGCCAAGGTGGGGGATACACAATTAGCCAAGAGTTGAGTCCCCGACAGTGCTCTCACTCGTCCTGAAATCATCCGCGAAACCACCGAAAAGATCATCCAAATCCGAGATCGATCGAAAGCTTCACGAGATCGCCAAAAGAGTTACGCTGATAACCGTCGGAAACCTCTAGAATTCTAGGTTGGAGATCGTGTCCTGTTGAAAGTCTCGCCCTGGAAAGGCACTGTACGTTTTGGTAAACGTGGGAAACATAACCCTAGGTACATTGGACCCTTTGAGATACTCACCAGGGTCGGGTCGGTAGCCTATAAACTTCGTTTACCTCACGAACTCAGTAACATTCATCCTGTCTTCCATGTATCAAATCTTAAAAAGTGCCTATCCGATGAAACCCTAGTGATTCCCATAGACGAGATCCAGATCAATGAAAACCTCAACTTTGTGGAGGAACCGATCGAAATCATGGATCGACAAGCCAAACGTACAAAGCAAAGTTGCATCCCGTTAGTGAAGGTTTGCTGGAATGTCAAGCGGGGACCGGAATTCACTTGGGAGCGGGAAGACTCAATGAAACAGAAGTATCCACAACTCTTTCCAGATCCATGATTTGTATCTTGTCTCATGTTTTAACTTTGAATTTCAGGACGAAATTCCCTCTAATGGGGGGATAATGTAACAACCTGAAATTTCGTATCATTACTTGTAACTCTTTTCGTAGTTCAATTAGATCAACCAATCATCGTTTTTAAATCTGATTTTGATTTCATTACTTAATTAAGTCATTAATTTGTACGTATCTAATATGACTTAATGGGTGTCCTAATGCATTTAGAAATCATTCTAACACCCATTCTAGTAATCGGAACATTTTTAGAATTTACCATATCGGATTACGAAAACTTATTCAGGTGTGACCAAAAGCCCCGCCTAACGCCAGTATTGGGTAGAATTCCACTGTGTCCAAAACATAGACACTATATAAAGTGTTCTAAGCTTTCATTTGAAGCTTTTGGCTTCATCTCACTACTCTCTATCTAACCTCTCTCCTCATCCAATATTAAGGTCCAAAAACATAGATTTAAGGCTTCAAATATTAGAGGTAACCTTCCTAACTTGTTATTCAACCTCTTAGGCCTTCAAATCCGTGTTTAAATTGTGATTTTGGACCTGGAACATGTGTTTACGGCCAAGGAGCATGCTTGCGCTGTAAACACATAATATTGGGGTTTTTGAGCAATTTAACCCTTCCAAACCAACACTAGGACTTTGATACGACCTTGAGGCTTTCAAACCTGAACTTGGAACACCTTAAACTTGAATTTTAAGGGACAAATGAGAGTTTATGGCCAAGGTATGTGCTTGGGCCGTAAACTCCTCAAACATGGGGAGTAAACTCACTTAAACGTGTTAGAATGCCTTGTAACTTCACCAATAGCCTTGGAATAAATCCTAGAACCATCTAAAAATAGTTTGGGGACCTTAAACACATCAAACACTATCTATTTGAGAGTTTATGGCCATATCACATGCTCTTGGGCCGTAAACTCCTAATTGTGTGTTAAATGGTGTCCTAAAGTCATACCAAGACTTGTAAAATTAACTAGAATCACATGTGATTGTCCTAAGCACTTCAAATAAATTTTGGTTTGAGCTTGGGGGAGTTTACGGCTGTAAACTCCATGTTTACAGCCGTGAACTCCCATAAATGGTGTTTATGTCCATACAAATTAATCCAAGGCATTTGATAAATCCATTCTAGCAATCCTCATGTCCATTCAAGCCATAAAACACTTAAAACTACCCAAACATGAGTTCACGGCCGTGAACTCATGTGTGTGAGGGTATATGGCCGAAAACTCCATTAGGGAGTTTACTCTTGAGGAGTAAACTCAATTCCCAAGTCCCTCGCATCATTTCACGTCCGAAGGTGTCACCCGGGTCACTCCAAACACTCGTTTTGAAGTGTTTTAATTCATTGGAGTGTATTATCCTATCTAATTAGTGGTTTAAAGTCTAATTAGATACCTTTGGGTACCATTTCATATTACATAGGAACCTCGCGTGTTAACAAGCCCCGAACCAATGTTTAGTGTCCGAAATAGTTGCACTTTCTCGTCGGGTGAGTTCATACCCCTACCCTTTTCCAATGTTTTCATTGTTTTCAGGGGGGAACACAAGCAAAGTACAAGGGATTACTTGTACTCAAAACATGTTTTCATGTGTGTGTTTCACATTTTATATGCTTTTAACACTGATTGCTAAACTTGATAACCATTTGAACATGCAAATCACGTAAACATATATTTGTGAAATGGATTTTAAACTGTTATGTTTTATATATATTTCACAAATGGTTTTCCACATTTTATCAGTTAAAAGCATGACATTAGAACATTTGAACATAAAACCTGTACTGTTTTGTCCTCGGTAACAATCCACAGAAATACACGAGTGGAGGACTATCATATTATTACTAGTAAATTTGTTAATCCTGTATGATTGGAGACACGTCCTCGGAGAACACTCCACAGAGATACGCGAGTGGAGGACTGCACCCGTAACCAGAATCTCTAGGATTTAGAGAGCGTGACTTGAGTGTACAGAGCTATTACGGGGCTGACTACCCCACACCTGGCTGCTAGCTACAACCGAACCGAAATGGTTCAAGGGTAATGAAAGTCATAAGGTGATGTGGACTACTTATTGCCATATCTAGTCTATCGTATGGTTATGGAACTCGCAATTAGGATAACAGATATTTACTTAATAGTAATAATTAATAACGTAATACATTTTTTACATTGATAACCAACATTCAGGAAAGTATGGGACTTTCCTGGGGAAACATTGAACATAATCACATTTTACAGATACATTTTTACATTGATAACCAACATTCAAGAAAGTATAGGACTTTCCTGGGGAAATGTTTACATAACCAAAAAGGGTAACAAACCAGATAACTTAACTTTACATCTTTCACAATTGGTAACATACAATCAGGAAAGTATGGGACATTCCTGGGAATTCATTGGTACCTTACTAGAACCAGTATACCAAATCAGATAACCTAACTGTACATTTACACAAGAGAAAACATGTTTTCAGTGTACAACTTTACCTTACATGTTGACAAACAATAACAAACCTTTTTAAGAAAATATGGGATTTTCTTAGTGTGTGTAACATTTTAGAAACAGAAAGGAAAGTTGAACATTTCACAAACAAAAACCGCTTATGAACTCACCAGCGTTATGCTGATATTTAAACCGCTTGTGTTCTCAGGTCAGCATTAGAACAGGTACCCGAAGATCCTTTTTTTCCGAAGATGGAGTGCTCGGAAGACCTGTTTCATTTTGTTCATATATATATATATATATATATATATATATATATATATATATACTATGTATCACAACTGTACAACTTTACTTTTGAAACAATTGTAAAAATTTTCTTTATGTAATGTAATGGTTGTTTTACTTTACTTACTATGTGCATTGGATTTGATACTCAACGTGGATTCAACCCCGGAAATGTTTCCGCCTTCGGTTTTTGGGGTGTGACAGTTTTTGATTTAGCAATTGCTTGAATTTATTACTCACAAAGCTTTGTTCTGCCCTGGTATCAAATAGGATGCATGCATATGTGTAGTTTAGGAGAAACGTACCAGTGACAACAACAGGATCCTGAACCACTTCTCCTTGACCCATAGCCATCACTCTCATTGCTCCTCCATTCCCAGGGTTGTTGATGTTGGGGCAGTTTTGACGGAAATGCCCAGTCTTTCCACATCCATAACAGGTGTGGCTTGGCCCCGCGTTGTTGCCGCTGTTGTTTGTGTTGTTGTTGTTGTAGTTTCGGTTGTTGTTGTTGTTTCCCTGGTGCTGGTTATGGTTATTGGGTTATGAGCATTCTAACACTCCTAAGTGTACATGCAACCCTAAATACATTGGAACTATGTTTTCTCTATTATACATGCAAATATGAACATCCAAGGCATTATCCTAATCTAGCATACAAAACAATGACTATAGCAAGATAGATTACATACCTCATTGAGGTAGAAAGTCTTCATGAAGCTTCAGTGCCTAGTGCCGCAAGTGTGACACCTCAAATGGTTCACACAACACCTAATCTAGCATACAAAACAATGACTAGCCCTTTCTTACTCTCTCTAGTGGCCGATTTTGGTCAAGAATAAGATGCTTATATAGTTAGGGTTACACCATGTAAACCCTAATTGACATGGCCTTTCATTTCCATGATCCATGGGTACAAAAACACCATGGAGCATCCATGGAGCATCATATGGGTTTTAGCCCAACTAGATAATCCTTGGAGCATTAGCCCACTATATAAGTATGGATGATTTGTACAATCAACCCATATATTTAATTAGTTTTCTTTTGATCACTTAATTAATCCTAGATTAATTCTTGATCACTACTAATTAAATAATCTTATTATTCTTATTATTAATATAGTAGAACTTATAGTATATTAATAACCATAAGTGTCTTATTTCTCTCATTATAGTCTATCCAAGTGCGTGATGCCATGCAACCCAAATGGACCATGCCGGGTCGGGTCAAGTCTTACCAATTATGGTTATGGACTTAGACATTAATCCAACAATGGGGAGGATAGGTCCTGCAGTAGTTTGCAGTGTGACCCTTTCCATTGCAACTGCTACAATGCATCTCTCTACATTCGCCATTGTGATGGAAATTGCACTTGTTGCACTTTGGGAGATTCCCGGAGTACTGCCTATGGGCACATGGAGTAGATGAGAATAGAGCATGTGGTGTGGAGGGAACTTGGGTGGTTGCAGCATTGACTGTCACTGATTGTTGTTTCTTTGACGACTTTGAGCCTTCTCCCCCTTTCTCTTGCTATTCTTACCTTTCTTGTTGTCGCTCTCCTTCTTGCCTTCAGTTTCCCCTGACTTCTCGCCCTTCTTGTTGTTGTGGATGTACAACTTCTTGGCCAACCACTTGGCACTGTCAAAGGTTTCAGAATTGGGGAGGTTAACCCCTAAATGAATTGTTCGATCTTCTTTCCCTCTAAAGTAATCATGCTAGGGCACATTAGAGATAGTTCGCTAAACCTTGATATATATATATATATATATATATATATATATATATATATATATATATATATATATATATATATATATATATATATATATGCAATAATGTCGGAATTTCGGATGGTGAGATTCCATAACTCGTGCTCCATTTTCTGAATTTCACCACGTGGGTAGTATTCGGTCAGCAACATTTCTTTCAACTCCACCCATGACATGGCATTGGCTACGGGGAGATTCATGGCCTCTACATGTCCATTCCACCACGTGAGAGCTTGGTCAACGATTGTGGATGTTGCAAACTTCACTTTCATCTCCTCGGGGCATTCACATATCTCGAACACCGATTCCACCTTTTCAATCCATCTCTTTAGGGTTATCATTCCTCCTATGCCATTAAAGGTTCGTGGCTTGGCGTTGGTGAAATCTTTGTTAGAGCATGTCTTGGTAGGCCCTTGCTTTATTCCATTGTTCAAATTCCAGCCCCTTCTCCATTGCCTCCACCATTGTTCCCATTGTGGATCTGTGCTAGTGTCGCTGTCACGGCTGCAGATACAACTCCTTGAAATGAAGCTGAGTTGATTTTTGGTGATATCGGCTCAGGGTTTCCACGGGCGGGTCGTTGCATCTTTCTATCATGGAGCAGAAAAATGTTGAGTGCCTAAATTGTTTTGTGATTTCGTGGTCCTATAAACTTGGTGTGTATTATGTACTCAAGTAGTTTCACATATTAACATACAACCATGGAAACATAACACATAACAGATAACAACATCACAATAGAACACATATATTTTCCACTAATAATATCCGTAATTTGATACATGAAAATTTGCTCAAAAGAGCATACATAAAGGCTACAAGTTCGGCAGCGTAACGACTCTATGAGTAGTGTAATCACTTAAACATAGAGTCGATGGTACAAAAGAGGACATAGTACTAGTAGGGTAAAGCGGGTCCTAACACTCTACGAAGCGCCCGACGGCGGAAACAAGGTCATATATCAAAGTGTTGTGCCAACAACTGGGCCATCTCAATTATCTCTCCAATGACTTCATCTCTTTCCTGTTCAGCATGCACCGCTCGTGCTTCCATGGAGAATAGCTTTTGCCGTAGAGCAGCAATATCAGCTTCCGGAGAATGATTCTCCTTCACGGGAATCCCTAGTGGGGCAGGGTGGTTCTGATGTGTCTCACTGGTAGGTGGTGTGACAGAGGCCTCGTCTGTGCCTTGTTCGTTGTGACAATCGTCAATCTTGAGTCAAGTCAAGTCATCAAGTCAAGCCGGTCAACTCTATTAAACCTTGTGTATTAGGGTTAGTGTTATGTTCGTATTGTATAACTTGCTATGTTAATGGGAAAACATCACAGGAGAAAAGTTTGTGTTAAAAATTTCCTAAGCCTTCGTACTAATCAAGAACATATGAGTTTTTGATTCGCAATTGGATTGATGATTGAGGGATGATTCGTGAAGAAAAACGCGAAGTCAAGGACTATGAAATTGTTGTTTGCAAGAATTTAAAAACTCGATTGTGGAGTTGTTGATGCTCATTTTGCGAAAGTAAAACAATCGAGTGTTCGCATCTATGAATCAATTTGAAGTCAATTGGGTTAATATTCGCATATGGGTTCAACATATGAATTTTTGATTTCGCAAGTTTAGAGTTCAAGAACTAAACTGTGTTCGCATCTGGAATGAAAAATTTTGTGAATCGCATTTGATTAATTAGGTTAAAATGCGAAGGTGATTAATGTGAAGTTGGATTTAGCTTTGCTATAAGTTTCAATCGATTTTGAAATTGAGTATTGTTCGCATTTGTATGAGTGTAGTCGACGAATCGATAAAGCAAGAACATATGAGTTTTTGATTCGCAATTGGATTGATGATTGAGGGATGATTCGTGAAGAAAAACGCGAAGTCAAGGACTATGAAATTGTTGTTTGCAAGAATTTAAAAACTCGATTGTGGAGTTGTTGATGCTCATTTTGCGAAAGTAAAACAATCGAGTGTTCGCATCTATGAATCAATTTGAAGTCAATTGGGTTAATATTCGCATATGGGTTCAACATATGATTTTTTGATTTCGCAAGTTTAGAGTTCAAGAACTAAACTGTGTTCGCATCTTGAATGAAAAATTTTGTGAATCGCATTTGATTAATTAGGTTAAAATGCGAAGGTGATTAATGCGAAGGGATGCGAAGGGTGTAAGAATGAAGATGCGAAGTATTTCACAGTAGAATGCGAATTGGGGAAGAAAACAGAAGATTTCAAATATTGTCCCTGGAGTTTCGCATTTTTGGAAATAAATACTCAACTTCGCAAATGGGGGTCATAAAATGATGAAATTGCAGAATTTTTATAGAGATACACACACATAGACAACCACACATATATTTAGAAAATTAAACTAAAAGATGATAAATTATAGATTATAGCATTGTTCTTTGAGAATAAATTACTAAAAATGGGATATAGACAATTATAAGACATTGTTCTTGACTTTTGAGTCCAAAGACGTATGATCCGAACTTTAATTGTGAAATCGTCCTTGATTGAGTCAATTTCCTTTATAGGAGTAATATATTCCATTGTGCCTTGCAAGTTAAAAAAAAAAAAAAAAAAATCAAAGTCACAAGCAACCACCCCACACCCACTCTATGACCAGCCATACCTCCCCACCTTACCTATGTCACTTCAATGTTCCCTTACACTCAAATTTCACTCACTCCCACGTTTTTGAGCTGGAACAATCAACCACACTCCTCATTTTCTCTCATTTCTCTCATTCCACTAAGTAACAAACATCACTTTTTCTCTCAAACTCTTCTACACAAATTTTCGAGATCCAAGGCTGGATTCAAGTGTTCTTCCACACTTAGTAAGTAAAAATTCATCCTCCCTATTATTATTTCACTTCATTCTACTCAAATCTTTGGTTGCTTACACAAACTCCCTAACTATGATGTTAGATTCTCGAAAACCTTCAAGGCATCTCCAAGTGTTCTTGAATTAAACACTTCCATTCTTCAACAATCATCTACTGAAATCACTCAAGGTGAGTTCATACCCCTACATTTTCATGATTTCTCAAGTTTTCAGGGGGTGAATACAAGTTAAAACACTAAGAACCTATCAAAAGTTTTCTAACAGCCTTCATCAGAAAAGTTCAACTCCATTCACGGACTGTTTTGGGCATCTTACACATTTTTGTCTTCAAAACTGTACAAGGTGCAAATAGTTCAAGTTTTTAGCTTTAAAATGGCTACTTGCACATCTCCATACGATTTTTCTACAATTTATGGTGATTTTTACAAAACTGCCTATCATTTCAAACAACAATCCGGACCAGTCTGTGATTTTGGACTTTTTCACCCAAGTTAGAGGTCATTATAAATTGAGATAAAATTTATGAGCAAACTAGACACATTTTGTGAACTCTCAGAATTTACGGATCTAGTTTTCGACTTCGTATGATTTTCTATGATTTTTCCAAATACAGGGCAGAATGGCTAAAGTTAGCCAACAGCATGTAAATATCGTAACACTTTGTATTATGTTGAGCAAAGTGTATAATCATAAGTTCTAATATTTGAATGTGTTTCCGTGTTAGTTTATCATTATGAACTGGAATTAAGACATTCATATTAAATATTAAATATTATTCATTCATTTTGGAACACGTATTATTAGACTATAAAATGTATAGTTTGATAAATTCACAATACTAATACATTTCCATAAAAGAATTCATACATATTACATACATTTTTGATAAACTATAATAGGTATAGTTTATGATACATCACTCAACGCACTCGTACAAAAAGGGTACATTCATACAAGAAAGATTTATATTCACACACATTTCAAGTAAACTTGTTATCCTATATTGTGAGTTTCTCTATTTTTCTCTCTCTCTCTCTCTCCCCGTACGTCCGAGTGCGGGATATAATTCCTGGTAGTTATAATCAGAATCTCCTTGAGGGAGAACGTGATACTTGTATATAGATCTATATTGGGATTGACACCCCACACCTTGCTGCTAGCTACAGTTGGACCTGCAGGTCTACGGGTGACAAATGTCATTTCATTTTTCGCAACACTGAGAACGTCGTGGCAGGTTCACATAGTCATAGTATGATTATAACGGCTCACATAGGGAACAATCCATAAGTTTACGGGATTTTATTTTTAAAACCTAAATGAGTTTTATGTCGATTTAAAATCACCTTTTATCTCTATGGGTACAAATACAAAGTACCGGGTCTCTATACAAAAAGGGGTACAAATACAAAGTACCGGGTCTCTATACAAAAAGGGGTACAAATACAAAGTACCGGGTCTCTATACAAAAAGGGGTACAAATACAAAGTACCGGGTCTCTATACAAAAAGGGGTACAAATACAAAGTACCGGGTCTCTATACAAAAAGGGGTACAAATACAAAGTGTCGGGTCTCTATACAAAGCTATTATGATATTAAAACTACACATCCTCTAAAATTGTTAGACTTCAACTATAGTCGCTGAGCGTATATGTTGAGTCATATAAGAACTTAGTCTTGATTGGCCTAGAATTGGTGGTGCCCGCCTCATCTCCTGTTCCTCGTTGGGTTGTGGACCTAGGGCAGACCCACTATATTCAACGTTTTATCTAAGTTAAGCCTTATATAACTTTATATGTTGGACGATTATAGAGGAACTCTACGGATTACTCTAGGGTTCATTACAGCATCATGTAGGATTATTTCTATTCATACTTAACTAAGAAAATATTGGATTTTCTGGAAATCAAACTAAATCGATTTTACAAGGAAAAACGGTTTCTACTTCAAACAAAACTCTTATGAACTCACCAACCTTTGTGTTGACACTCTTTAAAACTACTTGTATTCTCAGGAAATCAGTGAAACAGGAAAACTTCATCGCTTTGAGGATGGGACGCTAAACCGTCAACAATTTATTTTGTCATCATAATGTAATTGTTTTTGAAACATGTAAACATATACTTTGGTGTAACTTTTGCAATTATATTTATGGTGGTTGTTTTTACTTTGAGCACTATTATACACGTTGTTGTGATACTGTACATGAAGTCCTCCACCCCCAGACGTTTCCGCCATCCTTGGTTTGAGGGTGTAACATTCGTCCTCCATGTCGTCATCAGTCACATCAAACTCGTAGTATGTGTCTGTGTACTCGTCGGGCCCAACATCGTGTGCTCCCCCTGATCTTCCTCAAGGTCATCCTCGACCATTCCATGAGCAACTAAGACCTGATGAAACTCAACTCCCTGGTGCTCCCCTTCCATGGTAACTGTGAGGAGGTATATGAATAAACTATTACTACTCCTAAGGCATATTATTCGTATATTTAAAAGGTTAAGTTGATGCGTTCTTCTGGGTCACAAAGGGATATGTTTTAAGTTTACTGACCATCACGATTTCCCCAGGGCATACTATAGTCGTATTCCGGAGGAAATGTAGTTGATCAGGCTACATTCGCCCCCTTAATGCAACTATGAAAAGTCCCGGCTTAACCGAGATGCCAGGATCATCTTATTTTATTCGATATTATGTTATTCTTCATTTGTCGCACAAGTAAAGGTGTTTTATTGTTATATTTTATTTTTTTGTTCAAATTTGTTTTAGTCCCTCTTTGGTTTATAGTTGTATATCAATGTGTGCTTAGATATGCTAGTTCACTATGAACAGAGCTCTGAAACCAACCTGTCACACCCCCGAACCGGACAGCAGAAACGTCCGAGGGCTTGTATGACTTAAATTGAAATATCATTACAATGAATATACACGAAACATAACATAAACATTACCATGCTAATATACATTACAACTGACATTATCCACATCAAGTACATTGTTTAAATATTACATATCCATAGCATAAGTTGTTTGAGAATTTTCAAAACATAACATTCTAACACACTTGGTATTTTCCTTCAGTTTATATGTTATCTGAGAATACAAGTTATTTTGAAAAACATCAACATATAGAATGCTGGTGAGTTCATAATCAGGTTTGGTAGGAAAATGCTTTGTGTAGTTTATAAAATCCAGAAAATCCAATATTTTCTGAAACGACAATTGTTTATACAAAAGTGTGAAGATCCATAGGTTTATGCATGAATGATTTCGAAAGCCTGTAAAAAGGAGAATTTTTGAATTATAGTTATTGAAAATACAAGTGAATAGTGTTCATTTCCCCGAAAAACCCAATGTTTTCCAATAAAATAATATTATTGTTTCGAATTATTATAACACCGGAAATTGATCTTAAGATTTCGTCACCCTAGATTGGCCGAGTCTAACTGTAGCGAACAACTGAGGTGTGCGAGAGTCACCCTCGTATAGATCTATACACAAACTGTCACTCTCCCTCCAGGAGACTTTAATTATAACTACAGAATACGACCGACACTTATTGGTGTCGTCCATTATTACTCACTTAATCTAAATGAATTTGATTAACCTTTATTAGCGACCTGATTTTTTTTATTTGAATAGACGGTAAGCCTCACAGACGACGAGAAGAGGACCACGAGGTCCTACTAATCACGTTTGTTATTTAAGGTTGTCGAGTATACGAAGGACACGTTGGCCTATTTCGCATATGATTTATTTGGACCTCCCTAGCAATACTAGTAGGCCACTAAGGCCCACCAGCATATAGTTGCCTTTGAGGGTTCCTTAAGCATGTACTTGGGTCATAGGAGGCCCAAATAAAATATATTATTATTGTTAGGCCCAAAAGTCATATTTAATGGGTCACGAAGGCCCAAAAAGCATAATTTGAATCTTTCAAGTCCAACAATTTGAATATTTACTTGTTTTAAGTATAATGTAATTGTCGGGAATTTTGTTTGACAATTGTTGAATCGCAAAGGCACAAAGTTTGTTGATTGTTTTATAACTTGATTTACATTTATGAAAATATATGTATGTTTTTCATTCTCAATTTATAAGTTATAATTTGATATTTTTAACCCAAAAATCTTAATAATAAAATAATTGACTCAAAAATATTGGTTTGACCTATTCAACCCTTCTTTAACAAAAATGACAATTTTAGTCCCTTTTTATAGAAAAATGACATTTTAGGTCCTTAAAGTATTTTTCTTGACATTTTGGCTCAAAGACTTATTTAAAAGACATTGTCAACCCAAAGTTTAATTTTTGGCAGTTTGTGCCCCTTTAGTAAAAACATTTCCTTTATAGCCTAAACTTTTCGCAATTTTCACAAATTTGACCCAAAATCCAAAAACATTACACTTTTAATCCTTCTTGGCAAATAAAATCATTTTAACCCCTAAAATAGATTTATCTACTTTTCTACCCGCTGTTTTGAGAAATTTACCATTTCAACCCCTTAAAACCATATTTTTTCGCATTTTGGGCCTATGGGCCGAAAAGCCCAAAGTTTGGCCCAATAGATACAATTTACATTTCTAGTCCTTTGAAGAGCATAATATTCATAAAAGCTTCTATTTTAACTATTTTGATCCTTTTGGTCCTGATAGAAACCGTGAATGACAACTTTTACCCAACTTTTGTTATTTGACAAAAATAGTCTAAAAATGAGTTTTAAGTTGTAGTATGCTTATTATAACCTTAGATGATAGTTTGTCTTAACTTGTTAAGTGTAATACATCCTAGATCACATATTTTTCCTCCTTGAACCATAGATCTCGAAATATCTTTCAGTTTTGATACATATTTACCACATAAACACAAAAAAATCGCACATAACATAAGAATACACATAGATCTACACATTTATCTTGTATTATCCCCCATAAAACATATGAAAACCGAAAATAGAGAGGTATGAACTTGCCTTAGCTTTGATGTTTCGGTTTTGAAGAAAAAATGGAAGAAGTTTGATGCTATTTTCGGCTCTAGCAAACTTTCTTGGATGGATCTCGAATTTTGATGAGTTCTATGGAGTATAATCAAGAATTTAAGGGGTTAAGAAGAGTGAATGAGTGTAGAAAGGAAATATGTTTGCAAGATCTTACCACTAGTATGAGACTTGAAGTGATCTTTTGATAAAATCCTTCTTGACGCCCTTAGAATTTTCAAAGGTTTGAATTAAGGATGAAGAGTTGTTTTCTTTGAGAGTGTTTAAGGAGATTTTTAGTGAGAGGTGTGTGGGTTTATGTGTTCGGCCGAGAATAGAAGAGGAGAGGGGAGAAGAGAGAGCGATGGAGGGATGGATGCATGGAGATATGTAAAATTGCATGGATACCATAAGTATATTTGTGAGGTGACACATAAAACTCAACCCTTATTATTATTTTTTTTATTTCGGCCGAGTGGGAGAGAGAAGAGAAAATGTTTTGGGTTTTAGTGCTTAAGTCCCATAATGCGAAGCCCAAATTGATGGTTTTCGGCACATTGGGCCCTTAAGAGGTTTTACGGCCCAATTTGCATCAAAGAAATGAGTTTTTATGGCCCATTATGGCTTATTGGATTTGTTATGGCCCAATGAGGTCCATTAAAGATAAACTAATCCATTTTAAGCTTATAAGGTCCAAAAAGGTTAAGTCTCATGAAAGTGGGTCTAATTAGAACCCATTTAAGAGTTCTAAGCCCAAAATAGTCAAATTGGAAGCTTATTGGCCCATTAGGCACAATAAGGAAATCCTAGTCCATATTAGATTTAAACCAGGATTTCTAGGGTTTCCAACCTTTTGTTGACTATTTGAGTGTTGTATAAAGTGTTTGATGGAAATTTTGTTGTCATTTCATAAACATCATACATGATTTCAAGTTTCAATCACATTGTTATCATTGTTCAATGTTTACAAAGCATGAGAATTCCTTGTTTTGAAAGTCTTCCTCTTCTTTCCCTTGCCTTGCCCGATTGCCAAAAGTGGGGCAGTAGTAGGAGTGGTAACAACATTCTTACATTTGAGACTACTTTTAGCATCCCTCAAAAGTCCCTGAAGTTTGCTAAGTGTGACATTCTCCTTGTTCATATGAGAGGTCATGTGGAACTGATTAGAACGTGGAGGTAAGGAGTGTAGAATAATATCTATAGCAAGCTCCTCATCATATTTCACATTCAGCTTAAGCAAACGGTCCAAAAATCTTTGAGTTTTCTGCAAGTGGTCCATGATGGACTCTCCATCCTTCATTTTAGTTGTTATCATGGAGGTGATGATTTCATAATCTCTTTATGTGTACTCTGATGGTATCTTTCCATCAGGTCTTGGTGCATTTCAAAAAGGTAGAAGTCCTTATAGGAATTTTGGAGTTCTGCTGTCATTGTAGCCAGCATGATGACCTTAGTGGCATCCTTCTCATGGGTTATTGGTACCTTACTGGCATCCTTCTCATGGGTAGTGTACTTAACAATATCCTCGGGAGTAGCAGAAAACTCATCGATGACCTTAAGTTCCTTGTTAAGGACATATTCCTTGTCTTCATAGCGCGTGACCATCCTGATGTTCTTAATCCAGTCATTGAAGTTAGTTCCATCGAATATGACACTCCCATAAAGGTTCATGAGAGAGAAAGAGTTGGTTGGGTTTGAGCTTGAAGCAGTTTTGCAAGACATTTGAAAAGCAAGAAAGATAAAGTTTAGATTAGATATAGAGTCCTTAATATAACACCCAAAACAAAATATTAAGGCTAGGACCCAACACAATATTTTACAATTTGGAAGAGGTATGATGTAATCCAAGTTGCAAAATATTTGAAGGTAGGTAATGACGATTTACCAATTTCCACCATGAAAAAGAAAATTAATTTATTAGGTTTTCTATGAATTGAAATTCCTAGTTTCTTTTTAGACTCACTGAACTTTTCAATGGCATGTTTAAATCTCGATTATGGCCTTCAAGTTTGTGACTGGGATACCGAGGATCAAAAACAAGTTCTGAATAACCATGCAAATATACTTGGTACTGTTAATGTCATTTATCACATAATCGATGTGCCGATTAACCACACACGCTCTATCAATCTATGCCAAAGATTAAGCTACCCTTTGCCACCTTTACTAGTCCATGTTAGTATGTCGGCTTACCATACACGCTCCATTAACGACTTGGGTTAGCATCAATTTCACATTTTCCTAAAGTAACTAAGATTGGAAATTTATAAAACATTTAGTTACTTTATAATTATCATTATACTTAATGAGAATTAATGTCCTATCCTACCCGTTCGGCTAACAACCTCCACCAGTCAAGGAAGCGGTAAGTGAGTGTGGACAGCCATTAAACCACATTTTTAACGGTAGTAACCTTATACCCCCCTTATAGATCGACTTCGTGAATGAGGCCTACTAACGGTAAGACAGACTTGTTCTTATACACATATATATATATATATATATATATATATATATATATATATATTATACTTATAATATTGTAATAGTCTAAGGGTTGAATTTTAAGCTTTTAAAACTCTAGGGTTTGGAATTAAAGTATTAATGATCGACTTTACAAATTCCAAAACAGGAGGGCATGTATTGAAACTCTTCAAAACTTTTCAACTTTGTTAGATATGAGTTTAATGGTTTTTAAAATGAGAGTATTCATTTTTCTATAACCTATGACTTTTAATGATTCATTAAATTAAAAAAAACTTTTGGAATTCCATAACTTGAGGACAAGTTATGGAGTCAATTAAAATCATCAAGATTATGAATTAAACTAACAACCATGTTCAAGTTCTAGATTAAACTCATATGAATAAGATAATTCAAATCAAACATATTTTATGTAATTAGACGACTAATCATATAAACTAATATAAAACATGAAATTTTTACAATTATCTTTTGAATTGGATAAGCGTGATCATTACCACATCAAAAACTGGTTTATAAGTTCAAAAACAGTTTAGGGTAATGACCCTAGTCCAATTCCAGCCTTAAAACTCGAAAAATTGCACTCAGGGGCTCCAACTCGTTGAGTATATGAACTACCTTGGCGAGTTGGTCAGGATTGTGAAGGAACTCAGTGAGTCCCCCCGTGGACTCACCGTGTCCACTATCCAGACAACAATTTTTTGATTTTTAAAGCCTTTCAAAGTAAGTCGCATCAAGTATAATTGAAAACAAGCCAAGGATCTGATACCACTGAAGGGTTTTGAGCATTCTAACGCTCCTAAGGTATACATGCAACCCTAAGTACCTTGGATTTATGTTTTCTCTATTATACATGTAAATTTTCATTTTCCAAAGTATTACTCAAACTAGCATACAAAACTTTGATACATGGGTAACAAAACAAGTTACATAACATACATTTTGTTGTAGCTTATTGCTTGGAGCTTTAAGAACTTAGCACCAATAATGTGAATTCCTTAAATGGAATCACAAATAACCACTAACACTTGGAAACTTGGAACATAACTCTTATGCTCACAAAATTGGCCACACTTCTTGAAAATACTCTAGGTGCAATTTCTTGAACCAAACGGATTCTTATAAAATGTGTTTACATTATTATTACACCATGTAAACGCTAAAGTGCATGACTTTCCACATTCCTCATGATCTATGGGTTTTAAGCTACATGGAGTATGCATGGATCACCACATGGGTTAAGCCCAACATAAGGAATCATGGATCATTAGCCCACATTATAAGAATGAACGATTTATACAATCAATCCCAATATATTTAATTAGTCTATTTTAACCACGAAATTAATTTCAAACTAATTCTTGATCAATAATAATTAAAAAATGTGATTTCATATTAATATATTATAACGTATAAGATATTAATAAATCATAAATATCCTCTTCTCAAAAGTCCAAACTATTCCGGTGAAGTGTAACCCAAATGGACCATGCTAAATCTGGTCAAGTACATACCAAATGTAGTTATGAACTTAGACACCTTATCCAAAACTCACTAACATTGATGTACACTTTTAATGGTTGAAAATAACCATTTAGTCTTCAAACATCCAACTCCGTCTTCATTTGTGGTTACATATTTGTACATGTAAGTTATTTCTAAAAAATAATCTATTACTTTACAAAATAAACCAAGAAAACTAATCTATTTATGCACAACAAACATAACGGTCCATGGCTACTTTATGCACATCATACACAGATAAAATATAATAAAAACAACTCTTTGTTTTTTCAAGGCAACTTTTATATAAACAATTTTAACCAAGAAGTTTCCAAAGAAGACAAATATGGATTTTTTCTTAACCAAAAGAAATGCATTCTTTTTTTTTAAAAACCAAAGAGTATTAAACATAAAAAATCTGTCACACCCTGAAACCGGTGGCAGAAACATTCAGGGGCGGACGACGTCATGTAAAGTATCACAACCAATGTACATAGTAAGCATAGTAAACACAACCATTACATTACATAGACGTATTTACATTTGTTTGAAAGTGAATTTATACATGATTATAGATATATACATCCAAAATGAACAAAAGTAAAGACGAGACTGCTAAAAGGCTCCATCTTCTCCAAAAGATCGCGGGATACCTGTCTAATGTGATTTGTTTGGAATCCAAAAACACAATTTTTCATGGGTATTTAGGAGTTTATGGCCAGGAGTCCATGCTAGGCCGTAAACTCCCATAAATAAGTCATTTTGATGTTAAAAATCCATTCCAAGACTTTGAACCAAATCTAGAAAAATTCCCCCAAGTGTTTGAAGTCCAATTTGCACCATAAACCACCCCACCATGAGTTTACGGCCGTAAACATCATTTAGAAGTTTACTCTTGGGGAGTAAACTCATTTCCTAAGTCCCTCACATCATTACACGTCCTTAAACGCCACCCGGGTCCCTCCAAACACTTGTATCGGGGTGTTTTTGCGACTAGAAGTAATTGTCCCTAACAAATAATCAATCTAAGTCCTAATTGGATACAAATGTGTATCTTTACATTATACTTAGGAACCTCATGCGTTTGCAAGCCCCGGACCAACATTTAGCATCCGAAATCGTCACATTTCTTGTCCGGTGAGTTCATACCCCTACGCCCTTTTTCGTGTTTTTCAATGTTTTCAGGGGGGGGGGGGGAACACAAGCAAACTATAACTGTTTTCAAATCATAACATTGATATGTTTAAATAATATCTGGCAAATTTATAAATACTTTTACTCCTTATGTATTATGTTGAGCATAAGGAATGATTTATCAATTACAACTAAATGGATTTAGTTAAGGAAATAACCAAAGTAATCAAATTATTATGGGAATAATTTGGGGTTCTTTGCTGTTCATTTTATCATGTACTGATATCTATATAAAGTTACTAGATAAACTATGTCTGATTCAGTTTATCTCCGTATCATTTGAATGCATTGTCAGATAGTTTCATTGTATGTAGCTATATTCGCTGTATTACGTTTCCTAATATTTTATATGTTGATATCGTATGAGAACCCTATGAATAGTTTAGTACTAGTTTGTGAGATAGTCACTACCCTTTATGGATGATCAGTAAATCCTCCCCGGAAGTGTAACCAGAGTCTCCTAGAGGGAGAGCGAGGAATTTGTGAATAGATCTATTCGGGACTGACAATCCCACACCTTAACTGCTAGCTACAGTTAGGCGGGCACGCCTCGGCTGAAAAATTTCTGGATATCATTCGACGTCTGACAATCATCAAGGAGGTCTCGTTGTCGTATTAGCATGGTTACTCGACTCACAACATGTATTAATATAAGTTTATTCACAGTATCGTTTTCACTCTGTTTCGATTCCTTATCTACTTTTTATATGGTATCTACAACTTGTACGAGATGTTTACCCCATGATTTTTAACTATGTTTTATACGGGATAGTAATCCCATGGTTTTGAATCTATAACTATTACGGGATAGTAATCCCATGGTCTAAACCTATATCTAGTATGGGATAGTGATCCCATGGTTTTCAATCTATATTTATTTCGGGATAGTAATCCCATGAATTTCAATCTATATCAAGTACGGGATGATAATCCCATGGTCTAAATCTATATTTTTTCCGGGATAATAATCCCATGGTTCCTAATCTATATTTTCATATATATCAAATTATCTTGTGTCTAGTCCGGGATGGTAGTCCCATGATCTTAAATCTGTATTTTCATATGTGTCAAACTATCTTATATCTCTTTCGGGATAGTGATCCCAAGATTTTCAATATATAGTTTTGGGTATTAAACTATACTCTGTGATATTAAATCTTGCATTTAGGAAAATATGGGATTTTCCTGGAGTAAAATACATCATATAATCGAATTGATAACAAATGATAACTAAACTAACTTTACATAAGAAAATATTGGATTTTCTTGGATAACCAAACCTTTTCGGAAAACTAAAGGAAACCGATACATTTTCATAAAAGAAAACCGCTTATGAACACACCAGCTTTATGCTGATTTTCAAACCGCTTCTATTCTCAGGTCCAAGTTAGATAGGTACCCGACGATATCTTTTGGTGAAGACGGAGTGCTCAGAAGACTCGTCTCAAGTTTTGTTAATATGATGCATATGTATATCCTGTATAACTTTACTTTTGAAACAAATGTAAACTTTCATATATATGTAATGTAATGGTTGTTTACTGTGATTACTATGTACATTGGATTTGATAGACAACGTGGAGTCCACCCCGGAAATGTTTCCGCCTTTGATTTTCGGGGTGTGACAGATTGGTATCAGAGCCCTTGTTTATAGTGTACGGAGTATACCAAACCTTACATGGTATAAAACTATAAACACAAAAGGGCCTCAGTGCTCTGAATTAAAAGTATCTTCAAAACTATAAGTATTTTCAAAAGTATACAAGTATACCGAACCGTCGAAATCCATAACTACAACTAGAACAAAACATAAGTAAATGGGTGTTGTACATTGCGGTTAATCTTGGGCGGTTATGTAGTCGTGTCTAGGATCAATATAGCCTGGCCAACTATATTCATTCGAGACACGGCCAACATGTGCTTGGGAGTGACTGTGGTACGCAGCATGCGTAAAACATACCTAATATCACAAACAACGAATCGTCGCTGCAGCGAATCATGAAATACTATGGGAGTATTTCTCGAGCCAATCCTTCATAGAAAATCCTCGTATACGCAATGTTATTTGACCATTCCTCTAGCGATATAATGTTCTATCTTGATAACTCTTTCCTGCTTTATCGCTTAGTATAATGCTATATTTATCTTGATGAGATATCCCTTGTTCCATATCTCTTGATTCAATTCAGAGGACTTATGATCCTCTCTTTCCTAATCTTTTTAGATCAAGATGCCTCCAAGAAAGAGACCCAGCTCGAAGAACAACGACAATCCTCCTCCGCCACCACCTCCTCCTCAATTTGATCTCGCATCACTTCAGATAGTTCTGACTGCCGCAATGGTGGCAGCCATGTCACAAATAAATCCTGGTGGCTCCGGAGGTGGTCCCCAACCCCAAAATCCAGAAGACAGCTAGGAAAACCGAAGAGGGGGTTCCTATAAAGACTTCATGAACGCGAAGCCCACAACCTTCGATGCCACTGGAGGTGTCATTTCCTTGACCCGATGGTTCGAGAAAATCGAATCAATCTTCAAAATATGTGCCTGTTCGGAGTCTGACAAAGTAAAGTTCGCCGCCTGCACCTTCCTTGACAAAGCCCTGACTTGGTGGAACGGCCGAGTCAAATCCTTAACTTTACCAGTAGCAAATGCTATGGGTTAGGAAGCTATGAAGGAGCTTCTGCTTGCAGAGTATTGCCCTCGGGGCGAAATACAGAAGCTAGAACACGAACTCTGGAACCTTAAGATGAAGGGTTCCAACATAGCCGCTTATACCTCAAGATTCGATGACTTGGCATTACTCTGTCAGGGAATGGTTACCCCGGAGAGTAAAAAGATCGAGAGATTCATCTGGGGATTGACCCAGCCAGCCAAAGGGAATGTCTTGGCTGCGAAGCCAAACACCTACGACAACGTTAAATGTCTTGCGAAAATCTTGATCGATCACGAAGACAACTCTGATGAGGAAGCTACTATCCCCGAGACAGTCGCCAGTGGAGACAGAAGCAAAAAGAAATCTTGGAACAAGCGGAAGGCCCCAAGTACGCAAAGGTCTTCTAAGAAACAGCAAACGGTAGCAGTCCATGCTGCTACTGCCCCTGTTGTTGTTTCAGTTGTCGGTTCCACGGCCCAAACTCCCGCCAGTGGATACATTGGTACCCTTCCTTGGTGTGGTAAGTGCAGCTACCATCACCGCATTCCTGGTCCATGTCGTGAAAGGTTTTGTGACAACTGTGGCAAGAAGGGCCATCTTGCTCGAACCTGTAGAAAACCAGTCAAATCAACGAACCAATCATCCGGAGCAGGAATCATTCCATCCTGCTACAATTGTGGCGAAGTAGGGCACTTCAAAAGAAATTTCCCCAAAGCAGCTACAACCACTGATCCCTCTGTCGCCGCAGGTATACTTCTCTTTGATAATTCTTATACCTGGAACTCTTTCGATTCCAGTACAAAGAGGGAAACCTGTTATCTATCTATTCGAACATTTTCTAATCTCAATCCTTCGTATGTGATCGAAATGTGTATCATCGAGACGACTAACCAGTGAAATAGAGAACACTAACTTCGTACCTATAGATTAAATCCTCAGTCCAGAGGACTATTCTGTTCCATTTGATTAAATGGGAAACTTTTCACGAAATGCTTTGATGCTATGTTTAACATGGAATGACTGAGCCTCATTCATGTTGTTATCTTTGTTTCGAAAGGGTCGCCTGTCTAGATCTTTTCCTCGACCCGTCTCTCATGATCTTCGGCATCAAACCTTCGTATTGTTTCATACTTTAAAAGTTCGAAAAGTTTTTCCTGATATGAGTTATCACACATCCCTCGTTTCTGTGATCATTATGAAACGGGAAGTTAACAACTCTTTCTTCTAAATGTCTATCCCGAATGATTTCCGGGAATTTCATTTGAACGTCTAAAGTTTAGTCCCACCTCAGACCTTTCGAGATCTTCGTAGAAATCGATTCTGCAATCTTCAGATTTCGGATGTCTTCAGAACCGGTAACATCTATCCAGTACATCATGTCTCGAATCCTTAGAACCATCTACCCAACGAGACCCTAGTGATTCCTTTGAGGAAATCGAAGTCGTCCTGGGTTGGAACTTCCAGGAGAAAATTGATTGATATCACAGATTGAGAGAGAGTCAAGATACGAAACAAAGACACGTTCCGATAATGAGAATTCGCTAGAACGCCCAAGAGAGGCCCGATTCCACTTGAGAAAGTGAAGATCCGAGGTAAAAAATCCATTCGTGTCTCATTTCAAATTCATGATCTATATCTTATTCTTTGAATTTCGAGATGAAATTCCCTCTAACGGGGGGATAATGTAACAACCCGAAGTTGTTCATCGCCAAAACTCGTTCTACCGGAAAAATTCGCCGTTATCAAATTCGTTCCGTGTTCACTTTGGGTTAAATTATTTAAACTTATATGTTTATTATAATTTAATGAGTGTCCAAGCTCCCTTGGAATTCGTGAAATTAACCCAAAAGTGTTTATTTCAAAAGGTTAGAAACGTCCCCCGCCGGGTGACGGTAAGTTAATCGGGTGCGACCAAAAGCCCCGTTTAATGTCGGTATCTGGTAGAATTCCACCGTGTCCAAGTTTTAGGACCTATATAAACATGTTTAAACACCCATTTGAAGCTTTTTCTTCCTCTCTCTATTCTCTCTCTAACCTCTCTCCTAAATCCAAGTTTAAGGGTCCAAATCATCAATTTTAGGCTCCAAATCTTTGAGGTACTTTCCCTAGCTTGTTATGTAACCTCCCTAGCCTTCAAATTCGTGTTTAACACATGGATTAGGACTACATTCATGAGTTTACGACCATGGAACCATCTTGGGCCGTAAACTCATATAATATGGGTTTTGGAGCACAAAAACCCTTCCTAAACACAATTGGACCTTAGATATGGCTAAATGGCTTCATGGAATGGACTTATAACATTTAAAACATGAATTTTGAGACATTTGAAGGATTTTACAGCCAAGACACATGCTTGGGCTGTAAACTCATGTATAAGGGGCTTTCATGACCTTAAACCCTTCCAAAACCTCATCAAGACCTGGATATGACTTCTAGAATAATTGCTTTGGCCTTGGAACACTTTAAACATAATTTTTGGGGGACTTATATGAGTTTACGGCCAAGGCTTGTGGTTGGGCCATAATCTCCTTAAAACTTGGTGTAAACCCAAATTTCAAGGTGTTAGAAAGCCATCCAACACCACCAAAAGCCTTGGAAAAAATCATAGGACCAACCAAAAATAGTTTAAGGACCTTAAACACATCAAAACCCCACAGTTGAGAGTTTATGGCCATAGAACATGTCCCATGGCTGTAAACTCCTAAAATAGTGTCAAATGGTGCCCAAAATTCATTTCTAGGCTTGTGGGAATTTTTAAAATCACATGTGATTTGTTTGGAATCTAAAAACACAATTTTTCATGGGTATTTAGGAGTTTACGGCCAGGAGTCCATGCTAGGCCATAAACTCCCATAAATAAGTCATTTTGATGTTAAAAATCCATTCCAAGATTTTGAACCAAATCTAGAAAAATTCCCCTAAGTGTTTGAAGTCCAATTTGCACCATAAACCACCCCACCATGAGTTTACGGCTGTAAACTCATGGGGAATGGGTGTTTAGGTCGTAAACATCATTTAGAAGTTTACTCTTGGGGAGTAAACTCATTTTCTAAGTCCCTCACATCATTACACGTCCTTAAACGCCACTCGGGTGCCTCCAAACACTTGTATCGGGGTGTTTTCGCGACTAGAAGTAATTGTCCCTAACAAATAATCAATCTAAGTCCTAATTGGATACAAATGTGTATCTTTACATTATACTTAGGAACCTCGTGCGTTTGCAAGCCCCAGACCAACATTTAGCATCCGAAATCATCACATTTCTTGTCCGGTGAGTTCATACCCCTACGCCCTTTTTCATGTTTTTCAATGTTTTCAGGGGGGGAACACAAGCAAACTATAACTGTTTTCAAATCATAACATTGATATGTTTAAATAATATCTGGCAAATTTATAAATACTTTTACTCCTTATGTATTATGCTGAGCATAAGGAATGATTTATCAATTACAACTAAATGGATTTAGTTAAGGAAATAACTAAACTAATCAAATTATTATGGGAATAATTTGGGGTTCTTTGCTGTTCATTTTATCATGTACTGATATCTGTATAAAGTTACTAGATAAACTATGTCTGATTCAGTTTATCTCCGTATCATTTGAATGCATTGTCAGATAGTTTCATTGTATGTATCTATATTCGCTGTATTACGTTTCCTAATCTTTTGTATGTTGATATCGTATGAGAACCCTGTGAATAGTTTAGTACTAGTTTGTGAGATAGTCACTACCCTTTATGGATGATCAGTAAATCCTCCCCGGAAGTGTAACCAGAGTCTCCTGGAGAGAGAGCGAGGAATTTGTGAATAGATCTATTCGGGACTGACAATCCCACACCTTAACTGCTAGCTACAGTTAGGCGGGCACGCCTGGGCTGACAAATTTCTGGATATCATTCGACGTCTGACAATCATCAAGGAGGTCTCGTTGTCATATTAGCATGGTTAACCGACTCACAACATGTATTAATATAAGTTTATTCACAGTATCGTTTTCACTCTGTTTCGATTCCTTATCTACTTTTTATATGGTATCTACAACTTGTACATGATGTTTACCCCATGATTTTTAACTATGTTTTATACGGGATAGTAATCCCATGGTTTTGAATCTATAACTGTTACGGGATAGTAATCCCATGGTCTAAACCTATATCTTGTCCGGGATAGTGATCCCATGGTTTTCAATCTATATTTATTTCGGGATAGTAATCCTATGAATTTCAATCTATATCAAGTACGGGATGATAATCCCATGGTCTAAATCTATATTTTGTCCGGGATAATAATCCCATGGTTCCCAATCTATATTTTCATATATATCAAATTATCTTGTGTTTAGTCCGGGATGGTAATCCCATGATCTTAAATCTGTATTTTCATATGTGTCAAACTATCTTATATCTCTTTCGGGATAGTGATCCCAAGATTTGCAATATATAGTTTTGTGTGTTAAACTATACTCTGTGATATTAAATCTTGCATTTAGGAAAATATGGGATTTTCCTGGGGTAAAATACATCATATAATCGAATTGATAACAAATGATAACTAAACTAACTTTACATAAGAAAATATGGGATTTTCTTGGATAAGCAAGCCTTTTCGGAAAACTAAAGGAAACCGATACATTTTCATAAAAGAAAACTGCTGATGAACTCACCAGCTTTATGCTGATTTTCAAACCGCTTGTATTCTCAAGTCCAAGTTAGACAGGTACCTGGCGATATCTTTTGGTGAAGACGGAGTGCTCAGAAGACTCGTCTCAAGTTTTGTTAATATGATGCATATGTATATCCTGTATAACTTTACCTTTGAAACAAATGTAAACTTTCATATATATATGTAATGTAATGGTTGTTTACTGTGATTACTATGTACATTGGATTTGATACACAACGTGGAGTCCACCCCGGAAATGTTTCCACCTTTGATTTTCGGGGTGTGACACTTGGAGTTACGCATGTTGAATCTTTTCAACACCTTGTCCACATAGGTGCTTTGACTAAGTCCAATTAATGTTTTACTCATGTTTCTCAAAATCCTTATCCCTAGGATATAGGCAGCTTCACCAAGGTTCTTCATAGTGAAACACTTCCCAAGCCAGGACTTTACTTTCTGCAGGGTTGGGATTTCATTTCCTATGAGTAGTATGCCATCCACATACAATACCAAGAAGCTAACTACACTCCCACTAGCCTTGAAAAGCCAAATTCCTTGACCTTTACATCAAAGCAAAGATTCCATCTGCGAGGTGCTTGCTTTAATCCATAAATGGATTTCTCAAGCTTACACACTCTATTAGGGTACTCGTTGTTGACAAAACCTTCTGGCTAACTCATGTAAACATCTTCAGTCAACTTTCCATTAAGGAAATCGGCTTTAACATCCATTTGCCAAATTTCATAGTCATGAAATGCAGCTATGGCTAACATAACCCTAATAGACTTAATCTTGGCTACTGGAAAAAAGGTCTCATCATAATCCACTCCAGCAATTTGCGAGAATCCCTTTGCAACCAGTCGAGCCTTATATGTGTGTACATTACCATCCACATCGGTCTTTTTCTTGAAGATCCATTTGCACCCTACAGTCTTACGACCTGGTACATTCTCAACCAAGTTCCAAACTTGATTGTCATACATTGATTGTATCTCGCTATCCATAGCCACTTTCCATTTAGCGGACTCGGGGCCTACCATCGCTTCCTCATAGCTTTTAGGGTCATCCATACCTACTAGTGTCCCATCACTAATAAGTGTCTCACCTTCTGCAGTAATATGGAAACCATACTAATGCTCAGGTGCATACCTAACTCTCGTGGAACGCCTCATAGGTACAGATTCGTCAATTGGCTCAACAAGAGTTTCCTCCTCAAGTTGAGGGCTAGCGTTTGAAGTGTTGGGTTATGAGCATTCTAACACTCCTAAGTGTACATGCAACCCTAAATACCTTGGATCTATGTTTTCTCTATTATACATGCAAATATGAATATCCAAGGTATTATCCTAAACTAGCATACAAAAACTATCAATATAACAAGATAGAATACATACCTCTTTAATGGTGCTTGTCTTCATGAAGCTTGAGTGCCTAGTGCCCCAAGTGTGACACCTCAAATGGTTCACAATCATCAAAAACACTTAGAATAACTTAGAGAGAATTCTACACTTCATGAAATCGGCTAGCCCTTTCTTATTCTCTCTAGTGGCCAATTTTCCTCAAGAATAAGATGCTTATATAGTTATACAATTAGGGTAAACCCTAATTGTCATGACTTTCCATTTCCTTGGATCCATGGGTTCAAATATACCATGGAGCATCCATGGAGCATCATATGGGTTTTGGCCCAACTAGATAATCCATGGAGCATTAGCCCACTATACAAGTATGGATGATTTACACAATCAACCCATATATTTAATTAGTCTTCTTTTGATCACATAATTAATCCTAGATTAATTCTTGATCAATACTAATGAAATAATCTCATTATTCTTATTATTAATATACTAGAACTTATAATATATTAATAACCATAAGTGTCTTATTTCTCTCATTTAGTCTATCTAAGTGCATGATGGTATGCAACCCAAATGGACCATGTCGGGTCGGGTCAAGTCTTACCAATTATAGTTATGGACTTAGACATTAATCCAACAGTCTCCCACTTGGATAAGTCTAAAACTATTATTGCGTATGACTTCAGGAACCAACTGGCAATCGTAGCTCTCAAAAGCTTCTGTCGAACTCTGACCTTGTAGATGAACTCAGATCTTGTCAATGACTTGTCCATTAGATAAGGGATCATATATTCCTCCATTCTAGATATCATATGGACTGAGACATGGATTATAATCATTCTCTCTGTCCATTTGTTGTTTCCCGATTTCCGATTTATGACGACTGACTAATTGAACAAATCAAATCAGTCTTGGCCCGGCCGAGCACTTCCATTTGTCATCATCAAATCATCGAGGGGCCCACAGATATCGCTTTTATCCTGAAGGTAAAAGGAATGGATAAACTTCGACTCATATGGCTTGTTCTACTACTTGTTGAATCATACACAAATGCACGTTTTATAACATCGAGTTACCAATGCGTTTTCGTGCAATCAATGTACTATCAACTCATAGTAACAACTCATATCTCTAGGTTTGAAGAATATAAGACATTATCGTCTCATGATCACTCGTGATAAAATCCATGAAGTGATTCCAATGAGCGCGGGTTGAATCCAATACTCAGAACTTATGAGCACTCATGAGTGTTGTAGCCCTTTGTCCAATACCTTAGACTTCTACAAGCCAACCCATGACAGTCTTAATTCATATCTACTTCCAACATATGACCGACTGTGGATGGTTTGAATAACTTAGTCATTCCGGAAGAATAACCTAGTTTATTCGGGAAGTCAAAACATGCAAAGTGAAACACAATAATAATTGAATCCAATATGGTATCAAAACCTATGAACATAAATAAAACACCTTTTATTTATCACCATATGATTACACATTATTCATTGTATACTGTTTCAGCTATCAACTTTATTCTTGAATTTAAAACAATAGTTGCCCCATGCTCCAAGCATGTACACTATGTTTTCTAAACACTAGTCATGCCATACACCAAGTATGCATACTATGTTTGTCTATGATCTTTACTTTGTGAACTAGATTAATTGAACATAACTTCAATGATTCTCTTTTCACACTCCCAAATCCTTACTGCAAATGCAAGAATTCCAAATTCATGTCATTTACTGAAATCTGTTAGATTCTAAACTTATATGCATTGATCCTCTTGTAATGATTACGCACAGAGTCATAAGGACTTGACAACAATCATTACAGAGTATTCCAAAAGAGATCAGCTCCTTAGAAACATCCTTGTTGCATTAAGTTTCCTAATCTTAAACATATTGAAAATTCTAACTTTGAAACCTTTCCAGATTCCATTTTGACTTATCACTTCTGAACAAGAGTTGCCTCCTTACAGATTATGTCAATATAGTCCTTTTAGAATTATCACTATACTTCTAACTGTCCTTGAGCAACCAATCCTTGGTAAACCTTAGATTGTCCTCGACAATTGTTTAATCCTTTTAGTCATATCCAGTTCTAAACCTTTTCCCTTCTTAATGCCCCAGGCATTTGGAAAATTTTAGAAAGGATGAATATAGCACATGTAATCGATCCTATATCCGAAGGATATGGAACACGATTCATGATGTCTCACATAAAGACTAAACCAGTCTTTTGCTATAACATTTCCATTTCTATTTGCCAAGTTCTCATAATTCAGATTATGAAAAGGGATGCCGTAATCATAATCGAATTTAAGAATGAAAATAATGGACCCATATACAGAATTTCCTTATGTTGAGCCATTCCACTTATGCTCCCACTAGCTTTGACATGTACTCAGAAATCAGCTGGACTTCTAGAAATCAATACTTTATTGACTTTCTTACCAAAGTTCAGATTTCTGATACTGGATTGTTTTGATAGAACTTTATCAAAATCATACACCTTCCCTTATATAGCACACTTGTGTGTCTAAACAATTATGAAGAGGGATTCCGTAATCATAATGGTTAGACCTTTTTGCCACTTCTCACAAGTCCATGTTAGTGTGCCGGTAAACCACACACGCTCCACTAACGACTTTGAGAATGCAAATGTCATAATTGTTATCTATCTAAAATCTACTTAGTGAAAGTGTTTCCTCACCATCATTTTCATGAATCGGAGAGAAACCTTATGACACTTAGATTTAATGGTGTATGTGTTCTTATCCATGTGAATTGTCAAAGCCATAGTCACAAGACAAGGATAATGACAAATCTGAACTCATATGGACTGAACTCAATCTTAACTTCTTGCGACCTGGGAGCTCAAGGGCCTGCCATTTCTTCCAAGTTGTTGTGCAACACATTAAGAACTCATATGCAAAGCCAACTTTGATTGGAATGGGCACAGAATATGTCAACACGATAGGTTATAAACCTCAAGTCGTGTGCTAGTGAAGAACTTCAGGTTTGATTCTTGATTAGTTCTTGAGACTTTCAAGACCTTTAAGACTCCCACTGTCCTCTTGACCTATAAGACTCGCTTGTCAAACATCCAAAAGATAGTGTGGATTCTAACCAAGACAAACACTTCACACAATTGGCCTAAGTTGGTCTTTGTTTTATCCAAAACATCACAACTTACCAATTTCAAATGTACAAGAGTAGAAAACTTTTACTCTTACATTTGATAAGTGTTCTTAAACCTTCTTTAAGACATGTCACTCATATTACAATCTTGGAGTATGACTCTAAGACTTGTATTGGAACGAAGTATGACTCATGTTCTTGATTTAACCATTTCAACAATTCAAGATCCCTTCTTCTTAGTCATAAGAATGCACTAAGACTTCCTTAGAGAACTAATATTGATATGGTTTCTTAATCATTGAGATGATCACAAAGCTAATACTAAAGTACTCTCCCATCTTTTCAGATTTGAGAAACTTTTATCTTTCTGCCTAAGTTGATTCTTCTTATTCGCTCTGCCTTACATTGGAACCTTTTCCAATGTCTCAGAGTTACACTTAAGCTTGTAAGTATAATCATATTTACTGAGCATTAGTAAACTATGACGAATAGCCTTACATCTTTTGTGGTGGACTTAATCAGTGCACATGACTATGTACTCGATCCCTTAGTCCATTACTTGACTCACACATCCATGTGAACAACTAATTAGTCTTAATTTTTCCAATACTTGAAAGTTCTCATTCATCATGCTATACAACTTGCATGATTCCAAGTTCCGGTCCAATTGAGACTTGGTGATGTGAATCTTTCCTTATTTGGTAAATTTAGACATTACCACAAATGAAGGAATCAATTTCATATTTCCACTCTTGCTATTAATGGAATCATATAAGCAACAATTTTTCCTCAAATGCCATTGTAAGGATATCTTAAAATAAATAAAATCAAAAATTTTCTTTTATTTTTAAAACTATGCGGAAAAAATTATCCTTACAATTCCATATGAAAACTTGTTGTTATCTATTCCTAAGCAATACCTCACAACTCCTAAGAAGTAGCTCAAGAATCCGATCTTCAAACTATGCGATAGAAATCCATCTATGCGATCAGATTCAACATATTCTTTCTTTAAGTTCCTTTACTTTTTCTTTGATTCTTAAAACATTACCATGTGACCCAGTTACATCATGTATCAGGAGTCTCAGAATAGAAACTTAACAGAGTTAGAGTAGTGGACTTTACCTGAAGTAGAGTCAAACTTATTGACTTTAACAACCTTAGGTAAATTTGGCAGCTTCGCAACTAATGACCCTTCCTTTGGCAATATAAACATATGGACCCTTTGATAATGGTACACGGGACTATCATAGACTTAGCTTTTCTCTTTACCATTTGTTCAACCGAGTTGACTATGGCCGATCCCTTTCCATTGGGAAGAGAATGCTTTTCTGGATTTCCTGTGTCACTATTGTCAATGTCCATCAAGTTTTAAGGAAGTTGATCTTAAAAAATAGATAAGATCATTAAGGGTCTTGTCTTAGTCTGTTTCATAGGTGTTCCAAAAGAACTCACTATGTAACTTAGAAAGTGATTGAACCACCAACTTTCTCAAGACTTTGACATCCTTCTTTCCCGGCTTGTCAATATGTGACTACATCTCCAAGATGTGATCACACCAAGACCTTTACTTGTCAATAGGGCTCGAGTGACCTTAAACTTTTAAAGAACTTGTGGGGTAGGGAGAATAATTGGAGGGGGTGAAAGAGGTATGATATCCATGGGACATCGTCTTCATTAGGAAACCTTGTTTCAAGAGATTTGGGAAGATCATAAATGTCTAAACCAGACATGTTTTGGGAGATATTCAAGATAGTTGATTTTAAAGTCCTTAATATGACACCCAATATGAAATATTAAGGCTAGGACCCAACAAACTATTTTATAACTTAGAAGAGGTATGCCGTAATCCAAGCTATAAAATACTTGAAGGTAGGCGAATGACGATTCACCAATTTCCACCAAGATAAAGGAAATGTATTATTAGGTTTTAATTGGTTTTGAAACTCCTAGATCTTTTGAGATTCATTGAACTGTTCAATGGCATGTTTCAATCTCGAGTGTGCCCTTCAGGTTTTGTGACTGGGATGCCGAGGATCACAAAACAAGGTGTGAAGTAACCATGCAAATTACTTGGTACCCTTAATAAATTACCCCTCAATCGATGTGCCGGTTAACCACACACGCTCCATCGATACTATGATAAACATTAAGTCACCCTTTACCTACCTTGTTAAGTCCAAGTTAGTGTGCCGGTTAACCACACACGCTCCACTAACGACTTAGACAAAGTGTAAAGTGTAATTTCGTGGATTAGCACCTTATTCACATTTTCCTAAGTAATTAAGATTGGGAATTATTAAGAGTTTATTTACTTAGTATTTATCATTAATACTTTTAATGAAGGGAGAATTATAGTCCTGTCAAACCCGTTCGGCTAACGACCCTCCACCGGTCAAGCAAGCGGTGGGTGAGAGTGGACACCCATTAAGTTGCCATTTTATAGGCAACAACCTTATACCCACCTTATAGACTGGCTTCGTGAATGAGGCGTACTAGCGGTAAGACCGACTTTACTCTTATACATACATATATATATATATATATATATATATATATATATATATATATATATATATATATATATATATATTATTAACTTATAATATTATAAAGTATAAGGGTTGAATTTTAACTTTTAAAATTCTAAGGGCTAACTTGGAATTAAAGTATTCATAAGAGAAAACATTACAAATTCCAAAACTTGAGGGCAAGTTTTGAAACTTTTCAAAACTAATTAATTCCATAACTTATATGTTTAAAGTAGTTTTAATCCAAAAACTCTTCAAGTTTCATAACTTATGGAAGACTTTAAACTAATAAAAGAATTAACTTTTCTTTATTTTTATAACTTATGGAATTAATTAAGGTTACATTATTTTTTTATTATTATTTTTTTTATTTAATGAAGAGACTCTTGGTCCTCCATAACTTGAGGATAAATTATGGAGTCATAACTCCAATTAATTAGAACTAGACTCTTCATTTTTGTAACCTTTGCCAACTTTATGAGTTTTATGAGACTTAAATGTGACTTTTCATATAACTTGAGGACAAGTTACAAAAACACATTTTAGAATCAACTCTTAGATTAATTTGGATTGAAAACAACTTTTTCACTCAACTTTTCTATTAATCTAAGCAACTCATAAGAACAAGATAATCCAAATCAAACTTTTTCATGTAATTAGTCTAACCTTTAAACTAATACAAAACATGAATCTATTGACAAGTATCTTTGAAATTGGATTAGCATGAACATTACCACAACAAAAACAAGTTTATAAGTTCAAAAACAACTTAGGGTAATGTTCCTAGTCCATTTCTAGCCACAAAACTCGAAAATATGTTGTATGGGGTCCAACTCGTCGAGTGCATGAACATAACTCGGCGAGTTGGATGCATTTTGCCTTGGGCTCGTCGAGTCCCTTCATGGACTCGGCGAGTCTGCTGGGCTGACAGCACCAATTTCGATTTTTCAGCTTCTGTTGCAGGTATAACAAGAAAACAAGCCTAGGCTCTGATACCACTGTTGGGTTATGAGCATTCTAACACTCCTAAGTGTACATGCAACCCTAAATACCTTGGATCTATGTTTTCTCTATTATACATGCAAATATGAATATCCAAGGTATTATCCTAAACTAGCATACAAAAACTATCAATATAACAAGATAGAATACATACCTTTATAATGGTGCTTGTCTTCATGAAGCTTGAGTGCCTAGTGCCCCAAGTGTGACACCTCAAATGGTTCACAATCATCAAAAACACTTAGAATAACTTAGAGAGAATTCTACACTTCATGAAATTGGCTAGCCCTTTCTTATTCTCTCTAGTGGCCGATTTTCCTCAAGAATAAGATGCTTATATAGTTATACAATTAGGGTAAACCCTAATTGTCATGACTTTCCATTTCCTTGGATCCATGGGTTCAAATATACCATGGAGCATCCATGGAGCATCATATGGGTTTTGGCCCAACTAGATAATCCATGGAGCATTAGCCCACTATACAAGTATGGATGATTTACACAATCAATCCATATATTTAATTAGTCTTCTTTTGATCACATAATTAATCCTAGATTAATTCTTGATCAATACTAATTAAATAATCTCATTATTCTTATTATTAATATACTAGAACTTATAATATATTAATAACCATAAGTGTCTTATTTCTCTCATTTAGTCTATCCAAGTGCATGATGGTATGCAACCCAAATGGACCATGCCGGGTCGGGTCAAGTCTTACCAATTATAGTTATGGACTTAGACATTAATCCAACATGAAGTTCCTTCACCACTTGACTCTTGAATTTATTCAAGATCAATTTGCCTCCCACTGTCTCCTTGGATTATAAACTCTCTCTCTCTCTCTCTCAAGACTCCTCTTCTTTCTACAAAGACCACATTATCAATAGGTCTGTAGAAGAGGTAACCAGAGGATCTTTGTGGGTAGCCGATGAAAATACACCTCTCGCTTCGGGGTTCTAGCTTTTCATGAGTCTCGCTTCTCACAAAAGCCTCGCAACCCCAAATCTTAATGTGGTCTAATTTAGGTACTTTACCAGTCCACATCTCGTGAGGATTTTTGGCAACTTTCTTTATAGGGACTAGATTAAGGATATGGGCGGCAGTCTCTAAGGCATACCCCCAAAATGAGATTGGTAGCGAAGCTCAACTCATCATGAAACGAACCTTGTCCAACATGGTTCGATTACGCCTCTCAGCTACACCATTCAACTGTGGTGTCCTGGGAGGTGTGAATTGTGAGACAATCCCACATTCCCTAAGATAGTCGAGGAACTCTGAACTAAGATACTCACCACCTCGATCGGATCGAAGCATCTTGATGTTCCTGCCCAATTGATTCTCGACTTCCTATTTAAATTCCTTAAACCTTTCGAAAGTCTCTGAGTTATGCTTGATTAAGTAGACATATCCATATCTACTGTAATCATCAGTAAAAGTCAAGTAATAACGATTAGCATCCCTTGTGGCATGTTTGAATGGTCCACACACATCCGTGTGTACAAGGTCCAACAAACCATCACCCCTCTCACAAGAACCTATGAAGGGTGACTTTGTCATTTTTCCAAGTAAGTATGATTCGCAGCTATCATCTAACTTTAGGTCAAACGACTCCAAGACTCCATCCTTTTGGAGTTAGCCTATGCGTTTCTTGCTTATATGTCCAAGACGACAATGTCATAGTGATGCTTTATCCAAGTTATTATTATTTATAGAATCAATACACAATACATAATTTCCTAAGTAATCAACCACAGATAGTATTTCATACACGCCATCACTAGGTAATACTTTAAAATAAAGAACATTATTTAAGAAAGCATCAATAGAACCAACTTCATTATGAAATGAAAAGGTAAACCATTGTTTATACAATGCATGAAAGGAAATAATATTTCTTGCCATTTCTAGCGAATAACAACATTTATTCAAATCTAAATTTAACCCACTACTTAGTGACAAAGTATAAACTCCATTCTTGGTGACAGGTGTAACTTTCCTATTCCCAATGATTAATTTTATCCTTCCTTGCTCCACATTCTCACTTCTTCTTAGTCCCTGCAAGTCACAACAAATATGAATACCACAACCGATATCAAGGACCCAAGACTTAGAATGGGATGAGTTATTAGAAATGATAGTGTAAATAACTGCATGGTTGGGTTTAACTATCCCATCCTTCACATCTTGCTGGTACTTTGGGTAGTTCTGCTTCCAATGTGCCTTTTCATGGCAATAGAAGCATTCAACCTCTTTTGGGTCAGAAGAAGGAGTGATGAAACCTTTCTTGCGTCCACTTGAAGAAGAGCCATCAAGGGTCCTAACCTTGGTACCCTTAGAAGAACTCTTTCTCTTCTTCCCTCGTCCTTTCCCGATTGCCAAGACAGCGATGGAGTTGGTAGGTGTAGGAATAACAAACACTTTACCCATAAGACCACTTTCCCTGGTCTTTAAGAGTCCGTGAAGTTTGATGAGTGTGACCTCTTCCTTGTTCATGTGGTATGTCATGCGGAATTGATCATAACATGAAGGTAAGGATTGCAAAATTATACCTATTCCTAGCTCCTCAGGGAAGTTCACACTTAGCTTCAACAAACGGTCCACAAATCTTTGCATTTTCTACATGTGGCCCGTGATGGGTTCACCATCCTTCATGCGAGTTTTTATCATGGAGGAGATGATTTCATACCTCTCTTGACGAACACTTTGACGGTATCTTTCCATCAAGTCTTGGTGCATCTAATAGGGGTAGAAATCTTCATAGGATTTTTGGAGATCAACAGTCATAGTGGCCATCATGATGCATGCCACTTTCGTGGCATCCTTTTCATGTCCCCTAAACTCAGTGATCTCTTGAGGAGTTGCAACTGTCTCATCAATTTCCTTAAGCTCCTTATCGAGGATATATTCCTTGTCCTCGTAGCGGGTAATTAATCGGATGTTTCTGATCCATTTATTAAAGTTGGATCCATCAAAAGTGACTTTCCCAGACAGGTTCATAAGAGAAAAGGAGCCATTAGGAATAGAGCGAGAAGCAGCAGTGTTTGCAGACATCTGAGAAGAAGAAACGTTTAGTTTAGAAATAGGAATAATCCTTAATAAACACCCAAATGTAGTATTAAGGCTAGGAACCAATCACAATATATTATACTTAGATTGGGAATTTAATAAAACATTTAGTTACTTTATAATATTCATCATACTTTTAATGAGAATTTATAAGTCCTTGTCTTACCCGTTCGGCTAAAGACCCTCCACTAGTCAAGCAAGCGGTGGGTGAGAGTGGACACCCATTAAGTTGCAATTTTATAGCCAACAACATTATACCCACCATATAGACTAGCTTTGTGAATGAGGCGTACTAGCGGTAAGATGACTTTGATCTTATACATACATATATATATATATATATATATATATATATATATTATTAACTTATAATATTATAAGTATAAGGGTTGAATTTTAACTTTTAAAATTCTAAGGGTTGAAACTAAAGTTTTAATATGACTTTACTTGTTCCAAAACTTGAGGGCAAGTTTTGTAAACTTTCAAAACTTTTCATTTCTTGTAAATTATGAGTTAAATAGAGTAATAAAATGAAGACTCTTCATTTTTCTAACTCTTGTGTTCTTTTAATTGTTTTAATTCAAGTGTGACTCTTGGTTTTCCATAACTTTAGGACAAGTTATGGATTCCATTAAAACACATTATGATCAAGAATTAAACTACCACATAGGTTACAAATAATTCCTATGATCATCTAAACATCATAAGATCAAGAACATGAATATGAACACTTTCATGAATCAAAAATTACACATAAAACTTTGTAATTTTTGATAACAAGTTGTTGTAAATGGAATAGCAAAGACATTACACCTTCTAAACCAAGTTTTCAAGTACCAAAACAGTTTACGGTAATGTTTCTAGTCCATTTCCAACAACTAAAGTCGAAAATCTGCATTCTGTCGCTCCTACTCGTCGAGTGCATAAACCTACTCGCCGAGTAGGTCGAAGATACACATGAACTCGGCGAGTCCCCCCATGGACTCGGCAAGTGCATCTGACAGACAGCAAGTTTTTTGACTTTTTCAACTATATTGCATCTAGTAACAAACAAACAAGCCTAGGCTCTGATACCACTAATGGGTTTTGAGCATTCTAACACTTTCTAAGTATACATGCAACCCTAATAAACCTTGGATCTATGTTTGTCTAAGATAAATGCAAATAGTTATTTTTCCAAGGTTCATATCCTAACTAGCATGGCATGGGGAACATGAATCAAATAAAGCTAGTAGAAATACTTACCTTGTAGTAGTAGTTGATTGCTTGGAATTTTAGAGCCTAGCACCAATAGTGTGAATGCCTCAAATGGAAATCA